>NC_056728.1:1833510437-1834197937 GCF_019279795.1 Protopterus annectens | reverse complement strand
ACTTCCTAGAATGCTGTTGTTAAGGAGGGTTCCTTACCTTCCCTACTGGATATCTGTCCACATACATAGGTTAGATTTATGAGGACTGAACATGGTCATTCCAAAAGAGTGAATCGCGTTTTGTGTTCTTTGCCATATCTTTGCCATATCTAAGTTTGGCATGAAAGTTACCAAGCACTGACCCTGCAGATGGCTTGCCAGCTGTGGTGTTTTCTGCTCTAAGAAGCATGGGACTGTTGTATCTGCAAGTTTTGCAGCTCATTCTGAGGTCTTTTCCCTGTATTGCCATCTTATATCATTGGGCTGAGCAACAATTTAGTCTTCTTCCCTGAATGTGTTTATGAAACCATATAAGATGAGTATTATTTCTGAGGTCCAGGTCTTCATTTGGAGCTATTGTTGACTGTGGTTCATGAAAATGGCTTTGAAGGAGGCTTATTTAGGTCTGTGTCCTAGAGGTCATCAAAGGTGTCTCTATCAAGTATGAAATGTCTGGGTGAATACATTAGTGGTAGACTTCATAAGAGGAGGAGGTCCATCTTCTGTAGCATTAGAACATCCTCTTTTAAACTTTCCCAGGTTGCCATAACCCTGCCTTTCCATAATGCTCAAATGTGTCTACTCATGCCAGTTCTTCATTGCTACACTTCAGCTCAGATGAGGAAAGAAAAAAACATTGTGTTGCATTTAGCGTTTTTGATTGGAAGTGTTTCCAGACTTTTTGAATGCTTGTCTCCTTTTACTAATTATTGCTTCTCTGGTTTTCCAATTCTCTTCAGCAGGCAGTCTTTAATATTCATAGATTTATTTCCTTTTAACAACCCCCTTTTTTCTGGGCCTAGCCCATTCTTTCATTGTTTCATACCTTCTGTTTAAATGTAGTTTGTTTTCTTGTTTTGCAATTTCTATTCTTTTTCCTTGTCTATTATGGACTTTTGTGCTTACTTCTATATGTTTATTGAAAAAAGTATCCTTGCAGGAAAAGGATTCCCTCGTAGGATGGATGAAGTGCTGTGTATTCTTTTTGATAAAGGCCACAATACCCAAATCTACATCAACGCATACGGTGTTGACATGAGCAACATAGCTTCAGACATTGATGTTGACAGTAGCAGTTTTAGCATTCTAATTGTCAGTACTGATGCTGAAGGCAACTGGGGTGATGAGGACAGCTTAGCTAAGGAGCAAGCAATGCTTTGGAGTTCCTTTTCCAGACAGAATAGGTTGGGGAAGGGACTATGGAGAGTTTTGTAACCTTAGCCCTCAATGGGGAAGCTGCCACTCTGTTGTAATCCAGGTCAGAAATGTCAGGCAGTAGAATGGATTTTAGCAAAAGCAGACTTTGAATGCAATATTCAGCAGTAGTCTTTGGAAGATTATAGGATCTTTGTGACTGTTAAAGAGATGAAAATAATTAACCCAATTAACAGTGTAAAGTTCTGCAAGCGCAGATGTGCACCTGTATCTACTCCACTGAACGATATTTATTGTAATGTAGTCAGTCTATGGATACTGAGGAGAACATTTAGCATGCATTGTTACTACTGAGCTTTTATAATTCCTAGTGTGGTGCTTCAGTGGTATTTGTGTCACTTCCAGTTGCATGTACTGAATTAACATAAATTAGAATATTGTTAAGATTCTGAAAATAGACTGCTGGACTGTGACACACTTCTGCAGAATAGAAAAGTGTTATGCAGTTATGACACATTTTACAGTGTGGTACTTGTCAAAAGTGTAGCTTTGCAAAGTAAAAATTGCTGGCTGTTTTGGTAACTATGGTAGCTTGATGTGTCCCCATAGTACATACTACAGTTTTGAGTGACTACAGCATCTGTGGTAAATATGTAAACAGCGACTGAAATAGTAAAGCAGTGCATCGTTTTAGATATTATGAAAGAAAAGATTGTTTTTTTTTCTTCTTTCCTCCTAGAGAAAATATGTACTGCTTCTCACATGGTGTGTTGAGTGCTGCTTTTCATAGTTTATGGGTTTGTTTTTTCTATGACTGTGCTGCCTCCTCCTTCTCTTGTTATCGTATAAGTGAACACAACCTCCAGCTCAAACAAGATTAACTTGTTTGGTTGGGACATAGCTGGTGTCTTGCCTTTCACACAGTTTCCAGAAGGCCAGCTAATTGCTTTTGAGTCATGAGGTCTGTGAGGATTGCATTTTACTGTGGGAAGAGAACTATTGCAGCATATGTACATCCTTTTGGAGGCAGTTCAGATGATTTTTTTTTCCATCATAATCAGACTTGTGATTAAGCTGAAGCTGCATTGTCCAGAGGCTGTTACTTTTAATCCTTTGCTCCCTGGGGTATTGTAACTTGAAACTATGTTGAAACTTATCTTCCTTTTTTAACCTACATCACCACAGCCATTTTCTCTGTATCCCACACGGCTCATTGGATGCCATTTTAAGTCACTTGCTTGTGTTTTTTTTTCATTTGTTTCGAAATGTGCACTTGTTTGAACTTTCTGCTTGCCTTGCATTGGTCTGTGTTCCCTTTTATAGCCTGCTATGCCTGCTGTATTTGAGCATTCCATTCAGCACTGAATAGGATTCTATTTAAGTTAGTTGTTTGTAAGGTAACACACGTACAGTTAGCATAAAAGGAGAAATTAAGGTCCATGAGTGGGGTGCGCCAGAACTTACATTGCAAGGAAATGGATATCTCAAAATATTCTGTACTAGAATACCAACCATAGGACCCTGAGCAGCAGATATGGTGTTGGCATGATAGTTAATGTTTACCTCACAGACAAGAAAGTGGTCCACAAGGGCAGCTAGTCAAGTCCTCCCTATGCAAGTTAAATTAACTTTTTGGGTTTGACGTAATGGTTAAAGTGTGTACTTTATAAATGCAAGATACAGAGTTTGATTCTTACCTTTTGGGTGAGAAATTTGGCTAGGCTTTAATGGCCCCCAGAGGCAGATAGCCTAGTATTAGCATATGAACCTTTATTTATTGACATTTGTTGACTTGGAAAGGCCACTGGGTCAGAAACCCATTTTCAGTGGAGGCCCAGGGAGAAAAGCTCCACAATGAGTAAAATAACATCATCAGATTACAGTAGATGGGTAGTTATGCAATTTTAGAAAGAAAGGCTTTAAACTATAAAAAGAATATAGACAAGTATCATATCATATCATATACCAAAGTTTTTTTACAAATACTGTAGCACCTTCTATTTAACATAGAGGTGAAGATAAAGATGTTTTGTAGAAAAAAGTTATATTTAATTAAATTTTAAGTACATTGCATTAAAAACTGAGATATACACTAGTATCCACGCACTATATATTTATTTTTTTCACCAGGGAATGAGTTGGGGAGAAGTAGTAGGTGGACTGGTCGTTAGTGATTGTGTATAGTTTTGGGTAGAGGGAGTAATAAGGAGAAGATTATGGAGGTCTGGTATTAAGGGAGCAAGGACATGTGGGGTTGTTAAGATAGTAGCGCATTAGTGAGAATTCAAAAGCATTAAGGGAATCTAACAAAGTAATAGATGTTGGTAGACCATTCCGTAGTTTAGCTATGGAGTAGGAGAATAGGCATTATTAGTCAGATGGCTTCTCCTTTAGCTGGGTAGGCATGTTTCTGTACTCCTTTCCTTCATTACCTCTTTTCAGGGTAGTACAGATGATAAGAACAGAATAGGTGGGAAGTTTCCTAGTGGTTAAAGTGTTTTACCATACAGATACAAGGTAGAGGGTTTGATTCTCACATGGGGCAATTGGCTAGGCTTAAAATGGCCTAAAAGGGCAGATGTTCTTCGTGTTTCACTGTTGCAGTCATTACATTTGGGTAATCCTGCTGGCAGGTTGCCCTCAGTCGGCCTGAATTCCAAAGTCTTGGGTCCTGCGTCGGGGACTGTCGCCCCTTCCCTGATGTCAGGTCGTCAGGGGTATAAAAGATGTGGCCGACGCCATTTTCTTCAGTCTTTCTTGCCGCGCGGTGCCCGAAGCAGTTCGCAAGTGCCGGTCGGCCGACTCCTGAGATTTTCGTGTTCGAGCTTCAGATCCGAAGTCTTCATTAAAAGCTAAATACCCCGTTGGGGAAACTTTTTTCTTGCTCCAGACCGATGTCAGAAAACGTTAATTGTATTTCTTGTGGGGAAGCAAATACCTCATAAGGACTTTCATTCTTACTGTATCCCTTGTCTAGGCCCTGACCACGACGTTTCAAGTTGTCAGTTTTGTGCTAGATTTAATCAACGCACTATTAAGTGTCGGTACGATTTTGCACTAAGCTATTTTGGGCGCAGATTTAATTATACAATGTCGTCAGATAGCCATCCGACTACCGGAGTTCACAAAAAGCGCAAAGAAAAAGAAAAAGACAGGCAACCGAGGTCCAAAACCGATGACGAAGCTTCTCCTAAGCCAGTCGCCGGTTCTCAGTGAGGGGCTTTCACAGCCCCTGACACCCGCTACTTTAGAGTCGCAGGCCGATACCGACTCCCATGTGGAGTCGGTCAGGCCGCTGGAAACTCAAAGTATTGGAGCCTCTGAGACTATTCCCTCAGATGGGTCCGGAGCCGCTGAGCAGTCATTGGCTTCTGAGGGTGTTTTCAGACCTAAACAGTTACACATTAAACTGACTACAGCTTCAAAGGCAAAGACTAAAGCACCTTTAAAGGCAAAGAAACAAGTTCTCCAGCCACATGGACAGGCCTCCATGCCCAAAAAACAGATGCTCAAAATGGCTGAAGACTTAATTACCTTGATCAGGGGTTTCCATCCCCCTCCTGATAAAAGGCCTAGGCAAGAGACAGACTATGAATCTTCAGATCAGGTTTCCATTTCCTCAGATTCCTAGGAATACTCTCTTCCTCCCATGAGGATTCTGATGCTGAAGAGTCTATTCCTTCGGCTTCTTCTCCTGAGGACTATTCCTTTGGGGAAACCTTGCATACCATGAGGGAGCATTTCCACTGGGAGAGCCAAGATTTTTCAGAATCTAAGAAGAGACTCAGGGACTTTCTTCTACTACCTCAACACAGGCCTCTAGCTATTCCACCTGTGTTAGACATTGTAGATGTGTTTTCAGAGTCTAGTCTGACCTCTGACTCCTTACCTCCAGCTCCTGTTAAGCCTGACAGATACTACAGGGTTCCTGACTCTCATAAATTCCTTTTCAAAAACCCTGCTGCAGACCCAGAAACTATTTCTCAGGGTCCCAAAGGGGTTAAGGCTTCCACTGCAAAAAACCCTACCTCCTCTGACAGAGATTCTAGGGCACTGGATAGATGGGGAAAAAGGATTTACACATCTGCTACCTTGGCTATAAGGGCCTTAAACTGCCAGTTTCATATGCTCAAATATCAGCAGTATGTCATGACACTGCTTAAACAGAAAATGTTGGTAAATTCTAAATCTGCTGAAAACCTAGAAATGCAGGATTTATTGCATGCAGCTGAACAAGTTGGAAAGCATACTTTGCAGTGTGGTTTTGATTCTTTCGAGGCCTCCTGCATGGTCGCAGTTACGGGTTCGGTAATTAGGAGGCATGCTTGGTTAAAGGAACAAAATCTGCCTGATCATGTCAAAGCTAAATTATTAGATGCACCATTACAGCATGATACCTTGTTTGGTGTTAAGGCAGAAGAGGTGTTAAAGAAAATGGAGGACAAAGCTAAATCTATGCAAACGGTCAAAGATATTTTACAAGTACAGCCACCTAGGTTTAGCAGACACTGGCCAACAAAGAATTGGCCCTTTCCAGTGTCAGACAGACCTCAAAGGGGCAGATCCAGACGCCCTAGAGGCAGATCCTAGCCGCAAGGTTCATACAGGTCTAAGCAATGAGGTGCTTCTACCTCCAAAAGTGGAGAAGACAAATCACAACCATACAGGAAACCGTCCCAATGACTTCCCCCTGCCTGCACCAAGCACTTATCTACTGGCAGCACACTTAGGGAGAAAAATAGCACTTGTTTCTCAAAATTGGCACATTATAACCCAAGACAAGTGGGTTCTAAATATCGTGTCACATTGCTACAAGTTCCACTTCCATACTCTGCCAAAGGCAAACGGCTGGCCAGATCTGCCAAAAAATCAATGGACAGAGGCACAAAAACAAGTCTCATCCCTTATGGACATGGGGGCCATTCAGCAAGTACCAGAGCAAGAGCAGGGACAAGGATTTTACTCGAGACTGTTCTTAGTACCCAGAAAGGACAAGGCCTGGAGGCCAATACTGGACCTATCTATTCTGAACACATTCCTGGATATACCAAAATTCAAGATGTTGACTTTGAAGCAGCTTCTGCCCATGCTGGGCAAGAACGCTTGGCTTGTGACTTTAGACCTAAAAGAGGCATACCTGCACGTCCCAGTCAGACAAATATGCAGAAGATACCTCAGATTCAAGGCTGGCTCAATGCATTACCAATTCTCTGCACTGCCCTTTAGCTTATCTACTGCACCCAGGGTCTTTACAAAGTGTCTGGCACCAGTAATTGCATTCTGCAGACAAAAAGGAATACAAATATATCCTTACTTGGACGACTGTCTAATTCAAGCAGAGAACAAGGGCATTCTTCTACAGCATCTGGCGTTTGTGAAGAGACTTCTAACATGCCTAGGGTGCACAGTCAACGAAAAGAAATCAAAACTAGTACCCTCACAAGAGGTAATAGCTTAAATACAACTGCCCAGATGGCTTATCTCACGCCAGAGAAACAAAGGCAACTGACTACCTATTTCAAAATGTTGGCAACAAAGGCCCAGTTATCTGCAAGAAAAATTCTGCAGGCTTTGGGCTTCATGGCATCCTGCATCCTACTAATTCCATATGCAAGACTGCATATGAGGAAACTTCAATGGTACCTAAAAGGTGTTTGGACTCAACATTGCCACAGCCTGGAAACTATGAATCTGAAGTAGTTAACTTCATTTGTGCATCAACCTATGGGTCTTCGGATCCATATCGGATCCAAGCCGGCAGTTTCCAACAGCATAGATCCGAGTTCCAAGCTCCTCCCCCTACCCATAATCCCCTGCCAACCCTACCTGACCTCAGATCTAGTTTGCCGCGGTTTCATCCAGCAGATCGATCACTGAGTTCCAGGCTTTAGCGTTTTTTGTGAGAAAATTTTACTGTTTTTTCTCTCCCTTTTCTGTAATTTTTAGTGTGCGTGTGTTGTGTACAGCTCCCTCATTAGTTTAAACCAGTCTGTTAATCTTCTTGATAGTTTTCCTTCCCCACCCTTGTTAGTGCGTTAGGGAGTGTGCTGTGTGTTGGGGCCTAGCGTGTGTGTTTTCCTTTCAGTATGTCGGAGGCCCCAAAAGCTGTTTCTCCAAGTGTACCGTGTGTAGCCATAAGCTATCCCCGGTGGATGGCGACACTTGGTGCGTGTTGTGCCTTGGGTTGGACACCTGTCCTCAGGTTGCTCCATATGTGCAGCGTTCAACCCCAGGGCACTTAAGGACCGGAGGACTAAGCTGATTCTGGCGGGACTGCTGCCCCCAGACTCAGCTTCGGCCTCCGGTCCCACGGTGGCTCCTGCCGCGGCTGCGGCTACTGCCACTCCTGCCTCCCTTCCCCTGGCCGGGACTCAACCTCCCGCTTCGGGCCAGGAGGATAGGGAGTCCAGGAAAGAGAAGCAGAAGGAGAAGCACCACAAGCGGCGGGCCGAGGCCTCTTCATCAGCCCCGCCGGCTAAGCGGTCTTCTCCCTCCAGGACTTCCGAGCCTTTCCCCCCTCGGATCCGGTCTCCTTGTTTTTCACCGGGACCAGAGGAGGAGGAGGCCCGGCCCCCATCGAGGTCATCGAGGCGGCACTCCCGTCCCGCCTCGGTGGCCTCATCCATATCCACCCGAAGCCTGACAGACGCAGACTTGGACCAGATGATGAGAAGATTCCACCAGGCCCAGCTGCAGATGGGAGTGCTCCTGCCTCCCTCTGGGAGCTCGACCCGCTTTTGCCCCGATTGCTCCTTCTCCGACCCGCTTTCCGGGTTCGGAGTCTTCAGAGCCGGGTAGCGTCGGTGCCGGGGGGGGTGTCGGCGCCGACAGTATCGGGTACTTCGGCGCCGACAATGCCCTCGAGTTTGTCAGGTCCCTTTTCTTCGGATGTGAACTCTCGGAGCTGAGAGCTGAGCTTTGGATCCGAGGGTTTCAGTGTGCCTTCGGCTCCGCCCAGGTCGGAGCATACTGGACCTTCGGATCCAACCGCGTTGGTTCCGGCCCCGATCCGCCCGATCCGAGGGTCTGCTCTCGGATCCCAGAGAGAGTGGCTCTCCTTCGGCATTCGACGTAATGGAAAGGGTCCTGTCGAGGGATTCCAGACCCCCGGCCTTGGCTACAGCTCCACCCTGCACTCCATCTCAGATGGGTCCGACTTCCGTCAGCCAGTCCCAGGGACAGCCTGCTCCGACGTCCCAGGTCTTTCCATTGGAACATGATGTTGCTGGTGAGGTCTCCTCGGACAGCCCCCCTCCCCGAGGAGGTTCCTCACAAGTGCAAGTGCAAAAGGAGGCACTTGGACTCCCCTGAGTCCTTGACCGAGGACACAGATTTGGAGGAAGCGGAAGGTTCCCCAAGATCACCCCCCAAGGATGTCTCATTTGGAGACATTGTGGAGATGCTCAGGATTAGGGGGGATGGTCTGCCCCAAAGCCTACCTCGGACGAATCTGTGTTCCTGGAGGCGTTTGAAGCAGGCCCGTCTACCTCTTGGGTGCCCCCTCCAGCTGACCCCCTGGTAGATCTGATCACTACCAGGGTGTGGAAGGAGCCGGACACTGTGGAGCCAGTCCCAAAAAGACCTGATAAAATACTCAGTCCACCCTTCGACATATCACACTGGAGTAAGGGAACCCCTGTAGATGCCATGTTGGTGGCGGCGGCCACTAAAAGGGAATTAGCCCTGGAGAGTCCCTCGGTCCATCCTCCAGATAAGGAGTCTCGGTCGATGGATCACTTAGGGAAGCGGGTTTTTAGTTCAGCTACCTTCTCAGTGAGTTCACTGAACTACACATGTCATACGACTGCAGCGAGACCTTATCAAAGAGTACGTCACGTCACCCCCGGAGTCCATGTCGGTGGAGGACAAACAGTTGTACTGTTCCTGAATGGCCACTCTTAGGTCTATTTCGAACACCTCTATGCGGCTACTGTCCCACGCCAAGGAAGGGGCCGCTAAAGCTAGCGGAGCAGGCATCGTTATGAGGCGACAGGCCTGGCTCCGCCACTGTGATTTTGCGGAACCCTTTAAGGCGTCTTTCGCTAATGCCCCTTTCGATGGTTCTGCCCTCTTTGGCAAAATTGTATGCGATACCTTGGTCCAGAGTGAGAAGGACGGGAAGACGTTGTCTGCCGTCGGAGTCCGCTTCTCTATTCCCCAGAGGTCCTTTTCCAAGAACCAAAAGGGACAGAAGAAGATGTGGTTCCGGAAGTCGCAACAGCCCCGTTTCGCTCCGGACCCCCAGTCCTTCCGCGGCAGAGGAGAACAGGGTGGACGCCGCACTAGAGGCAGAGGGGGCCCGAAGAACTTTGGGTCCAGAGAACCGTTCTCTGACCGGCCCATGCAACAGCCCTGAAGGGTTACCCGACTGCTCCACTCTGGAGGCAGTCGGGGGGGCGCTTTTTGAGGCACCTAGCAGCTTGGGAGTCCATCACGACTGACCACTGGGTGCTTCGCATCATATCCAGAGGTTACCAGATCCCATTTTCTCATTTCCCTCGCAATCCCAGACACCTCCCCGACGTCCCACCCGAGCAGAGGGAGGCCGCAGCTGCGGAATTCCAGTGGCTGCTAGAAAAAAGAGCCATCCAGCATGTTCCCCCAGACCAGTACGGATCAGGCTTTTACTCTAGGTTTTTCTTGGTGCCAAAAAAGACTGGGGACTTTAGACTGATCCTCGACCTATCCCTGTTGAACCTGTCAGTAACCAAGGAAAAGTTCTGGATGGTCACGCTTCAATCCATTCTCTCCCTCCTGCGGGAGAATGACTGGATGTGCTCTATAGACCTCAAAGATGCGTACTACCACATTTTGATGGACAGATGATCCGGCTAGGAGCCAGCCGTTACCAATTCAGGGCCCTTCCCTTTGGTCTCACCACAGCCCCCAGGGTGTTCACCAAAGTTCTGTCGGTGATAGCGGCCCACCTACGACTGCAGGGCATTCAGGTTTTCCCATACCTGGACGACTGGCTCCTGACCGCCCCCACAAGGCATCTACTCTGTGCAGCCAGAAACTCCTTTCTTCAACTAGCGACCCGGCTGGGGATCACTGTCAACACAGAGAAATCTTCCCTTTCTCCAACTCAAACGTTAGATTTCATCGGAGCCAGGTTGGACACAAACAGGTGTCTGGCTCTCTTAACTGCAGACAGAGTGCGGACTTTAAGACTCCATGTGCGGGCCATCCTCCTACCCCAGGCACCCCCGGCGGAATTGGTCTTGAGGGCTTTGGGTTCGATGGTGGCCACCATCAACCTATTGCCGATAGCGCGTCTGAACATGAGAGTCCTGCAATGGACTCTCCAAGTTCAATGGTCTTTTCTGCAATTCCCCCTGTACCGCCCTATTCCCCTCAGCAGGGTTTGCAGGAAGGCCCTCTTATGGTGGCTCCAATCCCCGGACCTCCAGAAGGGGCGCCCCTTTTCTATGTCCCCTCCCCTAACCACGGACGCCTCTCGCCTCAGGTGGGGGTGCATTGTGCGGGCAGGACAGTCCAAGGCACGTTGAACAGCACGGAGACCTCTCTGCATATCAATATCCTAGAGATGAGGGCGGTGCTTTTGGCATTGCAAGCACTACAGAGCCTTCTTCCCGTAGGAACGATTGCAATCCAGACGGACAACATGACAGTGGTCTGGTACATCAACAAACAGGGAGGAAACAGGTCTTATCCCCTTTGTCGAGAGGCCATGAGAGTGTGGGAATGGGCGATTTCCATCAACCGCTTTCTCATAGCGACGCGCATTCTGGGACGGTCCAACATTTTAGCAGGCAAGTTGAGTCGCACCATCCTCTCGCCGTACAAGTGGTCTCTGAACCCAGAAGTAGCTAAGCAGATATTCTCCACTTGGGGTCAACCTTGTTGCGATTTTTTTGCCTCTCCTTCAAATGCGAAATGTAACCACTACTTCGCTCTAATTCCCCCACCCGGGGAATCCCCACGAGACGCTCTGGTGCATGCTTGGCCCCCTGGTCTCCTTTATGCTTATCCTCCTCTTCCGCTGATGTTGAAGTTTCTACAGAAAGCCAGTCGGTTGCGGAACAAGATAATCCTCATTGCCCCATTCTGGCCTCGCCAAGCTTGGTTCTCGTATCTTTGGTCTCACCTAGTGAATCCTCCCTGGATTCTGGATCCCATTCCGGATCTCATATCCCATCCATTGGATCTTCCGACCCCGAACCTGGACAACCTCAAGCTCATGGCTTGGTTGATCCAGTTCCAAGGTTAGCTAGGACTCCCGGTATCTCTTCCCAGGTCAAAGCTATTCTGGTGGCGGCGCATAAGCCATCCACCAGAAAGGTCTATGATAGCAAATGGAAACGTTTTTCTATTTGGGCGGAGCACAGAGATTTAGATCCTTTCACAGCTCCGTTGCCTGCGGTGTTAGATTTCCTATCTGGACTCTTCGATCAGGGCGCCAGCTCCTCTACAGTCAAGGTTCAATTGGCGGCTATCTCTCACTACGACATAGGAAGTGACCTTGGACCTCTAAGTTATGCAAGGCTTTTCTGAAGGGTACTTTCCTACTCAGACCTCCGGTGAAGGAGGCAGTCCCTCCTTGGGACTTAACTTTGGTATTGCAGGCACTTACAGCACCCCCCCCCCCCCTTTGAACCTGCAGCTTCAGTAGATGTCAAATTTTTATCATGGAAAACTGCCTTTCTTGTAGCTATCACCTCAGCTCGAAAGGTTTCCGAACTTCAAGCCCTTTGTGCAAAACCACCTTATTTGTCCTTCCACAAAGACCGAGTCTACCTCAGGACCAATCCCTCCTTTCTTCCAAAAATTGCATCCGAATCAAATATTAATCAGTCCATTAACCTACCAGTTTTTTTTCCTAACTACCGGAACAAAGGGGAATATAAGTTACATTCGTTGGACGTGCACAGACAACTGCGCTTTTATTTACACAGAACAGCTGGTCATAGACAGATCAGTTGTTAGTTTCCTTTGCCAAATTTAACTTAGGAAAGGCTGTTTCTAAAGTCACACTGTCCAGGTGGATTTCTCAATGTATTCTGTTGGCATATGAAAGTACTGGTCGGCCCGCACCTCTAGGAGTCCATGCCCACTCTATCCGGTCCATCTCTACCTTGGCGGCCTTTCGTTCTAGACTCCCGTTGGATGATATCTGCTCAGCAGCAACATGGGCTTCGTCTCGTACCTTCATTAATCCCTACAAGCTAGATATTGTCTCCAGAGGGAGAGCATCCTTTGGCTCTGCAGTGCTCCGGAACATCCTTCCTTGAGGAACGCCCAAGATTTAGGTAGCTGGAGACTCTGTCCCATAGGTTGATGCACAAATGAAGTTAACTACTTCAGATTAAGAAGTTATGTACTCACCATAACGTTCCATCTGAGTAGGTAAACTTCATTTGTCAGCAACCAACCCCCCCCTCCGTCCCCTGACCTTCGGATGTTCGAGATGTTACCTTCCTTATGGCAAGGGTATGTAGCTAGTTTTGCGGGTGATTGTTTGTATGCTTATCTAGCTGTGGGCAAACTCGATCTGAGGTCAGGTAGGGTTGGCAGGGGATTATGGGTAGGGGAGGAGCTTGGAGCTCGGATCTATGCTGTTGGAAACTGCCGGCTCGGATCCGATATGGATCCAAAGACCCATAGGTTGCTGACAAATGAAGTTTACCTACTCAGATGGAACGTTATGGTGAGTGCATAACTTCTTATTACTCTCATTCCCTGCCTGCAACAGGAGTTTCGATGGTGGGCAAAGGCTTGTCACCAAAACAAGGGACAGCCATTCACATTACCCCCAGCCAGGCAAACACTAACAACGGATGCATCAGATTATGCCTGGGGGGCCCACATGGCAGGAAGATGCATTCAGGGCACATGGACCTCCAAACAAATGCATCTACATATCAATCAAAAAGAGATGCTAGCTGTTCAAAATGCCCTGACAGCCTTCAAGGACCTACTACATCCAGGACAACTACTGATAAAGACAGACAACACCACGGTCATGTGGTATATAAACAAGCAGGGGGGCACACATTCTTACCCCCTTTGCAGACTAGCCATGACTTTGTGGGACACAGCATTGACTTACCAAGTACATCTGCAGGCACAATTCCTGCCAGGAGGGAAGAATACTCTGGCAGACTAACTAAGCTGAAACGTCATGGATCCCCACGAGTGGCAGCTGGATCCACAAGTCTTCAGCATGATAACAAGGAAACGGGGATGCCCAGACATAGATCTATTTGCCTCCCCTCACAACTACCAACTAAAAAGATTCTGCAGAAGGATTTATCACAGATAAGCATGGAAAGTGGGCGCCCTATCTTTCAACTGGAAAAACCTATCAGTGTATGTCTTTCCCCCTCTGCCTCTCCTACCCAAGGTACTCCTAAAGGTCAGACAGGAGAAGCCAAGATGATACTGATTGCCCCAGACTGGCCCCGCCAGTACTGGTATCCAATACTAAGGAACTTGTTTCAATGCCCAGCTTGGACTTTACCTCAGATACCTCATCTACTGTCCCAGCAAAACAATCCGATCCTGCACAGCCAACTCAGGACTTTAAACCTGGCAGCATGGTGGATAATGTAGTCACACAAAACAGACCTCTCAGTAAAGCTGTGATGGATGTCATTTTGGAAGCCAGAAGGCCTAGTACTAGAAAATCTTATGCTGGAAAATGAAAGAGATTCTGTGCTTGGACCCATGCACAAGGAACTGATACAGCTGTGCCAAATATTCCTCAGATTTTGCAATACTTAACTGAGATGCTGGACAAAGGCTTATCTTTTTCATCTATTAAAATGCATGCCTCTGCCATTTCGGCTCATTACAATGCAGAGCCACCAATCTTTTCTCATCCCTTATTGAAGCAGTATCTCAGAGAGGCCAAAAATGTAAGGCCTCCAAGGAGATCACCAATGCCTGCATGGGACCTCAACTATGTCTTGGAAAAACTCGCCCTGCCTATTGAGCCGGCTGCTACTGCTGATATAAAGTTTTTATCGTGGAAAACAGCTCTGCTCCTAGCAATAACTTCTGCAAGACGAGTTTCAGAGCTACAGCCACTCATGGATGTAGAACCTTTTATCATTTTTTATCCAGACAGGGTCTCTCTGAGGACAAATCCAACATTTATGCCTAAGGTGGTGTCCACTGTGGCTCTTAACCAAACTATTCACCTGCCAACTTTTTATCCAAATCCACAGAACAAGGGGGAGATAATTCTGCATTCTTTGGACGTACACAGACAGCTTAGATTCTACTTGGACAGAACCAAAGTTTTCAGAAATACAGAGCAATTACTAGTGTCCTATGCTGCAGGATCACAAGGAAAGGCTATCTCAAAGCAGACTATTTCAAAGTGGATAGGCCACTGCATTCGTTTCTGCTATGTACTCCATGGCAAACCAGTGCCTAAGGGCATTAGGCCACAGTCAACCAGAGCTGCAGCCACTTCAGCAGCCTTTCTTAGGGGAGTACCAACCAAGGACATTTTAGAGGCTGCTACTTGAGTTCAGTGCACACCTTTACAAAGAGTTATCATCTACCACTCTACTCTAAATCCAGGGCAGGCTTTGCCACTGCAGTTCTGCAGGGCCTCATAGCCACTCCTAATGCTGTTTAGCTCCAGCCTCCCATACATAGCTTTGGGACTCTACCCAAATGTAATGACTGCAACAGCGAAACACGAAGAACATAGTACAGTTGTGTACACTTACCATAAATGTAGATGTTCGAGTTTATTCACTGTTGCAGTCCAGGTTACCCACTGCCATCCCCCCTTTTCTTCTGATGGAATCTATCTTTCCTTCTCTGATTTATACAACCTTTGTGGTGTATTTGCTTGTAGATGAAGGTAAAGCTTATATTGGTGCATGTATTTATATATATATAAATTGTGGCTACCCTTTTAGGGGGCACCTGACATCTGGGGCAAGAAAAACTAAAGAAAAATGGCATTGGCCGCATCTTTTATACCCCTGACGTCAGGGAAGGGGAGACAGCGGCCGACGCAGGACCAAAGACTTTGGAATTCAGGCCGACTGAGGGCAACCTGCCAGCAGGATTATCCAAATGTAATGACTGCACCAGTGAATACACTCTAACATCTACATTTATGGTAAGTGTACACAACTGTACTTTAGCCTAGTACTAATATATGAACCAGTAAAAAAAATGCTACCCATAACTCCCTTTTGACTGAGACAGCTCTAAAGGTTGATGTTGTACTTCTGCTTCAGAGTTGGACTCTTTTGACCCAAGCAATGAGACCACTTGTACATCCCAGCCTGTTGAAATATTTAGCTTTCACCCATTTTAGGTGTATTTTTTCAGTGGATGTGCATTCTACTTAAGAGAGTTTAGGCAAAATGTAAAGACTATCCTTTTTGGTTCCAGAGGATGGGTTTGGATCCTAATCGGACTTTGGTGTCGGTGATCTTCAAATACCTGCCAGACCTTTTGTATTAGTGAAGATGCATGTGTCTGCAGTTTTAGCGTGCCTGCCTTCTTTATTCTTTAAAGTAAACGAGTTCCTCAAGGGTGTCCTACATTTGACATCATGCAAGAAAGAACTCTCACCACTGTAAGACCTGAATTATGTCCTAAAGAAATTAGCTTTACCACACTCTGTGCCAACTGCAGCTGGTTTACCCCTCAGGTACCTGCTAAAAAGCTATCAGGACTGGAGGTCCTTGTCTGCAAACAACCCTTTCTCATCTTTTACGAGGATAGGGTAACAATTTGTACCAACCCTACGTTTATTCCCAAGCTGATCAACAGTAAATGTCCCTACATCAGGCCATTCACACCTTTCTGTACTGTGCCATACCCCACAGAATAAGGGGAAAAGGATATTGCATACCCTGGTTATGCACAGCTGAGATTTCACCTGGAGGAAAATGAAGCAGAATTGAAATCAGATCAGTCATTCATAATATCCTCTGCAAATGGTAAGGAGGCCAGCTCCATCTTCAGACTATTTTTAAATGGCTAGCTAATGGCAGCTGCTTCTTTCACTCTTCCCATGGCAAGACTGTACCAGTGCATGTGAGAACCCACACTGCAAAAAAAGTAGTACTAGATACATTTTGAAGTATCTGTGAAGATCCTGTGGAACATAACAAAGATGCTAAATTGGTAGAAGTGAAATAAAGAATAAGAAGTTTAAAAGTGCAGGATATGAAATGGGATGAAGTAACAACCAGAGAGATTGAAACAAAGTTAAGAAAAGCCTCTAATTGGAAAACCCCAGGCCCAGATGCAGTACCTAACTTCTGGTTAAAAGTGTTAACATCTTTACACAAAGATTTAGCCATGAGTAATAAGTATTTATATGCACACCCCGAACGGGCACCAACCTAGCTAACAGCAGGAAAAACAATGCTCCTACTTAAGAGTGAGCCTGCAAGCTACCCTAAAAATTATAGACCAATAACTTGCCTTCCGGCAGTGTATAAACTATACAGTGAAATTGAACTGATGCCGGCAGAGTTTATAGTCATTTAGAAGAAAACTCAATTATGGCAATAAAACAAAAGGGCAATAAAAGAAAGGCATATGGAACTAAGGATCATTTGTTGTTAAAATCATAGTGGAGAACTGTAAAAAGGGGAAGAATCTAAGTATGGCATGAATTGACTATAAAAAAGCATTTGATAGTATCCCACATTCATGGATAAAAGAGTGCTTAAAAATGTACAAGATACACCTTATAGTGATCAACTACATTACAGTGATCATGAAACGGTGGCAGACCACTTTGCAATTAATTCATGATAAAGGGCAAATTATTTTTCCAGGGATAAAAATTCAACGGGGGATATTCCAGGGTGACTTTGTCACCACTGCTATTCTATCTTGCCCTTAACCCATTAAGCTGTCTACTTAACAGCTTGGGCCACGGCTATAATTTTGCTGCTAGAAAACAAGAAGTGTAAAAATTTCTCTTTGTCAATGATTTAAAACTGTATAGCTCATCAGATGAGGAATTGAAAGCACAACTGCAAGTTGTCAAAAACTTTTTCAGATGATATAAGAATGTTATTTGGTCTTGGTAAATGTGCAAAAGCAACCTTTAAAGCAGGAAAACTGCAACACCAAGAAAACATCAGTTTGGTACAAGAATGTGATATAAAAGAACTTGGGCAAAAGGGAGTGTATAAATATTTGGGAATTGATGAAGGATCAACAATAAAACATGAATAAATTTGAATAAAACTTGGTAAGGAATACTCTAGAAGACTTAAATTAATCCTGAAAACAATGTTGACTTCTAGGAACAAAATTCAAGCCATAAACCAATTTGCTCTTCCTTTCCTAACTTACAGTTTTGGAATGATTGACTGGCCCCAAAACGTGTTGGATAGATTAGACAGAAAAACAAGAAGAATGCTTCATGCTCACCAAATGATTTACAAAAATTAGTGCATACCAAGATTATATATTCCCCGTTCTGAAGGAGGTATGGATTTCCTTGAAATTGATTACATGTATAGATCTGCAGTTGTGGGACTGCACACACATCTGTTGACCTCACAAGACCCAAACGTAGTGAAAGTTATGAAACATGAGGAGAATAAATATAAGATGATCTCCCTTAGTTTAGCAGAAGCATATCGGTGTCAAACAGGAATGGAATTCAAACCAGAAGTAGATAAAAATCAGGCAGCAACTGAATGTGCCAAAAAAAAAAGAATATAAGTTGAAGGACTAAATGAGAAGGCAATAAATGTGGAAAATGCATAAATATAGTTGAAAGTATAGAAAACTTCTAGAAGAACTTCATGTTGATCAGGATTGAAAACGAGAATGGTTAAGGAGAGGTGAATTCAAACCAAGAGATGAAAAGTTATATTGGTGACCCAAGATAGTGGGCTATGTACACGTTGGTTTACAAAGTCCATTGAACATGTGGAAGAAACAGACAAATGTAGGTTTTGTAAAACAGAACTGAAAACAGTCGCATACCTCATTGCTGGTTGTGATATACTAATGGCAGAAGGGCTGTATACTGAAAGGCATAATAATGTGGCAAGACTATTGCACTGGGGATTGTGCAAACATTATGGTATTGAAGTAGCTGAAAAACACTGGAAACATGAGCCATAAAGCATCATAAATGATGAAGTCTACATTACATGGGATCACCCATTACCAGCAGTTCAAAAGGTAGATGCTAGAAAAACTGATATAATGGTCCATGAAAATAAGAAATTGCCACACTCCGTGACTACAATGTCTTGTGTACAGAAAGACACAAAATCATAAAATATCAGGATTTGCAGGCAGAAATGAGAGCACTGTGGAAGAAAGATACCCAGACAGTTTCTGTAGTAGTAGGAGCAAACTGGTCTTATGAAAAAGAATCTACAATCTTATTTAGATATGTTACCAATACATGTAACTGTATGAATTGCAGGAGTCTTTACTGGGCATATTGCAGGTGCTGCGAAGAGCACTTCTGGCTGACATCAAAGATTGAAACAATACTAATTTCATGAACTTTAATTGTACTTTGACTTAGGAATGGGGTTCATTTCAGTCAAGGTATTAGAAACCCAAAAAGATGTGGAGAAATTAAAAAAGCAAGAGAGACTGCAGCAGTCCAGAGGGGGTCAGCAACCCATGCTATTTGGAAAGCAGCTACCTTGTTATCTTCCAGCACCTTCTCAAAGCATTATAACCCAGCAGGATTTGCCTTGGCCATCCTAAAGGAATTGCTGTAATCAATACCTTCTCATGGACAGCCATCCAGTAGTCTGTGCATCTTCCCCAAAAAGTCAACAGTACTGCAGCAGCTCGAAGAATGAAGAACATAACTGTGTAGCCGCTTAGCATAACGTTAGATATTGCAAGTATGTTCATTGTTGCAGTATGTAGTTCTTCCCTCCGCCAATCTGTTTTCTACCTGTAATTATTCTGTGGTTGAGTTGGATACGAAGCCACCTTTTCCCCAGTCTTCCTTCTGTCCTAACTGTACAGGGTCACTCTCCTCACGTTTAGGTTTCTTTGTACCTGTGCTGCCATCTGTGAGGCACCATTGCTTTGGCTTTTTACCAGATCCTGCAGTTACAGGGTAATGTAAGAACCCATTGTATACTCAGCATGTTAAAGTCTAAGTGCAATATCATGTACCCAGCATGGGGGAGGGCTGAGGATTAAAAGTTGTGGAAGTTTAGGTTGTCTGAGACAGAAGTCTCAAAAGTCAGCAGTACTACAGCAGTGAACATCAACAGTTATAGGTTCTGTGCAGTTGTCCTAACTTTGAGGTATAGCAAATTCAACGTTAGTGATTAATGAGTAGTAGGGGAGCGGAGGACACAGATTGCAAATATGGTGAACACAAATTGCAGATATGGAAGAGAAGCACTCACTATCCTATGAAGGGTAGGTGCAGTGGTACCTTGTGAAAACTATAATCTCTAAGGATAGCATATGTGGCAAGCTAAGTCATAAAGGTTAGTGAAGACTGAATTCTCCAAGACTATCTAGTGTTATGGTAAGTACATAAATGCATCTGTAGAATCTGTGGAACATTGTGCTGTTGTAAAGAACATATGCCTACTCAACGGCAAATTCTTTCTGGGATTGCAGCAGTTAAATAAATTTTCCCCCATACTGCTTCATTGTCTTTTTTTGTTTTGACTCACTAACATGCAGCATTAGTGGAATTCCATGCCTTCTGACCCTTGCATAGTTCTTGGCTTAACAACTTCTCCTAAATGGTTACTGAAAGTGCAGTTTTAAAGCATGTCTGCAAAGACATGCACATTATCTTCAGAAGTGTAAGCTGGAAAGTATGAATACAAACGTTGCTTAGTACTCCTTTTAGCAGTGGTAATATTCATTTGGCAGCCAGACATAAAGCTGATTCTATAGAAAGGAAGAAATTACCCAAAATGTTGTTGTAATTATACAAACAACTGGTAATATTTCTCTAACCATAGTAGATAGGTCCCCAACTATCACTTTGACTTTTATTTATAGTGTCGCTGTCTTCAGCTTGCTGCAGAGAAGTTTTGTTGGATTCACTGGGATATGTATGGGTATTTGTATATTTAAAGGACAAATAAATAAAGCAGTACTATATTTACTCCACATATTCATGCAGGGTTTTTCCAGCACTGTATATGCTTTCATTTGATACTCTGAAGTACCATATGAACATCTGGTTCAAGTGATTAACCAAGTCTAACTGTGGCATATGTTGAGAATGTTGCAGGAAAATAATTCATGTTTTTTCAGACACCGAGTACCTCATTTGACTTTGGGGCCATTCCTGACCTGTATGCTAAATGAGCATGCCAAATGCTGTTTCACAGTGCTTTCAAGTTGACACTGTCTGGGATATTTTCATTATTATTATATGCGTATGCATGTTTTATTTCTAAATTATATAAATATATGCAGTGGTAGCAGGTAACAGCAATTGTCAGATGACAGCCTTTCCAGCAATATTTAAGCTTTAACTTGATGCCTGGAAGTACCATATAAAACTCCTGGGTCATGTTATTAATAGATAATAATGTAGCACGTGCTCATAATTTGACAGGAAAATCAAATGTCTTTTGCTGGCTACCCCATTTTAATTAGCAGCCATTCCTGATAGGTGTTGGCTTGGCCAATGAAAAACAGTCAACCACCAGAAGGAGAGAAGGTCCAGAATTTGAACAACTGGAAGTGCCCAGTTCTCATATTAAAAAGGCCACTAGCTCATGTGGAAGTTGTAAACAGTATCCATATATTATTAAGGAAGAAAGTATATGCCTACAAAATGGATTGAATAGTAAAGTATGGTTCTGTAAAGGCAATTGCAACACAAAAATGTTAGTGTATCTGGCCATATGTGGGGGATGCCCTGCATTTTATGTAGGAAAAACGGAAAGGGCTTTTAAGGATAGGATGTACGAATACCTCCGTGACATAAAGTCCAAGAAAGAGACCAGTGCACTATACAGACACTCAGTTAATTGTACTTTTTTTAAATGGTTTTAAATTTGGGGTAGTAGATTTTGTCAAAGTAAACCCAAGGGGAGGAGATATGAAAATGTGTTATTAAATAAAGAATTGAAGTGGCAACTCAGGTTGAAGTCCAACATACATCCTGGTTTAAATGAGTATATAACTATTAAACCTGTATTAATGTTTAGAGCTTCACAAATTTAACACCACCATCACTATTTATACATTATACATTTTAGGTGTGTTACAACATTTTTATGGGTTTTTGGATTTTTTTAAGTGTTTTTATACACTATTTCTTTTATAGTAATTAAATTGTTGTACCGTCTTTAAATGTTAATTGGAGGCAATTAAGCATGATATAAATACGATGAAATGTAGAATGGGGGCATCTGATGAAGTCTTGTACACAAGACGAAAGCGCTAATCTTGCCTGTTATTTTTGTTACTAACTGAGGGACTGGACCTTCTCTCCTTTTTGTGGTTGAGTCTTTTACAGTTATACAATGAAAAACAGTACCGAACTGCAACTAAGTGGACAAGGACTGGTATGTTTGCATAAACATTATGTTAATGCATGTTTTATTGCTAAACGAGTGTAAATAGCCACAACATGGTGGAAGTTCCGTACCAGGTATCAGTAAGAAGCTTTCCAGCAGTATGTGAACTTTGATTCCAAGAAGATGCAACATTTTCTGTGTTGGGTTATTTAGAGAAAAGTTAATGTAGCATATTTTTTCATAATTTGGCTTAAAAATGTTCACACACTGACAACCCAATGTAAGTAGGGAGCCATGCCTGACACGTGTGCTGAGGTGACCTGTGAAATTCTGTTCCACAAATCTACTAAGTAGTTACTGCCCCAGATGTTTGCATAATTATATTTATGTTTATTTGCATATCTCACAGCTAAACAAGCATAAATATTGGTAAAATTGTAGTAGTTGGACATCGTGCTTTTATGTGATACCATGAGGTATCATAAACAGTTTCTGATACAAGTTAACAGAAATATTAACATGGCATGTTAGTAATTTGCCATTAAATTGTTCATGTTTTCTCTTTTGCCACCTCATTTGGGACTGGAGCTACACTTGAACCCTGACCTAACAGCTTCTGAAATGGTATTAATGTTACTATTAAGTAGACGCTGCCAGTGATATTTGCATAAGTACATCATTGCATATTTGCATATTGTATTGCCGAAAATACGTACAAAGCAGTGGTAGTTAGACACCAGGTATTATTGAGAAGTTTTCTAGCATTATGTAGTCTTTCATTGTAATTTGTGTTGTTATCTGAAGTATTAACATGGTATGATGTCATTTTAATTGAAAGTATATCACGTTTACTGAGGTGCTAATTACCTAAGTTAGTCTTGGAGGCATTGCTGCACTGTGAACAGTAGGATCAGAGGAGGTTACTAGGCTTATGGCCCTGTGGCCATTACAAGCCTAGCCAAGAGTTTATCCCCAAAAAAGAAATCTAATTCAGCACCTGTTGCCTCTTTCAGTGAGGGACACAGGTGGAACTCCTGGGACAAATTTGTGGTTTCACATCCACTCATCAAGGTTGTGCTTGAAAAGCATCAGCAAGGTACTGTGACGTGTGTGGGAAGTCTGTTCCAGAGACTGGGCAGCCTCTGGGAGAAGAACCTTTCTCTCCAGGTTTTGTTGATGTCGCATATTAGATTCAGGCCTTTCGAGCGGGTAATGCGCGAGCAGTTAGACTTGCAGGTATGGAGCATCTCTAGTAGGGCAGGGTCCGAGATCGCCTTGTAGGCGAGACACAGATCATCCCTGAGCAGTCTGTACGATACCGAGTAAAGTGATAGTGATTTGAGCCTGTCCACATAGGACAGGTGTTGGAGGCCATGGATTCTCTTTGTGAGGTATTTCTGTGGCTTTTCCAGTTGGTGCAGGTGTTTGGAGAAGTACATACCAAATGGGGTGTTGTACTCAAATATTGGTCTAATGAGGGAGGAATATAGACTGGTAATAACCTCCTTTTTTCTAGATGCCAACCCTTTACTTATGAGATGAACCAAGTAAAAGGCTTTTCTGACCACTACAGCTGCACAGTGGTCGAATGTGAGATTGTTGTCAACCTGTGTACCGAGGTCTCTCACCCCAGGTTGTGTACTTAAGGGGTTCCTGGTGATGTGGTAATCAGTAGGGCCCATGTTTTTGCCGAATAGTATGCTGATACATTTTTTTTGCATTTGACTTGAGGCTATTACTTTGGCACCAGTCATTAGCTGCTGTGCGACCCTCTTGCAGTATGTTAACGTCATTTGGGGAGTCAATGACAGCACCCAATTTACAGTCGTCCACAGACTTGGTCAGCCACAGGCCCTTTGTCTTTGTCTGGACCTCTGAGAAGTAGATGCCAAACAGTAGGGCTCCCAGGACAGATCCCTGAGGAGCTCCACTAGTGACAGGTGTGCTATCAGAGGTAGAGGCGTCTGTTTTGACCTTATGGGTCTGTCATTGAGCCAGTTGGCCACCCACCTGATGAGAGAGAGAAATTTACACCAAGTTGTGTTAGTTTTTTGATGATGCCTGACTAGGGGATTGTGTCAAAAGCCTTGGCCAAGTCAAGGTAAGCTGTATGTACTGACTTTCCCTCATCCAGGGCTTTGGTGACAGTCTCAAAGAAGTCAGCTAGGTTCAACAGGCAAGACCTGCTCTTAACGAGCCCAAACTGGTGGGGTCAAGTGCTTAGAGACTGCCTATGTCCTTGTTTATGAGATCCATAATAATACGCCCCATGGCTTGCTTTACAGATCTATCTTGTCAAGCTAATGGTGTAATAGTTTCCAAGGTCAGTAGTGGCACCATCTCTGTGCAAGGGGGATGACAATGGCAGTTCTCCACTGTGCTGGAATGAAACCTGTACTTAGGCTGTGGTTGAATAGGGTGCTCAATGGCAAAGCTAGTTATTGCTGGAAGATGGTGCAGAATACAGCCTGGGATACTATCAGGTAACATGGAAGCCGTGTTATTTTCCTTGGATAGGGCCTTTAACATTTGATGTATAGAGATGTGAGGTGCAGGACAAGTATCAGGGATGTCGAAAGGGCCTTTGGAGGGACAGGGGGGTGAAGTTTGAGCTGTACCTATCTGCTAGCAGGTTGGCTAAGTCAACAGGATCAGTGTAAGTGTGAAACCATTAAGTACAAATTAAGAATAACCCTGGCATTTGCCATGGAGGTTCCTGATGTAACTGAAGAAGGCTTTGTGGTTTCCCTTTGTTTCGGAGGTTAGTTTCAATTCTTAATTGGCTTTGGAGGTTTTCAGTAGTGATCTAATTTGTTGAGGCTAAGGAGGGAGTTTTTCTAATTTGGAATTACTTCCTTTTTACCCTTGGACAACAGTTGCTTCCTTTTGTTGTAAAGCTTGTTGATGGAGGATGTCCACCAGACAGGTTAGTGTTTCCTTGAGGAGCAGATTTTAGTTCTGTTGGGTATGGTTGAGTCCATGCTGTTGTACAGGTGCTTGTGTACTGCATTGATGTACTGTTCAGCATATTTATCTGCAATCCTCTGAGGGGGCGGTGGTATGAAGCTACTGATACTCTTCCTTTGGAGGTTGTAGTCCGCTTTTCAGAAGTTTTTTAGCCTGATTCCAGCTGGGGGGTGGGGTTGAGTGGGATAGAAACTTTGAATGAGATAGACTGATGGTTTGATCTCACCAGGGAAGAACATACTATGGGAGTGGTGCAGAGGTCACCCATGTTGGTGAGAACCAAATCCAAAATGTTATCTCCCCTTATGGGGAATGAGGCGAGCTGGTCTAGTGCGTTAGAATTGATTAAGTCAAGGAATTGTTGGGTGAGTGCGTTAGTGCAGGAATAGTTCACCCAGTCTGTGGTGGAGCAGTTGAAGTCACCAAGGATCAGGGTGTTGTGGGTACCTTGATGGACTCGAATAGATCCAGGTAGGAGGAGTGGGTGTCTTGAGTCATGGAGGGGGGGGTCTATAGCTGGCTATAACTTGGATGGGTGTCTTGCCAACTGTCAGTTGTACCTGGAGTAGTTCCAGTGTGCTCTTGCTGGCAAACCAGTCTGGAGGTGTGCCTGTTCTTAAGGAAGATAGATTCCACCACCCTTAGTCTTCCCAACCTCATTTTAAGGTCAGAATATGTGGAATGAGGTTTAGCCTGGTAAGGCAGGAGTTTTCTCCACAGCCCTGAACCAAGTTTCCGTGACCACACAGTCAGCAACTTCCAGTGTGAGGAGAGTCTCCAGTGAGTGCATTCTCAGATTAAGGCTCCTAGCATTAAGCAGCATGACTTTCAGTTTGCTTTTTGACATATCTTTTATGTTGGAAGATTTGTATTTGGTTCATTGCCTAAAAAAGACCCAGTGGAGAAGGCAAGAGGCTTGGCAAAGATCCGGAATCCCTGGAGGCCATCTCTGGCAAAGCATCGAGGCCTGTCAACCATGTCATCCCAGGCAGGTAGATACTGGATCCCCTTACCATGGCACCAGATACTAAGCCAATTGTTGAAGTCAGTTGTTTTTTGTTGGTATTGTGGCATCATTCTTGGTGAAGATTGGATGCTGCTTAGGGCTAGGGTCATACCTACCTGGGACACCTACTCTGAGAGGTCAGTCATGTCTCTGTTCATATAGTCCAGGAAGGTATGTCTTAAGTCATTCACACCAACATGGACAATGACAGAGTCATAATTTTACTTGTTGTGGAGAGACTTAAGTGCATGTGCGAAGTGGGAGATTCTGGCACCAGACAGAAAACTGACAGTGACCTTCTTGTCGAACCTGGTATCGGTGTGTCTCACAACTGAGTCGCCAGTGACTAGCATGTTTGGTTTATTGTTATGCCTTGTGGGCTGTATTGGTTTATTGTTTTGCCTTATGCATCGTGATTGTGAGACACTGGTGTGTTGTCTGCAATATGTGATGTGTTTGGTGTTCTGTGTGGAATGTTTGTGTGTGTGTTTTGGAGGTCTCAGCTGTTTAGGTAATTTTTATCGAGTACCTTTGCATAGGTGGGTGGGTGTTGTGCTTGGCTATGTGATGCGAGTGGTGTGATGTTTGTGCTGGCAATCTCCTGTTTGTCTGGAGTACTGACTGTGGCACGAGAGAGCATGGATTCCAGGTCACTGATGTAGATGTAGTTCTCACAAGTAGAATAATTATGTGCTAGGAGAAGAGGTCTGTCAGTAAACATGAAGCAGTTGCTATATTGTCTTAGTATGCCCATGTAGACCAGGCTGGCAGGAGAAACTGATAGGAATTGTCCAGACATAGTGTTCCAAATTCTTGGGCGGATTTGTGGCGAGAGGGCTTTGATAAGGGTTTGTCCACAAGAGTGTAGACCACAAAAACCTTCTTAAGTGTAAAGTACCTGGCCTGAAGCCCAAGTGCTAAAACCAAAACTAAAATGCTTAGAATAACAGATAAATGTAATCAGGCTAGTAACCAGCAATAATAAATGCAGTAGAGTAAAAGCACTTGAACACTTGAGAGCATGCATCAAAGCAAAAATAAGGTAATAAAGTAGGAAGAACACAATTACAGTAAAAGCAGCTAATAAAATGTAATTTTTTTTTATAGGTGGAGAGGGAGGAAACGGAAGATGGTTGAAGATTAAAAAACTAAGGGGGTTGGCCTTTCCAAATGCTCTGTCTGTACTCAGTAGACTGAACTGATGAGATGGGACTGGGAGGAGTGTCCAAAATCAAAGAAGCAAGTAGGGGTGGGTAGTCCTTCTCCCAAATGATCTCACTATACTCAGTTGAGTAAATGAGATGGGAATGGGAGGAGTGACCAAAATGAAATTTACAGCAGGGGTGGGCAATTCCAAAGCCACCAAGTTTAAGAGTAAAACAACACTTGGTTGGGAGGGTAGGAAAAACAAACAAAATGCAGACAGGGGTCATAAATAAACAATGAAGCAAATAAATAAATGCAGTACAATTTTGTTAACTATCACTGAAACAGATCAAATGTAAAAAGGTATACTTATATCAGCTTGGTATTTCCAGATGGTTATAGAGTCAAATACAGCCAGGTAATTAGCTCTGCTACTGAGCACAAATTAACAGAAGTTTAAGTCTTTGTACCAGAAGTACAGCAGTGAAAACGGAGCCTCAGGCAATCAGACAAACACAAGAGATGTTGGCCAGTAGCCAACACCTTAGGTGGGCTGACTCCACAGAATGCAAACAACCCCCACAGTAAAACTAGCTGCTGAACTAACCCTGAGAAAGAAAATGCAGACGGATCGAGGCCAACAACAAACAGTGAAGCAAATAAATAAAGGCAGTACCTTAGAGTGGGGTCATAAGTCTGTTTTTGTCAGTAATATGTGCATGTTTGTATTGTATAATATTATGTATATATGTGTGTGTGTTGAGTGTATGTGTATATATATATATATATATATATATATATATATATATATATATACACTACTGACCCCACTGTGGAATTTGTGCATATAGTGTACAGTATATGTACACGCATTTTATGTACCTGTTCTGTGACACAGGGTTTGACTCAGTCAGTCCTCATTTGCCTGTGGTGTGACCTTGAACAAGTCACTTAACCAAACATTGCTTGGCTTGGCTCACCCTTGAAAATGGGTTATGTCTCTAGTGGGTCTACCTGGTTTACGGATGGATATTGTTCAGTGCGAGTAAGTATGCCATTAAATAGGGAAGCAGCATTTGGAGCCATAATAGGAAGTGAAGTCTGGCTCAAACTTTAGTCATTGTGAGTGGATGTGAAAGGGCAGCTTTTGGATTTTCCCTTTTATAAGGGCTTGCTGGCCATGTCTCGCAGTAAATTTTCATAAAACTAGAGGAAAGAGGAAAACTGAGGAAGATGTAATTTAATTTATCTGTTCTAAAATGCAGTAGAAAATTTCCAGGTAAACTGTGGCCTTTTGATGGGAAGAAACCTGGAGCAGATCAGTTCAAACAAAGGAAGGCCTTCAGGTAGTAACAGGCTTGTAAAGGTGGTAGAGGAGAGGAAGAGACTAGACCCCCTGCCAAGGATCTACTGGCCAGTATTGACCGTATTCACAACCATCTCGTTCTTCATTTCCTTCTTCCCATCACTTGTCGAGGGGAAGGCTGGCATACTTTAAGTAAAACTGATTCTGTCAGACCTCTAGCAGATGGGTAGGTGAAATTATTTCAGATTGTTACAGGTAAATATTGGAGAGGTATCCTCTTTTACAAGAATGCTTTCAATCAGTTGGAAAGAGGGGTCCTGTTTTGCTCCTGTAACAGGCAGGGAGTCTCTGGTGTATCCATGCTTAAAGCCCATGAGACTAAGAGCATGGGCCCTCTTTGCCTAATCCTTCCAATGATCAGCTTTTAGAAGAAGTACTAAGCATCTTACAAAAAGCTAGAAAGGCAAGCACAAGGAAATCTTATTTGGCTAAGTAGAAAAGGTTTCTGTATGGCACTTGTCAGAGAGAATTTCCCCTACAGGGACCAAGGAGCTACAGGTCCTGCAGTAGTGGCCAGAACATCTGCCAAGTGACCTTTCTTATGTTTCCATAAAGATACAGTTCTGTGCTGTTACTGCACATCTACCCTTGGATTCCAGCTTTTGCCAGCATTTATTGGCTAAGCAGATCTTGAAGTGGGTATTTCATCTGACGTAATCTGGGAGACTTGTACCTTCCACAAGAGAGAGTAACTTTATGACTGAAAAAACTAACCCTATCCCCTTTTGGGATGGGCTCTTTAATGGTTCTCCCATTAAATTACAAGAGACGTTCTGGGATTCATAGTCAAGTAACATATAGTGAGTCACTAATTAGCTACTCTGAAGGGTGCAGAAATTCAAAAGACAAATGTGCAATACGTTTAGTAATAGCCTGGGACAGCCCACTAGACACAAGTGTCTTTTTCAGAGGCAACTTAGGACCACTGTCTGTTGAAGTGACTTAGTCATACTCTAATACTAGGCAAATGAAGACTGTGGGGATCAAACTCTACTACTGGAAGCAGCTCATGAGTAGAACAGTTGAGTACGCTGAGAACTAAATACCAGAGAAACTGTTGTAGCCCAACACAGTGCTTTTTATGATGATGTTTCTGTTTACTGCAATATTTTTCCTTCATACCATAACAACTTTGAGATGCAGGAACTAAGTAATCTCACACACACACACACACACACACACACACACACACACACACACACACACACACACACACACACACACACACACACACCCTACTTCTGTAACGTCAAAGGGTGCAGTTATTGATTTTACAGTTGGTAATTTCCCAACAACAGTATTTTTCTTCACAATGTCAGAGTCCCAAGCAACACGGGACACGGTCTCCAAATAGTAGTACAAATCAGCACTTACCTCTTAGGTGACTTCTCATTTTGAGCCTTAAAAAAATCCATGTTCTATGCTGAATACCAAATCTCACATTTAGCGTTAAGAATTTTTAGACTAATGTCTAGAGTAAGTAATACTGAATCACTTTCATTCTTCAAAAGAACTTTTAATAAGTATAAAGTTGTACATTTTAACCAGCCTGTGAACTATTTGACATTGTAAGTGTTCTATATTTTTGATTTGTTCCACATCATGAGAGGTAATGTTCCACATCTGGGAAGATGAAAGGAAGAGAACAAGTTCAGATTTCCCAAATGACAGCATAGTTGGGGCACAGTTTCAAATAGTAACACAATTAACTTGAGACTCTGCGGTGGTGGTGCTGCAGTAGCGTTCTCGCCTCACAGTAAGACGTTAGCCTGTTCGATTCTCAGCTAGAGCGTCTTCTGTGTGGAGACGTGCGTGAATGGGCGTACCTTTGTTGAAAGTTGTGCGTCAGAGCTGGCAACCCGGCACGTAAAAATCTACTGCCAATCATTAGCGGACCTGAGTTCCGCTGTGGTGACCCCTAACCGGGAAAAGCCGAAAGACACAACAACACATTTAACTTGAGCATTTATAAACAGCAACTAGTTACAATTCCTCAAACTGCAGCGGTTGGCACACAGTTGACTTGAACATTTCTAATTACAGCAAGTTCAGATTCCCCAAATGCCAGCACAGTTGCAGTTTTGAAAACTCCAGCAAAGTGGAGACAATGGCACACACGGCAAATGGCAATCCCAAGAAATCCTTGACTTAAAATGAAGACCCACACAGCAAAATTCCACACGTTTGAGTCTTCAGCACCAGGAATCCTCACCCTCATTGGCTGAAATGTAGGTTCTAATGAGAGAAATTACATAGAGCCGCAGCGGCTGAACACATGTGCAAGTGAGACATTGCAGGTAAACCGTTATCACATATACAGCTGACTGTGGGAAAGTATTTTTTCATTTATGGCCCCCCGCCCAGTCAGCACTTGGCCATAGGCAGATGCTTCGTCACCTTGAGCTGGATCTGGCCCTGGGCATATGCTTCTTGTAAAGTCCATCAGAAGTTTATGAAAGGGTGGAATCCAGAGCATTGGATATTTTTGAGTGTTTGCTAAGGCACACTGACAAGTCATGTTTGGCTGTTAAAAATAAGTAGTGTGAGCAGTTCCTGTTTTTACACTGTTTGTCGGACATATGCTAAAGCTTGAGGAAGAGCTTAGATTGCTTGGGACATTCTATTTCCAGTGGATTAGGATTTATACTGCAGCAGTGATCCCTTAACTTGAACATCTACTGTTATGGTGAATTACTTGCACAAATGTGCTTTCCTTCATTCATGGAAGTTAGCTGTAGCTGGACATCATCTTTCCGTTTTGAATTCCAGAGCTTTTAAAAATCCTGAGTGCATGGTAGGAGTCAGCCGTTAGCTGTGGACATTGGCTGACAGATGGCTAGAAAGAAGGAAGGCCTGTACCATTTTTTGCTTTTATTTGCCACAGGAATCAGTTGTCGTAAATATGGAGCATTTCTCCCCGTGCCTCCACTAAAAATAGGCTATGTCCTAGTCCGACTTTCCCGGTCAACAAATGTTAAAGAAATAAAAAAAAAATCTGTTTGTTAGTCTCTTCCAGCTTCTAAAGTGATATATACCCATTCAAGAGCATTTTACGTGAAATTAGGACGTCCAGTTTCCTGTATAGTCAGGGGTAAAGACATTGTTTTTAGTCTGCTAGGTATCTGAAGCTTTTCTAGGCTGCTGGCCCCTCCTTTTTACTTGTAATATTCTGCCAGCAAATTTCTTCTACAGGTCTTTATTGATGCATGCAAGTGTTTGCGTTCGGGAAAACAGCCCCAGATCACTCTAAATTGTTTTTACATAAAGATTAAAAAAGGTATACATTTTTATAAGATTTTTGATCATTATGTTTCTTCACAGCCTTCCTACCAACTTTTTTAGTCAGTACTGTCAAGTTTTCTATAATTTTGCCAAGGTTTTTAGTTCTTTATCCCCCCCTACACACACGCACACACACACATATACACACACACACTTTTTGATGTGTTTTCATCTCACCCTAAATGTTTGCTCTGGTGCTCTGCTTGTTTAGGGTTTTAATGTTTAACTCTTCAGTTGTGAAAAAAATGTATATATTTGTGTTTTTTGTACACACACACACACGCACACACACACACACACACACACACACACACACACACACATATATATATATATATATATATATATATATATATATATATATATATATATGTGTGTGTGTGTGTGTGTTCATAGGTACTAGGCTATTGGCCCTAGGGCTTATATAAGCCTAGCCAAAAATGTACCCTGGCTATCGCCACCCAAGAAAATTATTGTATATGAATCTAATACTATTGATTGAGCCATGAAAATGTTAATGTGCTTTACATTGATGCACAGTGACAAAAACATGTCTACACTGTTCACTGCATGGTTCAAGACCAATCCTCTGAACATGCAATAAAACAAATGCATTTTTGCTGCAGTTCCCTGAGGAACAAGTGGGACTAAAAAAATCCAGTTCCCTGCTGACAGTAATTCCAGCACTTTCTTTTATCAAGACAGAATTGTAGTGGTTGATAAAACAATGATGGTGTCTTCCAGCAAACCAGTCCCTTTTCAGACCATCACCATAAATGCCTATGTTCAGTTTGGGGGTGCTCATACTCGAGACCTAAAGGTTCAGGGCATGTGGAATGCACCAAAAGGCAAACTGCATATAAACCTAAAAGAAATGCTAACAGCATAGCATGCCCTGCTGACTTTCAAAGAAGTCTGGAAAGCATGCACTTTGAGAGTTATCACACTTGACACAGCAGCAATGTGCTACATCAAATAGGACTGCTTCCAGCCCTCATGAGTGGATGCTCAACAGTTAAATAATTCTAACTATGATGATCAGAGTGGGGTGCACCACACGTAAGTGGTCTTTGTTTCTCCTAGCAGCAAGCAACTGAACAACTACTGTTTAGAGAACCTAACAAAAAAGGTATGAGTGATTTGTTGACACCTTTCTGACTTGAGAAGGGCTGTGTTAACTCATTTCCTGCCACTGTACTGACCCTCCTTAAGCCTATCTACCCAATTTTTGTCCATCTCCTACTCTCAGTACCACTTACTCCCTTACCTCAGTACTGGACACTTCTAACCTCAAATTTCTATGCCTTAGTCCAGCATTCATTCATTCATTCTAGCTATCTCCTGTATGTTCTGTCATTTCCCTTCTTTGTAAATCTATTCATAACATCATATGTTAAATTCTAATTATTTTTTTCTTGAATGTAAAAATGTCTTTCTCATTACCACTTATGGAATCAGAATGTGTTAATAATATTTTTTTTTACTTGAATGTAAATTAATACTGCTTATGTTATTGTATTATGTACTGGAGCTTTTTTCCTCAGGTCTCCACTGAAAAAGGGCTCTCCAGCTCAGTCGGACAGTCCTGGTCAACAAATGTAAAATAAAATAAATACATTTCTTTCCCTTCTCTTGTTCCCCAGGAAAATTCAGAATTTAAGGGAGGAGAGGTTAGAAATTATTCTAGTACTATTTTACTGGCCAACACATCACTGATCATTCCACATTCTGCAACTGTCTTTCTGCCTAAACGTGTAGAACTGTTCATGTAGTACAAAAGGTTTATTATAAACCCCAACCTGCCTAACCTGAACCTAGCAGCTTGAAGTTTGACTTTGCTTCCCTTTGGCACAACTGTCAGTATACAATAGTTATGTGAGCTATCCTGAGAGATACCAAATACTAGAAAGATGATACTAAGCTAAGTGGAAATGATTATCCCCTCTGGTGCCAGTGGAGTAACCTGCTCCATAGTCTTGCTTTCTATTGCATGGGTAAAGATTTATGGGCAGTGGGCAGATTTAGGAAGTCAGTTGTACGTGTCCTTCATATTTACTCTGAGGACCAAGAACTATTTTTGACGTATATCTCCACGTAGAGCTTGCAGGCAAAATGAGGCAGTCACGGTTTGCATGAAACAGACTTAAGTTGCGGTACCAGATGGTAGCCGTGTTCTCCTTTGCAAATCTCACCTTGTGCTTGTCTTATAATTCCACAGATGGTGTGGGATGAGGAGGTGAACCTGCATTGCCTTGCACCTTACAGATTTTGCTGAAGATAATGCAGCAACCATTCTCATTGTTCTTTTGATGGGCCAAAATTTTATGGCCTGGCCGTTGATTGAACTGGAGAAAATGGAAAAGGAGGGTAAGACTCTGACAGTCACTAGTGTGAAATTCAGAACTCCTCTGTGCCTGTCCTCAAAAGTGCAGCAGGATCAACATTGACTTTGGTTTTGTCGTGGTCAGCCTCAGAAGAATGATCAAGTCTTTGGGAAGGGGCTGCATGGCAACTTTCAGAATGGTTGTTGGCTCAGAGGCAGTTGCAATTATCTTTACCAAGGATACCATAACTGTCTTTCTTGGGGGTGGGGGAGAGCTTAAGATGCCTTTCCAGTTATCTCACTCAGGAGGCAGTTTGGCGCCCATTTGCTCTTCGCTGACCCATGTGGATGGTCATCATATAAGACAAGTGAATCAGGTCAGTAATATTCCTTTTCACATACCTCCCCTGGACCACTCTCTTCCCTTGCCAGATGCTGCACCTCAGCAAAAGAGTGCAAGAAGAAAAGCAGTGCTAAACCTCTTACAGAAACAAGCTCTCTCTCCATAGCCTACCGTTTTGTAATGCAGGTTTCATAGTTTTAGAGAAGTCTGAAGACCTCAGGCCCTTACTTGGGTCATAGTGCAGTCCATCCTTAGTCTTTTAGAAGGATATTGGATGTGCTGTTTGGACATCCATGGCACTTGCCTTTACTGAAAAATTGCCAAAGATTCCAGTTGACATATACCATATCAAAGTTAGTAAAGATTTTCAAGACTTACAAACTTGAGGTAGTGGTTATGCAAGAAAAATCTGGTTCTGGGCAGTTTCGTTTTAGTCTTCACTCCATTGGTGGCCATCACCGCCCATGCCTCTGTCTGCAGGTGAGGGAAACATTGTCAAAGGCAGATGCTCCAAGGTGTATGGTTAGAATCAGTCTGCACAGCAGCAGTTTACAGATGAGGGCAGTTCTTACTCTTTTGGCCTTTCAGGACCCTCTTCTACACGCTGCTATTGCCAGTTGTACCAAAGTCATAGCTGTGACTCTGTATGTATACAAGTAGAGAAGAACTCTGTTCTTCCCCCCTCTTTTGACAAACATTGAAGGTATGGGAATTGGCTTTGTCTACCAACTTTCTGGTAGGCAGTTCTTTGAACAGGTTCAGGTCTTTTGTCTGTGGATGTTGCATGAGTGGTGTCTGACAGTCAGTCATGCAGAAACTCCTCTGTCACAGTGAGAGACTTGCTCTGACCTTTTTTACTTCACTTACTAGTGCTGAGTGCAACAGCTTCCACTCTTGCATTCCTCCTCTGGGATAATATCCCAGTGTTGCAGCTGTTTTTAAGTGGCCACACGTTTCCCTGAAATTCAGTCAGAAAATAGGTTGAGCAAATCGGTTGCCATTCTCATAGCTCCGTTTTGCCCTCAACAAGCTTTGTTTTCTCTGTTGGTTGCCTCATCTTTTGAAGAAGCCTCTCTATTTCAGAGTACTCCCGACTCCACCCATCTGGTAAACCTCACTTCATTCCTTTTGTTGGTGGTTATGCCACTTTTGCTTGTGACCAGGGACCATTTTATGTTGTCAAGGTGGTCCAGATCCTTACTCTTTCCGAAAGACCATACACTAGAAAAATGTACAATAGTGAATAGATGTATTTTTCTGTATGGGCTTCTGTGAAATACTTGGATCCCTTTTCTGCTCTAGTGTGGATGTTTTGGATTACCTGATGCAGATTTTTGACACAAGGTCAAGCCATTCCCCCATTAATGTGCAGCTAGCAGTGGTTTTGGTTTTCCATTAGGGTAGTAACACTTTTTCTCTGGGCTTCTTGTAGGTTTACAGAGCTCTTCTCCAATGAGCCTTTCTCATCCATCCTCTTGTCCTATCCCTCTTTGTGAATTCATACTTTGTATTGGAGATTTTTGTTTTGTTTTGTTTTTGAGCCAGTTCCTACGATTAAATTAAAATATGTATGTGAAAAATACTTTCTGGTGGGCATCAATTCTGACAGACAAATTTCTGAAATAAGCTTAGTCTCTGTCCTTCCTACATTGTCTTAAGGTGTGAGGACTATATCTTAACAATTCTAATTAATTTTTTTCACGCAAGGTGGCTACTGAGGCAAACTGTAGTTAGTACATGCACTTGCATATTTTCTTTCCTAACCACTAACAGAGACCGACAAATATTCACTTCTTTGTATGGATATGTACAGACTTCTCTGGTTATATTTTTATAGAAAAATGTATTAAAAAGGACCATTGTTCCTGGTTCCAGAATGAAATGAAAAGCTTAGACTTGAGTTGCTGTAATTCCCTTCTCCATATGTTTGACTGCCTGTGTCAAATTCTTTTTTGAAAAATGCAATAAATCTTTTTTTTCCCCTTTGTGCCAAGAGCACATTTAACCAGAGTAGTAATTTATTTTCAAGCCTTCATCAAGAATGCCTCTTTGTATGATATTTTTGCAGCAGCTACATGGGCTTCACTAAACACTTAAGACATTACAAGCTGAATATGACCTCTAAGTCTAGTCTTCCTTTTGTGACACAGTCTTGGGTAAATACTAGCTGCTCTTGTGGTCCATTTTAAGCCTAATGAGTTTCCCTCAAAGGTGAGAGTCAAACCCTTTACTTTGTGTCTAGATGGTAAATAACTGTTATGCTAACTCTCTATATGTTTCCATGAAGTGAACCAGCCCAGAATGCAAGCTTGGGATTCTGTCCTGATTTGTGTTGATTTATGATGCTTTAGGTAAGAAGGTTATGGACTTTTTATACCGTAATGCTAGGTCTTGGATGATCAGGTCCGTCTTCATCAGCATACCCCTTTTTCTTCCCCCACCTCAGTGCAGATGTAGATTAAAAGAATTTAGTGTAACAGATGTTTTCTGATTCACCTTAACATGAGAGGAAGCTTGTTAGTAGAGCAGTATTGGCAGACTGGGAGTGGCCACTTCATAGTCTTTGTAGGTAGCTTCTTAGCATGTGATCCAGGAGACCACTGAGAAGCCTAGCTCAGTTTTTCAGCTGCCCCAAAGCACTGTCTTGATTACTTGACTTGTTCAAGGTCACACACTAGGTAAGTGGAGGCTGAGGGAATTGAACCCTAGACCACAGGAAGCAGCTCATTAATGGCCAATATCCTTAATTTTCTGTGCTAACTGCAGGTGTCTTCTCACCTCAGGGCATACATATCATCCTAGTATATGCTTTTTAAGGCCCATTTAGCAGTAGACTTTACTTAATACTTTGATATTGAAAAGCAGTAGCGGTGCTAGGGTGAGGCAAGAGGAGAAATATCTCTAGATACAAAGTGTTAGGGATGTGATCAGCCAATTCTGATCTTTCTTTAGTGCAATACCGGCTTTTTAAAAGTCGTTATTGTGTTTGCGGTCAAACCTGAGAATTGTAGAGCTCCATCTGTGTGTGGTCTAAACTGTAGAAGCTGCTTGACATTAGAGCAAGCCATTTAAAAAGAATTATTATTATTTTTTTTTTAAACCAAAACTTGAGCGCTGTAGTGCCGGCAGGCAGAGTATAAATTGTAGCAACTGTTTGCTACATTTATAGCAAGTGGTTTGCCACAGTTTAAAAGAAGAATTTATTTATTTATTTAATAAAAAAAGTATTGAAGGAGGGTTGAGACAGGGCACAGGAATGGGACCTGAATGGCTGGAGCGGGGTTTGTTGTGCATCTGGCTGTGTGGTTGGTGTACCAAAAGAAATGTTTTTTGCCTCTCAGTGGAAGAGCTGGTTGGAGGGAACAAAAATATTACAGTTTTTTTTTTTTTTTTTTGCTGCTTTAGTTGAGGGGGTGGGGAACTGGTTCATAGTTATCTTTTGCATTAAACAGCCAAAGCAGCAACCAGTTTAAGAACTTTTCAGCACAGAGTACCTAAGGTAGCTAGACAGACTGTTGTGACACTGTTTCCAGACATTCCATACCAGACTTTCATTAAGGAGCAGGTGAGGCTTTACCACAGCTCTCTTGCATGGTCATTATGCTGTCCATCTCCCACTGGGTATTCCATCCATGGATAAGGAATTATACTGTCGCAATGACTATTAAACATGACTGTAGTAGAGCGGTGCGAGTATGCTTAACATGACTGCATAAGCAAGCAGGGTCAGTGCTGCAGTATAGGTTTCTCCAGTTCTCTCCTCTTTTCCCAAGATCCTCTTTCCTCAGCCCTGAGAGAGAACAGGGGGATAGAGAAGTACAGAAGAATAGAGAAGTGCAGAAGATCCTATGAAGTCAGTGCTTTATTTTGTCTTACACTGGGCCTTCTTCTTGGGACCCCTCAATTAGTGTGCTAGGTGGTACCCCTCTCCTGAAGCTCTGGAAATAAGGGACAGCTGCCTTCTGTGTCCCTGGGGACATTACATCAGGGCATGGGCAGTGGCCACATGGCAGGGCAGACTTGCAGGTGTCCATCTGTCCAAAAATCTTTCTTCCAAAAAAGGAAGGGCATGTACCCGATTGACTAGCTCCCATGCATAAGAAATTGTATTGCAGCAATTTCTTTATTTGAAAATGTACTGTTATAGTTAGTATGCTCATGTAACGTGTACTTTGTGCTAAATACTGCAAGAGTTGATACTGCAGATACTGGATATTTATGTGTCAGCCAGGGAAGGCAAACTAGAAAAAAAAAAAGAGTAAAACATCAGTACATGCTTCGGTGTAATGCTGCAGTGCAAATTCTGTGATTTAAAAGGAGCTCAAGAAGTGTATTATGATGTAATGAAGCCCTTGGTTGAAAGTGCCATACTCTGAGAGAAGAACTTGGTTGGTCGAGCCACATTCAGAGGGCTTGACTGTATTATTTTAAGGATGGCGACATTAAGATGTACTTAAAAATCTAACCTTGTATCTCTAGCAGTGCAACACAGTGACAGTAAATATAATTATCCCCCATGTGAGAAGAACAGATTAGTTTTGTGTTGATGATTTTCCATGCATTGTTATTTGATGCTTTATAGATGTAAAGAACAGAGAAAGTGTTTGTCTGTCATATCTCACTGTGAAAATTGGACTTTTCAGCTTGATGTGGACTATTCAGCGTGATGTTTCAGTTTTGTGTCTTGGTTTGTGGGAATGGAAATTGAGGAAATATATATGCATGTATGTAAAAGTACATATAAATTCACAGATGTACTTAATGCTGTGTATGTACTGCGGTGGTGGTGCTGCGGTAGCGTTGTCACCTCACAGTTAGACGTTGCCCGTTCGATTCAGAGCGTCTTCTGTGTGGCGACATGCGTGAATGGGCGTTCCTTCGTTGAAGGTTGTGCGTTAGGCCCGGCAAGCCAGCACATAAAAATCTACTGCCAATCATTAACGGACCGGAGTTCCGCTGTGGCGACCCCTAACCGGGAAAAGCCGAAAGACACAAACAAACAAACTTAATGCTGTGTATATGTGTGGTTTGCATGACCTCTGTGATAACTGGAGCGGTAGACCATTCTCTGCAACTGGAATGATGACCCTATTGCAGTTGATGCATTGTGTGTTAATTGCTGACATACAGAGTTAATTAAAACACAAAGAAAGAACTTGGAATGGGGACTCCGTGTATTTACGATTGGAAGCAGTTGCAGATGATTTGTTATATAATTTATAGTCATATAAATTTTCATTATTATATTTCATATAATTGAGCAAGCTGCTTAATTTTGGCGTCATTTTTCTCCACAGCTCAGGCTTCATTTGCAGCTAAAATTAGTGAAGGGGTTGCTACCTCATGCCTGGGTAGCTGCAGTTAATTATCTGCTATCCATAGCAGAGCTGTAATACTGTTGTTAGTAAATACAATTTTTATAAAAACATTTTATTTTCTTTTTCAGAGCAGTCTGTGAAGCTGCATTCCCTGTTCAGTACAAAGCCTCCCACAGCAGCTTTGTCGGCATTATGCCTGCTGTTTTGTTGCCTTTAGGCTTTTTGCAGTCCTGTCAGCACAGATAATTGCAATACCCACAAGGACTGGATATTGGCACCCTGAATATACAACACCTGATACCTATAACCATTTGTAGAAAAACAGTCTGTCAGCATATTGCTTACCCATCTGGTACAAGTGGGTACCTAGAATTCAGGTAGTTTTACTTGGTTCATATATTGAGTTTTAGTAGTTCTTACTCCATACATGGTGTAATATGACTTTATCAGTGAGAGATTCTTGTAATGTACCTGTTAACAAATCCTTGGGTTAATCTGTAGTTAGTCAGCTGTGCGGCATTCCTCACCCACTCATCTAACACTTAAGTCATAACTAGACATTTTAAAGCAGTTTATATTACTGTTTAAATGTGCATATGATACTAGGTCATGTAAACCTTCATTTTTCAATTTGTGATAGTGTCTGTGTTCTGCTGAATGTTTATCTCCATTTCGCAGCAAACAGCTGAGTAATAGATATCCATTGAATAGTTATGGCTTTCCATCTCTCTGTTGCTCTGCAGTAGTCTTATTCAGACATCACAAAATTGCAGTTATTCGCCTTCTGTGATAAAAGCATATGTACCAAACGACAAAGCAAAATCCAAACTTGATAAAACAAAAAGGCAAAGGGTAAAACCAGACACCACTTTGTGAGCGCTTTCGGACACACAATATGCGCACTTCCTCAGACAAGATAAAAAAAAACACTCCATCTAAGATGTTTCATTTAAATAACACCTAGAGTCATGACATTGTTATTAATTAATAAATAAGGAAGCCAAATTTTAAAGGTATAAACGCAGCTTAGCTTACACAATAAAAGCATATGTAGATTGATGAGCTTTGGTTCTGTGTAGCAAACCACTGTTGTGGGTCTTTTAGGCATTCTTGAGCATTAGCTAGTCCCAAACACACTGTAGATTAATCAGGTTATTTTTTATACCCCCGAAAAAATATTGTCCAGACGTAGACCGCCTTAACCCTGTAGAAAGGACATGCTCGTTTTTTATGGTACAATTACTTCAGTTTCATTCGCCTTTCAGCCATAGGAATAACTGCCATACGTACACTGAGCAAGTATTACAGGGCATGTTCTTGACTGGAAAATGATGTAGTTTGGAGCCTTCGGCTTTTTTTGTTCACATGCGAGTAGAGCTGTACATTCTGAAAGCAATACTTGCAAGCTTAGTAATAAAGCGATAACACAGGGAATCTCTTGTTTGTCTTGCTTGAGAACCAGCTTGAACTGGAATAATCCAGTTTGCATTGGCTGCTAGCCACCTCCCAGTGTCTGCATCAGAGCTATACTTCCTTTTTTAGACTTGCTTCTGAAGGCTGGAGAGGGAGAAAGGAAGGAGGAGGGGAAAATTGGTTGCTGTTTCAGGCCTGATCTGTAAAAGCTAGTGTATTATACTGTGTGCTTGCAGGCTCTCTCGCTGTCTCTCTCTCCAGCCTCCCTCCACAAACAGCCTTTTAACCCTTTGAGTGTTGAGTAAAATTTCAAATAATCTTCCTAGGAAAACAGTTTCTCTCTTATTCACTAAAATGTCATGCTTGAATACAAAACGGATAGGAGTAAACACCGATGTGGTTCCATGCATAGTACAAATGTCATGTTCACCTTACAGCAGCAGAAGGAAGAGAATGAGTTTTCTGCTTTAAAAGTAAAGCATTGTTCATATTTTGATTTTTGCAGTTTTGGAATACTGTTTTCATATTATAATGCCATGTTTCTTTTTTTCTTCCCCTTTTTTCCTTAAGTTGAGCACAGATCCCTGTAGTACTCTGTTCTTAATTCCCTGCAAAAAAGAAAAAAGTACCTCATGATATGCATTTGCTAGACTAGAATATTTGAGTGTTCTTTGGGTTATTTCCTTGGGTGTTTATTTTAGTTGTGTGTGCTACAAAGTTGCTTTCACACCTAAGTTTACAGTGACACTGTTAACATCCTTTAAGAATTCATGTTTTTTTTTCTGACGTTCATGCACTTCTGAATGGATATTGTTCATAGGATACATATCAGTGGTGATGTACACAATGATGTAAGGCATTGTTACATATGTATACTCAGTCTACACACCACTATTCTTCTTGCAACTCAGACGGTTAAGACATTCAGCCTTGCTGTTAATAAAAGTCCCTGCATGTACATGCTTCTTTCTTTAAATTCGTGGCATGGCCTTTTTGATGGTATGGCAGAAGGAAAATCTTCATGGGAATGTCAGAGATTTGCCACTGGGAGCTTAGCAGAACTAATTAGTGCTTAGCCTCTTAGAAGTAAGCCCTGCTGCAGCTTTCCAGTCTTTGTAGGATAGGTTAGTGGGCATTTGAGCCCATTATAGTCCCCAGTTGACAGTAGGCCTGAGGACCTAGAATCCTGCCTGCAGCTCCCTCTTGAGGTAGGAGGATGCTGATGGGGTATGAATCCCAGGTTGCTTTTGCACCCCTCATCTCCTGATCAGTTAACTAATTTCTGGGGCTTTTCAGACTTTTTATCTGTTTGTGTCCCCCCTCAAGTAAACCATTCACAGATCAGTGGTACCATGGGCTAAAGTTTCCTAGGATTTTCTTCATACTCTCAGGGATGGTGTGTTCCTGTCAAGTAGGGTGCTTTGGGGTATGAACCTGCCAGGGTCTGTGACTAGCCACATGACATACATTGGAAATGTAATATTTTGAGAACGTTTCTTGGAGCTTTACAGTTGATACTGTCATTTGTACTGTGATGTGATGAGTACAGTTGTTTTGTTCTTTGATGCATTGTGTTTTAGTGATTTTTTGACCATAATAGGGAAGGAGGGAGAAATTTGATTATTGTGCTTCTTGCAGTGCATTTCTGCTGCTGCTGCAGGCAGCAAGGAGAAGCACTTATCTCTTGAATATTTTGCCCTTACAAAGTTTCGTGACTGTGGAGTTCATATTTTTTAAGTAAGGGAGTTTGTTTTTCTGTATGATACTGGCATAATTTATTTATTTATTTTAACTACATTTAGTAATATTGCTTCAGTGGTTCTTCATGAATTCTATAAAATGCTTCTTTGTTACTCGGTGGGAACTTGGAATCTCACTATTGGGCACATCTGTATGATGCCAGTACCAAGCCTGGGGCTTATTTCCTCCTCTAGTGTGCATGTGTTCATATGCAAGTCCTTTTCTACCCAACACGTGGCACACAGCTCTCATGCCAGCTGTAGTTCAAGCCTATAGTTGGGACACAATTTAACCAAAGCTAAGAGTTGATGGAGGAACATGTTATCAAATAATTCTGGTGCATGGAGGCACAGTTCTTGTGATTAGCTGTTCTGCAGCTTAAGAGCATACATCTCAAAGAGCTATTGTTATAGTGAGTGCCTCTCATAACGGTTTCCTTTGGTAGTATCATCTAGAACATGAGATTTGATAAGAAGAGGACCATCTTGGGTAACCTTTAGGACTTATGCATTCTAGAGGCATTAAGACCATGCCTCACAAGTCCCTCTGTCTCTCCTCTAGATCTTCAGCTTTGGTAGTAGGAAATGGCCCCAGGCTGCTCTTTTGCAGTGAAATTTGATTACTTTGTTGTTCTTTCGCTTGAGATTTGTAAGTGTGTGTTTTTCTGTCATTCCTTCATTTTTCTCTTTTTGGAAAAGTTTCTTCTTTTATTATTACTGTGTGTTTGGACCTAAAACCACCATTTATTAAGCTTGCAGTGTCTGAACTGTTCTTTTCCAGATGTGTCTTCACTGCCCCTATATCCCATTTTCTGAAGAGGATATAGAAATAACTTTAGGGTTTGGATGTTCTCTTATGCAGGGTCTGTCAAGGTTTAAATGCAGCTGCTAAGAGAAGAGGTAGAGGCACCCTGCTGTCCCTTTCAGTGCTTCAGGAGTATTGCTGTCCTGGACCAAGTTGCATTTTCTTCCTGTATCCATTAAGAGTTCTGAAAAGAAGTTTTGTCAGAAAAAAAATGCCTTCAGTGTCAAGCCATTCTTAAGACTGGCAGTGACTCTGCTTCTCTCGAACAATTCTGTCACGTGCCAGTCTTAAAAGATGTGGGCAAGGATTTGTGGGACACAGGCACAGTTCCCTCTGCACTTTGTAGTGAAGCTTTCAAGTGGTGCCTTTTCTGTGTCCTAGCCTGCATGACTTTATTTTAGGCCAGTTGACCCCTTGCAGTCAGTCTCATCCATTCACAGATATTTTACTGTAACAACCTGGCTTAAGCTATCCACTGGTGTCATACTCACTCATGCAAAGCATCTACACCAGCGCAATAATTTGGGATGCTAGAGTTCATTTTTATTTTCCTTAGGAATATTTGTTTTCTTTGACAGCAGTTTATGTGGCACTGGCTATATCAATGCCAGTTTTTACAATCCCTTTTTGCTGATATCTTCTTCTCCAGCACCATTCTGACTGACGTTGGCTTTAGCTTCTTAGATACTTCTCATGCTGTACCCACTGATGTCAATATTTTCTTATTCAGTGCCACTGTATTTGACAAAATACAGAAAAGGTCAAATCCATGACTAAGCACTTTGAACAGGGCATGGAACCAGACTGTGTTTTGGAGGCCATTGAGTAGGAGGAGAGGGTGGTGATCTTACTCCTCCATCTCCCCCAAATGTTACTAGCTTTTCTCAGATTGCAGGTCATGCAAGAAATGGATGCTTGAAGCTGAAAATTAACTGTTCTTTCATCTACAAGTTGCCGAACCTCATACTAAAGTACGTCATACTTGAGGCATTGTCAGTACGAGAAAGTGATCTCATAAAATAGTATTGTAAAATTTAGCTAAGGGCACATGATAAATGGTTGCGATCCCTACACGTCTTTCTCTTCTCCTGCCACAACATCCCTTTTCAGATGCTTTCCAAACTATAGCGTTCAGGCAAGGAGGAAGGTACTCTGCCTACAGGAGAAGGGTGTCATCTAGACAGTCATTACAGTCTAGTGGAAACTCTGATTTAGTCCTGATTCTTTCTGATTTCAGAGAAACTGTGTGTGTTGGGACAATTATAGATTTAACCAGCCTCAGTACTTTCATTCCCAAAGTATACTGTTGCATATCACCCTTCACTCATTGCTTCCTTGGTTATGTGGAGAAGACAGCTTACTTTTTTATTTTCAGGGAACATGCTTATATGTTACGGTAGAAAAGCAGTCCAGAAGACTTTTGCATTTCAGGCAAGGCCAGTCATTACCAATTCCATACCAATACATTCAGCCTGACCACAGCCCTTAGTATTTTCATCTGGTTTGCATTGTAGTATTGGTATTTGTAGACCTGTTATGTGGATTCAGAGTACTTCTCTCCCTGAAATATTGGCTCCTACCGGCCGACTGTGAAGACCGTCTTCTCCCAGCTGACTTCCTGTCTGCTACTGGCATTTGTAGGCTGTTTCTTAGATACTACAGTGTACTGGGGCTTTTTACTATTGGAGTGTCGACCTCTTGGCAGCAAAATGATGTTTTTCATGTTCACTTGTTGCAGTCATCACTCTTGGGTTATCCTGCCAGGGGTAGCCCTTATTCGGCCCGAATACCAGAGGCTTAGTATTTCTGCGTCGGTTGCTGTCGCTCCAGGACTGACATCAGGTTGTCAGTGGTATAAAATCAGGCAGCCGATGCCATTACATCAGTCTTTCTTGCCGAGGAGCCCAAAGCAGAAGCAGTTCGCACGAGTGCTGGTCGGCCGCTACCTGAGTTTCGTATCTGAATTGAAGTTGAAGTCTTCTAAAGCTTAGTACCCTGTTGGGGATCCTTTTTTCTTGCTCTAACCAATGTCAGAAAACGTTAACAATCGTCTCGCCTGTGGAAAGCAAATACCACACCGAGACTTCCATTCTTACTGTGTTACCTGTTTAGGCCCAGACCACAATGTCTCTCGCTGTCGCTTTTGTGCTTTGTTCAGCTCCAGAACTGTACATTGTCAGGCCCTTATAGCAGCTAAATATTTTTGCTCTCTATCTCCGTATTTGGAAATGGCTTCGGTAAGCCATCCGACTACCGATTCTGAAAAAAATGTAAGGATAACGACAGAGACAGACCGCACAGGTCCAAGACTGCCAACGACGCTTCCGTTAAGCTAGTAGTCAATTCTCCGGTCCTCAGTGAGGTGCTTTCGCAGCCCGTGATGCCCACTTCTGTGGATTCGCAGGCCGCTACTGAGACCCGTTCCGAGTCCGGTATGCCGCAAGACTCTTCTCTGACTAAGGTTCCTGCGGGTGTCTCTACCTTGGATGGGTCCAGAGCCGCTTAGCAGGCACCGGCCTCCGAGGAAGTTCTTCACACTACCGATACTCGACACAAACAGACGACTTCTTTCACATCTTCAGTTCTTTCTAAAACTACCGAGTTTCTAAGGACCAGGGTACGAACTACGCCTAAAAAACCGACGACCCAAGCTCAGGCACCTGCTTCCATGCCTCAATCTCAAATGCTTAAAGTGGCGGAAGACCTTATCATGCTTATTAGGGGAAGCCAGCCTACCCCTTCCAAAAGAAAAAGAGACTTGTCCCCAGTACTTTTATCTGACCAGGAGTCCGTTGACTCTGAGGTTTCTGAATACGAAGACATGCAACCCCTATCTGCTTATGAGGATTCAGATGCAGAGGAATCCATTCCTTCTGCCTCTTCTCCAGAGAATTTTTCATTTGGTGAAACCCTACATACTTTTAAGGGAGCATTTCAGTGGGAATGTCAGGACTATCCTCAGTCTAAAAAGAGACTCGTGGAATTCTTAGACTTACCACAGCACAGATCTTTAGCCATTGCTCCTGTCTTAGATGTTGTGGATGATGTCTTTCTGGAATCCAGTTTGACTCCTGATACCCTTCCTCCTGCTCCCAGGAAACCTGAAAGGTATTACAGAGTCCCTGACTCTCACAAATTTCTTTTCAAAAATCCCACTGCTGATCCAGCGGTCATCTCCCAAGGACCTAAAGGAATAAAAGCATCAACAGCTAAGAATCCCACCCCCTCGGTCAGGGATTTTTGAGCTTTAGACAGATGGGGTAAAAAAGTATATACCTCTGCAACTCTTGCCATTAAAGCACTAAATTGTCACTTCCACATGCTGAAATACCAGCAACATACTATGGAACTCCTCAAGCAAAAAATATCTACCTATGTTCTTCGTGTTTCACTGTTGCAGTCATTACATTTGGGTAATCCTGCTGGCAGGTTGCCCTCAGTCGGCCTGAATTCCAAAGTTTTGGGTCCTGCGTCGGCTGCTGTCGCCCCTTCCCTGACGTCAGGTCGTCAGGGGTATAAAAGATGCAGCCAACGCCATTTTCTTCAGTCTTTCTTGCCGCGCGGTGCCCGAAGCAGTTGGCAAGTGCCGGTCGGCCGACTCCTGAGATTTTCGTATTTGAGTTTCAGATCAAAAGTCTTCATTAAAGCTAAGTACCCTGTTGGGGAAACTTTTTTCTTGCTCCAGACCGATGTCAGAAAATTAATAATTGTATTTCTTGTGGAAAGCAAATACCTCATAAGGACTTTCATTCTTACTGTATTCCTTGCCTAGGCCCTGCCCACGACGTTTCAAGTTGTCGGTTTTGTGCTAGATTTAACCAACACACTATTAAGCATCGGTATGACTTTGCATTAAACTATTTTGGGCACAGATTTAATTATAAAATGTCATCGGATAGCCATCCGACTACCGGAGTTCACAAAAAACGCAAAGAAAAAGATAGACAACCGAGGCCCAAAACCGATGACGAAGCTTCTCCTAAGCCGGTTCGCCGGTTCTCAGCGAGGCGCTTTCGCAGCCCCTGACACCCGCTACTTTAGAGTTGCAGGCCGCTACCGACTCCCATGTGGAGTCTGCTATGCCAGTGGAAACTCAAGGTATTGGAGCTTCGGACACTATTCCCTCAGATGGGTCCGGAGCCTCTGAGCAGGCACCGGCTATTGAGGGTGTATTCGGACCTAAACATCTATATATTAAACAGACTACAGCTTCAAAGGCAAAGACTAAAGCACCTTTAAAGACAAAAACAAACTCAAGAGCCACATGGACAGGCCTCCATGCCCAAAAAACAGATGCTCAAAATGGCCGAAGACTTGATTACCTTGATCAAGGGGTTCCCATCCCCCTCCTGATAAGAGGCCTAGGCAAGAGACAGACTATGAATCTTCAGATCAGGTTTCTGTTTCTTCTGATTCCTCTTCTGATCAAGAATATTCACTTCCCCCCTATGAGGATTCTGATGCTGAAGAATCTATTCCTTCAGCTTCTCCTCCTGAGGACTATTCTTTTGGGGAAACCTTGCATACCATGAGGGAGCATTTCCACTGGGAGAGCCAAGATTTTTCAGACTCTAAAAAGAGGCTCAGGGACTTTCTTTTACTACCTCAACACAGGCCTCTAGCCATTCCACCTATGTTAGACATTGTAGATGATGTGTTTTCTGAGTCTAGTCTGACCCCTGACTCCTTACCTTCAGCTCCTGTTAAGCCTGACTGATATTACAGGGTTCCTGACTCTCATAAATTCCTTTTCAAAAACCCTACTGCAGACCCAGAAACTATTTCACAGGGTCCCAAAGGGGTTAAGGCGTCCGCTGCAAAAAACCCTACCCCCTCTGACAGAGATTCTAGGGCACTGGATAGATGGGGAAAAAAAGTTTACACATCTGCTACCTTGGCTATAAGGGCCTTAAACTGTCAGTTTCATATGCTCAAATATCAGCAGCATGTCATGACATTGCTTAAACAGAAAATGTTGTTAAACTCTGAATGTGCAGAAAACAAAGAAATGCAGGATTTATTGCATGCAGCTGAACAAGTTGGAAAGCATACTTTGCAATGTGGTTTTGATTCTCTGGAGGCCTCCTGCAGGGCCGCAGTTACGGGTCCTGTAATTATGAGGCATGCTTGGTTAAAAGAACAAAATCTGCCTGATCATGTCAAAGTTAAATTATTAGATGCACTGTTACAGCATGATACTTTGGTGTTATGGCAGAAGAGGTGTTAAAGAAAATGGAGGACAAAGCTAAATTTATGCAAACTGTCAAAGATTTTTTACAAGTACAGCCACTTAGGTGTAGTAGACACTGGCCTACAAATAATTGGTCCTTTCCAGTGTCAGACAAACCTCAAAGAGGCAGATCCAAATGCCCTAGAGGCAAGTCCTAGGCGCAAGGTTCATACAGGTCAAAGCAATGGGGTGCTTCTACCTCCAAAAGTGGAGAAGACAAATCACAATCATACAGGAAACAGTCCCAATGACTTCCCCCTGCCTGCACCAAGCATTTATCTCCTGGCAGCACCTTTTAAGGGGAAAAATAGCACTATTTTCTCAGAATTGGCACATTATAACCCAAGACAAGTGGGTTCTAAGCATAGTGTCACAAGGCTAAAAGTTTCACTTCCATACCCTGCCAAAGGTGAATGGTTGGCCAGATCTGCCAAAAAATCAATGGGCAGAGGCACAAAAACAAGTCTCATCCCTCATGGACATGGGGGCTATTCAACAAGTACCACAGCAAGAGCAGGGACAAGGATTTTACTCAAGACTATTCTTGGTACCCAGAAAGGACAAAGCCTGGAGACCAATACTGGACCTATCTGTTGTAAACACTTTCCTGGATATACCAAAATTCAAAATGTTGACCTTGCAGCAGCTTCTGCCCATGCTGGGCAAAAAGGCTTGACTCGTGACTTTAGACCTAAAAGAGGCATACCTGCATGTCCCAATCAGGCAATCATGCAGAAGATACTTCAGATTCAAAGCTGGCTCAATGCATTACCAATTCTCTGCACTGCCCTTTGGCTTATCTACTGCGCCCAGGGTCTTTACAAAATGCCTGGCAGCAGTAATTGCTTTCTGCAGACAAAGAGGAATACAAATATATCCTTAGTTGGACGACTGCCTAATTCAAGCAGAGAACAAGGACATTCTACTACAGCATCTGTCGTTTGTGAAAAGACTTTTAACATGCCTAGGGTACACAGTCACCGAAAAGAAGTCAAAACTAGCACCCTCTCAAGAGATAATATTCCGGGGTGCAAGCTTAAATACAACTGCCCAGATGTCTTATCTCACGCCAGGCAAACAAAGGCAACTGACTACTTATTTCAAAAGATTGGCAACAAAGGCCCAGTTATTTGCAAGAAAAATTCTGCAGGTTTTGGGCTTCATGGCATCCTGCATCCTACTAATTCCATATGCAAGACTGCATATGAGGAAATTTCAGTGGTACCTAAAAAGTGTCTGGACGCAACATTGCCACAGCCTGGAAACGATTACTCTCATTCCCTGTCTGCAACAGGAGTTTCGATGGTGGGCGAAGGCTTGTCACCAAAACAAGGGACAGCCATTCACATTACCCCCAGCCAGGCAGAAACTAACAACGTATGCATCATATTATGCCTGGGGGGCCCACATGGCAGGAAGAGGCATTCAGGACACCTGGTGCACAAACCAAATGCATCTACATATCCATCAAAAAGAGATGCTAGCTGTCCAAAATGCCCTGACAGCCCTCAAGGACCTACTTCAGCCGGGACTACTGATAAAGACAGACAACACCACGGTCATGTGGTATATAAACAAGCAGGGGGGCACACATTCTTACCCCCTTTGCAGATTAGCCATGGCTTTCTGGGACACAACGTTGACTTACCAAGTTCATCTTCAGGCACAATTCCTGCCAGGAAAGGAAAATACTCTGGCAGACGAATTAAGCAGAAACCTCATGGATCTCCACGAGTGGCAGCTGGATCCACAAGTCTTCAGCATGATGATAAGGAAATGGGGATGCCCGGACATAGATCTATTTGCCACCCCTCACAACTACCAACTAAAAAGATTCTGCACAAGGACTTATCACAGACAAGCATGGAAAGTGGACACCTTATCTTTCAACTGGAAAAACCTGGAAAAACCTATCAGTATATGCCTTTCCTCCACTGCCTCTCCTCCCCAAGGTACTCCTAAAGGTCAGACAGGAGAAACCAAAGATGATACTGATTGCCCCAGACTGGCCCCGCCAGTACTGGTATCCGATCTTAAGGAACTTGTCTCAATATCCAGCCTGGACCTTACCTCAAATACCTCATCTACTGTCCCAGCAAAACAGTCGGATCCTGCACAGCCAACTCAGGACCCTAAACCTGGCAGCATGGAGGTTAATGTAGCTATACAAAGCACACCTCTCAGTAAAGCTGTGATGGATGTCATTTTGGAAGCCAGAAGGCCTAGTACTAGGAAATCTTATGCTGGAAAATGGAAGAGATTTTGTGCTTGGAACCAGGCACAAGGAACTGATACAGCTATACCAAATATTCCTCAGATTTTGCAATACTTAACTGAGATGCTGGACAAGGCCTATCTTTTTCAGCAATTAAAATTCATGCCTCTGCCATTTCGGCTCATTACTATACAGAGCCACCAATCTTTTCTCATCTTTTATTAAGGCAGTACCTCAGAGGAGCCAAAAATGTAAGGCCTCCAAGGAGATCACCAATACCTGCATGGGACCTCAATTATGTCTTGGAAAAACTCACCCTACCTCCTTTTGAACCAGCTGCTACTGCTGATGTAAAGTTTTTATCTTGGAAAACAGCACTGCTCCTAGCAATAACTTCTGCAAGACGAGTGTCAGAGCTACAGGCACTCATGGCTGTGGAACCTTTTATCATTTTTTTCCAGACAAGGTCTCTCTGAGGACAAACCCAACTTTTATGCCTAAGGTGGTGTCCAGTGTGGCCCTTAACCAAACTATTCGTTTGCCAACTTTTTTATCCAAATCCACGGAACAGGTGGGGAGAGAATTCTGCATTCTTTGGACGTACACAGACAGCTTAGATTCTATTTGGACAAAACTAAAGTTTTCAGGAGGACAAAGCAATTACTAGTGGCATATGCTGCAGGATCACAAGGAAAGGCTATCTCCAAGCAGACTATTTCAAAGTGGATAGGCCACTGCATTCGTTTCTGCTATTCACAGCATGGCAAGCCAGTGCCTAAGGGCATTAGGCCACATTCAACCAGAGCTGCAGCCACTTCAGCAGCCTTTCTCAGGGGAGTACCAACTAAAGACATTTTAGAGGCTGCTGCTTGGAGTTCAGTACACACCTTTACAAAGCGTTATCATCTGCCACTTTACTCTAAATCCAGGACAGGCTTTGCCACTGCAGATGTTCATCGTGCATTACAGCTGCAGTAATTACATATGGGTTTTCAGCCGGCAGGCGGTCCCTCGGTCGGCCGAATTCCAAAGTCTTGGTCCGGCGGTTGTTGTCGCGTACTCTTCTGGCGTCAGGAAGGCTGAGTATAAAGACACAGCCGGCGCCATCTTCTTCAGTCTTTTGCCGCGGTGCCCAGCAGAAGCAGTTCGCACGTGCCGGTCGGCCAGCTCCTTAATTACGGAAAATTTTGGAACCGAAGTCTTCATTAAAGCTAAGTACCCGTTGGGAATCTTTTCTTGCCTCAGACCGATGTCAGAAAAAGTTAATAATTGTATTTCTTGTGGGAAGCAAATACCGCATAAGGATTTCCATTCCCTTTGCATACCTTGTTTGGGCCCAGACCACGACGTCTCGGGCGGCCGCTTTTGCTACCTTCTATATATGCACTATCAAGCGTCGGGCGGAGTTCACCCAACACTATTTTGGCAAAGCGTTTAATTATAAAATGTCGTCGGATACTCCGACTACCGCTATGTCCAGAAAACGCAAGGAAAAGGACCGTCAGTCGAGACCTGCGGTCTCCACCGACACCACGCCGAAACAAGCTCCACGTGGGCCGGTTCTCAGTGAGACGCCTTTGCAGTCCCTGACTACCGACGACACTACCTCGGCGGGGTCTTCTGTACCTGAGACCGCTGGTTCTTGGTCCTTTCCCAAACTACAAGCCCTGCTCATGTCGAACCCACCAATGTGGATAGATCTACATCCACCCATGGTGTATTTAGGCCTTCATCTTCATTCTCCATCAAGGCCTTTACAAAAGCCAAATCAGCCAAGCAACTTTCTAGGCCTGCCTCACAAGGCCCAAGACCTGGGCCCACGCCTAAGAAGCACATGCTTAAAATGGCTGAAGACCTGATCACTCTTATCAGAGGCTCACAGGCCCCTCCGGACAAGAGACCCAGAGTAGAGGAGGATTCTCCTCCTTCTGACCAAGAATCCATTTTATCAGAACATTCTGATGCTGAAGAACAATCTTATTCACCCTTTGAGGATTCGGATGCAGAGCAGTCTATTCCTTCTGTATCCCCTGAGGATTTTTCCTTTGAAACTTTACACTCCTTGAGAGAGCACTTCCATTGGGAAGGCCAAGACTTTTCAGACTCCAAGAAAAGACTTAGGGAATTCCTCTGGTTACCTCAGCATAGACCTCTGGCTATTCCTCCTGTTTTGGAGGTTTTGGATGATGTATACCCGGAGGCCTGTCTAAATCCTGATTCTCTGCCTCCTGCACCAGTTAAGCCGGATAGGTATTACAGAGTTCCTAATTCTCATCAGTTCCTCTATAAAGGCCATAATGCAGACCCTGAAACTATTTCTCAAGGTCCTAAAGGAATTAAGGCTTCGCCAAGAATCCACTACCTGCGGAAAGGGAACCTAGATCCCTAGAAAGGTGGGGTAAGAAGGTTTACCCCGCGGCCACCCTTGCCATGAGGGCCTTAAACTGCCAGTTTCATATGATTAGATATCAGCAATTTCTGTTATCACAACTAAAACAAAATGTCACAACCTGAACAACCAGATTTAAAAGAGTTGCAGGATATGATGCATAGTGCTGAACAAGTGGGCAAGCACACCTTACAATGTGGTTATGATGCACTAGAGGCCTCCAGCAGATCAGCCACTGGAGCAGTCATTCGCAGACATGCATGGCTAAGGGAACAAAATCTTCCAGACCAGGTGAAAGCAAAATTCTGGATGCACCGTTACATAAGGATGTTCTTTTTGGTGGTAATGCTGAGGATATTTTACGTAAAATGGAAGAAAAGGCAAAATCTATGCAAACTGTCAAAGCTTTCTTACAGGTTCAGCCACCAAGGTTCAGCAGGAATTGGCCGTCAAAAACTGGTCCTTTCCAACCACTGACAAAACCAAAGAGGCAGATACAGGCGGAAGGGGTAGAGGACAACCCAAGGGTCCTACAGAGGCAGACAATGGCAATCACCAACACCAAGAAGTGGTGACGACAGTGCACAGCAGTACAGAAAGCAGACTCAATGACTCCCTCATTTCCATGCCAAGCAGAATTCAACTGGCAGCACCTTTGGGAGGAAAACTGGCACTATTTGCAAACAATTGGCATATTGTCACAACAGACAAATGGATTCTGGACATAATAAACAGAGGCTACAAATTTCATTTCCACACTCTTCCAAAATGAGAGGCATGCCAAACCTACCACAAAATCAAAGGGTAGAGGCACAACTACAAATCAAAGCTCCTAAACATGAGGGCTATACAAAGGTACCTACGCACCAACAAGCACAAGGTTTTATTCAAGGCTTTTCTGGTGCCAAGAAAGGAAGCGACTGGAGACCCATTCTGGACTTATCCATTCTCAACACATTTCTTCTAGTACCAAAATTCAAGATGCTCACATTACAGCAACTCCTTCCCATGCTGGGCAAGGGGTTTTGGCTGGTAACTTTGGACCTCAAGGAGGCATACCTGCATGTCCCAATCAGACAAAGTTGCAGAAGATACCTCAGATTTCTTGCAGGTTCAAATCACTATCAATTCTCTGCATTGCCCTTTGGCTTATCTACTGCCCAGAGTATTCACCAAGTGCCTGGCATCAGTGATTGCATACTGCAGACTTCAAGGGATACAAATTTAGCCTTATCTGGGCGACTGCCTGATCCAAGCGGACAGCAAACACGTACTTCTCAAACATCTGGCATATGTGACACGCTTACTGCTTTCTCTGGGATACACCATCAACAAGGAGAAATCAAAGCTAACACCCTCTCAGAAAATTACCTTCCTGGGTGCCAACTTGGACACAAACACCCAGATGGCTTACCTAACAACAGAAAAACAAGGGCAACTATCTCATTACTTCAAAATGCTTGCAAAACGTACCAGGCTTACTGCAAGGAAAATCCTGCAGGCTCTGGGATTCATGGCATCTTGCATTCTTCTAATCCCATGTGCAAAGCTGCACATGAGGAAACTTCAATGGTACCTAAAAAATCTATGGTCTCAACACAGTCACAGCTTAGAAGTGGAGATTCCAATAATTCCCTGTCTACAAAAGGAATTCATATGGTGGGCCCAAGCATGCCAAGTAAACAAAGGCCTCCCATTCTGCAAGCCTCAAGCTAAGTCATAACCACAGACGCCTCAGATTGCACATGAAGGACAGTTGCATTCAGGGCAGATGGCACAAAACAGAAAAGCACCTTCACATCAATCAAAAAGAAATGCTGGCAGTAATAAATGCAATTTCAGCGTTCAGAGAATTCCTGCATCCAGGACAACTGCTCATAAGAACAGACAACACCACAGTAATGTGGTACATAAACAAACAAGGAGGGACTCATTCATACCCCTTGTGCAGATTAACCATGACTCTTTGGAATCTAGCTCTGGAAAGACAAATAGAACTCCAGGCTCAGTACCTGCCAGGAATGGAAAACACACTGGCAGACACTCTGAGCAGGCATATGACAGATCCTCACGAATGGAAGCTACATCCGCGTATTCATGCAGATTGTTCAAGCGTGGGAAGGCCAGACATAGACCTATTTGCCTCCCACAAAATCATCAATTAAAAGTTTTGCTCAAGGACCTCACCCAAAGGCTTGGAAAGTGGGCCCTCTCATTCACATGGACAACTTGGTCAGTTTATGCATTCCCACCACTACCTCTGCTGCCCAAGGTGCTTTTGAAAGCAAGAACAGACAAGCCAAGGATGATACTGATTGCTCCAGATTGGCCGAGACAACATTGGTACCCACTATTGAGGAGCCTAACACACTCCTCCGTGGCCCTGCCTCTAACACTCTACTGCTGACACAGAACAATTTCAAAACTCTTCACAGTCAGCTGAAAACTCTCAGTCTAGCTGCATGGAAAATTCCTTAACTTCACATCAGACACTACTCTCCAAAGAAGTGCAGGATGTAATTTTGGAGGCTAGAAGACCATCTACAAGAAAAGCTTACTCCGCAAAATGGAAGCGGTTTTGCTGTTGGAATGAAGAACGAGGACAGGATCCTAGAAAATTAAACCTGCCTCAGATTTTACAGTACCTAACTGAACTTTTGAGCAAGGGACTTTCCTTTTCCTCAATCAAGATACATGCCTCAGCAATCTCTGCAGAATTCAATATGGATCCTCCTTTATTCTCACACCCACTACTACGACAGTTCCTCAGAGGGGCTAAGAACATAAGGCCTCCAAGGAAACAACCAGTACCAGCTTGGGACCTTAACTATGTACTGGAAAAATTGACATTGCCTCCTTTGAACCAGCTGCTTCAGCAGAATTACAATATTTGTCCTGGAAAACAGCTTTTCTCCTGGCCATCACTTCAGCTCATAGGGTATCTGAGTTACAGGCCCTCATGGCGGTGCAGCCATTCCTCATATTCCATCAGGACAGGGTTTCCCTGCACTAACCCTTCCTTTATGCCTAAAGTAGTATCTAGGGTAGCCTAAACCAGGCCATACACCTTCCTACCTTCTACTCTAATCCTCAAAACAAAGGGAGAGGCTGCTTCATTCTTTAGATATCCATAGGCAGCTACGTTACTACTTGGACAGAACCAAGCCATTCAGAAAATCAGATCAACTCCTAGTTTCTTATGCTGTGGGGGTCAAGGAAACCTGTAACTAAACAGACCATTTCCAAGTGGATTGGTCACTGCATACGCTTCTGTTATTCCTATCATGGAAAGCTGCACCTACTGGTATCAGATCACACTCCACTAGGGCCACAGCCACCTCTACAGCCTTCCTCAGAGGAGTGCCTACTAAAGATATCTTGGAGGCAGCCACTTGGAGTTCTGTACATACCTTCACAAAGCATTACCATCTGCCTTTATACTCCAGAACAAGAGCAGGCTTTGCCACTGCAGTTTTGCAGGGCATTCTAGCTCAACCCAGTTCCGTATAGTACCTTCCACCCTATACATAGCTTTGGGATTCTACCCATATGTAATTACTGCAGCTGTAATGCACGATGAACATAGTACAGTTTTGTACCTACAATAAATGTAGATGTTCGAGGGCTATTACAGCTGCAGTACAGGTTCCACCCTCCTTCCCCTCTTGGTAAGACCTTGGGGTTTGAATACCTATTCATACCTGCTGACTGGGTTATCCTACTATGTTTTATTTGCTTACTTTTGTGTATTACACTAATTTATGTATTGCCTTCCTTTTGGGGGCACCTGACATCTGGGGCAAGAAAGACTGAAGAAGATGGCGTCGGCTGTGTCTTTTATACTCTAGCCTTCCTGACGTCAGAAGAGTACGCGACAACAACCGACGCCGGACCAAGACTTTGGAATTCGGCCGACCGAGGGACCGCCTGCCGGCTGAAAACCCATATGTAATTACTGCAGCTGTAATATCCCTCGAACATCTACATTTATGGTAGGTACAAAACTGTACTTTCTGCAGGGTCTCATAGCCACTCCTAATGCTTTTTAGCTCCAGCCTCCCAACCATAGCTTTGGAACTCTACCCAAATGTAATGACTGCAGCAGTGAAACACGAAGAACATAGTACAGTTGTGTACACTTACCATAAATGTAGATGTTCGAGTGTATCCACTGTTGCAGTCCAGGTTACCTGCCCGCCATCCCCCTTATTTCTACTGGAACTTATCTTTCCTTCTCTGATCTATACAACCTATGTGGTGTATTTGCTTGTAGATGAAGGTAAAGTTTATATTGATGCATGTATGTTTTATATATACATATATATATATATATATATATATATATATATATATATGTATATATATATATATATATATATATATATATATACATACATACATATGTATATATATATATATATATATATATATATATACATATATATATATATTTATATTTATTTTGGCTACCCTTTAGAGGGCACCTGACATCTGGGGCAAGAAAAACTGAAGAAAATGGCATCTGCTGCATCTTTTATACCCCTGACATCAGGGAAGGGGCGACAGCAGCCGACGCAGGACCCAAGACTTTGGAATTCAGACCAACTGAGGGCAACCTCCCAGCAGGATTACCCAAATGTAATGACTGCAACAGTCAATACACTCTAACATCTGCGTTTATGGTAAGTGTACACAGCTGTACTTTCCTGCTTGTGCAGAAAATAAAGAAATACAGGAGCTTAAGCATTCTGCAAGTCAAGTTACTAAACATACTTTTTGCAATGTGGCTTTGACACCCTAGAAGCATCTTGCAGGGCAGCAGTCTTAGTTTCTGTGCATGCTTAGCTTAAGGAACAGACCTTGGCAGACCATGTCAAATCAAAACTATTGGATGCACCATTGAACAGAGACAGTTTGTTTGGCACAAAGGCAAAAGAGGTCTTAAAAAAGTTGGAAGAAAAAGCTAAATCTATGCAGACAGTTAAAGACTTCCTACAGGTCCAGCCTCCAAGGTTCAGTAGGCAATGACCCTCCAAACACTAGTCCTTTCCGGCCCCCTCCAGGCCAGCTCAGACAAAACCTAGGGGAAGCAACCCCCCCCCCCCCCAGACAGCAGTCCCAGGGAATGCAGAGATCTAAGCAGTGGAGTTCCTCCACTTCAAAAACAGGGAGTGCTAAGCCACCTCTTTATGTAAAGAACTCACAGTGACTTTACACCTCCACCCTTACCTCTGCCCACCTGCTTGTACCCCTAGGAGGAAAACTCTCCTGCCATGCAAAAAACTGGGGCTCTATTACCAACAACCGATGGGTTCTCAACATAGTGTCCCAGGGATACAAATTTTATTTCCGCACTCTGCCAACCCCAAAAGGGTTCCCAGATCTTCCTCCAAACCAATGGGCATAGGCCAAAAAAACAAGTAAATTCCCTGCTCTCCATGAGGGCAATACAGCCTGTTCATGCAGACCAGATAAGCCAAGATTTCTATTCAAGACTTTTCCTGGTACCCAGAAAAGAGGGCACCTGGCACCCAATCCTTGATATATCAATTCTAAACACCTTTCTGGTGATACCAAAATTCAAAATGCTCACCCTCCAGCAGCTTCTTCCTGTGCTTTCCAAGGATGCTTGGTTAGCCACCCTAGACCTAAAAGAGGCCTATCTACACATCCCAATCAGGGATTCTTGCAGGAAATATCTACGTTTCAGGGCAGGATCTATGCACTTTAATTTCTCTGTGCTTCCCTTTGGCTTATCCACTGCTCCCAGAGTTTTCACAAAATGCCTGGCTCCAGCCATTGCTTTTTGCAGACAAAGGAATAATCAAATTTACCCCTACTTGGACGACTGCCTGATTCAGGCAGGCAGTCAGGAAAAGCTGTTATAGCACCTGACCTTTGTAAAGGACCTACTGACCTCCCTGGGGTATACTATAAATGAAAAGAAATCAAAACTATTCCCCACTCAAAAAATTGTATTCCTGGGAGCAAGCCTGGACTCAGCCTCCCAGATGGCATTCCTTACTCCAGAAAAACAAGCCTACCTAACAGGCTACTTGTCTCAACTAGCCACCAGAACCCAGTTATCTGCAAGGAAAGTCCTGCAAAGTCTAGGGTTCATGGCATACTGCATTCTGCTCATTCCATTATGCCAGACTGCATATGAGGAAACTAAAGTGGTTCCTAAAAAGCCTTTGGTGTCAGCACTCTCAGGACCTGGAAACTATCATACCTCTATAATACCCTGTCTAAGGAAAGATTTGCTTTGGTGGGCAGCAGCACACAACCACAACAAAGGGCTTCCCTTCTCACAACCCCACACCGCCCAGACCCTAACCACGGATGCATCAGATTATGCCTGGGGTGCACACCTGAATGGCAGGTGCATTCAGGGCCATTGGAGCCCAAATCAAATACATCTGCACATCAGCCAAAAAGAATTGCTAGCTGTTTAGCATGCTCTGACAGCTTTCACACCCCTACTCTGGCCTCTAGTGATCAAAACAGACAACACCATGCGGTATATCAACAAGTAGGGAGGAACTCGCTCTTATCCTCTCTGCAGGCTCACCATGACCCTTTGGCACATGGCTTCAGCCATGGAAATTCACCTGCTAGCACAATTCCTGCCAGGCTCCCAAAACTCACTGGCAGACAATTTAAGCAGAAACCTGCTAGACCTACATGAGTGGCAGCTAGACCACAGAACCTTCAACCTTGTAACCCAGAAGTGGGGCACCCCGGAGGTGGACCTCTTTGACTTCCACAACAATTACCAGCTCAGCAAATTCTGCACCAGGGAACCTCACAGCAAGGCCTGGAAAGTGGTTGCTCTATCCTTCCAATGGGTAAACCTCTCGATCTATGCATTTCCCCCTCTACCTGTAATTCCAAGGGTACTGCTCAAAATAAGGGAGGAAAAACCAAGGGCAGTCTTGATTGCCCCAGACTGGCTATGCCAGCACTGGTACCCACTGTTGCGCAGCCTGTCACCCCTGCCACCATGGCACCTACCACAGATCCCAACACTCCTGACCCAGAAGAATGGAGAATTCATGCATCCTTAATTGCAGACCCTGAACCTGGCAGCCCGTCTTATTCCCTGACCTCTTCTCCAGCTGCCAGCCTAAGCAAACAAGTCCTGGATGTTACACGTGAGGCCAGATGCCCCAACACTAGAAAATCCTATGCTGACAAGTGCAAAAGTATTGCACCTGAATCCAGGCTACAGAAGCTGAAACAGCACAGCCCTCCCTACCACACATCCTGGATTACCTAGCAGACCTACTGCATAGGGGCCTTTTCTTCTCTTCTATTGCCTCTGCCATCTCTGCTCATTACAGCACAGAGCCACCTCTCTTCTCTCACCCTCTCATCAAACAGTTCTTAAGAGGGGCTAACAATTTAAGGCTACCCAGAAGCGCTCCTACCCCAGCTTTGGGACTTTAACTTTGTGTTGGAAAAGCTAACACTACCCCCTTTGAGCCTGCAGCTTCAGCAGAGTTAAAATTCCTCTCTTGGAAAACAGCCTTGCTTCTGGCCATCACTTCAGCTAAAAGAGTTTCAGAGCTACAAGCTCTCATGGCTGTAGAGCCCTTCATCATTTTCCATGCGGTCTCTCTCAGGGATAACAAAACTTTCATGCCTAAAGTGGTATCCAGTGTGGCTCTCAACCAATCTTTTCATTTGCCCACCTTTTTCCCTAACCCACAAAACAAGGGGGAAAGGAATCTGCATTCTCTAGATGTGCACAGACAGCTCAGATTCTACTTTGATGGGACTAAATATTTTAGGAAAACTGACCATTTGCTAGTCAGCTTTGCAGCAGGGGCAGAGAGCAAGGCCATATCCAAACAATCTCCAAATGAATAGCACACTGCATCCATTTCTGGTACAAACACCACGGGAAACCACCCCCTAAGGGAGTCAGAACGCATTCCACCAGGGCAACCTCCACCGCTACAGCTTTTCTCAGAGGGGTCCCTACCAGGGACATTCTGGAGGCTGCAACATGTACTTCTGTTCATACCTTCACCAAGCATTACCACCTGTCTGTCTTCTCCAAATCCAGGGCAGACTTTGCAACCGCAGTCTTGCAGGGCATCCTAGCCAGCCCCCAGTCTTCTTGACTGCCTCCACCCTTTTCTTCAGCTTTGGGAATCAACTCAAGTGTGATGACTGCAACATTGAAACATGAAGAATATAGTACAGTTGTGTATACTTACCATAAATGTAGATGTTTGAGTGTATTCACTGTTGCAGTCCTGGATTCCCACCCTCCATCCCCCTTGTCTCTCTCTCTCTCTCTCTCCCTCTTCCTCACTCCTTTCAGGGAAATGTTGGTATTTACTTTCTACTGGTGGTGTTTTTCCGCCATAACCTAGCTCCCTGTTTGGGGGCTCCTGACATTTGGGGCAAGAAAAACTGATGTAATGGCGTCAGCTGCCTGATTTTATACCACTGACGACCTGACGTCATTCCTGGGGTGACAGTAACCGATGCAGAAATACTAAGCCTCTGGTATTCGAGCTGACTGAGGGCTACCCCTGGCAGGATAACCCAAGTGTGATGACTGCAACAGTGAATACACTCTATCATCTACATTTATGGTAAGTGTACACAACTGTACTTTACCACCTTTCAGCCAAGGACCAAGCAGATAATCCATGTGGTGGCCTTTGTGCAAATGGTTTATCTTGTGAGGTACCACATTGAGAGTACAGTGGATCTTAAAAATGCAGCAGATACAAGGGAGAGTGTACTGTCATAATCTCTTAGGCATGCCAGAGGCATCTCAAGTGGTGAATTCTCTGCTTCCAGTCTCCTTATAGTGAGGCCTTTTGTGGATCTGAAGCCCTCAGCTTCCATGTCTATAGAAGCTTTCTACCCAGTATTGGTAGTGGAGGACATTTCGAGGAACATTCTGTACAGAAGAAGTTGTCAGAATGATAGACTATATACATCATTGCTAGAAATGAGGACAGTGCTTCTAACTTTTTGGAAATATTTGGTCCAGTTGGACAAAGTAGTGCTGTGGTATATCTGCAAAGAAGGGGACATATTCCTATATGCCATTTGCAAAGTGCATAAGAATATGCGTTTCAGAGCAGCCAGATCTGTTAAGAGGTGGTCCATTCTATGTATTGGCATGACTACTGCTACAGGCATTAGGACCTCTCAACATCGAAGCTTTCCCACGCTGCTTAGTACCCCTTCTCTATCCCGTAAAACATCAAGGAGACAAGTTTGCCCAGATTTTCTTTACTGTTTCTCAGCACTGTTAGAGAAAGACATCTTTTTTGATTAAGAGAACATTTATTAGAGTTTCAGGTTTTCTTTGTTTTCTTTTTGATTTCTGGTTAGACTTTTTAAAGTTTCCAAGTTAAATTTCAAAACATTTTCTACCAGAATTATTTCTCGTGTTTTGGCTTTGCCAACAATCACACCATGGAATGAAAATTCCACAGATGTGCCTGAGAGAGGAACATAACCTCCTGAAGAAGTATTCTGCAAATCAAACCTCTACATAAATTTCTGGAAATAAGGGCAAGTTTGCTGCTCTTTCAGCCTTTCACGGCCCTCTTCTGGAAGCTAGTGTTGCCATTGACAATGCATGGCAGTAATTGAGTGCATCAGAAAACAAGTAGGGATGTAGTCTTGCCCCTATAGCAAGAGGTTATGAGAGATTTGGACTGGGTGTACAGTTCATTCTCTTTAGAAAATCCAGCCACATTTATAGGAGAGGACAATTTTCTAGAGGACAAACTTGAGGCACTAGCTTTTGATGCCCTGTGAATGTTTTGGCTGTTGTTTAGGAACTCAAACTGTTTCATCACTGTTGCAAGTCTTGCTGTGACTTGTTTGCATTCCTTACCAGTGCCAAGTGGAACAGTTGCTCCTTCCTTGTTCCTGATTGAGGCTGCTTCCTAAGAGATACTGTAGTTCACAGGTAGCTCACCTTAACCTCTCTTTGAGCCTACAACGTTGGCTGAGTTGCATTACTTACATTGAAAGATACGTTTTTTAAGTGTCAGTCACATCTAGCAGAAGAATTTCTGAAATGTATGCTGCTAGTTGATTCTTTATAACTGATGTTCCATAAATATACGGTTACTGCATGAAGCAACCCCTCTGTCATGCCTAAAGTGTTTACAGAAACAAATTCCACTCATTTACCAGTCTTTCCCCACAAAGTATTCTAATTGATGCAATATAGATGTGCACCAGCAGCTTTTGTTTTCTGTTGAGATGACAAAAGCTCTCTGAAAAGACAGCAAATTGATTATATGATCTTTAGAAAACTCAAACAGAAAACTAAGCTTAATTTAAATGGTCGCCTAATTGCATACAGTTTTAATACAATAAACAATAAGTCTCCTTATTCATCACCTAAAGTGTGCTTCATAGATCCATTGTTACATGTGTAGCCTTTTTTCAGACATGCAACTTCAGATAATGCATGTCAAGCAGATCTTCACAAATTGCTCTAATCTGAATGTGATTTGCAGGTCTTTCTTTGTGGCCTTTGTTATCCAAGAAATGTTCCCATTGAAATGACTGCCTTGGAAGAATTTGCTTGCGATTCTGTCCTGCTCTTAGAAGATTCATGTCCTGTTAAGAGGTACAGATGTATGTCCTTCCATATCACTGTTACAGTATTTATCACCTCTGGGATCTCCTGCCAGTGATAGTCCAACGTCCAGTCAGTTTACCAAAGCCTTTAATACCTAGGGGGCTTCATACATTAACATATGCTCCCCATGCAAGTGTAGAGCATAAAGGTTTTGTACTTACACTCCCAACTCATAACTTTGCTAGCGCCAGTCCGAACACTGTTATCATACATTGGTTTAGACACCTTTTATTTTGCTGGTTATACTGAGCCTACATCTTTCAAGTAGGTACCCTGTTGGGGTTCTGTTTTCTTTTTTGTTCAGTGGGTTACATGTCATCCAAGAAAGGGAAATGTCAGTTTAGGAAGCAGATTCCCCCATAAAGACTGCTAAGATAGGTGTCTGGTTTGCTTAGGTGCATCTCAGAACCACACACAGTTTTCCATCTCTCCGGCTTTGGTACTCAATACTTTGAGTAGCCACCTTACTTCACTTTCCATGTACCTTGAGAACCAACATCTCAAGCTTTTGGCCCAAAGTACCATGGCAGAATCTGCTCAGCCCAAGGTACAGATGTCACTCAACAAGAAGGCCAAGAAGTATGGGTCTGAGTCTGCTGCTGTCCAGCCCCCACCAGACATCTGTTTTGACTTGCGACCATCCAGATGTAGTCTAGTCTCTGGAGCCAGCATTGAACCTGCTTCTCCCATGTCCTTGGAGGCCTTGCAAACGTCTGTTGCGAATGTTGAGGGGGGACCATGACTGATTATTTCCAGGGTCCTAAAGGGATTCCTCAGATCCTTGTTAGGGAAGAGGTGCTGAGTACCTTAATTGAGACCAGACAGGGGTCAGAACCTCTGCATTTTGTCAGAGTGGACATCCTAGTGAAAAAAAGGCAGAAGACTAAGTATGTGGTATCAGTCCCCAGGGATCCACAAAGGGAATGGCAGGACTTTACTCAAGGATTGTTGAATACCTTGATAGCATTAAATTCTACTTAGGGGAGGGTGGGGTTCAGTTACTGCATCTCCTTGGTCCTTTACCTCTAAGAGGACTAGTGACCTGGAATCTTAGAGTGGGGATTCTGACTCTGAGGCTGACTCTTTAGCTTATTCCTCTCAGTTGCTTTCACCTTTAGACTTTGTGTCTGAGGAGGAGGAATCTGTCAGTCATGATTCTCCTTTGTAGGAACTTTCCTTTGGTGACACAGTCCTGTGTGTGATGGAGCATTTCAGATTGGATTGCTCTCAAATATCGGATGTCCAGAAAATGTATTATGAGTTGTTACAAATGGACTCTACTCAGCCTTCAGCTGTCCCTCCTGTGTTGGATGCTGTATTAGATAACCTTCTCTGCTGCTTCCCTGACACCAGATTCTCATCCTCCAGCTCCTAAGAAACCTGATAGGTTCAATAAGGTGCCACATGCCTGCTAGTTCTTGTACAAGTTTTCTTTATCTTATTCTGCAGTGATTTTTGTATTTGTGGATAAGCCTTTTGGCTGTTGCCTTCTTCCAACCTCCTTCCTTCTGATAAGGACAGTAGAGCCATGGAGGGGATTGGTAAGAAGGTATATACTTTGGCTACTTTAGCCTTCAGGACTGTCGATTACCAGATTTGTATAAAAAGGTACATCCTGTCTCTTCTTTTCCAGATTGAGAAGATTGTTTCTGATGTGCCATACACTGAGGGCAAGGCCTCAGCTCTATCCTTGCTCAGTTCCACTTTTCAAGTTGCCTTTCACTATATTAAATGCAGCTGTGATGGAGCTGATGTATCTTCTGTGGCTGCTGCCTCTGGCTCAGTGATGAGGTGCTATCCCTGCCTTTGCCTTCAAGTCTTGCCAGGCGATAGCAAAGCAAAGCTTCTGGACACTCCCTTGCTTAGCCAGAATGTGTTTGTTACTGCTTTGGCTGACCTTTTTAAGACCTTGCAGGATCAAAGAATCAAGGTAAGGTTATGAAAGATTTGAAGCAGATTTTTGTCTCACCTATTCCCAGGTTGCTAAGGAACTATCCTAGTAAGAATGCTTTTTTGCATAGACTGCCTAGACAGTCTTCCAAAGGTAAGAAGACTCATTGGAGTGTTGTTTTTTTTTGTTTTGTTTTTTCAGATAAGCCTACTCAAATGCCCAGGCCTCAGAAACGGTCCTTTCCTGACACATTTGCAGCCATATGACTGCCTGCTCTCCCTGCCTGTTGGCCAGGTTCCCCTTATCCCTCAGGCTTTCTTTTTCTGTCCTAGTTTGGCATCTGATTAACACAGACATGTTGCTTCTGTCCTTTATCCGTCAGGGTTACTTTATGACCTGGAAGACCCTTCTCTCCTTTTCCAGTATTCCTCAACCCCCTGCAGAACAGCTTTCTCATTTTCCAGGGATATTGCAATGTCTGCTGGGGCAGGGTACCATTCAACAGGTGCCACTAACTGAGAGGGTTTGGGGTTTTTATTCAATTATTCTGGTCCCAGGAAAGAGGGGGCCTTGGAAACCTTTTCTGGGTATTTCCTTTTTGAACACCTTTCTCATGCTGTCTCTTCAGACTCTGTTTCCTCTGTTACTCCTCCATATCTTTCTGATTTCCTTGGATCTGAAGGATGCTTACCTTCACATTCCTGTCCCCCCTCTGTTCAAGAAATATTTGTGTTTCTCTGTTTCTTCTTGTCATTTTCAGTTTTCTGCTTTGCCCTTTAGGCTTTCAACAGCCTCGAGGGTGTTTACCAAATGTCTAGCCCATGTTGTCGGCTTTTGCAGACTTCAGGGCATTCAAATATTTCCTTATCTGGACATCATCTTGCTTCAGGCTTCATCCCATTCCAAACTGATGCAGGATCTTCATTTTACGCGGCTTCTGTTGTACAGCCTGGGGTTCACTCTCAGCCTTTAGAAGTCAGTGTTGACTCCACTTCAGGACCATGTTTTCTTAGGCTGCAGGTTTCAGACTGTTCCATTGCTGACATCTCTTCCTGCCTCCAAGGTTTAGTCCCTCACAAATGATTTTCTGTCCCAGTTCCCCCTGTCCTTCTCTTCAAGCTAGGGAGTTTGTCAGGGCTCTGAGGTTCATGGCCTTCATTATCCCCATACTCCCCTGGGCCAGGCTTCAAATAAGGTAGTTTCAGTGGTATCTAAAATTGGTCTGGTTTCAACACGTCCACCTGCTGGACCATCTAGTTCCTCTGCTCCCTTGTCTCAAACTGGAACTTCACTGGTGGATTCAGCAGCTATTTTTCAATCCAGATGTTCCTTTCCACCCTCCTCAGCCGGCTTAGGAATTCATCACAGACGCATCAGAGCTGGGTTGGGGAGCTTGTTCAGGCACCCTGAAGGTGCTGGGACTTTGGTAATCTCAGCAGAGGGTGGATCACATCTATATCAAGGAAATGCGGATCACATCTATATGAAGGAAATGCAAGCTCTCATTTTGGCCCTTTAGGCTTTCCATGCGCTTTCTGTCCCAGGTCCCTTGAAGGTTTACATGGACAACGTCACAGTCACGTGGTACATCAACAAACAGGTAGGCATAAGAGTTTATCTTCTTTACAGGTTAGCCCTTCAAGCTGGGGAAATAGCCATCAATCTGCAGGTCACCCTGCAGGGAGTCTGCATACCTTCAGAGTGCAGTCTTGTGGCAGATCTTCTCAGCAGGTCCAGGCCAATGTTTCATGAATGGATGCTTCACAGGGATGTGTTTCAGGACGTAGTTCATCAGTGGGCTATTCCTCAAGTAGATCTGTTTGCCTCCCCTCTGAACAGGCAACTCCCTCAATTTTGTTCCAGATTCCCAAGTCCTTTGACTTAGAAGGTGAACGCCATGTCTTTCTCTTGGAAAGGACTGTTCCTGGTTGCCTTTCCTCCCCTTCATCTTCTTCCAGTGGTCCTTTACAAAACTGAAGAGGACTCTCCAAAATCTTGTTAGTGACTTCTTTTTGGCCCACAGAGCACCGTTTCCCCCTGTTATTCCATCCAGCCAGGGGCAATCATCGCAAGTTACCTGACCACATGACCACATGAATCTTCTCACACAGGACAAAGGAACTGTCCACTGTTCATCTGTCGCTTTGATAGGCTTCTGATTCCTTTCTGAAACCAGTTATGTGAAGTTGTTAAATCTCGCTGTTTATTCTCACTGATGGGTTCAGACCCGATCCTCGGCTCCGATACTGCCGATAGCAAAGCTCAAGGTTTGCCAGTAGCTTGAGACAAAGCCTCTTATCCCATGATGCACTGCTGGAATTACCTCAGATCTAGTTTGCCGCGGCACAGATCTCTGTGTTCCAGATAGCTCGGATCATTATTAATCGATAGAGTCATCTATTTGCAAGTTTAAAAACTTTTTTTTCTTGACTTCTTGATAGGATAGTATGTGTGTGTGTGTGTGTGTGTGTGTGTGTGTGTGTATATATATATATATATATATATATATATATATATATATATATATATATATATATATATATATATATATGTATATATATATATATATATATATATATATTATAAAATCGCTATAGTTTTAGACTTAGTTTTAGATAAGTGCCCTGTGTTGGCTTGTGTTTTTCTATAGTGCTGGCGTAAGAGTTGGCCTTGTATTTAACCACATACTTAGGAGTACTTTGGTAGATAATTTCTTGAGTGTGTTGTTTCAGTTGTTTAAAATTGTTTAAATTGATAATAGAGTTGTCTGACGAGAAAGAGAAGCCACATCCTAAATCTGGCTTCAAAAAATGGATTGTGGACAAAAAATGTCAGTCACTGACGGGCATGTTCAGTGTGTTTATTGTCTGAGGGCTAAACACCTCCAAGACTCTTGTAGTATCTGTCACTCCTTCTCTTCCAGGGTACTTTTAGAGAGAAGGAGGAAATTAGTGGATAGGGGTTTACTTCATCACCCTTTTTCCGAAGCGCTGGGTGACCAGGATGGTGCTAGTAGATCCTCCAAGTCTTCCAAGTCTTCAGGTGACTCGAAAGCATTGAAAAAGGGTAAAAAAATGGAGGGTGTAGGGTCATCGGTTCCACTGTCCTCGGAAAAGTGTGTCCCCTCTGTTCGGAGCCAGCTCACAGCTTTGGAGCCGTGCTCTGAGATTCCCTCGTCCCCTCATCTCCTCTGCTCCAATCAGCACCCTCGGTGCACTCCTCGAAGTCTTCTGTCAGCCTCTCAGATATGGATATGGACCGGTTGGTGCAGAAGCTTTTACGGGCACCAGGCCTTGCCAAATTGTTGTCAGCTCTGACGCCTTCGGAGCCGAAGACCATTAACCTGGACTTGACTACTACTCCTCTGAGCCATATTGGACTTTTGGAGCCGAAGGATCCCGACCTGATGGTTGTTGAGCCTGTGGAGCTGAGACCTGCACCGGTGTCATCGGTTCCTTCTACTCGGATGTCCTCGGTGCCGACCGGGGACTCTAGGAGCCAACACTCTCCTGTCGGGTCTGGGGAGGATATTCATACCGATTTGTCAGTGCCGACTATTCCTCTCCGGGCTTCGGCTTGGATGAGCTCGGCTCCTTGGGCTCGGAGCCCATGGCCTTGGTGCAGGAGGATTGGATGGTCCCTTCAGATCCGTCTACCCCTTCTCGTTGGAGCCATGGTGCGTTCGATGCCATGAGAAGAGTCCTGTCTCCAAAGACATCATCAGCATCAGGTCTGGCTTCCTCCTGTCCTCAAGTGCCTGTGTCCGCTCCTGCTTCTACCGGTCCACCCAAGAGTAGATTCTCTTGAGTCTCACGTAGCCCCACAGGGTGCCCCCTGCTGTTCTGAGACCTCCCCAGATCCCCCCACTGAGGAGGTACCCAGGAAGAGACTGTGCAAGAGGAGGCACTTGGACTCCCCACAGGAGTCTTTGACATCTGACACTGACTTGGATGAGTCGAGTCAGAAGGGTCCCCTCGTTCCCCCTCTGAGGATATCTCCTTTGCGGAGATATTGGAGATCCTTAATCAGAGGGGTGGCTGGCAGTCCAAAAGCCCTACTGAAGACGAGTCAGTGCTCTTGACGGCTTTCGGGTCTCAACCTTCCACTTCTTCGGTGTCTCCGCCTTATGATGAGCTCATGGAGCTGATCTCTCGTAAGGTGTGGGAGTCTCCGGAGGCCATGGCACCTGTCCCTCGGAAGCCAAATAAGTTCATCTCTGCCCCAGTGGACAAAGTCTTTTTGACTAAGGGAGTGCCTGTTGATGCCATGGTGGTGGCTGCAGCCACCAAAAAGGAAACGTCTGAGATGTCCTCATCTATCCATCCTCCTAACAGAGATTCTAGGATCATGGATAGATATGGGAAATGCATGTTTAGTTCAGCGACCTTTTCCCTTCGATCACTGAACTATTTAACCCATTTTACAAGACTACAAAGAGATCTCCTGAAAGAGCTAGGAGATGCTCTCCATGGTACAGTAGCTGCAGGGGTTGCCAACAAAGTTAACACACAGCTCGCTACCCTAAACTCGATTGTGAACTTGTCCATGCGTCTCGTATCTTATGCAGCTGATGGTTCGAATAGAGCTCCTAGTTCAGGCATTGCTCTGCGTAGACAAGCCTGGATGCGTCTCTGTTCCTTTGGCGGAGCCTTTCAAGTCTTCCTTTATCAACACCCCATTTGATGGCTCATCCCTGTTTGGGCCCAAGGTAAAGAAACTCTAACCAGGTGTGAGCAGGAAGGCAGGACTTTGTCTGCCGTTGGGAGTCCATTTTTCTACCCCTACTCAGCCCTGTCCCAAGGGCTGTAAGGGCAGAAAGATGTGGTTCCAAAAAGCACAGGGAGCCTTTCAGGACACACGTGGAGAAACCCCCTGTAGAGGCAGAGAGGAGGGGGTTATAATGGAAGATGCCATCCGTGTGGCTGGGGTGGGTCTGCAACAGCAGGGTGACAGAGGCCAGTTCTCTGGTCAGCCCTACCAGCGCTCCTGAAAGGAGACCCGGCTGTCTGGCTTTGGAGGCAGTCGGGGGCGCTTATCTTTGTACCCAGAAGCCTGGCTAAGCATAATGTCCAATACCTGGGTACAAAGCATCATTTCCAGAGGGTATTTCATACCGTTCTCTTCCCCTCCCACTCCTGTAAACAGAATCCTGGATGTTCCACCCAGTCTCAGGGAAAAAGCAACTATAGAGGTCCGCAAGTTGCTAGAAAAAAGAGCCATCCAGCCAGTCCCAGCAGATCAAGTTGGATTAGGAACTTAATCGAGATTCTTTTTGGTTCCAAAGAAAACAGGGGACTGGAGACCTATCTTGGACCTCAGCAGACTCAACCAATTTGTAAAAAAAGAGAAGTTCCGAATGGTCACGCTTCCAGCCATTCTTCCCTTTCTAGGGAAAGGGGATTGGATGTGCAACATCGATCTCAAGGACGCGTACTACCACATAAAGATGGACAGACAGATGCTCCAGAGATCACCTGCGTTTCCTGCTGGGAGCCAATCACTACCAGTTTCGAGCCCTGCCCTTTGGTCTCACTACAGCCCCCAGAGTGTTCACCAAATGCATGGCAGTGGTCACGGCTTACCTGAGGCATCTAGGATTCCAGGTGTTTCCATATCTAGACGATTGGCTCCTCACCGCTACCACCAAGCATCAGTTGATTCAGGCAACACAATCTACTCTGACACTCTGCCACCACTTGGGTATTACAGTCAACTTCGAAATGCCTTGTCGCTATCGCAGCATGCCGTCTTTATAGGAGCAGAGTTAGATACCTCAATCACCACTCTACGTCTTCCAGTCGAAAGGGTCTCACTTCTTCGTCAACTCATTGGTGTCAAAGAACAGAGCTACAGCTGCAGAGGTCTTCAAGGTACTAGGTTTGATGGCAGCAGCAATTCTACACTCACAAGGATGCATATGCGAATTCTTCAATGGCTCCTGTTCACTCAATGGTCTTACCAGAAATTACCAATGAACCATATGATTCTCATCACAAATTCTTGCAAGAGAGAGACCTTCGGTGGTGGTTGACATCTCTTCATGTCACAATAGGAAGACCCTTTGTGTCCCCACCCCCCAGTAGCCACTGTGACCACGGATGCTTCCCTGATAGGGCGGGGTGGGGGGCATTTTCAGGGAAAGACTGCCCAAGGCACATGGACTGATCAAGAGTCGCATCTGCATACCAGTGTTCTGGAGTTGAAAGCAGGCGTTGCAGTACTTTCAGGACTGTCTTCCTCTACGGACAATGGCAATTCAGACAGATAACATGTCAGGGGTCTGGTACTTGAACAAATAGGGCGGTACCAAGTCTTATCCCCTTTGATGAGAAGCCCTCAGGGTATGGCAATGAGCTGTGTCATCCCACATTTTCTGTTAGCAACGCACATGCCGGGGAAATCCAGCGTGATAGCAGACAAGCTGAGCAGGGCAATCCTGTTGCCTCATGAGTGGTCTCTCAACCAGCACATTGCGGACTTGATTTTCCACAAATGGGGCCAGCCTTGCTGCGACCTCTTTGCCAGTCACATCAATACCAAATGCAGAAGCTACTTTGCCCTAATACGACCTCCAGGACATCCCCCAAGAGACGCATTCGTACACGATTGGCCTCCGGGTCTCCTATATGCATTCCCTCCAATTTCATTGATACCCAGGTTTTACAGAAAGCAAAATCGCTGGGAAGGACTGTTATCCTTATAGCCCCCCATTGGCCTTGACAGATTTGGGTCCCTTTTCTTCACCATCATCTGCTGGAGGATCCATGGATCCTGGACCCAGTCCCAGACCTCCTGACACACCTCTCAGGGGACCTCCATCCTTCATTGCAGTCTCTAAAGCTGACTGCTTGGCTGATCCACTTCCCCAAATAGCCAGACTTCATTTACTCTCAGATGACACAAGACAAATTCTATTGTCTTCTCATAAGCCATCCACCAGAAAAGTATATCGCAGTAAGTGGAAAAGGTTCTCCATTTGGACCGGTATGCAAAAAATTGACCCTTTCCGAGCTCCTTTGTCATCCATTTTAGAGTTTTTGACAATGATTTTTAAGGAAGGAGCAGTAGCTGCCACAGTTCGGGTTCAGTTAGCCGCCATATCAAATTTCCACCTTCGATTTGATGGGTTAAATATTATGGCCCATAAGTTATTTAAGGTTTTTCTCAAAGGTGTTTTTCACATGAGACCTCCTGTCAAAATCCCTTATTCTCCCTGGAATTTGAATTTTATGCCGTCTCAAGTAATTCTTCCCCCTTCGAACCAGCATCATCTTGTGATCTCAAATTTTTGTCCTGGAAAACTATTTTTCTAGTGGCCATTACTTCTGCTCGCAGAGTGTCAGAATTTCAAGCATTATCTATCAGACCTCCTTATATGATTTTCCATGCTGATAGAGTATCTCTCAGAACAAACCCCTCCTTTTTGCCTAAAGTCTGTTCTGAGTCCAATATCAATCAGGTCATTGAGTTGCCAGTCTTTTTTCCCAACCATTCCAACAAATTGGAATACATGCTACACAAACTTGACGTACACAGACAGCTCAGATTTTATCTTGATAGAACTAAGGATATTAGAAAATCAGATCAACTCTTTGTATCCTTTTCAGAGGCCAGAAAAGGTAAACCAGTGGCTAAAACAACCCTTTCAAAATGGTTATCGGATTGTATCTCATTTGTTCATGCAAATGCTAAAATACCATTGCCACACAAAGGAAAGGCTCATTCAACCAGAGCCGTTTCTACGTCTTCTACCTTTCAAGCTAAATTGCCCCTTGACAACTTTTGTACTGCAGCCACTTGGTCTAAGCCTCATATCTTTATCACTCATTACAAAGTAGATAAGGCTTCCAGGGACAGGTCTTTTTTTGGTTCCACGGTCCGGAAAAATGTACTCCCGTGAGCCACCCAGGATTGCGGGTGCTAGGGATGCTACCCATCAGTGAGAATAAATGGCAAGATTTAAAAACTTCACATAAAGAAGTAATGTACTCACCATAACGTTCCATGTGAGTTGTGTATCTCGCCTTTATTTTTATGTCCCTCCCACCATCCCTCTCCTGGCTGACAGTTGACCTAGATATATATATATATATATATATATATATATATATATATATATATATATATATATATATATATATATATATATATACACGCAGCAAACAAGATCTGAGGTAATTCCAACAGTGCATCATGGGATAAGGGGCTTGGTCTCTAGCTACTGGCAAACCTTGAGCTTTGCTATCGGCCATGTCGGAGCCGGGGATCAGCTCCGAACCCATCAGTGAGAATAAAGGTGAGATAACTCACATGGAACGTTATGGTGAGTACATAACTTCTTTTTTGTGGGGACTTGCTTAGAGTTCTGCAGGAGGCCAGGAAACCCAATACCATAAAATCATATGTCTAAATTGAAGAGATTTTTCTGCTTGATGTGTTAAACATCACCAGAACCCCTTTTCAGTTGAGATCCCCTTGGTGCTTTCCTGTCTGTGCACTACTGCATGCTGGTTTGGCATATTCTTCAGTGAAAGCCCACTTGTCAACCAGTTCTGCCTGTCTGGCACTTATTCCTCCTCTAGCCCCTAGGTTTGAAGTCAAGCAGTTTCTTAAAGGCATCCTTCATATTGGATCTCTTGTAAATCCCATTCCTCCTTCTTGGGATCTTAACTTTGTCCTTGAAAAGCTGACTCAGGCTCCTTTTGAGCCTGCTGCTGCTGCTTTGCAGCATTGCACCTGGAAGACTTTTATTGGTTGCTTTAACCTCTGCCAGAAGGGTAGGGGTATCTGAATTACAGGCCTTGATGGTGATCCCTCCTTTTTTGGTTTTCATAGATAAATTTGACTCTGTATAAATCCTTCCTTTATGCCTATGGTGGTTAATGAGTTGTTCCCTAATCAGTCTGTCCAGCTTCCTTCTTTTTTTCTCTTCTCTGCAATCTGCAAATCTGAAGATTTTTCATACCTTGGATTTGCCTAGACAGCTCAGATATTATCTAGACAAAACAAAGGGCTTTTATAAATCTGATCAGATTTTTTTTTTTTCTTACCCGGACATTGGGTTTGGCAGTTTGTAAGCAAACCATCTCCTCCTGGATTTTCAAGGTCATTTCTTTTTTTTTTTTTCATAGTAAAGAGTTGTCTGCTTCCGTGAAGGCTCATTCCACTAGAACAGTGGCTTCCTGAGGAGCTTTCTTCAAAAGTTTGGACATCGACTCCATCCTTGAAGCTGCTACTTGGTCTTCTGTTCACACTTTCACAAAACATAATCAATTAGATGTCATTTCCATGGGCAGGGTAGGTTTGGCCAGGGCTGTCCTGCATGAGTTTATGGAGGGCTCCTCCTTGCCTTTTCCTCCCTGCCTTCAATAGAGCTTTTGTACTCTTGCAGAGGTGATGAATACTGCAACAGTAATATGGAAAGGCATGATACTATTGTGTAAAATCTTACCATAATAGTATATGTCCTTTTCACTGTTGCAGTATTCCCTCACTACTGCCCCCTTTTTTCTCCTTTTGCTTGGGTTGTATTTTTGTACTGGCTGAGAGGTTCTCCCTCTTCTTCCTCTGGCTGTATATGTCCTTCTTTCCACTGGGCACCCTGGCTGGCCTAGGGCACTTCAGTTCTGAGTTTGGAGCCTGTGTATGTCACCTTTATGCCCTACACTTGCGTGGGGAACATAGATCTGGCGTACAGCGCTCCTTAGGTAATAAAGGCTTTGGTGTACTGGCCAGATGTTGGGCTGTCTTTGGTAGGAGATCCCAGAAGTGATGACAGTGAAAATAAGGACATCTGTTATGGTAAGATTTTTTATGCAACTGTACTATCAGTAAAGTAAGAACAAAACTTTCGTAAGAGTAGATCCGTCCTCCATAACATATTTACCCATATTTTTCAACCTCTGACATAGTTGGTTTAAGAGTTTCTTTGCTCACGGTGATCACTGGGTATTTTTTTAATATACTGAAGATGCAGTGAGACTTGGAAGCTGTATGTGTTATGAGATGTGGGGTTCTTTACCAACTTAGAAAAGTTTTATCAGCTGAATGGATGTTCATCGTGTTACACCGCTGAAGTCATTACACTTGGGTTATCCTGCCGTCAGGCGGTCCCGCAGTCGACCCGAATTCCAAAGTCCTGGTCCGGCGTCGGTTGCTGTCGCTTCTTCCCTGACGTCAGTGCGCCAGGGGTATATAAGATGCATCCGACGCCATTTTCTTCAGTCTTTCTTGCCGCGCGGTGCCCAAAGCAGAAGCAGTTCGCAAGTGCCGGTCAGCCGACTCCTGAGATTTTTGAAGTCGAGTTTCAGATCCGAAGTCTTCAATAAAGTTAAGTACCCCGTTGGGGAAACTTTTTTCTTCCCTCAGACCGATGTCAGAAAACGTTAATAATTGTATTTCTTGTGGGAAGGAAATACCTCATAAGGACTTCCACTCTTACTGTATTCCATGCCTAGGCCCTGATCACGACGTCACTAGTTGTCGGTTTTGTGCTAGATTTAACAAACACACTATAAAAAGACATTTTGATTTTGCTTTGCACTACTTTGGCCGAAGGTTCAATTATATGATGCCGTCGGATCAGCCGACGACATCAATACCGAAAAAACGCAAAGACAAGGATAAAGACAGGCATCCGAGGTCCAAAACCGATGATGAAACCTCTTCTAGGCCAGTCGCCGGTTCTCAGTGAGGCGCTTTCACAGCCCCTGACGTCCGCTACCTCAGAGCCACAGGCCGCTTCCGACTCCTACATGGAGACATCTAGGCCTCTGGAAACTCAAGGTGGGTCCGGAGCCGCAGAGCAGGCATCGGCTTCTGAGGATGTTTTCAGACCTTCACAACTTACCATTAAAACAACAACCAAGATAAAGGTACCATTAAAGACAAAAGCGAGTACAGCATTCTCCTGGACAGTCCTCCATGCCTAAGAAACAGATGCTTAAAATGGCCAAAGACCTCATTACTCTAATCAGGGGTTCCCATCCCCCTCCTGAGAAAAGGCCTAGGCATGATACAGACTGACTCCTCTAATCAGGTTTCCATTTCCTCTGATTCCTCTTCAGACCAGGGATACTCTCTACCCCCCTATGAGGACTGTGATGCTGAAGAATCTATCCCTTCAGCCTCTCCTCCTGAGGATTATTCTTTTGGGGAAATTTACATACCATGAGGGAGCATTTCCATTGGGAAAGCCAGGATTACTCAGAATCCAAGAAAAGGCTCAGGGATTTCCTCTTATTACCTCAACACAGGCCCCTGGCTATTCCGCCTGTGCTAGATATTGTGGATGATGTGTTCTCTGAATCCAGTTTATCTCCTGACTCTTTGCCCCCTGCTCCAGCCAAGCCAGATAGGTATTGTAGAGTCCCCGACTCTCACAAGTTTCTTTACAAAAACCATTCTGCTGATCCAGAAACTATTTCCCATGGTCCAAAAGGGGTTAAGGCTTCCATTGCAAAAAATCCAGTACCCTCTGACAGAGATTCCAGAGCTTTGGATAGATGGGGGAAGAAAGTATACACTTCTGCAACTTTAGCATTAAGAGCTTTAAATTGCCAGTTTCACATGCTTAAGTACCAACAATATTTAATGGCTCAGTTAAAACAGAAAATGCTTGCAAGCACAGAAGCTCCTGATTGTAAAAAATGCAGGATTTATTGCATGCAGTTGAACAGGTGGGAAAACATACTCTGCAATGTGGTTTTGGTTCTTTAGAGGCCTCTTGTAGAGCCGCAGTTACAGGTTCTGTGATTCTAAGGCATGCTTGGTTAAAAGAACAAAGTTTACCTGATCATGTTAAGGCAAAATTATTGGCTGCTCCTTTTCAGCATGATACTTTGTTTGGTGTTAAGGCAGAAGAGGTGTTAAAGAAAATGGAGGATAAAGCTAAATCTATGCAAACAGTCCAGGATTTCTTACAGGTACAGCCACCTCGGTTTAGCAGAAATTGGCCAACAAAGAATTGGTCCTTGCCAGTGTCAGACAAGCCACAGAGAGGCAGATACAGACGCCAAAGAGGCAGATCTCAACCCCAAGGCTCAAACAGACAACGACAGTGGGGCACCTCAACCCCAAAAGGGGTTGAGGACAAGTCTCAACCTTACAGGAAACAGTCACAATGACGTACCCCTTCGTACGCCAAGCACGTCCCTTTTGGAAGCCCCCTTAGGGGGAAAACTAGCACTTTTTTCTCAAAACTGGCAAATCACCCAAGACAAATGGGTCCTGAATATTGTGTCTCAAGGTTATAGATTCCAATTTCATACTTTACCAAAGCTAAAAGGAATGCCAGACCTGCCACAGAATCAATGGGCAGAGGTACAGGAACAAATTTCAGCCCTCATGGACATGAGAGCTATTCAAAAAGTGCCACAACAGGAACAAGGACAAGGATTTTACTCAAGACTCTTCCTGGTCCCCAGAAAGGACAAGGCCTGGAGGCCCATACTAGACCTTTCAATTCTGAATACTTACCTGGATATTCCGAAATTCAAAATGTTGACATTACAGCAGCTTCTACCCATGCTGGGCAAGAAGGCTTGGCTTGTTACTCTGGACCTCAAAGAGGCATACCTGCATGTCCCTATCAGACAAAATTGCAGAAGATACCTCAGATTCAAAGCTGGTACAATGCACTACCAATTCTCTGCACTGCCCTTTGGCTTATCTACTGCGCCCAGGGTCTTCACAAAGTGCCTGGCACCAGTAATTGCATTTTGCAGACAAAAAGGAATTCAAATATGTCCATATCTGGATGACTGCCTCATTCAAGCAGAGACAAAGGACATTCTTCTACAGCATCTGGCATTTGTAAAAAGGTTGCTAATTTCTCTAGGGTAAACAGTAAATGAAAAGAAGTCAAAACTAGTGCCCTCGCCACAGATTATATTCCTGGGTGCCAGCTTAAATACAACGGCCCAGGTGGCTTACCTCATGCCAGACAAACAAGTTCAACTAACTCAATATTTTCAAATGCTGGCAAGAAAGTGCCATCTCCCTGCAAGAAAAATTCTGCAGGCCCTGGAATTCATGGCATCCTGCATACTGCTAATACCATATGCCAGACTGCATATGAGGAAATTACAGTGGTACCTGAAAAGTGTTTGGACTCAACACTCTCACAGTTTAGAAGCAGTAATACCAATGATTCCCTGCCTACAACAGGAGTTTCGATGGTGGGCACAGGCATGTCACCTAAACAAGGGTCAGCCTTTCAACCAACCCACAGCCAGGCAAACTCTAACACCAGATGCTTCGGATTACGCCTGGGGAGCACACATGGCAGGAAAATGCATTCAGGGCAAGCGGATCACAGACCGGATGCATCTTCACATCAATCAAAAAGAGATGTTGGCTGTTCAAAATGCCCTAACAGCTTTCAAGGACCTTCTACATCCAGGACAATTACTACTAAAGACCGACAACACCGCAGTAATGTGGTACATAAACAAGCAAGGGGGCACTCATTCTTATCCCCTATGCAGGCAAGCCATGACCTTGTGGAACACGGCTCTAACGTATCAAGTTCACCTACAAGCACAATTCCTGCCAGGAAAGAAAAGTACTCTGGCAGACGATCTAAGCAGAAATATCATGGACCCTCACGAATGGAAATTGAATCCACAAATCTTCAGTATGGTAACGCAAAAGTGGGGATGCCCAGACATAGATCTTTTTGCCTCCCCACTGAATTGCCAACTACAAAGATTCTGCACAAGGACTTATCACAAACAAGCATGGAAAGTGGATGCTCTTCTGTTCAGCTGGAAAAACCTAAAAGTTTATGCCTTCCCGCCACTGCCTCTCCTTTCAAAGGTACTCCTAAAAGCCAGACAAGAAAAACCACAGATGATCCTGATTGCTCCAGACTGGCCACGCCAGCACTGGTACCCTATCTTAAGGAACTTGGCTCAAGGCCCATCATGGATTTTGCCTCAAATTCCACACCTTCTGACTCAACAAAACAATCGGATCCTGCACGGTCAGCTGAAAACCCTAAACCTGGCTGCATGGCAGATACATTAGTCAAACGGACAACACCTCTCTCTAAAGCTGTTATGGATGTCATTTTGGAGGCCAGGAGGCCTAGCACCAGGAAAGCTTACTCAGAAAAATGGAAGAGATTCTGCGCCTGGAACCAGGCTCAAAGCCTTGACCCTCTTGTTCCAAACATTCCTCAGATTTTACAATACTTAACTGAGATGCTGGACAGAGGCCTGTCCTTCTCATCAGTTAAGATCCACGCCTCTGCCATTTCAGCACATTATAACACGGATCCTCCTTTATTCTCTCATCCCTTGCTAAAGCAGTACCTCAGAGGGGCTAAAAACATAAGACCGCCCCAGAGAGCACCAACACCAACTTGGGACCTCAATTTCATTTTGGAGAAACTGACCCTACCACCTTTTGAGCCAGCCAATACAGCCGATCTAAAATTTTTATCATGGAAAACAGCTCTGCTCCTGGCAGTAACTTCAGCACAAAGAGTCTCAGAGCTACAGGCATTAATGGCAGTGGAACCTTTTATAATTTTTCATCAGGACAGGGTATCTTTAAGAACAAACCCTACCTTTATGCCAAAGGTGGTATCTAGTGTGGCTCTTAACCAAACCATCCATTTGCCAACTTTTTATCCAAATCCCCAGAATAAAGGGGAGAAACTTCTGCATTCTTTGGACATACACAGGCAGCTATGCTTCTACTTGGACAAAACAAAGGCTTTCAGGAAAACTGAGCAACTGTTTGTAGCATATGCTGCCGGATCACAGGGCAAGGCTATCTCAAAGCAGACTATATCCAAATGGATAGGACACTGTATTTGGTACTGCTACACACAGCATGGAAAATCAGTCCCAAATAACATTAGGCCACATTCCACCAGGGCAACAGCCACTTCAACAGCCTTTCTCAGAGGAGTACCTACCAAGGAAATTTTGGAGGCTGCAACTTGGGAGTTCAGTGCACACCTTTACCAAGCATTACCACCTGCCTCTTTACTCTAAATCCAGAGCAGGATTTGCCACTGCAGTTCTGCAGGGCCTCATAGCCAATCCCAACTCTTTATAGACCAGCCACCCAACCTCAGCTTTGGGATTCTACCCAAGTGTAATGACTGCAGCAGTGTAACACGATGAACATAGTACAGTTTTGTACCTACCATAAATGTAGATGTTCGAGTGTTCACACTGCTGCAGTCCAGGTTACCCTCCCTCCATCCCCTCTGAACTAGCTGGGCTTATATATACCTTTCTGTCCTATACAACCTTTGGGGTGTATTTGCTGGTAATTGAAGGTATTGTTTTTATTGTATATTTTTGATTAGCAATATGTATTGCCTACTTACTTGGGGGCACCTGACATCTGGGGCAAGAAAAACTGAAGAAAATGGCATCGGATGCATCTTGTATACCCCTGGCGCACTGACGTCCGGGAAGAAGCGACAGCAACCGACGCCGGACCAAGACTGGAGTTCGGGCCGACTGCGGGACCGCCTGACGGCAGGATAACCCAAGTGTAATGACTGCAGAAGTGTGAACACTCAAACATCTACATTTATGGTAGGTACAAAACTGTACTTTTTGATGCACATGACATTTATCCTGATTTTTGTGGAAGATGGACCTACGTTTTACAGATCTACCGTTCTTGTAAATTCATAGCTTTCCTGTTCTTTTAGTATGCCATATTCTTGGACTTCAACTCTCTCTAGCCAAAAAATTTAAGCAGGCGAATATTGAGTGTGTGTCAACCCAAGTAATGTTTCACAAGTGGGCCTGTTTGGCACCCCAGTTAATGTCATCATGAAGTATCTCCTCTAAAAACGATATTCAGATTTTAAGTTGATAATTACTGTGCCACTTTTCCAAGGTAAGTACATTCTTACACTGCTGCCTAAGTTCCATATAGCCTCTTCCCTCCACCTGGCACAGCCCCTGTGGCTTCTGACCCACCATTCAGTTAAAGGGCTTCTTGATCTCCACACACCTGAGCTAGCAACACAAATTCTCCAGTTCCCTTGTTATTAGGTCACAAGAGTTAAAAACAGGAAGATTCACATAATTTCATCTTCCTTCTACACTGAAGGACAAGTAGAAATGATTCACTTTCTGGGCTGTAAGAACAACTGCCATAGTTCTTGTCTACATATTTTGTAGTATTCAACACAATCACATGCTTCTTTTCAGTTAAGATTTACCTGGTGGCAGTTTCAGTTGTTCACTTAAGACTGGTTTTAACAGATCTTGGCTTTCCTCACTTGTCTGCAAGACATTCAAGGAGAGGGGACTTATTGTTCAAGCCCCCCCCCCATATGCAAGACCATCACTGTGATTTCACTGCTGATCAGCAGCGTCTGTGGAGCTAAAAGTTTAGTAGTGGTTGATGCAGCTCCTTGTGGCAGTCATATTCAGAAGGGAGATCTCTGAATTGCAGACCCTGTCAGTATGTCTCACCAGTTTGACCTTTCCCAAGGAAAGTTAATTTGAATTGAACCCAGTCCCTTCATGTTACCTTTGCAGTGCTCTTCAGCAGAGAGCACTTGCACAGTACATTCATGGACCACTAATGTCTCGTATGTAGACTGGGCGTAAGTAATACAGAAAGCTAACCAGCTGATGTCCATTGTAAGGATACCTGCTACTGTATGTTACACCATGTATAGTATTGTGGCACAAGCAAGAAATCCAACCATCCAGTCGAGTTTTTAGAGCTTTCAGATGTAACTGTGCAAGACTGCCTTTACCACATTCTGGTAGTGTGGAAATATTCATATTCTTCAATATTTGTACTGCATTGTATTGTGAGGGACCTGTTTTTAGCTGTTTTATTGGAGAGATTTCCAAAGCCAATGTAATTCCCTGGAAAAGTCACCAATACTGTGCTTGTGCCTAACTGATTACTCAGAAGGATAATCATGTTAAGTATGTTTATTGTTTTCGGACTTTCACAATTTTTAATAAATTTTTACGTAGAGCATGTACCCTCAGTGCTTTCAAGGCTCATTGACCGTTCCTAGCTTTAAACCTAGTGGTTTCAGCCCTTCGATTTAAGAAGTACATCTCAAAAACACATCTAGCTCAAAACTCCAAATGACTGAAAAAGATGGACAAAAATTAGTTGTAAACTCTTAAGCAAAGAGAGCGTGCACAAGACTTTTGTAAACTCATTGAGTTCTGCATGAGCGTCAGGTTCATAGGTAGGTACTAGGCTATTTGGCCCTAGGGTCTATACTAGCCCAGCCAAAAAGGTACCCTGGCTTTTGCCACCCAAGAAAATTATTTTCCTGTGCCACTGTCGAGCAGAGCCACAGAAGTGATCCCTGGGGTGAATTTCCTATTTCCCATCCAATCATCAAGATTTTTCTTGAAGAGTGGTAATGAGGAGCTTTGTTTGATATAGATAGGTAGTTTGTTCCAGAGTATGGGAAGTCTCTGGGACAGGAATCTATCCCTCCAGCATGTTCTGTTTATTGTAGTGACAAGGTTTAGGTCCCTAGAGCGTGTAGCTCGGAGGGATTGGGATTTCTTAAAGTGGAGCATGTCCAGCAGCTCTGGGTTTGACATAGCTTTGTATGTTGGGCAGAGATCACCTCTGAGTAGGCGATATGCGACGGAGTAAAGCTGGAGATTTTTGAGACTGTCTGCGTAGGGCATCTGTTTGAGGCCAGTAATACTCTTTGTGAGGTATTTCTTCAGCCTTTCCAGTTGTTGTAGATATCTTGTGAGGTACATACCAAAAGGGGTGTTGTACTCTATAATGGGACTAATGAGTGATGAGTAGAGAGGAACAATGACCTCTTTTTTTCTGGATGAGAAACCTTTTGTGATGAGGTGTGCCACTTAGGATTTCCTGACTACTGTGGCAATGTGATTATCAAAGGCGAGACTACTGTCTACCTGTGTCCCAAGGTCTCTTATCACACTTTCGGTGTTAAGTATACTACCGCCTGTGTTGTAGTTCATGGGTACAGAGTTTTTACCAAAGGGGATGACAGTGCACTTTCTGGCACTGAGCTTGAGGCCATGCCTTTGACACCAGGCATCTGTCTCAGTGAAGCCCTTTTGTAGGTTGTCCACATCGTTAGGAGTTTTGATTATGGCTCCTAGTTTGCAATCATCTTCGAACTTCATTAGCCCAAGACCTTCTGTGTTAGCCTGTACTTCAGAGAAGTAGATACCAAACAGGAGAGGACCCAGGACTGAAACCCGTGGTACTCCACTTGTCACTGGTCTGAAGTCGGATTTGGAGTCTGCTCTTTCACAGTGTGGGTTCTGTCAGTGAGCCAGTTGGCAACCCATCTTGTGACAGGGATTTATACCTAGTTTAGTGAATGTATCTATAATTCCAGGGTGGGGGATGGTGTCGAAAGCCTTGGCAAGATCTAGATAGGCTATGTGAACCACCTTACACTCATCTACGGCTTTGGTGACTGCTTCAAACTGGGTGGGGTCCAGAGTTTGGATATTACCAATGTCTTTGTTTATAAGTTCCATGGCCTTGCAAGACCAGGCTTGTTAGGCTAATGGGGCGGTTGTTCCCACGGTGTGTGGTGGCTCCCCCTTTGTGGAATGGGATAACTGTCGCTGTGCGTCATTCAGTGGGCACAAAGCCTGAGGTGAGGCAATGATTGAACATGGTACTTAGGTGGGGTGCCAGGTAGTTTATGTAGAACGCAGCCTGGGATGTTGTCTGGTCCCATGGATGCTGTGTTCTTGGCTTTGGAGAGTGTGGTTTTTACCTGTGCAGCCATGAATACAGGAACTTTGCATTCTTCTGTCATAGAAATGGGCCCTTTAGGGGGTGAGTGGGGGGTAAACTTAGCATTGAACCTATCTGCCAGGATGTTGGCAATATCTGTTGGATCTGTATATTTAGTGCCCTTGTGCTGTAACTCAGAGCAGATCTAAGTGTTGCCATTGAGATTCTTGACATAGCTGTAGAATGCTTTGTGGTTGTCTTTAGAATCAGTGGCGATTTTGTTTTCGTAACTAGCATTGTAGGATTTTATGAGGGATTGCAGCTTCTTACTGAGGCTGACCAGGGAGCTCCTCCACTCATGGGATTTTACTCTCTTTTGCAACAGCTTCTTCCTTCTGTTGTACAGTTTGTTTATGGCAGGGGACCACCAGATTGGCTTCCTTTTTTAGTGGATAGCGTCTTGGTTCTGTTTGGGATAGCACAATCCATGCACTCGTGTAAGTGCTTATAAAGTGCAGTTGTGTAGGATTCAGTAGTCGTAACTGTACTGTCCATTTGCATGGGTGTCATGAAGTTCACCACTTCTGTCTTAAGAAGCATGAAGTTGGCTTTGGAGAAATGCTTTACTGTGGTTTCCTTACTGGGGAGTGGGGGCAGGATGTGGATATCTAGGGTGATTAGCTTATGGTCGGATCGAACCATTGAGGCGTTGACTTCAAGTGTGGAACACCGGTCACTCATGTTGGTAATGACTAGATCTAGGATATTGTTGCCCCTCTGGGGGTATGGATAAGTTAATCCAGGGCATTGGAGTTTATGAATTCCAGAAAGCGTTGAACGAAGGAGTTGGTACATGAGTAGTTTTCCCAGTTAATGGTGGGGTAGTTGAAATCGCCCATTATTAGGGTGTTTGGTTGAACCCTAATGTTTTCCAGTACATCAAGAAAAGAGGAGTGGGAATCATGGGGGATCTGTAGCAAGCTACAATTTAGATTGCAGTTTTGCCCAGAGTTAGTTGCACTTGGATAACCTCGGATGCATTATGCTGAACAACTAGCCTGGAGGTTTGGATATCCTTAATGAATATGGACACACCTCCGCCTTTGGTGTTCCGGTCCAGGTACATGGCCGAAAAGTGTGGTATGAGTTCTAGCCCCTGGTAGTGCAGGGGTGCTTTCTGGAGCCTTGAACCAGGTCACAGTCACTGCTCAGATATCAATGTTCTCCATTTTAAGGAATGCCTTGAGTGAGTGCATTTTGAGATTTAGACTTCTAGCATTGAGTAGCATCACTCTCGGTTTTTGCTTGCCTGTTCCTGTTACGGTGGTGAATTTGTCATTTGAACCTTGCCTAAAAAAGGCAAAGTAGGGGCGTCAAGAACCTTAACCAGTATCCGGAATCCCAGGGGTGACAGGTGCAGGCCATCTCTGGCAAAGCGTCGTGGTCTGACGACCGTGTCATCCCAGGCAGGTAGATACTGGATCCGTTTAGAATGACACCAGAAGCCTAGCCAATTGTTGAAGTCAATCATTTTGTCCTTGTACTGTGGTATCATTCTTGGTGATGACAGAATGCTACTCAGGGCTAGGGTCATACCTGCCTGGGCTACAAGATCAGCAAGCTCTTCCATGTCTGTCTTCATGTAGTCCAGGGAGGTACATCTCAGGTCATTCACACCAACATGGACAATGACGGAGTCATATTTGTACTTGTTGTGGAGTGACCTGAGTGGGTGGGTTATGTGGCGGATCTTGGCACCTGACAGGCAGCTGACAGTAACCTTCTTGTTTAGCCTGGTGAGTGGGACATCAGTGTGCCTGATTATAGAGTCACCTATGACTAGTGTGTTGGGTACGTTGTTTTGCCTTATTGGCTGTTGTTGAGTGGCACACTGAGTCTGCGGGCTGTGTGTCATTTGGGTTGTGTTGGGGGTTGGAGGTTGCTTGCATTTCTGCTTTGGAGGTCTCTGTTGCTTGAGCAGATTATTATTGAGAGCCTCCGCGAATGTCACATCATCTTTTCTGCAGAAGCACAAGCTTGTCAACCCTCTTTGTTTATATTTATTACTGGTATATGTACATCTGCAGATGCTCCTTTGGTAGTCGACATCTGTCTCTCAAGGCTTCTAAAGATTTCAGCTTGGCTGGATGCTGGTTCTCAGGTGTCTACAGTTGACTAATGGACTTAGTGCTTAGGAGAGGGCCACTCTACCCATTTGAATATACCTGCTAGAATTATGCTGAAACAAAAGCATTTAGAAAATGAAAAGAGACCATCCTTTACATTTTGGGGCAAAGCAAAACATACTGAACTTCTTAAACTGCATCAGTTAGGCCTAATGTCTACAGTGTCAGTTCTACCAATGACTTTCTCAGATTCTTCTGGCTTTCGCTGCAAAGAGCTGTCTGAAAAATGTGTCTGTCTGGCAGAGAATTCATATACCTTCACCCTCACCAGGGGAGCCTTCTATTGCTTTAGGTACTGCTGCTCTGCTTAAAACAAAGTAGATAGCCATCATTAGTGCTTCCTTCCATCTCTGAAGTAACAGAACAACTGTTTTTTTTTCTTTTACATTTTGTTATTGCATAGTTATTGTACCAGCAATAATGAGCTGCTGTCTTGCCCCTCCCCCTGTAAGAAGTTGCATCCTTCAAAGATGTATTAATTAAATTTAATAACGTGAGAGCATTTTAAATGGGAAACGAAAGAGCTGTGTGACACGCACAAATTCTGCCTTGATTTGCTCGGGCTGGAGGAGCCTGAAGTCATAGCTGTGCCTCCCGTTATTCATGCCTTTGAAAACTCCAGTTGAGAGAGTCTAGTTAGAACCTGATTCTCAACCCATGGTGTCTGGGAATCCTGAGTGGCTGAAAATAAATTCAAATACTTGTATCAAAGCCTGGTGGCTGGCTGTGCCCTCATTTCACAGGCAGCAGTTGGGGGATCATAGCTGAAGTCAGGTCATAATACTTTGTCACAGGATAACTTAAATGTGCTACTGTTATTGAACAAACATTTACTTTTTAGGCCTTCTTGCTAAAATCTCTTAAATGGTTGGAAAAGAAGAACAGAACAGTGCAGTTAATTCATAGCAGTAGTTGATGTATAGTAAACAGTTTTACTCTTTGCACTTTAAACAAAATAAGGCATTTGTGGGGGGAGCATTGGAGAAGCACTAGGGACCAAAGTAGGCAGTCTAGCAGGAAGAGTAGCCAACCTCCTAGTACTGACTGTACTCCCTGTGCACATGCTCATGCTTTCCTAATCAAGAAAAGTACTTTTGAGTGAGAGTACTAACAAATTTAGGTTGAAAGAGAGAATTCCATGCAGTTGTTCCTTCATGAAAATGCCTCTTATCCTAACCCTAACCTAAACCTAAACCAGTCTGCTGTCGAAACCCATTTTATAAGACATGTCAGCATCAGCGTGCGTAAAGAAAGTCCCCTCACAGAACAAGGGCAGAGTTTTTATTACAGGCTGTTCTTTGTTCAAAGAAAAGATGGCCCTTGGAGACTAGTACTGGGCTTAACAAACTATTGGCAGTTTGAAAATTCAGAATGGTTATCCTGCAGTATCTTTCTATACATTTGAATTTAGAAGTTATGGCTGCTATGGTCATGAAAGATGCTTGCATACTCCAGTTTGTAAGGAGCGCAGAAAGCTCCTTCAGCTGCTGGCTGGATCAGAACATTTCTAGTTCATACTGTTCAGTGTTGGGCTTTCCACTGCCCCCAGGCTATTTACTAAATGCTTAAACCTGATTTTACAGAGTATTTGTATTTACTTATATTTGGACATCACGATTCAAGCAGGATCCAGGAATAGCTGAAACACTCACTAAGTTAGATGATTCAGTGATCTACCATATTGTGGATTTCCATCAGCCTGCAGAAATGCAGCCTGTCCCCTTCACAGACTAGTTGTAACCCGTGGGTCACTTGGGGCGGGGGGGGAGTTGCAGTCTTTCTCTCCCAGATGAAAGAATAACATTTTTAATCAGCTTGTGCTCCTAGGCCGCAGCTCTTCCCTCTGTGACAGCAAGGACCATCCTAAAGGCAGTAAATAAGTTGCATGTCTTCTTTGACTTCAGGGTCCATTTTGTAAATGTATATACATGTTACATGGCTATAGTGTTAGCACGTGCACCAGCTCGATGGGTAATTTCCTTTATCTCCCATTCACAGGGAATTCATTTTGCTAGTGGTTAAACATGTAAAGCCAGACCAGGAATGTTCTTTGTTCAACGAAAGGAAACCAGTCTGACAAATGCCTCCACCCAAACCTATGATGTCCTTCAAGGATGCATCTGCAGTCCATACAAATGGGTTGTCCTGTCGTCAGGCAGCCCTTCGGTCGGCCAGATTCCAAAGTCTGGGTCTGGCCTCGGCTGGTGTCGCACTTCACCCGACGTCATAGCTGCAGTTATTCGGGTATAAAGGCATCAGCCGACGCCATTTTCCTCAGTCTTTCTTGCCGCGTGGCGCCCGAAGCAAAAGCTGTTCGCAAGTGCCGGTCGGTCAGAACCAGAGATTACTACTACCGAATACTTCTACCGAAGACTTCTAAAAAGCTAAGTACCCCGTTGGGGACTCTGTCTTGCCTCAGCCGATGTCCGAAAAAGTGAATAACTGTTTAACTTGTGGGAAACAAATACCTCATAAAGATTTCCACTCTTACTGCTTACCTTGCTTAGGCCCAGACCACAACGTAGTAGCTTGTCTAGCCTGTGCTTCTTTTAACCGACGGACGCTTAGGCCGGTCGGAATTGCTGAGGAGTTTTTCGCTCGATTTTGCTTACATTATGCCGGCGGATCCTCCGACTACGCAAATATCTAAAAAGCGCAAGGAAAAGGACCGACACTCGCAGTCTGCGGTTTCGGCCGAAACCGCGGTTAAGCCAACCGCTAGTGTCTCGGTTTCGGCTGAAACCGAGCAAGCGGTTCTTCCTTCAGCCGAAAACTTACCTCCTACTGAGGCCTCTTCCAACCTGGCGGAATCGCCTTCTGATATACCTCTTGCTCTTGCAGTTTCTCAGGAATTGTCTGACACTATCCCCCTGGATATTTCTACCCCTGCACGTGGAGCTGCAAGGCCACCTGCATCCATGTCCATTAAGGCCTTTGCCAGGGCTAAAGCAGCTAAATCTACTAAATCTGTGCCTGTTAAGACCCCCTCTCACAGGCCTAGCTCTAGTTCTCAAATGCTTAGTCTAGCAGAGGATCTCATTTCTTTAATCACCTCCAGAGAAGAGGCCTAGAGCAGAGCCCCCTGAGCCAGTTTCGACAAATGATTCCTCTGATGATTCAGATATTACTAACCCTCCAGAGGCTCCTTTCTCCCCTTATGAAGACTCTGATGCTGAAGAGTCCATTCCTTCCGCCTCTCCGCCTAAGGAATTTTCCTTTGGGGAAACCTTGCATGCTATGAAGGAACAATTTCAGTGGCAGGGCCAGGATTTTTCTGACTCTAGAAAAAGGCTTAGAACCTTTCTGCATTTACCACAACATAGACCTTTAGCCATACCTCCAGATGTCCTTCAAGGATGCATCTGCAGTCCTTACAAATGGGTTGTCCTGTCGTCAGGCAGCCCTTCGGTCGGCCGGATTCCAAAGTCTGGGTCTGGCCTCGGCTGGTGTCGCACTTCACCCGACGTCATCACTGCAGGTCTTCGGGTATAAAGGCATCAGCCGACGCCATTTTCCTCAGTCTTTCTTGCCGCGTGGCGCCCGAAGCAGAAGCTGTTCGCAAGTGCCGGTCGGTCAGATCCAGAGATTACTACTACGAATACTACTTCAAGACTTCTAAAAGCTAAGTACCCGTTGGGGACTCTTTCTTGCCTCAGCCGATGTCAGAAAAAGTGAATAACTGTTTAACTTGTGGGAAACAAATACCTCATAAAGATTTCCACTCTTACTGCTTACCTTGTTTAGGCCCAGACCACGACGTAGCAGCTTATTTAGCCTGTGCTTCCTTCAATCGACGAACGCAGGCGTCGGTCAGAGTTTGCTGAACAGTTTTTCGCTCAGATTTTGCGTACATTATGCCGTCGGATCCTCCGACTACTCAAATTGTTAAGAAGAAAGAAAGGACCGACACTCGCGTCCGCGGTTTCGCCGAAACCACGGTTAAGCAAACGCGAGTGTCTCGGTTTCGCGAAACCGAGCAAACGGTCAATCTTCAGTCGAATCCATGGCTACTACCGAGGCCCCTTCTACCCTAGTTGAATCGGCCTCTGAAGTTTTGCCTACTACTGTGGTTTCTCAAGAATTATCGGACACCATCCCTTTGGATGTCTCTACCCCAGCACGTGGTGCTGCTAGGCCTCCTGCAGCCATGTCTATAAAGGCCTTTGCCAGGGCTAAAGCAGCTAAAACTGCCAAGTCTGTGCCTGTTAAGCCCCCCTCTCACAGGCCCAGTTCCAGTTCCCAAATGCTTACTCTGGCAGAGGATCTCATCTCTTTATTAAGGGGATCCCAATCTCACCCAGACAGGGCCTCTCAACCTCCAGAAAAGAGACCTAGAGCAGAGCCCCCTGAGCCAGTGTCCTCAGATGACTCTTCTGATGATACAGACCATCCAGAGGCTCCTTTTTCTACTTATGAAGATTCCGATGCTGAAGAATCGATTCCTTCTGCCTCTCCACCAGAGGAATTTTCCTTTGGAGAAACCTTACATGCCATGAGAGAGCAATTCCAATGGCAGGGACAAGATTTCTCAGATTCAAGAAAAGGCTTAGGACCTTTTACACTTACCAACATAGGCCTTTAGCTATACCTCCAGTTCTTCCTGTTGTGGATGATGCATTTAATGATGCTTGCACTGCTCCTGATACTTTACCTCCAGCCCCTGCTAAGCCCGATAGGTTTTACAGGGTCCCGGACACTCATCACCACTTATACAAGGCTCCTTTTGCAGATCCTGAGACTATCTCCCAGGGGCCTAAGGCAGTAGCTTCACCTCAGCGAAAAACCCTCTCCTTCTGAAAGGGAATCCAGGTCCTTAGAGATGGGGTAAAAAGTATACACCTCTGCTACTCTCTCAGCTAGAGCTTTGAACTGTCAGTTTCATATGATCCAATACCAAGAGTTTATGCTTGATCAGTTAACTAAGAAACTGTCCTCTGATGATTCCTTAGATAAGAAATATGTTCTAGAAATGGTGAATAACATTCAGCAAGTTAGTAACCATTCTTTAAAATGTGGCTATGATGCACTGGAGGCTTCATTTAGATCAGCCATGACTGGCACAGTTATAAGAAGGCATGCATGGTTGAAAGAACAGGTCTTGCCGGATCATGTTAAAGCAAAGCTATTAGATGCTCCTTTGGATAAGGTCAGTCTATTTGGTTCTCCTGCCCAACAGGTAATGAAGAAAATGGAAGAGAAGGCAAAATCTGTTCAAACAGTTAAAGATTTCTTACAGGATGTCCTTCATGGATGCATCTGCAGTCATAACAAATGGGTTGTCCTGTCATCAGGCAGCCCTTCGGTCGGATTCAAAGTCTGGGTCCGCTTCGCTGATGTCGCACTTCACCCGACGTCATCTCTGCTGGTCGGGTATAAAGGCATCAGCCGACGCCATTCCTCAGTCTTTCTTGCCGCGTACCAAGCAGAAGCTGTCCGCAAGTGCCGGGTCGGTCGGTCAAATCCAGAGATTACTACTACCGAATACTACTTGAAGACTTCTAAAAGCTAAGTACCCGTTGGGACTCTTTCTTGCCTCAGCCGATGTCAGAAAAAGTCAATAACTGTTTAACTTGTGGGAAACAAATACCTCATAAAGATTTCCACTCTTACTGCCTGCCTTGCTTAGGCCCAGACCACGACGTAGCAGCCTGTTCCTGTGCTTCTTCAACCGACGAACGCTTGGCGTTGGTCAGAGTTTGCTGAACAGTTTTTCGGCTCAGATTTTGCGTACATTATGCCGTCGGATCCTCCGACTACCCAAATTGTTAAAAACCGCAAAGAAAAAGACCGACACTCGCGGTCCGCGGTTTCGGCCGAAACCACAGTTAAGCAAGCCGCGAGTGTCTCGGTTTCGGCCGAAACCCAGAAAACCGGTCAATCTTCAGCTGAATCCATGACTACTACTGAGGCTCCTGCTACCTTAGTTGAATCGGCCTCAGAAATTTTGCCTACAATTGTGGTTCCTAGTGATTTATCAGACACCATCCCTTTGGATGTCTCCACCCCAGCACATGGTGCTGCTAGGCCTCCTGCAGCCATGTCTATTAAGGCCTTTGCCAGGGCTAAAGCAGCCAAATCTGTTAAATCAGTGCCTGTTAAGCCCCCCTCACACAGGCCCACTTCAAGTTCACAAATGCTTACTCTGGCAGAGGATTTAATATCCTTAATTAGGGGATCCCAATCTCACCCAGTGGCACTATATCACAAAAGACAAGTGGATTTTTGCAAACCATAGACCAAGGCTACAGGTTCCACTTCCACACCTTACCAGTAAAAAGAGGAATGCCAAACCTACCTCCAAATCAAAAAACAGAAGCTCTACAGCAGATAGCGAAATTAGCAAAGATGAGAGCTGTGGAAAGAGTACCAATAACAGAACAGGGCAAAGGATTCTACTCCAGACTCTTCCTAGTACCAAGAAAAGAGAAAAGTTGGAGACCTATTCTCGACCTGTCTGTCCTAAACACATACATCATTGTCCCAAAATTCAAAATGCTGACCCTACAGCAACTTCTTCCCATGCTGGGCAAGGAGTGTTGGCTGGTAACTCTAGATCTCAAGGAGGCATACCTGCACGTCCCCATACGACCACATTGCAGAAGATACCTCAGATTTCTTGCAGGATCAGAGCATTATCAATTCTCAGCATTGCCCTTTGGCTTATCTACTGCACCCAGAGTATTCACAAAATGCCTGGCATCAGTAATCGCTCACTGCAGACTACAGGGAATCCAAATTTATCCATACCTGGACGACTGCCTGTTACAAGCGGACAACAAAAGCAAGCTGACAACAGATTTACAAAGGGTCATTTGCTTACTACAAGCCCTGGGATACACAGTCAATTTACAAAAGTCAAGGCTGATACCATCCCAAACAAGAACATTCTTGGGTGCGGAATTGGACACTGTAAAACAAATGGCATTCCTAACTGCAGAAAAACAAAAATAACTCCCTCTTTACTTCTTGGCATTAACAAAGCAGAACAAACTAACAGCAAGAAAAGTTCTGCAGGCCTTGGGCTTCATGGCATCATGCATCATCTTGGTCCCACATGCCAGACTGCATATGAGAAAGCTACAGTGGTACCTAAAGAATTTATGGTCTCAACACAGGCACAGCTTAGAAACCAAAATCCCACTAATCCCATGCCTAAAACAGGAGTTCCTATGGTGGGCTCAAGCATGCCAGTCAAACCCAGGCTTACCCTTCCACAACTTTCAAGCAAGCCAAACCATCACAACGGACGCCTCAGACCTAGGCTGGGGGGTGCACATGTTGGACAAATGCATACAAGGATTGTGGACTCAAGACCAGCTGCACCTGCACATAAACCAAAAAGAAATGCTGGCAGTAAAACTAGCAATCCAGAAATTCAGACCATTCCTCAAAGAAGGCCATTTAATGATAAGGACAGACAACACCACAGTCATGTGGTACATCAACAAACAGGGAGGCACTCATTCATACCCCCTATGCAGAATGACTCTGGACCTTTGGAATCTGGCTCTGAGCTACAACATCCAGTTACAGGCAATATTTGTGCCGGGAAAAGAGAACACCCTAGCAGACATGTTAAGCAGAACCACCTCGGATGCTCACGAATGGATGCTACACCCGGACATCTTCAAGGCCATCACAAAGAAATGGGGAATGCCACAAATAGACCTATTCATCCACTCAATCACCAGCTCAAAAAATTCTGCACAAGGACATACCACCCACTTGCATGGAAGGTGGACTCTCTATCCTTCAGTTGGAAAGGCCTGACAGCATATGCATTTCCACCTCTTCCCTTGATGCACAAGGTACTACTGAAAATCAAAGAGGAACATCCAAGGATAATCCTGATAGCTCCGAATTGGCCAAGACAACACTGGTACCCACTGCTGAGGAGCATGTCTCTGGGGAGAATGTGGTCAATACCCCTGATGCCTTTGATGTTAACTCAGAACAACTACAACATCATGCATCCAAACCTAAAAACCTTGCAACTGACTGCCTGGAACATCACATAGCAGCAACTAACCCAGACCTATCCCAAAGGGTTAAAGACATTATCCTTGAAGCCCGCAGACCTTCAACAAGAAGGAACTATGCAGGAAAATGGAAAAGGTTTGTCATTTGGAGTACTGAAAGAGGAAAAGATGTGTCGAACATAGATATTGCTAACATCCTGGAGTACTTGGCAGAGCTTCTACATACAGGCCTGTCCTATTCCTCCATCAAGATACATGCATCAGCCATTTCAGCAGAATACAGGTTCGATCCACCTGTCTTTTCGCATCCTCTACTCAGGCAGTTCCTCAGAGGGATCAAGAATGTAAAACCTCCTAGGAAACCACCATTACCAGCATGGGACTTGAACTTTGTGCTAGAAAAGTTGACACTCCCTCCGTTTGAACCAGCAGCAACAGCAGATCTGCAATACCTATCATGGAAAACTGCTTTCCTACTGGCAATTACTTCAGCAAGGAGGGTTTCGGAACTACAGGCCTTAATGGCAGTGCAACCCTTCCTAATCTTCCATCAAGATAGGGTGTCCATGAGAACTAATCCTACATTTATGCCTAAGGTGGTATCCAGAGTGTCTTTAAACCAAGCAATCCACCTACCTACCTTCTTTCCCAATCCACAGAACAGGGGGGAAAGACTGCTGCATACCTTGGATGTACATAGGCAGTTACGCTACTACCTGGACAGAACCAAAGGTAACAGAAAAACTGACCAGCTTTTAGTAGCCTATGCAACAGGAAGGGAAGGAAAAGCAATTTCCAAACAGACAATTTCCAAATGGATAGGAAATTGCATAAGATTCTGTTACTCCTACCATGGAAAACCAATCCCACAGAACATAAGACCTCATTCTACAAGGGCTACAGCCACTACCACAGCTTTCTTACGAGGAGTGGCAACCAAGGACATTATTGAGGCTACTTGGACCTCCGTGCATACATTTGCCAAGCATTATAATTTACCTCTATACTCTAGATCCCGAGCAGGGTTTGCCACTGCTGTACTGCAAGGGATCCTAACTACACCATAATTTTTCGTCCTCCACCTCTAGTTTGGCTATGGTATTCTACCCATTTGTTATGACTGCAGATGCATCCATGAAGGACATAGTACAGTTTTGTACCTACCATAAATGTAGATGTCCGAACTGGATAGCATCTGCAGTCAGGATTAGCCACCCTCCTTCCCCTCTGTGGTACTCCTAGGGTATTTACCCTCCTAATAGCTAGCTGGGGGGTACTCCTAGGGTATTTACCCTCCTAATAGCTAGCTGGGGGGGGGAGTCTCTTATGGTGTATTTGTTTGTATATATGTACATACATGCTTATTTTTTGTGTTTGCTTTCTACTTTTTTGGAAACATTGGCATTTATCCAAAATTTAGCTTTCCAAGAGGGCAACTGGCATCTGGGGCAAGAAACACTGAGGAAAATGGCGTCGGCTGATGCCTTTATACCCGAAGACCAGCAGAGATGACGTCGGGTGAAGTGCGACATCAGCCGAAGCCGGACCCAGACTTTGGAATCCGGCCGACCGAAGGGCTGCCTGACGACAGGACAACTCATTTGTTATGACTGCAGATGCTATCCAGTTCGGACATCTACATTTATGGTAGGTACAAAACTGTACTTTCAGCCCCCAAGGTTTAGCAGGAACTGGCCTTCCAAAAATTGGTCCTTTCCAGACTCCTCTAAAACTCAGAGAGGCAGGAATAGGCGTTCAAGAGGCAGAAACCAATCCAGAGGAGGTGCCTACAGGGGATGCCAGTGGCAAGGCAATAACCAACGAGGCACAGATACAACCACTACCACTGCAACAGGACAATCACAGTGACTTGACTCTGACACCGCCTACCAGGGAACAAATAGCAGCACCCTTAGGCGAAAAGTTAGCCTTATTTTCAAAAAACTGGCACTATATCACAAGAGACAAGTGGATTTTGCAAACTATAGACCAAGGCTACAGGTTTCATTTCCACACTTTACCAGTAAAAAGAGGAATGCCAAACCTACCACCAAATCAAAAGACAGAAGCTCTAAAACAAATAGCTCAATTAACAAAGATGAAAGCTGTGGAAAGGGTACCACCTACAGAACAGGGCAAGGGATTTTACTCCAGACTCTTCCTAGTACCAAGAAAAGAGAAAAGTTGGAGACCTATTCTCGACCTGTCCGCATTAAACACATTCATCATTGTTCCAAAATTCAAAATGCTGACCCTACAGCAACTTCTTCCCATGCTGGGCAAGGAGTATTGGCTGGTAACTCTAGATCTCAAGGAGGCATACCTGCATGTCCCCATACGACCAAATTGCAGAAGATACCTCAGAATTCTTGCAGGATCAGAGCACTATCAATTCTCAGCATTGCCTTTTGGCTTATCTACTGCGCCCAGAGTGTTCACGAAATGCCTGGCATCAGTAATCGCTCACTGCAGGCTTCAGGGAATCCAAATTTATCCATACCTGGACGACTGCCTGATACAAGCGGACAACAAACACAAGCTGACACAAGTCTTACAAAGAGTCATTTGCTTACTACAAGCCCTGGGATACACAGTCAATTTAAAAAAGTCAAGACTGATACCATCCCAAACAAGAACATTCTTGGGTGCAGAATTGGACACAGTAAAACAGATGGCATTCCTAACTGCAGAAAAACAAGAACAACTTCCTCTTTACTTCTTGGCATTAACAAAGCAGAGCAAATTAACAGCAAGGAAAGTACTGCAGGCCTTGGGCTTCATGGCATCCTGCATAATCCTGGTCCCCCATGCCAGACTGCATATGAGAAAGCTACAGTGGTACCTAAAGAATTTATGGTCTCAACACAGGCACAGCTTAGAAACCGAAATACCACTAATCCCATGCCTGAAACAAAGAGTTCCTATGGTGGGCTCAGGCATGCCAGTCAAACCCAGGTTTGTCCTTCCACAGCATTCAACCAAGCCAAACCATCACAACGGACGCCTCAGACCTCGGTTGGGGGGCCCACATGCTGGACAAGTGCACTCAAGGCTTATGGACTCCAGATCAGCTGCACCTGCACATAAATCAAAAAGAAATGCTGGCAGTAAAACTAGCAATCCAGAATTTCAGACCATTCCTCAAAGAAGGCCAATTGATGATAAGGACAGACAACACCACAGTCATGTGGTACATCAACAAACAGGGAGGCACTCATTCATACCCCTATGCCGAATGGCTCTGGACCTATGGAATATGGCTCTGAGTTACAACATTCAGTTACAGGCAATATTTGTACGGGAAAAAACATCCTAGCAGATATGTTAAGCAGAACTACCTCGGATGCTCACGAATGGATGCTACACCCGGACATCTTCAAGGCCATCACAAAGAAATGGGGAATGCCACAAATAGACCTATTCGCATCCCCACTCAATCACCAGCTCAAGAAATTCTGCACAAGGACATAGCACCCACTTGCTTGGAAGGTGGACTCTCTATCCTTCAGTTGGAAAGGCCTGACAGCATATGCATTTCCACCTCTTCCTTTGATGCACAAGGTACTACTGAAAATCAAAGAGGAACGTCCAAGGATAATTCTGATAGCTCCAAATTGGCCAAGACAACATTGGTATCCATTACTGAGGAGCATGTCTCGGGGAAGTGGACACTACCCCTGATTCCTTTGATGTTAACTCAGAGCGACTACAACATCCTGCATCCAAACCTGAAAACTCTGCAACTGACTGCCTGGAACATTACATAAGAGCAACTAACCCAGAATTATCCCAAAGGGTTAAAGACATTATCCTTGAGGCCCGCAGACCTTCAACAAGAAGGAACTATGCAGGAAAATGGAAAAGGTTTGTCATTTGGAGTACTGAAATTAGGAAAGATGTGTCAAAGGTAGATATTGCCAACATCCTGGAGTATTTGGCAGAGCTTCTCCATACAGGCCTGTCCTATTCCTCCATCAAGATACATGCATCAGCTATTTCTGCAGAATACAGCTTCGACCCCCCTGTCTTCTCACATCCTCTACTCAGGCAGTTTCTGAGAGGAATTAAGAATGTAAAACCTCCTAGGAAACCACCATTACCAGCATGGGACTTGAACTTTGTGCTAGAAAAATTGACACTCCCTCCATTCGAACCAGCAGCAACAGCAGATCTTCAACACCTATCCTGGAAAACTGCTTTCCTGCTGGCAATTACTTCAGCAAGAAGGGTTTCCGAACTACAGGCTTTAATGGCAGTACAACCCTTCCTAATCTTCCATCAAGATAGTGTCCATGAGAACTAATCGTACATTTATGCCTAAGGTGGTATCCAGAGTGTCTCTAAACCAGGCAATCCACCTACCTACCTACCTTCTTTCCCAATCCACAGAACAGGGGGGAAAGACTGCTGCATACCTTGGATGTACATAGACAGTTGCGCTACTACCTGGACAGAACCAAGGGCAATAGAAAAACTGACCAGCTTCTAGTAGCATATGCAACAGGAAGGGAAGGAAAAGAAATTTCCAAACAGACAATCTCCAAGTGGATAGGAAATTGCATACGATTCTGTTACTCCTACCATGGAAAGCAAATTCCACAGAACATAAGGCCTCATTCTACAGGGGCTACAGCCACTACCACAGCTTTTTTACGAGGAGTGGCTACCAAGGACATTATAGAGGCTGCTACTTGGACCTCCGTGCATACATTTGCCAAGCATTATAACTTACCTCTATACTCTAGATCCCGAGCAGGGTTTGCCACTGCTGTTTTGCAAGGAATCCTAACTACACCATAATTTCTTCTTCCTCCTCCCCTAGTTTGGCTATGGTATTCTACCCATTTGTAAGGACTGCAGATGCATCCTTGAAGGACATAGTACAGTTTTGTACCTACCATAAATGTAGATGTCGAACAGGATAGCATCTGCAGTCAGGATTACCCTCCTTTCCCTCTGTGGTACTCCTAGGTATTTGCCCACCTAATAGCTAGCTGGGGGGGGATTTCTTATGGTGTATTTGTTTGTATATATGTACATACATGCTTATTTTATGTGTTTGCCTTCTACCTTTTTGGAAACATTGGCATTTATCCAAAAATTTAGCTATCCAAGAGGGCAACTGGCATCTGGGGCAAGAAACACTGAGGAAAATGGCGTCGGCTGATGCCTTTATACCCGAAGACCTGCAGTGATGACGTCGGGTGAAGTGCGACACCAGCCGAGGCCAGACCCAGACTTTGGAATCCGGCCGACCGAAGGGCTGCCTGACGACAGGACAACCCATTTGTAAGGACTGCAGATGCTATCCTGTTCGGACATCTACATTTATGGTAGGTACAAAACTGTACTTTCTCTCTGTTGTAGATGATGCTTTTAATGATGCTTGTACTGCTCCTGATTCACTACCTCCGGCCCCTGCTAAGCCCGATAGGTACTACAGGGTCCCGGACACACATTACCATTTGTATAAGGCCCCTTTTGCAGACCCAGAGACTATCTCCCAGGGTCCTAAAGCTGTAACAGCTACCTCTGCTAAAAACCCCCTCCCCTCTGAAAGGGAATCCAGATCCTTAGAGAGATGGGGTAAAAAAGTTTACACTTCTGCTACTCTTTCAGCTAGGGCCTTGAACTGTCAATTCCACATGATCCAGTATCAAGAATTTATGCTAGATCAGTTAACTAAAAAACTGTCCTCAGATGAACCATTAGACAAAAAATATGTTCAGGAAATGGTACATAATATTCAGCAAGTCAGTAACCATTCCTTAAAATGCGGCTATGATGCACTGGAGGCTTCCTTTAGATCAGCCATGACTGGCACAGTTATCAGAAGGCATGCATGGTTAAAAGAGCAGGCCTTACCAGACCATGTTAAATCAAAACTACTAGATGCTCCCATGGACAAGATCAATTTGTTTGGCTCTCCTGCACAACAGGTGCTTAAGAAGATGGAAGAAAAGGCAAAATCTGTACATACAGAGAAATATTTCTTACAGGTCCAACCTCCAAGGTTTAGCAGGAATTGGCCCTCCAAGAATTGGTCCTTTCCAGACTCCTCCAGAGCTCAGAGAGGCAGGAATAGGCGTTCAAGGGGCAGAAGTCAATCCAGGGGTGCCTACAGGGGACGCCAGTGGCAGGGTAACAACCAGCGAGGTACAGACACGGCCACCACCACTACTACAGGACAAACACAATGACTTGGCTCTAGCACCGCCTACCAGGGAACAACTAGAAGCACCCTTGGGCGGGAAGCTAGCTTTATTTTCAGTAAACTGGCATTACATCACAAGAGACAAGTGGATTTTGCAGACAATAGACCAAGGTTACAGGTTTCACTTCCATACTCTACCAGGGAAGAGAGGAATGCCAAACCTACCTCCAAATCAAAAGGCAGAAGCTCTAAAACAAATAACTCAATTATTAAGAATGAGAGCTGTGGAAAAGGTACCATCTACAGAGCAAGGACAAGGATTTTACTCCAGACTCTTCCTGGTACCAAGAAAAGAAAGCAAATGGAGACCTATACTCGACCTGTCCGCTTTAAACACATTCCTCATTGTTCCAAAATGCAAAATGCTGACCCTACAGCAGCTTCTTCCCATGCTGGGCAAGGAGTCTTGGCTGGTTACTCTAGATCTCAAGGAGGCGTACCTGCACGTCCCCATACGACCAAATTGCAGAAGATACCTCAGATTTCTTGCAGGATCAGAGCATTATCAATTCTCAGCATTGCCCTTTGGCTTATCTACTGCGCACAGAGTGTTCACGAAATGCCTGGCATCAGTAATTGCTCATTGCAGGCTTCAGGGAATCCAAATCTACCCTTATCTGGATGACTGCCTGATACAAGCGGACAACAAAAACAAGTTAGCAGAAGACTTGAAAAGAGTCATTTACCTACTACAAGCCCTGGGATACACAGTCAATATAAAAAAGTCAAGGCTGATACCATCCCAAAGGATAACCTTTTTGGGTGCAGAGCTGGACACATCCAAACAAATGGCATTCCTAACAGTAGAAAAACAGGAACAACTCCCTCTCTACTTCTTGGCATTAACAAAACAGAACCAGCTAACAGCAAGAAAAGTCCTGCAAGCCTTGGGTTTCATGGCATCCTGCATAATATTGGTTCCACATACCAGACTGCATATGAGAAAGTTACAGTGGTACCTAAGGAATGTATGGTCTCAGCACAGGCACAGCCTAGAAACCCAAATTCCTATAATTCCATGCCTGAAGCAAGAATTCCTATGGTGGGCTCAGGCCTGTCAATCAAACAAAGGATTGCCCTTCCACAACACTCAGCCAAGCCAAACCATCACAACGGACGCCTCAGACCTCGGTTGGGGGGCCCACATGCTGGACAAGTGCATACAAGGTTCATGGACTCCGGACCAACTGCTCCTGCACATAAATCAAAAGGAAATGCTGGCAGTAAAACTGGCAATTCAGACATTCAGACCATTTCTTCAACAAGGTCAACTGTTGATAAGGACGGACAACACCACAGTTATGTGGTACATCAACAAACAGGGAGGCACACATTCGTACCCTCTATGCCGGATGGCAATGGACCTCTGGAATGTGGCCCTGAGTTACAACATTCAGTTAGAAGCAATTTTTGTGCCAGGAAAAGAAAACATTCTAGCGGACATACTAAGCAGAACAACCACGGATGCCCACGAATGGATGCTTCATCCGGACATCTTCAAAACCATTACAAGAAAATGGGGACTCCCACGGATAGACTTATTTGCATCCCCACACAATCACCAACTAAAGAAATTCTGCACAAGGACGTACCACCCACTTGCTTGGAAGGTGGACTCCCTATCTTTCAGTTGGAAAAACCTGACAGCATATGCATTCCCACCACTTCCTTTGATGCACAAGGTGCTATTGAAAATCAAAGAGGACCGTCCAAGGATCATTCTGATAGCTCCAGACTGGCCAAGACAACATTGGTACCCATTACTGAGGAGCATGTCTCGGGAACAAATATGGCCCCTACCCCTTGTTCCCTTGCTGTTAACACAGAACAACTTCAACACCCTGCATCCAAACCTGAAAACACTGCAGCTGACTGCCTGGAACATTGCATAAGAACAAAAAACCCAAATTTATCACAAAGGGTTAAAGACATTATGTTGGAGTCTCGCAGACCCTCAACAAGAAAAAATTATTCAGCAAAATGGAAAAGATATTCCATTTGGAGTACTGCAAAAGGAGAAAATGTGTCACTGGTAAACATAGCCAACATCCTGGAATACTTGGCAGAGCTCTTCCACAAAGGCCTGTCCTATTCTTCCATTAAGATTCATGCATCAGCTATTTCAGCAGAATACGACTTGGATCCTCCACTTTTCTCACATCCTCTGCTCAGGCAGTTTCTGAGAGGAATCAAAAACGTAAAACCACCTAGGAAGCCACCATTGCCAGCATGGGACTTGAACTTTGTGCTAGAAAAATTGACACTCCCTCCTTCGAACCAGCAGCCACAGCAGAATTACAATACTTATCATGGAAAACTGCTTTCCTGCTGGCAATCACTTCAGCAAGAAGGGTATCTGAACTACAGGCATTAATGGCAGTACAGCCCTTCCTGATCTTCCATCAAGATAGAGTGTCCATGAGAACAAATCCTACTTTTATGCCTAAGGTGGTTTCCAGAGTATCTTTGAATCAGGCTATCCACCTACCTACATTCTTCCCCAATCCACAAAACAGGGGAGAAAGACTGTTACATACCTTGGATGTGCATAGGCAATTACGCTACTACCTGGACAGGACCAAGGGTAATAGAAAACTGACCAGCTACTGGTAGCATATGCAACAGGAATGGAAGGAAAAGCAATTTCAAAACAGACAATCTCTAAGTGGATAGGAAATTGCATTAGATTTTGTTACTCCTACCATGGGAAGAAAGCTCCAGAAAACATCAGGCCTCACTCTACAAGGGCTACAGCCACTACCACAGCTTTTCTACGAGGAGTGGCTACCAAAGACATTTTAGAGGCTGCTACTTGGAGCTCCGTGCATACATTTGCCAAGCATTATAATTTACCTTTATACTCTAGATCCCGAGCAGGTTTTGCCACTGCTGTTTTGCAAGGGATCTTAACTACACCGTAATTACCTTTCTCCTCCTCCCCCAGTTTGGCTATGGTATTCTACCCATTTGTAAGGACTGCAGATGCATCCTTGAAGGACATAGTACAGTTTTGTACCTACCATAAATGTAGATGTCCGATAGGAATGCATCTGCAGTCAGGATTACCCACCCTCCTTCCCCTCTGTGGTACTCCTAGGGTATTGCCCATCTTGTAGCTAGCTGGGGAATCTATTATGGTGTATTTGTTTGTATATATGTACATACATGTTTATTTTTGTTTGCTCTCTACTATTTGGAAACATTTGCATTTATCCAAATTTAGCCTTCCTAGAGGGCACCTGGCATCTGGGGCAAGAAACACTGAGGAAAATGGCGTCGGCTGATGCCTTTATACCCGAATAACTGCAGCTATGACGTCGGGTGAAGTGCGACACCAGCCGAGGCCAGACCCAGACTTTGGAATCCGGCCGACCGAAGGGCTGCCTGACGACAGGACAACCCATTTGTAAGGACTGCAGATGCATTCCTATCGGACATCTACATTTATGGTAGGTACAAAACTGTACTTTGTGCACACAGGAACCATAATGTTCTGAGTCATCTGAAACATGAGAGACTGAGGCAGCTACATCAGGAACATAGAGATTAGAGATGGTAACCATGTTTAGGCAGTCCAGATCCTTAGGTTACTGATGCAACCAGACATCCATAAAGTTAGTCGCTGGCAAGACCACAGTTCAGTTGTACATAACTAAGCAGTGAGGGTACATTACCATTTGTGCAATGTGATCTTGTTTGCCATGGATCTAGCATCAACGCATAATTCTAGCTTTGGACTTATCATATTTCCTCCGTTCAGAATATGTTAGACCAACACAACAAATCTGTACCTAGTCCTCATGAGTGGAGGCTGGATTCAGAAGTGTTCTGTCAACTGATATCATTCTGGGGCTACTGACCTTTTTGTCTCCTCTAAATTCCATATTCTGCTATTGGATTTGAGTTTCCCATGCAGGATAGCCCTATTGTTTAATGCATTCTCTGTGTCTTGGAAAATGTGTATCCTTAATGCCTTCACTCTCCTGCAGCTATTTCCCAAATATGAAATTAATAGAAACAAGTCCTCTGGACTTCTCGGGGGCTACCTAGAAGTAATGTCTTTTTAAGTAATTTGCTCAGAGTCCACATTCAACAACTAGAGGCTGCAGGAATCAAACTCTGGAACCTACTATACAGATACTAGCTGTGGCAGCACATAGTCTTAAACGTCTGCTGCAGTTTGCCAAGCAACAAAATCCATTGCCGAGTCAGTCTGATAGTTGTTGCCCCACAATGGTCAGGCCAAAACAACTGTGGTTCTCACTTCTCAAAACTGAGTAGTGGAGACCTCAAGGTAAAAATGGCATATTCTGTAGTCTTGTAATCTTACAGTAGAAAACCTTGGTATAGCTAAAGCTAAACTACATCTGCCTTGCAGTCTGAAAATTAGAACTCTGGTTTCAAGGTAGAACTTATTTCCCCCAGATAAATCTTCAATCCTGAAAGTGGGCAGGCGACCTGCCACTAGGAAGTCTTAATTAAGTGGAACAGATTTTCAGCCTGCTGTAAATTTAATGGCATTAAACCCAAGTTTGTAATGATACAGCAGATCTCCTCTAACTTTATACTCTTTTTTTGTAAATGCCTTTCATGTTCACCTGTTAGGATGCATTTGTTTCTCTAGCCTTTTAACCACTCAACTCACTTTTAGCTGCTGTGTGTACTGTTGGTCAAACAATTTTTGAAGGGTATCTTATAGTTGATAGCACTCAGGAAATCAGAGCATCAGCCATAGAATCTTTTTTTTGAATCCGCATGTCTGAAGTGTTTTGTCTGGAAAGTTCATTTTGACAGCTGTAATCTCTGCTAGAATCAGTTGAGCATTACACGTTCTTGTGTGTAAAAGTGCCTTAAGCAAAGAGAGGTTACCACCGGACCAGTTCCTAAACAGTACCTGAAGTGGTTTCAAAGATGTGTACTGGCCGCTCAGGTTCATCCTTGAGAGGGCCTTTTTTTTTTTTGCAGTCTTTTTTTCAGGAATACTTTTTTGCAAAACATTTGTGAAGCAACTTTATGGACTTCCATTCATTCTTCTTCCTGGCAGTACAAGCTTGATGTCTTCTGCAGGAGCAGGTTAGGCTTTGCCAGTGCAGTTAGGAGTTTGCCCTATCTTCACCCTGAGATTTTGGTTAACACAGTTACTGCTTTAGTACTGTCACATATGTGATGAATCATACTGCACTAGTGATCTTTGCACATTTTGTATGAGTATAGTAACCGTTAACATGGATGTTCAGATATGACCATGGCTGCAGAATAGGCTCACTTCTTCCACTCCTTGGTCTAATTCCATTGACTTAACTGTTTGAATGGAGGAGGGTTCTGGCCTTCAAGAAGGTGCTCTCTCCTGCTTTTCCGTTTTGCCTGCCTCTCGAGAATCGGGCATACTGTGTATCACATGGAAGCTGCTTCTACAGCACAATTTTTGGTAATCTTCCTTGTCTCTACAAAAAAGTTTACAACTGAAACAGATGGTGCAGACACCTCTTCAGTTTCTGCTGATGTCCATGGCATGAAGAGGGTGCATACCTTTCAACTGTCCAGATTTTTGCCTCATATTTTTGGTGTGTTTGTCATAAAATTTGTGTTTTTCTGGGAATTCACTGAGGATTGAAGTCACTAAACATACATTTGAGTTTCAAATTTCATATCCATCAGAAAATACATGCTGACACAAATCCTGCTATTTTAGCAACTTTCTAGGCTTTAAGAGTAATATTTAAAATTTGTTACTTTTTTGGGGTCTTGGTCCATATTTCTTGCATGAAGCGGTTGAGAGGTATGGGAGTGTGATCCTGCCTGGGAACATCTGAAAGCTCTGGTAGTCAGACTGGATGGTTATACATCTGCCCTCTGGTGTAATGCCATATATGATAACTTATGCAGCAGTGAGCTTACACAGATATGTTTAGTTTATAGGAAGTATGCTCACACAACTGTATCTTTGTCTGCTTTGCTAAGGGCTGAAAAGAAAAGATAAGAAGAGGCCCATTTTCTGTAACATCTAGGGTTTTGCACTATAGATGCTAGGATTGCCCTGCAGATATATTTTTCACAGTGAGCCAGAAACCAAAATTTTCCCATCAAGTGTCTAGTATCCAATTCTTTCCATTTTTTGACTGGTGAAGAAATGGCTTCAGCTTGCTAACCAACGTCATTTTGTGCATGATTCACAGTAATTGGGATACTTTTCTATCTAAACCTTTATTTTTTTATTTTTGTTGTGAGTAAAGGAAAATTGATCTCCCTCAGGGCTAAGCCTACTTCTGTCACTTCTTTTATCTTGCCCCTTTTCTTAAAATTTGCCCGTGACAGCCAAGTAGTTCTTGTTGACGGCCATTTTAGGGATTTATGCTGTTTCAATATGACATTCATAGGTGTCAGTGGTTCAATTAAGTCACGAAAAAGCATCAAGCTGTTGCAGAATAGAAAGCTACTTCTTTCCAAGAGAATTTCTGCCTTAAAAAAAGCACACCATTCTCTGTATCAGTTACGTTTGACTCTGTTTCCTTCTCTGAAAGGCTGTTTTGGGAAAAAAAACAGTTACAAAAAAGTCAGAACGCTGTAGAAAAACTGAAGAATCTGCTATGTAGACAGAAGGTGAACTGCTAGCCTCTCTGGTTCCAATGGCCAAGAATCTCTCTTTATCAGGGCCCAACTATCCTACTTTAATTTTTAAAAATTGATGCAGCAGTTGTTACACATTGTAGCCATCATGATGGTCAAACCTACTACTCCTTCCTCAGCTTTGGCAATTCAGGCCACACTTCTATATTTTCCAAAGCCTGTTACTAGTGTTTTCATGCAGCAGTCTTCTGTCTTCCCTCCAACATAATCAGCTGACTACTGCCTTAAGGAGCTTTGTTACTGGGCAGTTCAGGCTGTCTGTTCCAATCCCTAAGGCTTCTGTATCTGCAGTCATCATTCTTATTCTGTGTCTGTGCTTTGTTTTTCTCAATGCCAGTAATTCAGGCAGTGTGGTTTTGTCTACAAATTGTGATATCACCCTTTACGGCACTTGCACCCATATCGCAGGCATCAGTGTCACCAGCAGCAGCAGCTATTTTAATGCCAGTCTTCCTGCATCTGTAAGTCAAACCATTTGTCTTGCACCTTTCTTGAGGCCTCTTTCTTTTGGCATTGGCCTACCCATTGTTAGCAGTTTGGGTCTGCCTTTTTGGCATTGAGAATATCATCACCATGTCTACCATGTAAACATTTCTGGAGTCTGTAGGTTTTTCCTGTTGTCAGCTTCTCCATCACCAGCATGTTGGCACTGGTAATTCTGGCAGTTCTTGCTCAGAAAATCATCTTGTCATGGAGGCCAAACTGCAATTCTTTTGCCTTACACTTTTCCAGTTTGATACTCTGCATCAGAGGATTCCTTAACCACTCCTTCAAGCTTCCGTTTGTTTCTCCCTCGGGGTGTTCACCCTACAGTTCCTCTTTGCAAGAAGCAATGGACTTCCCTGAAAGATCTCAGTCAAAATGTATAATCACAAAAAACAAGCAAAGTACCTGGATAAATCCAGTGCAAAGCACAAAAATAAACTCCAGAAAACAGCAAAACACCGGAACACACAGCCTCAGGATAAAGTTTTAAGTTTTAATTAGAAACAGTAAATGCTTTCACAATAAAATCGCTTCAGCAGACTGCCATTAACCAAATGAATCAAACAGATATAGCCACCAACAGTCTGTCCGCTCAAACTAAATTAATAATAGCCAATGAAATCATTCAACAAATTAAGATGCCTAAAAGATCTAAAATACATGTACCACTTAAAATAAAATAATGCATATAATAACTATACTTATTAGTGTTTCAATTTACGTGCTCGAAGAAATTGTTTGTGTGACTGCATCATTTATCCCTGGTAATTTGTCCGCTCCAAACTGAATGGAATCATGATTTGATTCCAGCTTAAGATTGCTGTGATGAAGGTGGGGACAGCTCAACATCTCCCACCCTAGTAATTGGTAGTTAGGGTAATTTTTCTAAAGTACATAGTATATAGGGAGGCGGCCCATTGAACTTCATTTCCTCTCCCCAGAGGAGTCTAAAGTTGTTCTTTCATTCCTCCACCATATGTATTCTGTGTTTGTTCTTTTCTTGGTAGACATACTTGGTAATGGTGCCAGGTCCATGTTGGAAAGCAATATCACATTGTAGCTTTCATGATGAAAAAAGTGGACTGCTTTTTTCTAGCCTCCAGGGGAGTGCCCACTTTGGGCAGGGACTCTCAAGCCTTGCGTCACTGTTTCAGCAGTAGCAGCAACCCTGCTTAGAGGTCCCACTGCACAAAGCCATGCAGTCTTTCCACCCATTAGGCCATGGACAAGTTCAGAAAGTGTCTTTGCATCCACCACATTGTTTCTGTAGGTGTTTAATTATGGAACTCAGATGTTGTACTACTAAAGGCATATTGCTTATGAGTACAGCATACTTAGCATACAATGGAAGAGTTACAGCAGGGTTAAGTAAAAGTCATCAGGACCCAGGTACCAACTTCCTTGAGTAGTAGCAGCTTCATATTTCACAAAGTTGTAATGCCTTAGAAAGGGCTGCTCCACAGCACTCTTGGCCGTACTCTGTCCAGTTTGCCAGGGGCATTGAGGTGACCTTTTTAGACTCCATCTTCAGGTTCACCTCCACCTCAGTCCTGAAGTTAGTAAGCATTTTAAAGATAAATGAAAGTGACAAGGTATACTCTTGACAACTGTGGGTGTTAAGCTTTAACCTCCCAGCATTATTTTTCTGTAATGCAGAGCAGACACTATTGGATATGATTCTGGTATGGTCCACAGCCACTGCCTGCTGGGCAAGCCTATTTTCCTTTGCTTTTTCTCCAGTCCCTCTTGTCCTCAGGTGTAGCTTAGACTTTGGTTTCCATAATCCTGAAGTACCCATCAGATCTTTACAGATCATGACAAGTGGAGTACCACAGGGTTCAGTCCTGGGTCCTCTCCTGTTTGACATCTACTTCTCTGAAGTGCAGGCTAACACAAAAGGTCTGTGGCTAACAAAGTTTGCAGATGACTGCAAACTAGGAGCCATAATCGAAACTCCTAACGATGTGGACAAACTACAAAAGGGCCTCACTGAGACAGATACCTGATGTCAAAGTCATGGCCTGAAGCACAATGCCAAAAAGTCTGTTGTCATCCCCTTTGGTAAAAACTTTGTACCCATGAACTACCACATAGCTGGTAGTCTACTTAATGCCGAAATTGTGATGAGACCTTGGGACACAGGTGGACAGTAGTCTCTCCTTTGATAATCACATCACCACAGTGGTCAGGAAATCCTTCTACGTGGCTCATCTCATCACAAAAGAATTCTCATCCAGAAAAAATGAGGTAATTGTTCCCCTCTACTCATCACTCATTAGACCCATTATAGAGTACAACACCCCTTTTGGTATGTACTTCACAAGACATCTACAACAACTGGAAAGACCACAGAAATACCTCACAGAGGATTACTGGCCTCAAACAGATGCCCTACGCAGACCGTCTCAAAAAAACTGCAGCTTTACTCCATCGCATATCACCTACTCAGGGGCGTTCTCTGCCTAACATACAAAGCTATGTCAAACCCAGAGCTGTTGGACATGCTCCACTTAAAGAAATCCCAGTCCCTCCGAGTTGCACGCTCTAGGGACCGAAACCTTGTCACCACAATAAACAGAACATGCTGGAGGGATAGATTCCTGTCCCAGAGACTTCCCATACTCTGGAACAGACTACCTATCTACGTCAAACAGAGCTCCTCATTAGCGCTCTTCAAGAAAAATATTGATGATTGGATGGGAAATGGGAAATTCACCCCAGGGATCATTTCTGTGCCTCTGCTCGACAGGGGCACAGGAAAATAATTTTCTTGGGTGGCGAAAGCCAGGGTACATTTTTTGGCTAGGCTTATATAGGCCCTAGGGCCAATAGCCTAGTACCTACCTATGAACCTATGATTGTCTTATGCCTCATTGAAGGTGTGTGTGTGTGTGTGTGTGTGTGTGTGTGTGTGTGTGTGTGTGCGTGCGCTATTTCATCTTGAGTGTCCTAGGACCCCCTTCTTTATCACTAAAAGAATTCCTCAAGAAGGTGGTACTTTTGTGGCCATTCAGGAAGGAACTTTCTTCACCATGGGACCTCAGCTGTGTTCTAGAAAAGTTAACATTACTGCATTTTGAGCCAGATGCTTCTGTACTCCTGAAGTGTGCATCTCAAAAAAATCTTTTTTGGTGGCAGTTACTTCTACCAGAGAGATTTCAGAATTGCAAAGGAGCCCTTTCTCATTTTGCACAAGCATAGGATGACATCTCAAACTAATCCCATGTCTGTGCCCATAGTGGTGACAGAATTGTTCATAAGTCTGGTTATTCAGCTCCTTCTGTTTGTCCCTAACAAGGGGGTGGGGGGATTTTACATCTCCTGGATATGCATAGGCAGTTGAGGGTTTACCTTGACAGGACTAAGCAAAAAATGAAATCTGACCCAATTATTCATATCCTCTGCAGTGGTTGGGGGTGGTCCAAAGAGACCATTTCTGAATGGCTAGGCCATTATATCTGCTTGCCTTTACTGTTTCATGATAAGCCTCTACCAGGGCATATGAGGGCCAACTCAGCAAGAGCCACAACAGCTACTACTGCTTTCCTTGGGGGGGGGGGGGGGATAACCAAGTCCATTTTGGAAGCTGGTCATCTATTCTCAAATGGGCAATTACCTTTAGAGCTAGGGTAGTATTTGCCATGACCATACTACAGGGGCTGCTACAACCAACATATTCTCAGGGCTAGCCAGCCACTGGGCCATAAGCATAAGAAGTCATCCCATGTGTTATCATTGTGCAACAGGAAATGGTATGATGAGCAGAGTGTAGTTGTTTTAGAATCTTAATATAGTTGTAGATGTTGTGCTGTGTTCATTGTATAATTCACTATTGCAGTAATTTTTCTCTTCCCCTGCCATCGTATTCCTTTCCCATGTACACCCAGGGGGCAGGTACATATCCATTTTTCCTTTACCTTCTGTCTGTGCTACAGTGAATAAGCTGTCCCCCCCTCCCCTCCACCGCTTCCTCTCATGTTTCAGGTTAATCTAGTACTTGGAGATGTAGCTGTGCCTTCTGGTTGGGCTGTCGTAATTAGGGGAAGGTTGTAAATTATACTCCATTAGTTTGTTCCCTGGTCTCAGCCCAGATCACTGAGGTCTGCCTAGGCAAGAAAGAACCAAAGATGGCAAGGGCGAATGTCCCTGTTGTAACACAGACATGCAGATGTTTAAATAAGAGTGTTCACCTAGGCTTGAGGGGAAAACTTGGAAATCAGGCTAGATTTCAGATTTTCTTTGGTAGAATTCCTGAGTGCTGTCACTACTGCAACAGCAAACATACTCGACTAACTGCAGTAATGATGAGTTCTTAACACAGTTGTACTGTATTACTCAAGGTTGTAAATCACACCAGGTTTTATATTGTTTCTGCCTGTAATGGATTTCACTTGCATCAGTGGTCCTTGATCATATACTGAAAGGTTTGTAAAAGATTGTTAGTATTGCTGATAATTATTAAGGTCCCAAAACAGTGGGACAGAAGCTCCTTGCTAACCTTCTCATTGATGAAAATTGCATTCTGTTGAAATTGCCTTTGTGTTTTTTTTTTTAATTCAAAATTTGCATGTTTTGCTGGCACTGTATGTATTTCTACCTGTATTGTTTCTACATGGTATTATGGTGACAGTTTTGAGTCATTTTCGTGTCGTGTCTTGTTCTGTTAATAGCAGCGATTCCAGCAGTAGTTCAAGTGATGAATCTCCAGCAAGGTCAGTCCAGTCAACTGCAGTTCCTGCACCACCTGCTCAGCCTCCACCAGCCTTAGATAAGGATGAGCCACGCAAGAGCTTTGGGATCAAGGTGCAAAACTTGCCAGTCCGGTCAACAGGTTAGCATTATTAAGAAGGACTTGGTTTAGAAATTTATAGTATTTCTTTGTTATAATCAGGTGGCAGCTAATATAGTGTAAAGTCATATAATGTACAAGGAAATTGTCCCACATAGCGATTTACACTTTGGCAGTACTCGCCCTTAGACCTTACCCTCTTTCTCAGTGTTCAGTAGGCCTGTCATACGGGGGTGGATTTATGATTACCCATCAAGTTGTTTAATTCCTTCTTAAAGGGAGATAGTGTGTGACATTTCTTGATTCGAAATGAAAGTTTGTTCCAGAGAAGTGGTAGCTTGATATGTTCAGTAACATGCAGCCCAAAGAGCCCTTTGTGTCTGGTAATCCTCCTCCCCTTAAAATGAGGAAATCCCCTTCTGACTTGTCAGAGTCTAGCTTTGAGGGAGAAGTCAGCATACACCTAACACCTTCCCTCCCTTTGGAATTAATACTGGTAACCAAGCAGCAGTGTGAGTAGGCTTACCATAGGAGGGCGCCTCCTTCAGAAATGCATTAAATCTGGTGAGGGAGCATTTTTTCAATGGGATACAAAAGAGATGTTTGACTCTAGAAAAAGTTACTTAGACGTTGTCGGTATGGGAAAACTTAAGTCACTGATAGTCCTGTGTGTTTTTCTGGTCCCTTTGATAATACTTTGTTTGGTATCCTTAAATCTAGACTATTAGCTGACCTTCCTAAAGAAGCCAGATCAGTACTACAGGATGCCGGAGGAATTTAAGTACTTTGTATAAAAATTCTATAGTGGACCCTGCAATAATCTTTTAGAAAACTTTTGCACTAGAGGCAGACAATGGCAAACTCCAGCACCAAGAGGTGGCGAAGACAGTGCACAACAATACAGGAAACAAACCCAATGACTCCCTCCTTTCCATGCCAAGCAAGTCTCAGCTGGCAGCACCCTTGGGAGGAAAACTGGCATTATTTACAAGAAATTGGCATATTGTCACAACAGACAAATGGATCCTGGACGTTATAAACAGAGGCTACAGATTTCATTTTCACACTATCCCAAAAATGAGAGGCATGCCAAACCTGCCACACAATCAAAGGGCAGAGGCACAACTACAAATTTCAAAGCTCATAGACATGAAAGCTATTCAAGAGGTACGTATTCACGAGCAAGGTCAAGATTTTTACTCCAGGCTATTCCTGGTACCAAGGAAAGGATCCGACTGGAGACCCATTTTGGACTTATCCATCCTAAACACATTCTTACTCGTACCAAAATTCAAGATGCTCACATTACAGCAGCTTCTTCCCATGCCTGGGCAAGGAGTTTTGGCTGGTAACATTGGACCTCAAGGAGGCATACCTGCATGTCCCAATCAGACAAAGCTGCAGAAGATGCCTCGGATTTCTTCCAGGTTCAATACACTATCAATTCTCTGCATTGCCCTTTGGCTTATCTACTGCGCCCAGAGTATTCACGAAATGCCTGGCATCAGTAATTGCCTACTGCAGACTTCAAGGGATACAAATTTACCCTTATTTGGATGACTGCCTGATCCAAGCGGACAGCAAGCACATATTTCTGGAACATCTGGCTTATGTAACACGGTTACTGCAGTCTCTGGGATACACAATCAACAAAGAGAAATCCAGGCTAACAACATCTCAGAAAATAACTTTCCTGGGTGCCAACTTGGACACAAACACCCAGATGGCCTATCTTACGCCAGAAAAACAGGGGCAACTAACTCAATACTTCAAAATACTAGCAAACTGTACCAGGCTTACTGCAAGGAAAATCCTGCAGGCTCTGGGATTCATGGCATCTTGCATTCTTTTAATCCCATGTGCAAAGTTGCATATGAGGAAACTTCAATGGTACTTAAAAACCTTTGGTCTCAGCACAGCCACAGTTTGGAAACAATAATACCAATAATTCCATGTTTGCAAAAGGAATTTCTATGGTGGGCCCAAGCATGTCAAACAAACACAGGTCTCCCATTCTGCAAGCCTCAAGCAAATCAAGTCATCACAACAGCCGCCTCAGATTACGCCTTGGGGGCGCACATGACAGACAGGTGCATTCAGGGCAAATGGTCCCAAAAGGAAAAGCACCTTCACATCAATCAAAAAGAAATGCTAGCAGTGATAAATGCAATTACAGCTTTCGAGGACTTCCTGCATCCAGGACAATTACTGATAAGAACAGACAGCACCACAGTAATGTGGTACATAAACAAACAAGGAGGAACACATTCATACCCCCTGTGCAGACTAGCCAAGACACTTTGGAACTTGGCTCTGGAATGGCAAATCGAACTTCAAGCACAGTACTTGCCAGGTTTGGAAAACACGCTGGCAGACAATCTAAGCAGAAATATGACAGATCCACACGAATGGAAGTTGCATCCTCAAGTGTTTACAAAGATAATCCAAGCGTGGGGGAGGCCAGACATAGATCTCTTCGCCTCCCACAGGAATCATCAGTTGGAAAAAGTTTTGTTCAAGGACCTTTCATCCAAAGGCCTGGAGAGTGGACGCCCTTTCATTCAGCTGGACAGCATGGACAGTGTACGCTTTCCCACCTCTGCCTCTTCTGCCCAAGGTGCTGTTGAAAGCAAGAGCAGACAGACCGAAGATGATACTGATTGCTCCAGACTGGCCAAGACAACACTGGTACCCACTCCTGAGGAGCCTAACACATACTCCTCCCTGGTCCCTACCTCTAATGCCTCTTCTGCTGACTCAGCACAGCTACAAAACTCTTCACAGTCAGCTGAAAACACTCAATCTCGCTGCATGGAAAATTCCTTAACACCACAACAGACTCTACTCCCCAAAGAGGTGCAGGATGTCATTTTGGAGGCCAGAAGGCCATCTACTAGAAAGGCTTACTCTGCAAAATGGAAACGGTTTTGCTCTTGGAATGAGAAAAAAGGCCAGGACCCTAGAAAACTGAATTTGCCTCAGGTATTACAGTATCTAGCTGAGCTGCTGAACAGTGGACTTTCATTTTCCTCCATAAAAATCCATGCCTCAGCCATTTCTGCAGAATTCAACACATATCCACCCTTATTTTCTCACCCACTCTTAAGACAGTTCCTCAGAGGGGCTAAGAGTATAAGACCACCAAGGAAACAACCAATTCCAGCCTGGGATCTTAATTACATTCTAGAAAAATTAACATTGCCTCCCTTTGAACCAGCTGCCTCAACAGATTTGAATATTTGTCCTGGAAAACAGCTTTCCTTCTGGCCATTACCTCAGCTCGTAGGGTTTCGGAACTACAAGCCCTCATGGCTGTGCAGCCCTTTCTCATCTTCCATCAGGGCAGGGTTTCCCTTCGAACCAATCCGTCATTTATGCCTAAAGTGGTATCCAGGGTAGCTTTAAATCAAGCCATACACTTGCCTACCTTTTACCCCAAACCTCAAAACAAAGGGGAAAGGCTGCTACACTCCTTAGACATCCATAGACAGCTACGTTATTATTTGGACAGAACAAAGCCTTTCAGGAAATCAGAACAACTTTTTGTGTCCTATGCTGTAGGAGCTCAAGGGAAGCCAGTTACCAAACAAACCATTTCAAAATGGATAGGCCACTGCATACGGTTTTGTTACTCCTATCATGGAAAATCTGTCCCTACAGGCATAAGATCCCACTCCACCAGGGCCACAGCTACTGCTACAGCCTTCCTCAGAGGAGTTCCTACCAAAGATATTTTGGAGGCAGCCATTTGGAGTTCTGTGCATACCTTCACAAAACATTATCACCTGCCTTTATATTCCAAAACTAGAGCAGGCTTTGCCACTGCTGTGTTGCAGGGCATTCTGGCTCATCCCAGTTCCACCTAGTGCCTACCACCCTGTGCGTAGCTTTGGGATTCTACCCATCTGTGATTACTGCAGCTGTATGCACGATGAACATAGTACAGTTTTGTACCTACCATAAATGTAGATGTTCGAGTGCTAATACAGCTGCAGTACAATTTTCCCTCCCTCCTTCCCCTCTTGGTAAAGGCCTAGGGCCTAACCCCTCTTCATACAACCTGATTGGGTTATCCTTCTATGGTATATTTGCTTGCAACTTCTGATTTTTGGTTATATTGCATTTCATGTATATAATTATAATTTATGTATTGCCTTCCTTCTGGGGGCACCTGACATCTGGGGCAAGAAAGACTGAAGAAAATGGCGTCGGCTGTGTCTTATATACCCCTGCCTCACTGACGTCAGGAGAGAAAGCGACAGCAACCGACGCCGGACCTAGACTTTGGAATTTGGCTGACCGAGGACCCGCCTGACGGCAGAGAACCCATCTGTGATTACTGCAGCTGTATTAGCACTCGAACATCTACATTTATGGTAGGTACAAAACTGTACTTTCTCTGCCTAACATACAAAGCTATGTCAAACCCAGAGCTGTTGGACATGCTCCGCTTAAAGAAATCCCAATCCCTCCGAGTTACACGCTCTAGGGACCGAAACCTTGTCACCACAATAAACAGAACATGCTGGAGGGATAGATTCCTGTCCCAGAGACTTCCCATACTCTGGAACAGACTACCTATCTATGTCAAACAGAGCTCCTCATTAGCGCTCTTCAAGAAAAATATTGATGATTGGATGGGAAATGGGAAATTCACCCCAGGGATCATTTCTGTGCCTCTGCTCGACAGGGGCACAGGAAAATAATTTTCTTGGGTGGTGAAAGCCAGGGTACATTTTTTGGCTAGGCTTATATAGGCCCTAGGGCCAATAGCCTAGTACCTACCTATGAACCTATGATTGTCTTATGCCTCATTGAAGGTGTGTGTGTGTGTGTGTGTATGTGTGTGTGTGTGTGTGTGTGTGTGTGTGTGTGTGTGTGCGCTATTTCATCTTGAGTGTCCTAGGACCCCCTTCTTTATCACTAAAAGAATTCCTCAAGAAGGTGGTACTTTTGTGGCCATTCAGGAAGGAACTTTCTTCACCATGGGACCTCAGCTGTGTTCTAGAAAAGTTAACATTACTGCATTTTGAGCCAGATGCTTCTGTACTCCTGAAGTGTGCATCTCAAAAAAATCTTTTTTGGTGGCAGTTACTTCTACCAGAGAGATTTCAGAATTGCAAAGGAGCCCTTTCTCATTTTGCACAAGCATAGGATAACATCTCAAACTAATCCCATGTCTGTGCCCATAGTGGTGACAGAATTGTTCATAAGTCTGGTTATTCAGCTCCTTCTGTTTGTCCCTAACAAGGGGGTGGGGGGATTTTACATTTCCTGGATATGCATAGGCAGTTGAGGGTTTACCTTGACAGGACTAAGCAAAAAATGAAATCTGACCCAATTATTCATATCCTCTGCAGTGGTTGGGGGTGGGCCAAAGAGACCATTTCTAAATGGCTAGGCCATTATATCTGCTTGCCTTTACTGTTTCATGATAAGCCTCTACCAGGGCATATGAGGGCCAACTCAGCAAGAGCCACAACAGCTACTGCTGCTTTCCTTGGGGGGGGGGGGGGGGGGGTCATAACCAAGTCCATTTTGGAAGCTGGTCATCTATTCTCAAATGGGCAATTACCTTTAGAGCTAGGGTAGTATTTGCCATGACCATACTACAGGGGCTGCTACAACCAACACATTCTCAGGGCTAGCCAGCCACTGGGCCATAAGCATAAGAAGTCATCCCATGTGTTATCATTGTGCAAAAGGAAATGGTATGATGAGCAGAGTGTAGTTGTTTTAGAATCTTAATATAGTTGTAGATGTTGTGCTGTGTTCATTGTATAATTCACTATTGCAGTAATTTTTCTCTTCCCCTGCCATCGTCTTCCTTTCCCATGTACACCCAGGGGGCAGGTACATATCCATTTTTCCTTTACCTTCTGTCTGTGCTACAGTGAATAAGCTGTCCCCCCCTCCCCTCCACCGCTTCCTCTCATGTTTCAGGTTAATCTAGAACTTGGAGATGTAGCTGTGCCTTCTGGTTGGGCTGTCGTAATTAGGGGAAGGTTGTAAATTATACTCCATTAGTTTGTTCCGTGGTCTCAGCCCAGATCACTGAGGTCTGCCTAGGCAAGAAAGAACCAAAGATGGCAAGGGCGAATGTCCCTGTTGTAACACAGACATGCAGATGTTTAAATAAGACAGTGTTCCCCTAGGCTTGAGGGGAAAAGGTGCTAAACTTGGAAATCAGGCTAGATTTCAGATTTTCTTTGGTAGAATTCCTGAGTGCTGTCACTACTGCAACAGCAAACATACTCGACTAACTGCAGTAATGATGAGTTCTCAACACAGTTGTACTGTATTACTCAAGGTTGTAAATCATACCAGGTTTTATATTGTTTCTGCCTGTAATGGATTTCACTTGCATCAGTGGTCCTTGATCATATACTGAAAGGTTTGTAAAAGATTGTTAGTATTGCTGATAATTATTTAGGTCCCAAAACAGTGGGACAGAAGCTCCTTGCTAACCTTCTCATTGATGAAAATTGCATTCTGTTGAAATTGCCTTTGTGTTTTTTTTTTTAATTCAAAATGTGCATGTTTTGCTGGCACTGTATGTATTTCTACCTGTATTGTTTCTACATGGTATTATGGTGACAGTTTTGAGTCATTGTCGTGTCGTGTCTTGTTCTGTTAACAGCAGCGATTCCAGCAGTAGTTCAAGTGATGAATCTCCAGCAAGGTCAGTCCAGTCAACTGCAGTTCCTGCACCACCTGCTCAGCCTCCACCAGCCTTAGATAAGGATGAGCCACGCAAGAGCTTTGGGATCAAGGTGCAAAACTTGCCAGTCCGGTCAACAGGTTAGCATTATTAAGAAGGACTTGGTTTAGAAATTTATAGTATTTATTTGTTATAATCAGGTGGCAGCTAATATAGTGTAAAGTCATATAATGTACAAGGAAATTGTCCCACATAGCGATTTACACTTTGGGAGTACTCACCCTTGGACCTTACCCCCTTTCTCAGTGTTCAGTAGGCCTGTCATACGGGGGTGGATTTATGAATACCCATCAAGTTGTTTAATTCCTTCTTAAAGGGAGATAGTGTGTGACATTTCTTGATTTGAAATGAAAGTTTGTTCCAGAGAAGTGGTAGCTTGATATGTTCAGTAACATGCAGCCCAAAGAGCCCTTTGTGTCTGGTAATCCTCCTCCCCTTAAAATGAGGAAATCCCCTTCTGACTTGTCAGAGTCTAGCTTTGAGGGAGAAGTCAGCATACACCTAACACCTTCCCTCCCTTTGGAATTAATACTGGTAACCAAGCAGCAGTGTGAGTAGGCTTACCACAGGAGGGCGCCTCCTTCAGAAATGCATTAAATCTGGTGAGGGAGCATTTTTTCAATGGGGTACAAAAGAGATGTTTGACTCTAGAAAAAGTTACTTAGACGTAGTCGATATGGGAAAACTTAAGTCACTGATAGTCCTGTGTGTTTTTCTGGCCCCTTTGATAATACTTTGTTTGGTATCCTTAAATCTAGACTATTAGCTGACCTTCCTAAAGAAGCCAGATCAGTACTACAGGATGCCGGAGGAATTTAAGTACTTTGTATAAAAATTCTATAGTGGACCCTGCAATAATCTTTTTAGAAACTTACAAAGGGCCTAAAGTAGTGCCAGGCTTAATTAAATGAACTCTGTGAAGTTAAGAAGAGCAGGATCCTTTGCATATTTGGAAAGAAGGTACATACCTTGTCCCCCTTTAGTGTTTCATAAGTAGTCTGTTGCATATGATAAACTACCACTCTGAAGCCCTTGAATAGAGAGAGAGGGAGAGGATATTATCCTGGACATCACCTGAAAGAGAATCTAACTGTGCTTACCCATTCAGCATTTTAGAGTGGGCAGTTGTGCAATAAAATTAATTAGTGATTGTGCTGTGAATGCCTGCAGGGGGGCAGTAGAGTCCAGGATGGTGCTGACGAGACCTAACATATCAGACTTCATCTCTTGCCTTGAGGATGTTAAGGGGTAGCTGCTTGATACACCTCTGGCTAAAGATCACCTGTTTGGCCTATCATCACAGGTAGTCTTCAAATGCCCGACTCATAAATTTGTAAAACTGATCTAAAATTTGGTCAAATGTATAAGAAACATTGTTTTGTTCTCTTCATTATGTCTTAATGGTTTCCTTGTAAAGTAGTAACTTAGTATATATTTTCCCCCAGATACAAGCTTAAAGGATGGGCTTTTTCACGAATTTAAAAAATATGGGAAGGTAACATCAGTGCAGATTCATGGTGCTTCTGAAGAGCGTTATGGGCTGGTTTTCTTTCGACAACAAGAAGACCAGGAGAAGGCACTTAATGCCTCTAAAGGAAAGCTGTTCTTTGGCATGCAGATTGAAGTCACTGCATGGACAGGGCCAGGTATGTATATTTTAGGAACATTTATCTGCAGTGTATTGATTTTTTTTTTTACTTGTAATGGTATGCATTTGCAGTGAGGGATAACTAAGCGAGTTTTGTGTAGCATTTCTGTTGCCTAAAAAAATGAAGTAGTGAGGTAGTGAGCTTGTTTTGCTGGTGCTCATCTGCTGGGAGTGTATCCTCGATTGCGTTTACTATGCTGGGTACACTGATTGCACTTTTGCCTGTCACAATCTATTCTTTTAATTGTCAAAAACTGGGAATGCTTTTAAATGAGGCTTTGATTCTTCATTGCTGATTGTTGGACCCCATTGATAGCAAGGCTCCGTGCCATCTTTCGGACATCTGATTAGGATCTGTGGATTGCCATCAATGTGAATCCAAACATGATCTTTAAATTATATTACCTTTTGCTTACTGTTTTTTTTTTTTTTTTGAATGGGGTTGATTAAGGCTTCAGAAGCATTATTGACAATGGAGGACTAACTGCTTATCACAATTTTATTTAAATAGAAAACAGTGCTGTCCACTCAATTTAATACATTCCTTCAGAACAGTCACACACTAAACTTTTTTTTCTTTATTTATTGCATTTTTTGCCAGACTGGATTCTGTTCAAATATTGAGCATCTTGCAGCTAAGAATGGTTGAATAAAGTGTATTGAAAGCAACTTTGGTACATGTTGTGGCATTGTTTCAGTTTGCTTCATTTGCTAGCGTTGGACAGTGATATGCCCCATTTCTAGATAAGAAGTTATATGACTGGCTGGAAAATGGACATCAGCATCACCAAGTATATCCTCAATTTCCTTGTGATTTTTTTAAACTTGTTTCTTCCCTGACCCACTTATTCACATACTGGGTGTCATGATTCTGTAGAGGGTCACACTTGTGAAGAAACTGAAAGCAAATTTGTAATCTTTAAACATGATCACGAGCAACTCCTGAAAAGCAGCTGAGTAAATTCCAGTTCATTGTTCTTTTTAGTTTCAGTGCAAAAGACTTTTTGTTTTGTTTTGTTATCCCTTATTTTCTAAGGGCTACATTCCTAAGTTTGAGTTGTGGAGCTTTAATAACTGAAGAGCAGTGGTGGCCAAAAATAACGTTCCTTGAAGGAAGCAGATAATCCACAGTGTTTATTAAATGACGTTGAAAATCATTAAAATCTAAATAACACTAACTGAAAACTGAATGTTAAAAACAATAATGATAAGCGCTTTCATCCAATAATACCGGCCTTCCTCAGGTGGTTTAAAATTATCATGTGATGTATTTGAATACTAAAGGTTTAAAATTATCATCTGAGGCGTTTAAATACTAAATTACCATGTGGTATGTTTTAAACTGCTACATTGTAGCAAGCTGTAACAAAATACTCAAGAAATGTAAAAAACATGCATGCCCAACCCACAAGGATGTCAGTCATCACATATGGTTAACAAAAAGAGTCATAAGAACAGACTTAAGAACAAATGTAAATAAGTAGATATGTTTTTAAAATTATTTATTTATTTATTTATTTAAATTTGTTGACCGGGAGTGTCCGACTGGACGTGGGTCCATTTTCAGCGGAGGCCCGGGGAGAAAAGCTCCACAGTAAAATAAACAGACAGTAGTTACATTGGATTACATAGCGATTAACAATTTAACATAGAAATTACTTACAACATATTTACAGATGAAGAACATAGTACATCAGTAGACAACTAGAATCTTTATTTGTGAAGTACATAACAGGCATTAACAAATGTAACAATGAGAAGTTCCTGCTGTATAATAAGTACTAGGCTTATGAGCATCTGAGCTTGCTATCATCAAGGTAGTTAGTGGAGGTGAAAGAAAGGTAGTAGTTGGATGGGGTGGATGATATTAGAGTGGGAGTTGCAAGGGCATAGCTAGCATGTTTTTAGGTTTTATGTTTGAAAATGTTTGTATCTAAAATAAATATCCATCTCTAAAATGATCATTTCCGACAAATGCTTTACCAATGCTTTACCTAAACATATTCTCAAGTTCAAGAACCATTGGTTTTCCCTTCTGGTTTTAGAACAAGTGACTCCCACCCTGAGAGATGGCCATTGGAGCATCTTACTTGAGCAGCGTGAACTTTGGTGGCAGATTTTTCTTAATGACTCTGTTCCTCCAAGGCTTAATGACATTGTTTCGATTTCAAGCCTCCTTAAAATGAAAGATTATGATAGGCAATCTTTAGTATGTTAAAATCAAATTTTATAGTTGCTCTTAATGAAACATTAAGCTCCATATTTAATCATGTTCAATAATAATTTATGCTTATTTAGTATTGTTGAAAATGATCGTTTTAGAGATGGACATTTATTTTAGATTTGAATGTTTGTATTTGTTCTTAGTCTATTCTTATGACTGTTTTTCTTAACCATCTGTGATTGCCGACATCCTTGTGGTTGGGCACGCATGCTTTTTCCATCTACAATGTATCAGTTCAAACATATCACGTGGTGATTCTTTATTTAAATTTTAAATCATCTGAAGAAGGCTAGTATTACCGGACGAAAGCGCTTGTCGTTATTGTCATTAAAACTTATTCAGTTTTCAGTTATTGTTATTTAGATTTAAACATTTTTCTTGCGTGCCTAAACTTTAGGGAATCTTAGATCTTCCACGCAGAGAAGTTTCCTCATTACTTATTTTGTTTTTCAACATCATGTAATAAATGCTTTGTGGATTATCAGCTTTCTTCAAGGACAATCATTTATGGCCACCACTGATCTTCAGTTATTTTAGTTTGTAGTCTGTTTTTCATTTTTGTGAAATTTTAACCCTGGTCATGTCTTAGTAAGGGCCATTTAAGAGAACAAAATGCATTTATTTATTTATTGGATCAGAATTAATCATGGATGTTTGCACTGTGTCTCTAGTTATTTTTATTCACATCAGCTACTGTTTGATTCACCTCAGCAATTCATAAAGAGGCCATAATTAATGTGCAGTGCCAGCAGGTGTTTAGCAGTTTTAATTTTTATCTTGAACCAGTATTTTTATTTTTTACCTTGAGCACATTACCTCTCCTAAGCTTTAATAGCAGTTTACTTGTTTGCTACCTTCTTTCCTTGGTATTTGTTGTAATCCTTTTACATTTCACTGTCAAGCCTACACATGCGCTGACAACTTTGCTCACTGAGTTCATATATAAAAGTCAGTTGCATTTTTGTTAGTGTTTCTGAAACATAATATCTGATGTTGTAAATCTTTGTTCATTAATTACTATTAGGACCTTGGTTCTATCCTCAGAACCGATACGGCCATTTCCAGCCAAAAACTCTCAGCTAAGAACTACCCATAATGCCCATCTCCTAGTTACTCCAGATTTAATTTGCCGCATTCCTAGTCAGAAGTGCTAGCCATCTCTCTCAAAGCTAAATAGAAATTTATTTTTAAGACAGTTTCTCTTCAAAATTGTTTATTTTTTAGTCAATTTAGCCTTCTCTCACTGTCGCCTATAACCTAATTCTATTCCCTACCCTTTACATTGGTAATTTATTTTCTACCACTATTGGTACTGTCCCTCTCTCTTGCCTTTGACAGGCCTTTCCTTACCACTTGTGGTATTTTTTAAATACCATTGTTAGTATTCTGTTACCTTTTTCTCTCACTTATTTTGTTTTTTCTATAGGATAGCCTTGTTGCCTTACTATGTCATACAAAGCTAAGTTGGGGTTTAAACAGTGTGACAAGTGTGGGCGTAAGATGCCTAACTCGGATACACATGCTCGTTGTGTCTACTGTTAGGGAGTGGATCATATTAAAGCTGACTGTGACATTTGTGCTAGTTTTAGTAATTGTACACTAGCAGAACTTATTTTAAAAGGTTTAATTAAAATACTTTTTTTCCGAGGCTCTATCTGGGTCCGGAGGTCTCACCCCTTCCAAAGACCAAAAAACATATAGAAAAACGGAGTCACTTGGTTCCTGCATCTCTGTCAGTTATGGAACCAAGTCTGCTCCGTGCTTTGCCGGCCCCCTCTGCGCAGACCTCTTCAGCACCAGGCTCTGTATCTTCTCCCTCGGTGCCGTCCATGATATTCACCCCTATTTCAGTTCCAACCTCGACACCACTGACTTTGGTGCCAACCTTGGGTCCGACATTGGGTCTGATTACTGTACCTGCTTCGGCACCATCCCCGGCCACAGTACCAGCAGTTTCTTCGGCTCCAAAACTCGAATATCTGCCAAGGACAAAGATACTCTCCAATTTACGACCCTTTTTTTAGGCAGAGGTTTTATCCTCTTTCTAGAAAGATTTGATTCTCCTTCAGCAGCCTCCTTTAGATCCACTAGGAATTTTTCTGAATTAGATCTAGTGCGGGTTGTGGACCAGTTTCTGGAAGCTAGGGGATTGCCCATTCCAACTAGACCTTTTGTACCTCTTGGCTTGGAAGCTTTTACTACATCTTCCCCTGTTTATCCTCCTCCGGCCTCTACCCAGATCCCGGTACCAACGTCCACACCGGTGCATACTGTCTTGGCTCCGACAGCAATTTTTCCCCTGTTGGCACCGACCACCCTTGCTGCATTGGCTCCGGTGGAGCTGATGCTCTCTCAGAGCAATGCTTGGACCGTCCGTACCTTGGTACCTAGTCCGGTGCCTTTTTTCTTGCTGGCACCGTCTGTGTCCACAGCTCCGGCTTCCAGTCCTCTTGGAGCTCTTCACCTGGAGGTGGGCTCCTCAGGGTGGGGTGTGACCCCAGTTCCGAGGTTGCCCTTCCCAGTTCCGGGCTCCCATCCCTCCTCGTGCGGGCCTGCTATCCAGGTGATGGAGAGGGTCCTTCACTTGACAGCTTGCAGTCAGCACCAATGACATCAGTATCAGAACCACCCCCCCCCAGCATGCACCTCTCCCAACCCACTCCGAACCCTCTATGTCTGGACCCCGGGCATGGGAGTCGCAAGAGCCCCCTTTGAAAGGAACCCCTTTTCTGGAATCGTCCTCAGAAGTTCCCACTGGGGAGCCACCCCAGAAGAAAAGGTGCAAGAGGAAGCACCTTGATTTCCCGGAGGAATCTATCACCGAAGACTGATTGTGATGAGGGGAAGGGTCCCCACGGTCTCCCCCAGACGATGTCTTATTCGGAGACATTCTCGAAATCCTTAAGCAGTGGTGAGACTGGAAGTCCTCTAACCCTTCTTCTGAGGAATCTGTGTTCTTGCAGGCCTTCTGTGCCTGGTAATCTACTTCCTGGGTGACCCCACCGGCAGATGACCTTGTTAAACTCATTGTGCAGTGTGCCTGGAAGGCCCCGGACAATGTCAAACCTGTTCCCCGGAGGCCAGACAAAATTTTATCTACACCTGAAGACCAGCCCCACTGGTCCAAGCAGTTGACGGTTGATTCTATGGTCGTAGCGGCAGCCACCAAGAGGGAACTGGCAAAAGATAGTTCTACTGTCCAGCCTCCAAACAAGGAGTCCCAGACCATGGACAGACTAGGGAAGTGGACCTATGCTTCAGCGACCTTTGCCTTTCGGTCACTGAACTATCTGGCACACTTTACTTGCCTCCAAAGAGACCTATTTTCCGAAATGTCTCCCTCTTTCGTGGGGGTACTGCCTGATGAGGTGCGTGATACTGTCGCCTCGCAGCTAGCTACCCTTGAATCCGTCTCGAACTCCTCAATGCATTTGATATTTCACATCATCGAGGGAGCAGCTCGAGCTGCCAGATCAGGCATTGTCATGAGACGTAATGCTTGGATGCAGTTGTGTGACTTCGCAGACCCTTTTAAATCTTCCTTTGTCAATGCACCTGTCGACGAATTTGCACTTTTTGGACCGAAAGTACGAGACACACTTGCACGTAGTGAGAAAGATGGAAAGACCTTGTCTGCTGTGGACATATGCTTTTCCAACCCCTAGAGGTCCTACTCCAGGAACCAGAAGGGAGGAAAAATGTGGTTCAAGAAATCTCAAGGATCTTTTCGAGACACTAGTGGTGAGCAATCATCCCGGGGCAAAGGGGGCAACTCATATGGAAGATGCCCCTTTCAGGGTAGAGGGGGTCAGCATAACCAGGGAGCTAGAGATTCTTTCTCCGGCAGACCCTACCAGCGCTCCTGAGCAGCAGCCCGATTGTTTTCCTCTTGAAGCAGTCCGGGATCGTTTTTCACTGCACCTACCAGCCTGGCATCTTATTACTACCGATGTTTGGGTGCAGAGAATAAGATCCAGAGGCTACCAAATACCATTTGATTTAATTCCCAGACCCGTCAAATGATTCCCCGATGTACCACCCAATCAGAGGGAATTAGCCTTAGAAATAGAAAAGCTGCTAAGAAAGAGTCATCCAACCAGTCCTACCAGACCAGACAGGATCCGGGTTTTACTCTATGTTCTTTTTAGTGCCAAAAAAGACAGGGGACAGGAGACCAATCCTGGATCGCAGCCTATTGAACAAATTTGTCAAACCTCAGAAATTGTGGATGGTCATGGTACAGTCAAGTCTTCCCTTCCTAGGGAGGGACAATTGGATGTGCTCTATAGACCTCCAGGATGTGTACTACCACATAAAGGTGGATCACTGCTCCCGGAGGTTTCTCTGCTTCCGGCTGGGAGCCAGTTACTACCAGTTCAAGGCACTGCCATTCGGTCTCTCGACATCCCCCCCTGAGTGTTCACCAAATGTATGGCAGTTGTGGTAGCTCATCTTCGACTACAAGGATTCCAGGTGTTTCCCTATCTAGACAATTGGCTCCTTACCGCTCCGACCAGAAATCTCCTAGTCCGCAGCCCTCTTACACTCAGGGTCTCGCTGTCTGCTTGGGGATTACAATCAACAAGGACAAATGTCAAATGTCCCCAATGTAGACACTGGAATTTATTGGAGCGGTCTTCGAAACAACATCCTGTCAAGTTTCTCTCCCCCCTCACAGGCTTTCGAAAATAAGACACCAAATCCAAGACCTTCTTCCTCAGACCTATGTACCAGCACGTCTTGTACTGCAACTCTTAGGCTCCATGGCAGCTGCCATTACGTTAGTACCACTGGCGAGACTGCACATGAGAATCCTGCAGTGCATCCTTTCCGCATAATGGCCATTTCTAACTCACCCACTCGACCACATGATACGTCTTACAAACCGTTGCAAGGAAGAAATGCTATTGTGGATGAAGCCACAAACAAATCTTTGGTGTCGAGCATTCTGTCTTCCCCAGCCCATGGCCACGGTGACCACGGACGCTTCCTGTTAGGGTGGGGGGGGGGCACTTCCAGGGAAAGACGGTCCAAGGCACCTGGTCCCCTATGGAGGCCAATTTGCACATAAATGTCATGGAACTGAGGGCAGTTCTCTTAGCATTGCAAGTGTTCCATGCATCCCTACCCTCTGGAACCATTGCACTTCAGTCAGACATGTCAGTCTGGTATATCAACAAGCAAGCGGAACCAGGTCTTACCCCCTGCGTCGGGAAGCCATGAGGATTTGGCACTGGGCCATAGCTTCCAACCACTTTCTTATAGCAACGTACATTCCAGGGAGTTCTAACCTTATTGCGGACAATCTGAGCAGGAACATTATGATGCTTCACGAGTGGTCCCTCAACCCTGTAACAGTGGATCGGATCTTCCAACGCTGGGGCAAGCCTTGCTGCGATCTGTTTGTTTCCCCCCTAAACTACAAATGCAGAAGCTACTTTGCCCTGATGCCCCCTCAGGGGAAACCACCGAGGGATGCTCTAAAGCACATTTGGCCCCCGGGTCTTCTGTATACCTTTCCCTTGTTTCCCCTCATTCCAGAATTTCTCCAGAAAGCTCAGAGGTTGAGAAGCAAAGTGATCCTCATTGCCCCATACTGGCCCCGTCAAGCCTGGTTCCCATTTCTATGGCCTCATCTGATTCACAGCCCATGGATCCTGGATCATTCCCAAGACCTGTTATCTCATCCTTAGGGACTGATTCATCTGAACCTCCACAGTCTCAAGCTCACAGCTTGGTTCCTCCACTTCCAGTGATTGCCAGGCTGCCTGACTTCCCCATCTCCTGTTCGTGAAATTCTTCTGGCTTCACACAAACCTTCCACCAGGAAAGTTTATTCTAGTAAATGGACTAGGTTCTCTATTTGGGCCAAAGATCAGAACTTAGACCCTTTCTCTATGCCTATTCAAAAGATCCTACAATACCTGACTATTCTTTTACATGCAGGAGCCTCAGCATCGACGATCACTGTACATTTAGCAGCTATCGCCAATTTTCATAATGGACTTGATAATTCTTTGATTATGTCACACCGTCTATGCAAGACTTTTTTGAAAGGAATATTACATGTTAAACCTCCAATCCAGCCTCCCTTAGAACCCTGGGACTTGACTTTGGTACTTCAGTCTCCCACAGGTCCTCCTTTCGAGCCCTTTGATTCATGTGATTTAAAAATTTTCTCATGGAAAATCTTACTTCTAGTAGCACTTACCTCAGCGAAAAGAGTATCTGAGCTGCAGGCTTTGAGTGCCAAGAGACCCGGATAGGGTGTCCCTTCGTACTGACCCTTCTTTCTTGCCCAAGGTAATTTCTGGATTTTCCATTAACCAATCTATTGACCTTACGTTTTTCTTCCCTCAGCATTCTAATAGAGGGGAGTACCTTCTGCACACCCTTGATGTGCATCGGCAGCTTCGTTGTTATTTGGACAGGACTAAATCTTTCAGGAAAACAGATCAATTGTTTGTGGCCTTTGCAGGACCTAGATTGGGAAAACCTGTTTCCAAAGTGACTGTATCCTCCTGGCTTAGAAACATCATTACTTTTATTTACCAACAGAATAAGCTATCCTTACCTTTCAGAATAAAGGCTCATTCTACCAGATCTGTGGCTACTTCTGTAGCATTTCATTCCAGAGCCTCTATGGGTGATATCTGCGCAGTAGCCACTTGGGCAAGACCTCATACCTTTATCTCTCATTACAAATTGGATTTGACCTCCAGGGGACGAGCATCTTTTGGTTCTATGGTGCTCAGGAATATCTTTCCTTAGGGCCACCCAGGACTCCAGTAGCTGGGGACTCTGTCCTAAGAGTAATTAATGAAGAAAGATTTACAACATTAGATAAAGGAGTTGTGTCTTCCCATAACGTTCCATCTGTGTTGTAGATCTTTGTTCATTCATTACTTCCCGCCCTCCTTCCCTCTGCCTGGACTCCTGGTGGACTTTAGGAACTCCTGGTTAGGGTATTTGCTCAGACAGAGCCTTCTACTATTTTTTCTATTATTACGTCTCTTATGTAGGGGCGGGCAAACTCGATCTGGAGTAACTAGGAGAGGGGCATTGTGGGTAGGTCTTACCTGTGAGTTTTTGGCTGGCTCGAACTTGGAAACATCCGTAACTGTTCCGAGGACAGAACTGAGGTTCTAATAGTACTGAATGAACAAAGATCTACAACACAGATAGAACGTTATGGTTAAGGCATAACTTCTTTTTTACTGTTGCACTAAAAGCAAATGTAAGGTTCTGTGATGTCTTTTTAAACTTGATGGTCTGTTTTAGCTATCTGGGTAAAGAAATATTTCTAGGTTTCATTTGTAGCTTTATTGTAGTAATATTGGTGCATCAGATAGCACACACTTCTTTGGTACAGAAGGCTGTGGGTTATTTTCCCACACCAGGTAGGTAATTTGCTGACACTACAGTGCAGCATCTTCCTTTAGATGAGACATTAAACCAAGGTCCTGTCTGCTTAATTTGGTGGTTGCTCAGGTGCATGTAAATAATCCAAAGGCACGTAACTAAAAGAGTAGGGGAAGTTTCTAGATACCCTGGCCAAACCCCCCCCTGTAGTACAAGTACCACCTCGAGTGTCCCCTGAAAAGAGCCTACTAGCCTAGTTGGACTAAAAGTTTAGCTTCATCATTGATCTTTCATATATGAAGTGACAGTTCGATATTCTCAAAGAATTTTTTTTTTCACCTTATCAAGCTGCTTGGCTTCCACATGAGGGAATGGCTTCAGTATGTACTTTTGTTGTTTGTTTGTTTACACCTAACATGGCATCTCTTCTGTTAAATTAGCTTGTACCGGAACAGAAAACCACTAATAGTGTACTTGAAGACAAGCATCATGTCAGATTGTTTTTGTGGGTGCTGGAATCCCCCATCCTTCCTCATGTTTTTGTGGATGACAGAATCCCCCATCCCTCCTCATTTTATTATTCCCACTTTGACGGTTGTTGTGTTTAAGAGAACATTTACAAAATAAATGGTAATGCTTTGCTGTTACACTGGGATACTGTGATCTCAAAAGTTAAATGGTGTAAAGTGTGAGCCTTCTCCCATTGCTACAGTGTATAGTGAGCAAACATTTATGAAGGAAGTTATGTATCAAACAAACATGTTCAATCAACATTTGAACACATAGTAGTAGTGAGTATCTCAGAGCAGTCGTGAGGACGTTTGCATTGTCCTCTGCTCCATCTTCTTGTAGCCCGGCTGCAGATGAAGTTTGTAGCATTATGGGCTTTTTCACTTGTGGTAACACCAGTACTTTACAGCTTCAGTTGTATCATTTGATATGCTAAGTTTCAGGATGCTTCATTTATATTTCTTTGCATTTAGCTTGATTAGTATTTTAATTTTTTGATGTTTTTGATGCAGGTATTCAAAAGCTTCATACTGATACCTTTAATTAAGTCAAGTAATTTATTTCCACATGTGGAATGACCTAAGACATGTTTAATGTCTTGGCTGTGGGTGACTTTTTTTCATGTCGTTTGCCGCAAGTCATTCCTTGACAGATCAAATCCATTTTTTTCCCAAAAAAATTATTTTCCAATAAATAAATAACGTATAATCAATTGCATTAAAATTGAATTATAAATATTATAATAAATTTCTAAGAAAACAAAAAAAAAACTGTGCAATATTTACAAAAGCCTGAGAACAGAGTATTAAAAATAAAGCTCCAAAATGTTCTCATTTTTCATTATCTGTTTTTGTTATTCTTCAAATGCAGATCAGTAAGTGAAATCACCTTAATCCAAAGGTTGTTGATGACTGAATTAGGGTGAATTCTTAGATGTTCATCGTGTTACACTGCTGCAGTCATCACACTTGGGTTATCCTGCCGTCAGGCGGTCCCGCAGTCGGCCAGAGTTCCAAAGTCTTGGCCCGGCATCGGTTGCTGTCGCTTCTTCCCTGACGTCAGTGCGCCAGGGGTATATAAGATGCATCCGATGCCATTTTCTTCAGTCTTTTTTGCCGCGCGGTGTCCAAAGCAGAAGCAGTTTGCAAGTGCCGGTCGGCCGACTCCTGAGATTTTCGAAGTTGAATTTCAGATCCGAAGTCTTCAATAAACCTAAGTACCCCGTTGGGGAAACTTTTTTCTTGCCTCAGTCCGATGTCAGAAAAAGTTAATAATTCTATTTCTTGTGGGAAGCAAATACCTCATAAGGACTTCCACACTTACTGTATTCCATGCCTAGGCCCTGATCACAACGTCACTAGATGTCCTTCATGGATGCATCTGCAGTCATAACAGCTGGGTAGTTCTGTCGTCAGGCAGCCCGTCAGTCGGCGATTTCAAAGGGGTCGTCCGCTTCGATGATGTCGCACTTCTCACCCGGCGTCATCTCTGTTGGTTCGGGTAAAGGCATCAGCCCGCGCCCATTTCCTCAGTCTTTCTTGCGCCCGAAGCAGAAGCTGTTCGCGGTCGATTGGATCCAGGAGAGATTTTGCACCGAATACCGCGAAGACTTCTAAAGCTAAGTACCCCGTTGGGGACTCTTTCTTGCCTCAGCCGATGTCATAAAGATTTCCATTCTTACTGTCTGCCTTGTTTAGGCCCAGCGTAGCAGCCCAGTTTTTCGGTTGAAAACTGATCAAGGTACAGCGGATCTATCTCTACAGCTGAGGCCCTGCCTGCAACTCTTGAAATCGCCTCAGAAATTTTGTCCACTACGGTGGTTGCCACTGACTTATCAGACACCATTCCTTGGATGTCTCTACCCCCAGCACGGGTGGCTGCAGGCCTCCAGCAGCCATGTCCAAAGGCCTTCGGCCAGAACCCAAGCAGCAAAGGCTAAGAAAACAGTGCCTGTTAAACCACCCTCAACTAGGCCCTCTTCTAGTTCTCAAATGCTTACTTTGGCAGAAGATTTAATTTCATTAATTAGAGGATCTCAATCTCACCACAGGGCCTCTCAGCCCCCCAGAGAAGAGACCTGGGCAGAGCCCCTGAGCCAGTGTCCTCTGATGATTCTGCTGAGGAATCAGACATAACTGACCAGCCAGAGGCCCTTTCTCCAATTTTGAAGATTCTGATGCTGAAGAATCCATTCCTTCCTCCATTCCTCCAGAAGAATTCTTTGGGGAAACCATGCCCACATGGGGAGCAGTTCCAATGGCAGCAACAAGATTTTCAGATTCCAGAAAAGACTTAGAACCTTTCTGCACCTTCCACAGCACAGGCCCTTAGCTATACCTCCTGTTCTCTCTGTGGTAGATGATGCTTTCAACGATGTCTGCTCTGCTCCAGATTCATTACCCCCAGCCCCTGCCAAACCAGACAGATTTTACAGGGTGCCAGATACTCATCACCACCTTTACAAGGCCCCCCACTTGCAGACAAACTATATCCCAGGGTCCCCAGGCAGTAGCAGCGACCATAGCTAAAAACCCTATTCCTTCTGGGTCATTAGACAGATGGGGTAAAAGGTTTACACTTCAGCTAGGCTTTAAACTGTCAGTTTCACATGATACAATACCAAGAGTTTATGCTTGATCAGTTAACTAAAAAGCTAACCACTGATGAATCTCTTGACAAGAAATATGTATTAGAAATGGTAAATAACATACAACAGGTTAGTAACCATTCCTAAAAAAATGGCTATATGATGCACTGGGCTTCATTTAGATCAGCCATGACTGGCACAGTGATAAGAAGGCATGCATGGCTAAAAGGCAAGCTCTACCGGATCATGTTAAAGCTAAGTTGCTAGATGCTCCTATGGATAAGACAAGTTTGTTTGGTGCACCTGCCCAGCAGGTTATGAAGAAAATGGAAGAAAAGGCAAAATCAGTTCAAAGTGTTAAAGATTTCCTGCAGGTTCAACCCCAAGGTTTAGCAGGAACTGGCCTGCCAAAAATTGGTCCTTTCCTGACTCCACAAGATTTCAAAGGGGCAGGAATAGGCGTCCCAGAGGCAGAAACCAATCCAGAGGAGGTGCCTACAGTGGCAAGGTAACAACAGAGGCACAGACACAACCACTGCCACTACATCAACACACCAACAGTGACTTAATCCTAAATCCCTACCAGGGAAACAAATAGCAGCTCCTCTCTAGCGGAAAGTTAACCTTATTTTCAAAGAACTGGCACCACATAACAAAAGACAAGTGGATTTTACAAACCATAGATCAAGGTTACGATTCCACTTCCACACTTTACCAGTCAAAGAGGAATGCCAAATCTACCTCCAAATCAAAAACAGAGGCTCTACAACAGATAATGGAGTTAGCAAACATGAGAGCTGTGGAAAAGTGCCAACAGCAGAGCAAGGAAAGGGTTCTACTCCAGACTATTCCTAGTTCCAAGAAAGGAAAAAGTTGGAGACCAATTCTCGACCTGTCCACCTTAAATACATACATCATTGTCCCAAAATTCAAAATGCTGACCCTACAGCAACTTCTTCCCATGCTGGGCAAGGAGTATTGGCTGGTAACTCTAGATCTCAAGGAGGCATACCTGCACGACCAATCTGCAGAAGATACCTCAGATTTCTTGCAGGATCAGAGCACTATCAATTCTCAGCATTGCCTTTTGCTATCTACTAAGCCCAGAGTATTCACAAAATGCCTGGCATCAGTAATCGCACATTGCAGACTACAGATTTCAATTTTACCCATACCTGGACGACTGCCTGCTACAAGGGACAACAAAGCAAGTTGACAACAGATTTACAAAGGGTCATTTACTTGCTACATGCTCTCCGATACACAGTCAGTTTAGAACAATCAAGGCTGATACCATCTCAAACAAGGACATTCTTGGGAGAATTGGACACAGTAAGGCAAATGGCATTCCTAACTACAGAAAAACAAAAAGAACTCCCTCTTTACTTCTTGGCACTAACAAAACTGAGCAAGTTAACAGCAAGGAAGGTACTGCAGGCCTTGGGCTTCATGGCATCATGCATAATCTTGGTCCCATTTGCCAGACTACATATAGAAAAACTACAGTGGTACCTAAGGAATTTATGGTCCCAACACAGACACAGCCTAGAAACAGAAATCCCACTAATTCCATGCTTAAAACAGGAGTTCCTATGGTGGGCTCAGGCACCCAGTCAACCCCAGCCTTCCCTCCTTCGCAGATGTCAAGCAAGCCAGAGCATCACAACAGACTCTTCAGACCTAGGATGGGGGCCCCCATATGCTGGACAAATGTGCAAGGATTGTGGACTCAGGATCAACCGCCTGCACATCAACCTAAAAGAAATGCTGGCTGTAAAACTGGCAATCTCAAAGAGGGCAAGTTCAGACCATTTCTTCAAAGAGGGCCAGTTGATGATAAGGACAGACAACACCACAGTCATGTGGTACATCAACAAACAGGGAGGCACTCATTCATACCCCTATGCAGAATGACTTTGGAGCTGTGGACCCTGGCACTCAGCTACAACATCCAGCTACAGGCAATATTTGTACCAGGCAAAATACTCTAGCAGACATATTAAGCAGAACCACATCAGATGCCACGAATGGCACCTGCACCCGGACATCTTCAAGACCATCTCAAAGAAGGGAATGCCTCAGATAGATCTATTCGCATCAATGGGGATCACCTCACAATCAACAGCTCAAAATTCTGCACAAGGACATTCCACCCACTAGCATGGAAAGTGGATTCGCTCTCCTTCAGCTGGAAAGGCCTAACAGCATATGCATTCCCACCTCTTCCCTTGATACACAAAGTACTAGTAAAGATCAAGGAAGAACATCCAAGGATAATCCGGATAGCTCCAAGCTGGCCAAGACAACACTGGTAGCCAGTGCTGAGGAGCTTGTCGGAACAATATGTGGCCAATACCCTGATGCCTTTGATGCTAACTCAGAACAACTACAGCACCATACATCCAAACCTAAAAGCGTTACAACTGACTGCATGGAACATCACATAGCAGCAGCTAATCAAGAACTTTCCCAAAGAGTTAAAGACATTATTCTTGGAAACACGACGACCTTCAACAAGAAGGAAACTACGCTGGAAAATGGAAAAGGTTTGTCATTTGGAGTTCTGAAAGAGGAAAAGATGTGTCAAACATAGATATGCCTAACATTCTGGAGTATCTCTGGAACTTCTCCATTCAGGCCTGTCCTACTCCTCCATCAAGATACATGCATCAGCTATTTCAGCAGAATACAGCTTTGATCCACCTTTTTTTCACACCCTTTGCTCAGGCAGTTTCTCAGAGGAATCAAGAATGTAAAACCTCCAAGAAAAGTTGACACTATCACCCTTTGAACCAGCAGCAACAGCAGACCTACAACACCTGTCATGGAAAACTGCTTTCTACTGGCAATTACTTCAGCAAGGAGGGTTTCAGAACTACAGGCCTTAATGGCAGTGCAACCCTTCCTAATCTTCCACCAAGATAGAGTGTCCATGAGGACTAATCCAACATTTATGCCTAAGGTGGTATCCAGAGTGTCTTTAAACCAGGCAATCCACCTACCTTCTTTCCCAACCCACAAAACAGAGGAAAGAATACTGCATACATTGGATGTACATAGACAGCTACGCTACTACTTGGACAGAACCAAAAGCAGCAGAAAGACTGACCAACTTTTTGGGCCTATGCAACAGTGCCCTACAGCAGGAAAGGAAGGAAAAGCTATTTCCAAACAGACAATCTCCAAATGGATAGGAAATTGCATACGATTCTGTACTCCTTCCATGGAAAACCAATTCCACAGAACATAAGACCTCATTCAACAAGGGCAGCAGCTACACAGGCACCTTCTTACGAGAGTGGCTAAAAAAGACATTATTGAGTGGCTACTTGGACCTCCGTGCATACATTTGCCAAGCATTATAATTTGCCTCTATATTCCAGATCCCGAGCAGGGTTTGCCACTGCTGTACTGCAAGGGATCCTAGACACACCATAATCTACTTTTATCCTCCTCCCCCTAGTTGGCTATGGTATTCTACCCAGCTGTTATGACTGCAGATGCATCCATGAAGGACATAGTACAATTTTGTACCTACCATAAATGTAGATGTCGAACTGGATAGCATCTGCAGTCAGGATTCTCCCTCCTTCCCCTGAGGGGTACTCCTGGGGTGTTATACCCTCTAATAGCTAGCTGATGAGGAGTCTTTTATGGTGTATTTGTTTGTATATATGTACATACATGCTTATTTTTGTGTTTACCTCTATCCTTTTGGAAACATTGGCATCTATCCAAAATTTTTAGCCTTCAAGAGGGCTTCTGGCATCTGGGGCAAGAAACACTGAGAAAAATGGCGTCGGCTGATGCCTTTATACCGAACCAACAGAGATGACGTCGGGTGAAGTGCGACATCAGCGAGCCGGGACTTTGACTGGAATCCGCCCGACTGACGCTGGCCCTGCGACGGGACAACCCAGCTGTTATGACTGCAGATGCTATCCAGTTCGGACATCTACATTTATGGTAGGTACAAAACTGTACTTTGTCAGTTTTGTGCTAGATTTAACAAACGCACTATAAAAAGACATTTTGATTTTGCTTTGCACTACTTTGGCTGAAGGTTCAATTATACTATGCCGTCGGATCAACCGACGACCGCAGTCGAAAAACGCAAAGACAAGGATAAAGACAGGCATCCGAGGTCCAAAACCGACAATGAAACCTCTTCTAGGCCAGTCGCCGGTTCTCAGTAAGGCGCTTTCGCAGCCCCTGACACCCACTACCTCAGAGCCACAAGCCGCCTCCGACTCCCACGTGGAGACAACTAGGCCTCTGGAAACTCAAGGTATTGGGCCTATGGAAACTAATCCCTCAGATGGGTCCGGAGCCGCTGAGCAGGCACCCGCTCCTGAGGGTGTTTTCAGACCTTCACAACTTACCATTAAATCAGCAAAGAAACAAGTACAGCATTCTCCTGGCCAGTCCTCCATGCCTAAGAAACAGATGCTTAAAATGGCCGAAGACCTCATTACTCTAATCAGGGGTTCCCATCCCCCTCCTGAAAAAATGCCTAGGCAGGATACAGACTATGACTCCTCTGATCAGGTTTCCATTTTCTCTGATTCCTCTTCAGACCAGGGATACTCTTTACCCCCCCTATGAGGACTCTGATGCTGAGGAATCTATCCCTTCAGCCTCTCCTCCTGAGGATTACTCTTTTGGAGAAACTTTACATACCATGAGGGAACATTTCCATTGGGAAAGTCAGGAATACTCATAATCCAAGAAAAGGCTCAGGGATTTCCTCTTATTGTCTCAGCACAGGCCCCTGGCTATTCTGCCTGTACTAGACATTGTGGATGATTGTTCTCTGAATCCAGCTCATCTCCTGACTCTTTGCCCCCTGCTCCAGCCAAGCCAGATAGGTATTATAGAGTCCCTGACTCTCACAAGTTTCTATACAAAACCCTTCTGCTGATCCAGAAACTAAATCCCAGAGTCCAAAAGGGGTTAAGGCTTCCAGTGCAAAAAATCTAGTACCCTCTGACAGAGATTCCAGAGCTTTGGATAGATGGGGGAAGAAAGTATACACGTCTGCAACTTTAGCAGCAAGAGCTTTAAATTGCCAGTTTCACATGCTTAAGTACCAACAATATTTAATGGCTCAGTTAAAACAGAAAATGCTTGCTAGCTCAGAAGCTCCTGATTGTATAGAAATGCAGGATTTATTGCATGCAGTTGAACAGGTGGGAAAACATACTCTGCAATGTGGTTTTGATTCTTTAGAGGCCTCTTGCAGAGCCACAGTTACAGGTTCTGTTATTCGAAGACATGCTTGGTTAAAAGAACAGAGTTTACCTGAACATGTTAAGGCAAAGTTATTGGATGCTCCTTTACAACATGATACCTTGTTTGGTGTTAAGGCAGAAGAGGTGTTAAAGAAAATGGAGGATAAAGCTAAATCTATGCAAACAGTCAAAGATTTCTTACAGGTGCAGCCACCTCGGTTTAGCAGAAATTGGCCAACAAAAAATTGGTCCTTTCCAGTGTCAGACAGGCCACAGAGAGGCAGATACAGACGCTCAAGATGCAGATCTCAACCCCAAGGCTCAAACAGACAACAGTGGGGCACCTCAACCCCAAAAGGAGGTGAGGACAAGTCTCAAACTTACAGGAAACCGTCACAATGATATTCCCTTGCATATGCCAAGCACTTCCCTTCTGGAACCCCCCTTAGGGGGAAAACTAGCACTTTTTTCTCAAAACTGGCAAGCAATCACCCAAGACAAAAGGGTCCTGAATATTGCGTCTCAAGGTTACAGATTCCACTTCCATACTTTACCAAAGCTAAAAGGAATGCCAGTCCTGCCACAAAACCAATGGGCAGAAGCACAAAAACAAATTTCAGCCCTCACGGACATGAGAGCTATGCAAAAAGTACCACAACAGGAAAAAGGACAAGGATTTTACTCAAGACTCTTCCTGGTCCCCAGAAAGGACAAAGCCTGGAGGGCCTATACTGGACCTTTCAATTCTGAATACTTACCTGGATATTCCGAAATTCAAAATGTTGACATTACAGTAGCTTCTACCCTTGCTGGGCAAGAAGGCTTGGCTTGTTACTCTGGACCTCAAAGAGGCATACCTGCATGTCCCTATCAGACAAAATTGCAGAAGATGCCTCCGATTCAAAGCTGGTACAATGCACTACCAATTCTCTGCACTGTTCTTTGGCTTATCTACTGCGCCCAGGGTCTTCACAAAGTGCCTGGCACCAGTAATTGCATTTTGCAGACAAAAAGGAATTCAAATATATCCATACCTGGACGACTGCCTCATTCAAGCAGAGACAAAGGACATTCTTCTACAGCATCTGGCGTTTGTGAAAAGGTTGCTAATTTCTCTAGGGTACACAGTAAACGAAAAGAAGTCAAAACTAGTGCCCTCACAACAGATTGCAATCCTGGGTGCCAGCTTAAATACAACGGCCCAGATGGCTTACCTCACGCCAGACAAACAAGTGCAACTAACTCAATATTTTCAACTACTGGTAAAAACATCCCATCTCTCTGCAAGAAAAATTCTGCAGGCCCTGGGATTCATGGCATCTTGCATACTACTAATACCATATGCCAGACTGCATATGAGGAAATTACAGTGGTACCTAAAAAGTGTTTGGACTCAACATTCTCACAGTCTAGAAGCAGTAATTCCAATAATTCCCTGCCTACAACAGGAGTTTCGATGGTGGGCACAGTCATGTCACCTAAACAAGGGTCTGCCTTTTACCCAACCCATAGCCAGGCAAACTCTAACACCAGATGTTTCGGATTACGCCTGGGGAGCACACATGGCAGGAACATGCATTCAGGGCAAGTGGACCACAGACCAGATGCATCTTCAAATCAATCAAAAAGAGATGTTGGCTGTTCAAAATGCCCCAACAGCTTTCAAGGACCTTCTACACCCAGGACAACTATTACTAAAGACAGACAACACCACAGTAATGTGGTACATAAACAATCAAGGGGGCACTCGCTCTTATCCCCTATGCAGGCAGGCCATGACCTTGTGGAGCACAGCTCTCAAGTACCAAGCTCACCTGCAAGCACAATTCCTACCAGGAAAGAAAAATATTGTGGCAGACGACCTAAGCAGAAATATCATGGACCCTCACGAATGGAAATTGAGTCCACAAATCTTCAGCATGATGGCACAAAAATGGGGATGCCCAGACATAGATCTTTTTGCCTCCCTCTGAATTGCCAACTACAAGAATTCTGCACAAGGACTTATCACAAACAAGCATGGAAAGTTCAGCTGGAAAAACCTGAAAGTCTATGCCTTCCCACCACTGCCTCTCCTTTCAAAGGTACTCCTAAAAGCCAGACAAGAAAAACCACAGATGATCCTGATTGCTCCAGACTGGCCATGCCAGCACTGGTACCCTATCTTAAGGAACTTGGCTCAGGGCCCACCATGGATTTTGCCCCAAATTCCACACCTTCTGACTCAACAAAACAATCAGATCCTGCACAGTCAGCTCAAAACCCTAAACCTGGCTGCATGGCAGATACTTTAGTCAAACAGGCAGCACCTCTCTCTAAAGCTGTTATGGATGTCATTTAGGAGGCCTAGCACCAGGAAAGCTTACTCAGAAAAATGGAAGAGATTCTGTGCCTGGAACCAGGCTCACAGCCTTGATCTTCTTGTTCCAAAGATTCCTCAGATTTTACAATACTTAACTGCGATGCTGGACAGAGGCCTATCCTTTTCATCAATTAAGATTCACGCCTCTGCCATTTCTGCACATTACAATACGGATCCTCCTTTATTCTCTCATCCCTTGCTAAAGCAGTACCTCAGAGGGGCTAAAAACATAAGACCGCCCCAGAGAGCACCAACACCAACTTGGGACCTCAATTTCGTTTTGGAAAAACTGATCCTACCACCTTTTGAGCCAGCCGATCTAAAATTTTTATCATGGAAAACAGCTCTGCTCCTGGCAGTAACTTCAGCACGAAGAGTCTCAGAGCTACAGGCATTAATGGCAGTGGAACCTTTTATAATTTTTCATCAGGATATTGTATCTTTAAGGACAAACCCTACCTTCATGCCAAAGGTGGTATCTAGTGTGGCTTTTAACCAAACCATCCATTTGCCTACTTTTTATCCAAACCCCCAAAATAAAGGGGAGAAACTTCTGCATTCTTTGGACATACACAGGCAGCTACGCTTCTACTTGGACAAAACAAAAGCTTTCAGGAAAACTGATCTATCTGTTTGTAGCATATGCTGCAGGATCACAAGGCAAGGCTATCTCAAAGCAGATTATATCCAAATGGATAGGACACTGTATCCAGTACTGCTACACACAGCATGGAAAATCGGTCCCTAATAACATTAGGCCTCATTCCACCAGGGCAACAACCACTTCAGCAGCCTTTCTCAGAGGAGTACCTACCAAGGAAATTTTGGAGGCTGCAACTTGGAGTTCAGTGCACACCTTCACCAAGCATTACCACCTGCCTCTTTACTCTAAATCCAGAGCAGGATTTGCCACTGCAGTTCTGCAGGGCCTCTTAGCCAGTCCTAACTCTTTATAGACCAGCCACCCAAACTTACCTTTGGGATTCAACCCAAGTGTGATGACTGCAGCAGTGTAACACGATGAACATAGTACAGTTTTGTACCTACCATAAATGTAGATGTTCGAGTGTTCACACTGCTGCAGTCCAGGTTACCCTCCGTCCATACCCTTTGAACTAGCTGGACTTATCTATACCCTTCTATCCTATACAACCTTTGGGGTGTATTTGCTGGTAACTGAAGGTATTGTTTTTATTTTATATGTATATTTTTGATTAGCAATATGCATTGCCTACCCACTTGGGGGCACCTGACATCTGGGGCAAGAAAAACTGAAGAAAATGGCGTCGGATGCATCTTGTATACCCCTGGCGCACTGACGTCAGGGAAGAAGTGACAGCAACCGACGTCGGACCAAGACTTTGGAACTCTGGCCGACTGCGGGACCCCCTGACGGCAGGATAACCCAAGTGTGATGACTGCAGCCGTGTGAACACTCAAACATCTACATTTATGGTAGGTACAAAACTGTACTTTCTTTTACCTTAGTGTCTCTGACTGCTGTTTCCTGTAGAAACAAGAAGAAAATCTTCAAGTGACGGAGCAGTAGATATTTTCCATTTCTTTGTAGTGCTTTTACTTGCTACTGCCATAATGGACCAAAGAATATTATATTTAACATTCATCAAGTCATTTTTATCAATTACATTAAATGATATTAGCGACTTTGATAAAGAGAAATTTTCAGAAAATAAAGCTTGTAAAAATTCTTCTATCTTAGCCCAAAATAAAGTCAAAGAGGAACATTCATAAATATTCATAAACTGTATGAATCCAGTCAGCTTTACAATTTTGTAAACACCTGTTTCCATTTATTTTAACAATTATATTTGGGATTAGAAAAGCTGTGTGCAGAAATTTCCAGGTAAAATAACACAGATTTGAGACCATGAAGTGTGTTTAATAGATGATAACAATTGGGATAAGAATTAAATTGTGATGCGTGACCTAAAGTTATACAATTCCAGAATTTTAATTTTTTTTGTATTCAATAAATATTTTATAAAGTTTTGATTATGTATAATTTATATATTAAATGAAAAAGCTTAAGAGGTTCTTGGAGACGGATATGTATAGTTCATTTGCATAAGTTTTCAGATTATGTAAAAATAAATCTTGAGAGTTTAAATTAAATTCTGAAACAAGATGTTGAGTAACTTTAGGATGTTATGTAGTCCAGTCTCGCCTACATTCTTACCCGTGGGTTCGGAGCCGAACCTCGGCACCGACTCAGCCATACTCTAGCTCGAAGTCTTTCAGTTGGCTGGGCTAAGAGGTATCCCATGCTGCACTGCTCCCTTTCCCCCAATCTCGTTTGCCACTCATAAAGCTCAGACGTGGTCTCGCTCTTGGCTGTGGCTAAGTATAACTTTTTGTCGTCTTTGAGTAAAATTTGTTGCTCCAAAAGCTATTTTCATAGGTAGGTGTGTGTGTGTTGTTGGTTTGTGGAAGCTTTTTTGTGCGGCCTTTCGTGGCCTTTGTGTTACTTTTAGTCTTGGTATCCCGTTGGCTATCTCCTAACGGGCTAGGCCTGTTTCAGTTAGAGGACCTAGTCCTCCTTTGGTTATCTGTTTACCCTTCTGTGTTCGTTTTGTTTTTTTAGGTACCTATCCCTCCGAGCTAGGGCTGTTTAAGTTAGAGGACCTAGTCCTTCCCCTTGTTTCCTGTCAGGGCCGTTTGACTTAGAGGTCCTTGTGTGGTGTCTCCAGTTTATTTAGAGTCTAGTTCCTGCGCTTTGTTGCTGGTGTCTGTTTTCACTGTTGTGTTGTGTCTAGTGTCCTGCCAACCATGTCCAAGGATACAAAAGAACATAAGCCTTCGGGCTTTAAGAAATATACTAAATTTGGGTACAAGATGTCGATTACTGATGGGCACTCTGTGTGTGTTTGTTTGGGGGCTATCTACCTTCAGGAGTCTTGTGCGTTCTGTCACGTATTCAGCCCTTGTGTTCTTCAGGAAAGGAAGAACAAACTAATTCTGAAGGGATTACTGAAACCTTCCTTCGAGGAAGATTTGGAGAGGTCTTCTAGTGCTAAGTCTTCTCCCTCTAAAAGAGACTAAATTTCCAAAGCAAAAAACGATCTCCGGCTCCGTCAGTACTATCGGAGCCTCCGGAGAAAGTTACTAAGTCTACTGTGGCATCCTCGGCTCCACTGTCTTCGGTGCTGAAGGAAGTTTGTGAATCGACAGAACCTACATCGGCTCCCAGCCTCTCGGAGTCAGTGACGGAGATACTAGCTTGGAATCGGTCTCCAATTTTTAGAGTGGTTTCTCCTCCTCGCAGGTCTCTAGATCTCCTACCTTGTCCTCTAGGTCCTCCAGGACACTGTCTGATGTGGATGTGGGCAGAGTGGTGCAGAGACTGCTCCAATCACCGGTGCTGACTAAATTGCTTTCAGCTCCAGCCTAATCGGCTCCAGAGCCCGTCACCCATCCATCGTCGATAGATCCGAGCAAATCTCAGCCTTCGGAGCCAGAGTGGTCGGCGCCATCTGATGCTTCTAGGTCGGCTCCGATAGCCCATCCTGGCTTATCGGCTTCGATCTCAGCTCTGACCCCGTCGGCTCTGTCCACGGGGTCCAGGACTCGGGGTTCTTCGGTCGGACCCGAGGGGGCGGTCTCGGGACACTCTTCGGCTCCTAGCCTCCCTCTCGGTGCTTCGGCTCAGGTGAGCCTGACCCTTGTTTCGGCTTCGGACCTTGTCCCTTCTTCTCTGAGGTCTTCCACGGTTGGTTGGTCTTCGGATCCGGGGGGAACAGTCTTCAAGGTCATGCGGAGCTTGCTGGCCAGGTCCTCAGCTGCATCCTACAGCACTGACACTCTACCCCCTCCAGCTCCGGTATCCGTCTCTGATCACCCCCTATCTTTGGACAGCGGAGACCCAAGGCCTCAGGATACCTCCATGAGTGGTCCCCAAATTTCTAATGGCCCCCCAGAGTTTTTGCCTGAGGAGCCACCCAGAAAAAGAATGTGCAAGAAGGAAGCACATCGACTCCCAGGAAGAGTCTCTCACGTCGGACACCGACCTCGAGGAATCAGAGGGGTGCCCCCAGTCATCCTCTGAGGATATCTCTTTCTCCGATATCCTAGAGATCTTGAAGCAGAGAGGCGACTGGCCCTCTAAACCCCCCTCCGAGGAGTCTGTGTTCCTGAAGGCCTTTGGGGCTCAGCCCTCCGCCTCCTGGGTTTCTCCACCCTTCGACAAACTCCTGGATCTGGTTTGTCGAAGGGTGTGGGAAACCCCCGACACTGTGGAACTAGTCCCCAGGAGACCCAACAAATTTCTATCCACCCCCACTGACAAAGAGTTTCTCATGAAGGGCGTTCCAGTAGATGCCATGGTGGTGGCAGCGGCCACCAAGAAGGAACTGGCTGAGATGTCATCTACTGTCCATCCCCCTAACAAGAAGGACCATGGACCGGTACGGGAAGCGTATGTTTTCTTCAGCAGCCTTTACTCTGCGGTCGCTGAATTACTTGTCACATTTTACACGGCTCCAAAGAGATCTCCTGAAAGCGCTTGGAGATTCTCTGCAGGGTAACATTTCTGAGCAGTGGCTCAGAAAGTCAGAGCTCAGATGTCTACCCTAAATTCTATTGCTAACTCCTCCATGAGGCTGATCTCTTACGCAGCCGAAGGAGCGAGTAGGGCAGCGAGTTCCGAAGTTTCTCTCAGAATGCACTCCTGGATGCACCTCTGTAATTTCGCGGAGGCCTTCAAGTCTACATTCACAAACGCCCCGTTTGATGGTTCCTCGTTTTTCGGAACCAAGGTGAAAGATACTCTCAGTAGGTGCGAGCAAGAGGGAAAAACTCTGTAAGCCATGGGAGTCTGTTTTTCCATGCCTTCTAGACCTTATGCCAATGTCCAGAAGAGTGGGAAAATGTGGTTCAAGAAATCGCAGAGGTTTTTTCATGATGCACAAAGTGATTTCCCCCTCCAGAGGCATGGGAGGGGGTGGTAACTCAGGTAGACGCCGGCCTAGAAGCAGAGGAGGCCCGCGTAACCAGGGAGACCGCGACTCCTTTTGATGGGAGGCCCGACTGCGGTCTCCGGAGCCAGTCGGAGGTCGCATTTCACTATACCCAGAAGCCTGGCAAGACATCACCCAGGACCAGTGGGTATTAAAAATAGTTTCCGGAGGATATCACATTCCCTTCTCTTCTCCCCCCCACCCGATCAAAAGAATCCCAGATGTTCCACCCAATCAAAGGGATTCCGCAGCTTCAGAGGTTATAAAGCTGCTAGAAAAAGGAGCAATCCAGCATGTCCCCTCAGACCAGATCGGATTAGGGACCTACTCCAGATTCTTTTTGGTGCCGAAAAGAACAGGGGACCTGAGACCCATCTTGGATCTCAGCCGCTTGAACCTCCACGTGAAGAATTCCAAGTTCCGAATGGTCACGTTGCAATCTATTTTCCCATTGTTGGGAAAAGAAGTGTGGATGTGCTCCATCGACCTCAAGGATGCTTACTACCATATAAATTCATAGATTAGTGCTAGGCTATCTGTCTGTGTGGGCTATTTTAAGCCTAGCCAAGTATCTCGTGAGAATCAAACCCTGCACCTTATGTCTGTAAGGCAAACACCTTAACCATTAGGCCAGCCTCCCACCATAAAGATGGACAGGGCATCCAGAAGTCCTCTATGCTTCTGGCTGGGAGCCAGTCATTTTCAATTTCGTGCCCTGCCCTTTGGTCTCACCACAGCCCCCAGGGTGTTCACCAAATGTATGGCAGTGGTGACGGCTCACTTGAGACGTCAGGGATTCCAAGTGTTTCTGTACCTGGACGACTGGCTCCTTTCTGCCACCACCAGGCATCTACTACTACAGACCAGAGATGCCACTATCAAGCTGTGTCACCAATTGGGTATCACTCTAAACTGGGAAGAGTCTGCCTTGTTGCCCTCACAGCGTGTCGCCTTTATAGGTGCTGAGTTAGACACCATGCTCATGAGGGCGTTTTTACCACAAGAAAGGATTCAAGGTTTGCAACAACAGGTATACGTGTTGCTTCCTCTGAAAAAAGTGAAGGCAAAAACGGTTCTCCAATTGTTAGGGACGATTGCTGCAACAATTATGCTGGATGTTCATCGTGTTTCACTGTTGCAGTCATTACAATTGGGGTTATCCTGCTGGAAGGCTACCCGCAGTCGGCCTGAATTCCAAAGTCTAGGTCCGGCGTTGGTTGCTGTCGCCTCCTCCCTGATGTCAGTGTGCCAGGGCTATAAAAGATGCAGCCAACGCCATTTTCTTCAGTCTTTCTTGCCGCGCGGTGCCTGAAGCAAAAGCAGTTCACAAGTGCCGGTCGGCCAACTCCTGAGATTTTCAAGTTCGAATTTCAGATCTGAAGTCTTCATTAAAAGCTAAGTACCCCATTGGGGAAACTTTTTTCTTGCTCCAGTCCGATGTCAGAAAAAGTTAATAATTGTATTTCTTGTGGGAAGCAAATACCTCATAAGGATTTTCATTCTTACTGCATTCCTTGCCTAGGCCCTGACCACGACGTTGCTAGTTGTTGGTTTTGTGCTAGATTCAACCAACGCACTATTAGTGCGATTTTGCATTTCATTACTTTGGCAGAAGATTTAATTATATAATGCCGTCGGAACAGCCGACTACCGGAGATTACAAAAAACGCAAAGAAAAAGAGGACGACAGGCATCCGAGGTCCAAAACCGACGATGAGGCTTCTTCTAGGCCAGTCGCCGGTTCTCAGTGAGGCGCTTTCACAGCCCCTGATGACCGCTACTTTAGAGCACTCCCGTGGAGTCAACCAGGCCTACAGAAACTCAAGGTATTGGACCTTCGGAAACCTTTCCCTCAGATGGGTCTGGAGCCGCTGAGCAGGCATCGGCTTCTGAGGGCGTTTTCAGGCCTACACAATTATATGTTAAAACTACTCCAGCTTCAAAGGAAAGACTAAAGCAGCTTTAAAGACAAAGAAACAAGTACAACAGCCCTATGGACAGGCCTCCATGCCTAAAAAACAGATGCTCAAAATGGCCGAAGACCTGACTACTTTGATCAGGGGTTCTCATTCCCCTCCTGACAAAGAGGCCTAGGCAAGAGGTAGAATATGAATCTTCAGATCAGGTTTCCATTTCATCTGATTCCTCTTCTGATCAGGAATACACTCTTCCTCCTTATGAGGATTCTGATGCTGAAGAATCTAGTCCCTCAGCTTCTCCTCCTGAGGATTATTCTTTTGGGGAAGCCTTGCATAACATGAGGGAGCATTTCCACTGGGAGAGCCAAGATTATTCAGAATCTAAGAAAAGGCTCAGAGACTTTCTTTTACTGCCTCAGCACAGGCCCCTGGCTATTCCACCTGTGCTAGACATTGTAGATTATGTTCATAGGTTCATACTAGGCTATCTGCCCTAGGGCATTTATAAGCCTAGCCAGAATGTGTTTGGCTTTCGCCACCCATTTTAAATTTATTTTGATATGCCCTTTTTCGGGGTTAGTATACTGTGCCTCTGTCTATCAGTGACACAGAAGTGATACCCGGGGTAAACCTACGATCTCCCATCCACTCATCAAGATTCCTCTTGAAGAGAGTCAATGACGGATTCTGCCTAACCTGGACTGAGATTTTATTCCAGAGTGAAGGGAGCCTCTGGGTTATGAATCTGTCCCTCCAGCATGTTCTATTTATTTCAGTGCTGAGGTTCAAGTCTCCGATGGGATTAGATTTTCTGAGGTGCAACATGTCCATTAATTCCGGGTTGGACATGGCTTTATACGTCAGGCACAGATCGCCTCTGAACAGGCGGTATGCCACTGAGTAGAGCTGGAGTTTCTTTAACCGGGCAGCATATGGCATCTGTTTGAGCCCTTTGATCCTCTTGGTGAGGTACTTTTGGGGTCTTTCCAGTTGCTGCAGGTGTCTGGTAAGGTACATCCCAAAGGGGCATTGTACTCAATTATGGGCCTGATGAGGGATGAGTAAAGAGGCACGATGACCTCCCTGATCTAGATGTGAATCCCTTCATGATTAGGTGGGCTATATAAAATGTTTTTCTAACCACTTTGGCCACATGGTTTGTCAAATGAGAGATTGCTATCAACTTGGGTCCCCAGGTCCTAATTACTTCTTCTGTACTTAATGGATTACCACCTATGTGGTAATTTGTGGGCACTGTTTTTGCCAAAGGGATGACTATACACTTTTTGGCATTTAGCTTGAGGCAATGGCTCTAGCACCAGTTGTCTGTTTCTATGAGCCCCTTTTGGAGGATGCTTGTGTCGGGTGGAGAGTGAGTTTGCAGTCATCTGCGAACTTGGTCAGCCACAGTCCTTCCGTGTTGGCCTGTACCTCTGAGAAATATATACCGAACAAGAGAGGTCCCAGGACTGAGCCTTGTGGGACACCACTTGTAACTGGTTTGGAGTCTGACATGGCTCCAGCAATTCTAACCATGTGGGTTCTGTCCTTGAGCCAGTTTGCAATCCATCTAGTGACATAGGGGTTTATATTTAAGCTGGTGAGCTTATCTATAATGCCCGAGTGGGGTATTGTATTGAAGGCTTTTACGAGGTCCAGGTAGGCTGTGTGGACCACCTTCCCCTCGTCAATGGCCTTGGTGACTGTTTCAAAGAAATCAACCAGGTTTAAGAGGCAGGATCTGCCCTTAAAGCCGAACTGGAGTAGGATCCAGTGTCTGTAGGTCCCCAATATCTTTATTTATGAGGTCCATGATGATCCTTTCCATAGCTTTGCAGACCAAGCTAGTCAGGCTTATGGGACGATAGTTTCCAGGAACCGTTGAGGCACCACCTTTATGGAGAGGGACCACTGTTGCTATGCACTCTTTGGGCACATATCTTGTAGTAAGGCTGAGATTGAACAGTAGTTTTATGTTTGGGTTTAGCTCTTCTTGGAGTTCATGTAGGGCAGCCGGGACACCGTCTGGTCCCATTGATGCTGTGTTTTTGCTTTGGAGAGGCGGCTCTTACCTGAGCATCTGAGATGTCAGGGGCAGCACTCTGCTGGGATAGATATTTGCCCTTTTGGGGGATTTCGCTGAACCTGTCAGCTAGGATGTTGGCAATGTCTGTGGGTTCAGTGTATTTTTTGTCATTTTGGACTAATTCTGAGCATATCTGGGAATTACCACCCAGGTTCCTAACATAACTAAAGAAAGCCTTGTGATTATCCTTAGTGTCCTGTGCAATTTTTCTCGAAGCTGGCCTTAGACAATTTTATGAGTGCCCGTAGTTTTTTGCTAATATTGATCAGTGATGCCTTCCCTTTTTGGGATTTTGCTCTATCATTTAGTAGCTTCCTCCTTCTATTGTATAGTTTGTTTATGGCTGGGGTCCACCAGACAGGATGTCTGCCTTTGGAGGATTGGGTCTTGGTTTTATTTGGGATCGCATGATCCATGCATTCCTGAAGGTGTTCATAGAATGCGTTTATAAAGGATTCTGCGGTCTGGGCCGTATTTTCCACAGGCCCGAGGGCTTTGAAGGATTCCACCTCGGTTTTGAGGAGTGTGAAATTTGCTTTAGAGAAGTTTTTCACTGCAGTTTTCTGGGCAGGGGGGATGTGAATATCCAGTGAGATTAGTTTATGGTCTGATCTTACCAGTGAGGGATACACTTCTGGTCTGGAGCATAGAGTCCCCATGTTGGTGATGATCAGGTCCAGTATGTTTTCCCCTCTTGTGGGAGTGGTAACAAGTTGTTCCATAGCGTTTGAGTTTATAAATTCTAGGAACCTTTGGGCTAGGGTGTTGGAGCTAGAGTAAAGCTCCCAGTCTATGTTTGGGTGGTTGAAGTCGCACAATATAATGGTGTTTGGAGAGACCTTCATATTTTCCAGTGTTCTCAGAAAGGCCGAGTGGGGTTCCTGGGTTTGGGAGGGTGGTCTGTAGCAGGCTATAAACTGGAAGGCAGTTTTACCCACTGTTAGTTGCACATGGATGGTCTCTGATGCATCGTGCTTTGCCACCAACCTGGAGGTGTGGGTATCTTTTGATGAATATCGATACTCCCCCTCCTTTTGTGGTTCGGTCCAAGTTTTGCATGGTATGAAGTATAACCAGTGCTGGGGTGCTCTCGGGAGCCCTGAACCAGGTTTCTGTTACTCTCCATGCTAAGGAGAGTTGCATCTTGAGGTTTAGACTTCTGGCGTTGAGTAGCATTACTCTTAGTTTCTTATCCTTGTGATACCTATGGAGGTGGGTTTGTCTTTTGAGCCTTGCGGCACTATGGGGGTAGCAAGAGCCTTTGCCAATATCCAAAAGCCCAGGGTGACAGGTGCAAGCCGTCGCATATCATCCCAAGCTGACAGGCATTGGATCCCCTTTGAATGACACCAGTACTTAAGCCAGTTGTTTAAATTGATCATCTTGTCTTCATATTGTGGCATCATTCTTGGTGAGGGTAAGATGCTGCTCAAGGTCAGGCCTGGGCTACATGCTCAGAGAGCTCCTTTATGTCTCTTTGGAGGTATGTCTCAGGTCATTCACACCAGCATGGACAATGACCGAGTCATATTGTGACCTGAGTGCTTGTGTTATGTGGCGGATCGACAGGCTGCTCACCGTGACCCTCTCCTTGTTCAGCCTAGTGTGCCTGACGATAGAGTCACCTATTACAAGTGTATCAGGTGTGTTTTTTAGTCTTAAGGCCTGTGACTGCTTGCCACACTGGCTTTGTGAGATATGTGTTGCACGTGTTTTGTTTTGGGGTAGCGGTTGCTTGGGTGTCTGCTTTGGAGGTCTCTGCTGCTTAGGCAGATCTTTATTTAGGAGCCACGAGTATGTATTTGTGTGATTATGTGTTTGGTTTGCTGTCGTGGTAGGTCTATGTGAGACTGGAATTGTAGTGAGTGTGGTTTCCTTCTCCTCCTGACTGGTTATGCCAGTACTGAGTTGAGAGAGCTTAGCCTCCAGTTTGGCTATATGGTTGCATCTCCCACATGTGTTGGAATTTGTTGGGAGGAGGAGAGGGTTGTCTGTGTACATGAGGCAGTTGTAACATTGCCTCAAGATTCAGATTCACCAGCTGAACCGGAGGAGATTGACAACTGACCTTTGGACATGCTAGAATAATATTGGGAATTCCTTAATAATTGAAAACAAGGGCCAGTGGGGAGTGAGGGTGTAGTGCTTTTAATTTTTAGTGCTGACTTATATAATTAGCAAGTGCCAGGTAACTTAAGTGCAATGTGTTACAGGTAACTTAAATGCAAAAACGACAAACAGTAACTTTCTTTCAAGTGAAACAAGGAAATAAGTACAGTAAGCAATGCAGATATCACTAGTGAACCACAGAAGAAATAAGCAAACAAACAACAAGCATATAAACAAAGCTAGATTCAGCAGGCCTGGATCTAGTCTATGCTACAGCAAACAAGGTGTACCAATTTCAGTAAGATACAGTTCATATATTCAGGCACTATAAACCTTTAACCAGAAATTCCCAGCTCAGAAGGGCAGAGTCCAGCCTCTTCTCCCACAAGAGTGCAGACCACGAACCTTCTTAATGTAAAATAATGTATTTTCAGAGTCCAGTCTAATTCCTGACTCCTTGCCTCCAGCTCCTGTTAAGCCAGACAGATACTACAGGGTTCCAGACTCCCACAAATTTCTTTTTAAAAACCGTGCTGCTGACCCAGAAACTATCTCAGGGTTTCAAGGGGGTCAAGGCTTCCACTGCAAAAAACCCTACCCCCTCTGACAGAGATTCTAGGGCACTGGACAGATGGGGGAAAACCTTGGCTATAAGGGCTTTAAATTGTCAGTTTCATATGCTTAAATATCAGCAATACATTATGTCACTGCTTAAACAGAAAATGTTGACAAATTCTGAATGTGCAGAAAATAAAGAAATGCAGGATTTATTGCATGCAGCTGAACAAGTTGGAAAGCTTACTTTACAGTGTGGTTTTGATTCTTTGGAGGCCTCCTGCAGAGCCGCTGTTCTGTCATTAGGAGGCATGGTTAAAGGAACAGAGTCTGCCTGATCATGTTAAAGCAAAATTATTAGATGCTCCATTACAGCATGATACCTTGTTTGGTGTTAAAGCAGAAGAGGTGTTGAAGAAAATGGAGGACAAAGCCAAATCTATGTAAACAGTCAAGGATTTCTTACAGGTACAGCCTCCAAGATTTAGCAGACACTGGCCTACAAAGAATTGGTCCTTTCCAGTGTCAGACAGGCCACAAAGAGGCAGATACAGATGCCCTAGAGGCAGATCCCAGCCCCAAGGCTCATACAGGTCTAAACAATGAGATGCTTCTACCTCCAAAAGCAGAGAAGACAAATCACAGCCATACAGAAAGCAGTCCCAATGACTTCCCCCTGCCAGCGCCAAGCACTTATCTTCTGGCAGCTCCTTTAGGGGGAAAAACTAGCACTTTTTTCTCAAAACTGGCACCTAATCACCCAGGACAAATGGGTCTTGAACATAGTGTCACAAGGTTACAGGTTCCACTGTCACACCTTGCCAAGGGCAAATGGTATGCCAGACCTGCCAAAAAATCAATGGGCAGAGGCACAAAAACAAGTTTCATCCCTCATGGACATGAGGGCCATTCAGCAAGTACCACAGCAAGAGCAGGGACAAGGATTTTACTCAAGACTTTTCTTGGTGCCCAGAAAGGACAAAGCCTGGAGGCCAATACTGGACCTATATATTCTAAACACATACCTGGATATTCCAAAATTCAAAATGTTGACTCTGCAGCAGCTTCTTCCCATGCGGGTCAAGAAGGCTTGGCTTGTAACTTTAGACCTAAAAGAGGCATACCTGCATGTCCCAATCAGACAGTCATGCAGAAGATACCTCAGATTCATAGCAGGCTCAATGCACTGCCAATTCTCTGCACTGCCTTTTGGCTTATCTACTGTGCCCAGGGTCTTCACAAAATGCCTGGCACCAGCAGACAGAGGAATACAAATATATCCTTACTTGGACGACTGCCTTATTCAAACAGAGAACAAGGACATACTACTACAGCATCTGGCGTTTGTAAAACGATTACTAACATGAAATTAATCAAAACTTGTACCCTCTCAAGAGATAATATTCCTGGGTGCAAGCTTAAATACAACTGCCCAGATGGCTTATCTCACGCCAGACAAACAAAGGCAACTGACTGCTTATTTCAAAAAGTTGGCAACAAACACCCAGTTAACTGCAAGAAAAATTCTGCAGGGTTTGGGCTTCATGGCATCCTGCATTCTGCTAATTCCATATGTAAGACTGCATATGAGGAAACTACAATGGTATCTAAAAAGTGTTTGGTCTCAACATTGCCACAGCCTGGAAACAATAATTACACTCATTCCCTGCCTGCAACAGGAGTTTCGATGGTGGGCAAAGGCCTGTCACCACAACAATTGTCAGCCATTGACCATACCCCCAGCCAGGCAGACATTGACAACAGATGCATCGGATTATGCCTGGGGGGCCCACATGGCAGGAAGATGTATTCAGGGCTCATGGTCCATAATCCAAGTGCATCTACATATCAATCAAAAAGAGATGCTAGCTATTCAAAATGCCCTGACAGCCTTCAAGGGCCTACTTCATCCAGGACAACTACTGATAAAGACTGACAATACTACAGTCATGTGGTACATAAACAAGACTAGCCATGACTTTGTGGGACACAGCATTGACTTACCAAGTACATCTGCAAGCACAATTCCTGCCAGGAATGGGTCCACAAATCTTCAACATGATAACAAGGAATTGGGGATGCCCAGACATAGATCTATTTGCCTCCCTTCACAATTCTGCACAAGGACTTGTCACAAGCAAGCATGGAAAGTGGATGCTCTATCTTTCAGCTGGAAAAACTTAACCTTGACTCAATGCCCAGCATGGACATTACCTCAAATTCAACAAAACAATCAGATCCTGCACAGCCAACTCAGGACCTTAAATCTGGCAGCACAAAACACCCTCTCTCTAAAGCAGTGATGGATGTTATCTTGGAGGCCAGCCTTATGGAGGAAAATAGAAGAGATTCTGTGCTTGGAACCAGGCACAAGGAATTGACATGATTGTTCCAAATATCCCTCAGATTTTGCAATACTTAACTGAGATGCTAGACAAAGGACTATCCTTTTCATCAATTAAGATTCATGCCTCTGCCATTTCAGCTCATTACAATACAGAGCCACCTATTTTTTCTCATCCTTTATTAAGGCAGTACCTCAGAGGAGCCAAAAGCTTACGGCCTCCAAGGAGATTACCAATACCTGCATGGGACCTCATTTATGTCTTGGAAAAACTCACTCTGCCTCCTTACAGCTGATATAAAATTTTTATCATGGAAAACAGCTCTACTCCTAGCAATAACCTCTGCAAGACTAGTCTCAGAGCTACAGGCACTCATGACTGTGGAACCTTTTATCATTTTCCATCCAGATAGGGTTTCTCTAAGGACAAACCCCACATTTATGCGTAAGGTAGTGTCCAATGTGGCCTTCAACCAAACTATTCATTTGCCCTCCTTTTATCCAAACCCACAGAATAAGGGTGAGAAACGTCTGCATTCTTTGGACATGCACAGACAGCTGCGCTTCTACTTGGACAGAACCAAAGCTTTCAGAAAGACTGAGCAATTACTGGTAGCATATGCTGCGGGATCACAAGGAAAGGCTATCTCAAAGCAGACTATTTCAAAGTGGATAGGTCACTGCATTTGTTTATGCTATTCTCAACATGGCAAGTCAGTGCCTAAGGGCATTAGGCCACATTCAACCAGAGCAGCAGCCACTTCAGCAACCTTCCGCAGTGGAGTCCCAACCAAAGACATTTTAGAGGCTGCAACCTGGAGTTTAGTGCACACATTTACTAAGCACTACCACTTACCTCTCTACTCCAAATTCAGGGCAGGCTTTACCACTGCAGTCCTGCAGGGCCTCCTCCTAATTGTTCCAGCCTCCCAACCTTAGCTTTGGGATTCAACTGCAACAGTGAAACACGATGAAAATAGTACAGTTGTGTACCTACCATAAATGTAGATGTTCAAGTGTATTCACTGCCCTTCAGCCCCCTGACTTCTCTTGACTTTTACCTTTCCACCTTGTTTGGCATGTATTATATCATGTGTATTTGCTTTTTTCTGGGAGTGTTCCAGACTATATAATTGCTCCCTATTGTGGGGACACCTGACATGTAGGGCAAGAAAAACTGATGTAATGGCATCGGCTGCATGTCTTAAACTCCTGACGACCTGACGTCATGAAAGAAGCGACAGCATCCAATGCACAAATCCGAAGACTCTGGTATTCAGGCCGGCTGAGGGCTACCAGCAGGCAGATAACCCAAATGTGATGACTGCAACAGTGAATACACTCGATCATCTACATTTATGGTAAATGTACACAACTTGATGAGAGAATAATCCTGATGAGAGAATAATAGTGAGCTAGAATTTTTTCATAGTAAAAGCGTCTTTTAACTTGAGTTTCTGTCTGTTTAGTTAATATTTTAGCTGTAGAGGTTAACCTTAATTTTCTTTTGTTTCTGGAGTCAGTCATCTAGTATGCAGTTAAAATTCCCACCTATAATTCAACTACTATTTATCAGGTATTATATCTAAATGTCTCTTGTCCATGTCCTATTATTAAATTTCAATATAATGAAAGGTCCATAAAATTATAATGCCTCTTTTGAGTTGAAATTTGATTGAGCTAATGAAATAAAACTACTTGAACTTTGTTTATATTTAAGCAGTGTACTAAGTTTGTTCTTTCCTTGGATTACTTAATCCATTAACATTAAAAGATAATATAGATGTATCCATTCATGTGATTACTACTTGTTGACATTTTAATAATATAACTATGTTTTGGAGCAAAATGTTAAATTTAAACATTAAAATAATTTACGTTAATTTACATTACATAGAATTTTATTATATAACAAACAACATGGAATGTTATTTATGAATAATTAAGTATACTTCTATAAATTTGAAGTGTGACAAAAAAGAAATCGTTAAAAGGTATAAAGTATATTCCTAAATGAGTTCAGTGAGATGTGCTATATTCAAAAAACTTATTAAATGCTGTTAGTTTGATTTATGTGGCTTTTAATAGATGAAAAATATAAATACATATGAGTATATGTGTGTGTGTGTGTGTATATATGTGTATGTATGTATATATATATATATATATATATATATATATATATATATATATCTGAGTTTTAAATACTAAAGCATCAAACTTATATATTTTTGTAATGTTTTCAAGAAGTATTATCACAGTTCATATAATATTTATAAATCATGAAACATCACGTGTACAAATACACATAAAAATATATATTTATTTATTTAACATTTGTTTACTGGGAAAGTCCAACTTGAAACAAAGGCCTGGGAGAAACGCTCCAAACACACACATCCATAATAATCAATTTTCTATATTATTATTGAGCACAAGAAGTTGTATATTATAAATTGGTATTACTAGAGGGAAGTTCTGCTACAAAGAAATACAACTTTCACAAAATCACTGTGAACACAGAAAGGTGCACTTCAGTATGTCCACATCTTCAGTGACAATCCGTGAGAGACGGAAAGGAAAAAAACTTCCTGGAGCTTTTCACACATAAAAGCAGAACATTGTGAGTATTTTTCAGTCATTCCATAATGGATATTTTACATTAGGAGCAGCAATGCAGACAAACTGTTTCAGATCCATTCCCTACTAAAGTAAGTCATTACAGCCTATTTATATTGCTAAGGTGTTATGAGGTATTTATGTTATGCAGCCAGCTGAAGGATTTGGCATGGGGGATAGCTTGAGCTTGTAATTTTACAAAGCAGCTTGTCCATCAGACGTCCTGTGATATGCAGACATGTAATTTTATGCCCTGCTTGGCTGTATTACATTATTTTTAATCAATAGACTCCAAAAAACGATTCAACTCAGGAAAATCAGACAATGGCAACTGACTGTGTAAATTCCCAAAACAGTTTATTGTTGGCGCTTTCGTTCAAGACAATAGATGAACTTATTCAGACAACATATACCCAAGATGCTGTGCTATATATACAACTGTCATAGACGACACCCACTGAATCACAATTATGGACAATGGTCCTACCCCTAATTTTTTACTAATATTACTATCTTCTGTAATAAATGCCCAGTTCTTAATCAAAATATTTTTTATTTCGATTGCTCCAGTTCTTAATCAAAATATTTTTTATTTCGATTGCCCCAGTTCTTAATCAAAATATTTTTTATTTTGATTGCCCCAGTTCTTAATCAATCGAAATACAAAAAAATATTTTGCTTAAGAACTGGACATTTATTACAGAAGATAGTAATATTAGTAAAAAAATTAGGGGTAGGACCACGTATTATTTATAGGAAGGGCCCAAACCTTAAGAACTTGTTGGAAGGGAATAGAACAAAAACTAAAGTAAACAGTGGCATGAGAAAATGTGGTCGGTGCCAACAATGCCAGCACATAAAGGTGGGTAATAGTTTCATCATAAGAGATGTAACTTACTCTGTTAAAGGGTAATGTAATTGTGATTCAATGGGTATCATCTATGCAGCCTTATGTCAACAGTGCCAATGTTATTACATAAGTAAAATGGAAAGGATGCTCAAACAAAGAATTTACGAGCATCAATATCACATAAGTAAAAAAAAAAAACAAACACAAATGCATTAGCAAAGCATATTTCAGAGCACCCCTGTCATAAATTTCAATTTATTGTAATCCACCAGGTATAGAAGAATTTTAGAGGAGATCCCTGGGATTTGAAACTAGAGGAATGTGAATTAATTTGGCAAATTTGAACATATGCCCACATTCCACTAGGACTAAATTAATATTCTTCCATTAAATGTATTTTAAAATTAAAAGCCCTAGATAGGTAAGCACAGCTATGGGTTTATTATAATGAATTGTACAAAAACTCCCTATTAATATTCAAAAACATGCACGCTGATTGGCCAGCCCAACCAGCGTGCCTGTTGTAAATCCCACAATATACCAATGGAAAAAGGTCCAGTCGCCCGGACTTTTTTCCGTTGGTATAAACTGCCCCAAAACCTTACAATTAAAAAGAGAGAGAGAGAGAGAGAAAAAACAGAGCAACTGAGACTTTCTTTTCTCCTTTGCTTCCATTTCAAAGCATTGATGTACTGGGTATGCGTGTGAACGCAAGTCCCCATATGCATGCGCAGTACATCAGAATGAAAAAGCAGTATACCACAACCAGTGGAAGAACAGCAATCCGCCGTTATACAAAGACATTATTTAAGAAAAGTTTTTTTTTTTTTTTTAAATAATGTCATTGTATAATAGCAATAACTGATATTGTACCACACCAACTGTGGGTAAATCTTCAATATACCACACCATGTCATCGGTTATTGCTTAAATAATGTGGTTATTTCATTAATTTATATATATATTTTTCCATATAAATGTTTAAACAGTGAATGTTAACAATGGATTTGTTGCATGTATGAAACAGTATCATGGTAGTTATTTAATAATATTTTTAACAAGGTTTTTTTTTTTACGTTTTTCATAAATATTGACAATATATTATTATTTATTTTTAGTAATTGAACAATAAGACTGATTAGTAATTCGGTAGAAATGGTTTAATTGCTTAATTAATTGATAGTTGTATATATAGCATAGCATCTTGGGTATGTGTTGTTTGAAGAAGTTCATCTATTGTCTTGAACGAAAGCGCTAACAATAAACTGTTTTGGGAATTTACACAGTCCGTTGCCATTATTTTTAATCAGTTTGTTAATTAGGTAAACACAAGAGCACTGTTCAATTCAGTTTGATATCTTGGGTTTTATAAAGTGCCGATGGTGCCTGCAGTGCTGTTACCTAAACAGATGCCTGTACAAAGCCCATAGCATGCATGACATGAGCACGCTACACTTTGATTCAACATAGGCTCTGGTTTTACATAGTGACCCTATTCTATTTAGAGGCACTTATCTATCTATTCATAGACAATAGCACATATGGTTTAAATATGTATATACACATGACAGCATCATCAAAGACAAGTGTATCATTTTGCTTATCTGCCCATTCATTTCTAAATCATGCCTCTGATTTCTTGAATGCACTGTTAAGGTGATTAGATAAAAAAATCTAAAAATGTATTGGGCATGCATAACTTACAATGAGATGGAGAATAAAATTAATCTCTTCATTCAGCGCACAAGATTTGCAAAACAATCTCTCCAACCACTATCACAGTTGCTCCAAACAATATTCGTGCAGTCTCTGTTCCACTTTGTGTAACTTAATGAGGTGCCCAGTCTCATCTTCCCACTGAATAACAAGTCATCAAGGTATACTGTTACATTTGAATCTTAAATATTTTCCATATTTTTTGAATGTAGGAAGGATGCAGAATTCACTGCAAGTGATAGTCATTTTTGTAAAGTGTGTCTCTTGCATATTTATGCTTTTATATTTCTTAAGAGTCATTATCAGTACCAGTCAATAAGCAGATTCTAAATCACTTGTTGACATCACAGTTCTACCATTCTTTGTACTATAAACTATTACAGTATTTTCTCTGTTAGCTTGGTTCAGTGTCAATTTGTAGTTGTGGCACAACTGACCTGAATTATGTCTTTGTACTCCATCAAGAATAGGTGGTTCAAACAAAGAACAGTGCAAGAAAAAACACCTTTCGGAGAATAGAGCAACAAACTGCGACTCCCAGTGTGTTCCGCTGACACGTCTGTCAGAGACCCATAATGTTATTTTGTAATCGTATGCCCACAGTACCCAGCTTTCTGTTGGGCAACAGATGCCCTCCTGTGCTGGATTATCTATTCACCACCTTTTGTTCCCCACCACACAAAAAAAGGAGCCCAGCTAACCTACTAAATCCCAGAGTGCCCCACAACCTCAACCTTTAACAAACAGAACAATGTCTCTCCACTGTGATTCTCTCCTGCCAGCCAAAGAGAAACTTTGCCAATGTGACCCTGTCTCCTGTTTCAAAACCAAGCATTCCCTACATTCAAGCACGATGAGCCCAATAATTCAATCCAACACCCAAACTCCCTCCTTATGTACTGACGTGCACACGCGCCACCACAAGAAGCACAACAAGAATGTATCCTCTCCTATAACTATCAAGACAAAATCCCATCTAAAAAGGACCTGTCTGGCGATCTCCTAGAACTCCAGACACGTAATATACAAGAATACAAAGTCGGAAACTCATCTATTATAATTTTCCTACCATATCGCGGATTATCTGTAAAATATGATATATAAGAAGACAGCAAAGCAAAAAAAAAAATAGAACAGTCCAGAAACATGTAATTTTAAGAACTGCAATGCAGAGAATCATTTCATACTTGGATTTATTTATTTATTTAAAAATGTAACTTAAACAGTAACGAACCATAGATTTCATCAAATCCTAAGTTTATTTGTAAGCAGGAAGTAACCAGTTATTACAAAGGCAACTTCCTGTTCAGGCAACTCTACTCACACTGACTAAATAGAAGAAATTTTCAAGACGTTGACAGTTTGAAAGATAAGGACATTACAGTGCTCATGCTAAGTGGCACGATATAAGTCAGTCACCAGTAAAAAAAAAAAAAAAAAAAAATGAACAAAAAGTGAAGTGTTTGAGAGATACAATTTTCTAAGCGTTAAACATGTCAACAACTGTCCTGCAAAGTCCTTCTACTAACAAAACACTCCATAACACCCATTAAATATAATTTACAGGATTAAATAGAAGTCAGTCACTAAATATCCCATTTTCCCTATAATAGAGCAAAACAAATCCCAAAAAAGAAATACAAATACAACTTATCAAGACATTTCTCTGAATGATCATTTTTCATGGTGTATTGGTCAAAGTAAGCAGCTAAAAGATCATTCACTGAAAATATAATTTTAACATCCTAATGTTTTTGCGTATTATTCAATAGGGGTTAAATGAATACTTTACAGTCACTGAGTGTCTCAGTATTGTAAATCCATATACTTTGAGACAACAAGAAAATTAAACAAAAGAAACATTTGTTGAAACAGACTGAAGAATCAAACCGTAAAAATAATTATTTCCTTATTTTATGTTAGAATCTTTTGAAGGTTTGCTAAATGAATATGCAGATATGTCAGTTGTTTCTTTTTTTTTTTTTCATCTCAGACTGCATTTTTTCAGAGGTTATTTTTAAAGAAGACCAATCCATGTCATCAGTTATAGACAGCAGGTTATTGTTTTTAACCAAAGTAGAGGCTTCTTCCAAGTCATTGAAGGTTCTTGTTTCATTTGATAGTTTTATTTTTAGCTGTAAATAGAATCTGGGATTTTAAACCATGTTGTCTTAAAGCCTTTACAAGTGGCCAGCAGTTTGCTTTCTCTGTTCTGTTGTCTTAGGAGAGGAATCATTATCAAATCTGATACAATTTTGTTTATATTTTATAGGAGCTTTCCTCCATGCAGTTTTAAGAATTAGTTCTTTGTCTAAATAAGATAATATTTTTACAGTAATGGATCACGGTGGTGAAGTTGAGGAAGAAGGAATGAGTTTGTCTGTGGCTCTATGAGCTCTTTCAATATTATATGAGAGTCCTTCCAGAAGATTTCAAAAAGCCAAGAGTAGGAAATTAATGTTGCTTCTCTTCTCTGTTTTCCAGATCTTCTGTTGTATTTAAGAGCCAAGTATTTTGTTTTAATAAAAAAAAAAAAGGATTGGTTTGTATTTCTTCCTCTTTCGACCAGCCGTCAACATTCTTTCCATTTCAGAAGTTTTTGTTTGTTGCTGTGCTCAATCTGTTTAAAACAACTTTCCTTCACGTTTTTCAGGTTGTTATGAAACCTATCCATTTTCATAGATGATTCCTGCAGAGCTGATGTTATTTGTTGTAAGTTCTTTCTCGGGGAGACTTCAGCCTGGGAGTGCATAGAATTGTTCATTTTCAGTCAAACACTCAGTCTCCCAAGTAATCTTGACAGGAAAATTTTTATGAAACCTCTTCAAAATCAGGAAATAGAAAGGCTAAATAATGATTCATAAAACTATTTAAAAATGTTTTCAGTAAATTAATTATTTTTCTGTATTTTATAATAATTAAAGAGCACTCAAAAAGATGCTGCTTTCAGTTGGCCATCTTGGCTCTGCTCCTTGAATCCATTTTTCATGTTTTGTGTGATTGTGCTTTAGTGTACATATTTTGTATTTTCAATTTGTTTTTTTCATGCTGCTCACTTTTTCCACTGTCATATTGCTATACTTTCCATTGAGTCTCTCTTTAATGCGTGTTTTGACCTCTTGCTGCAGATCCATAAGGATGTGGTATTGGATACATTCAGTGGTGGGTCTAAAATTGGTTTCATCTTCTCTTCCTATTGCCTCTGAAGACCCTATACCATCCCATCCCTTCACATCACAGTCTGCACTAAAAAGCATGCCTAAGCCATGAGCCTACCAGCTAAGATCCCATGTTTAATGCTTAAAGCTAAACATTTAAATTGTTTGCATGGCTGCCAGGTAATGAGCTGAGAACCACTTTCTGCTTGGGAGAGGAGAATAACATGTAGCACTATTGTAAGTGCAAGCATTTCAGCCTAACCACTTAAAAAAGAGGGGGTGGAACTCTAGCCTACCTTGCTTCATGGAAAGGTGACCATTGCAGGTTCCTCATATTAGGGATAAGAAAGAGGGTCCTATAGGCAGCCCAGTTCTCTGTGTGAGCAGAGTTAGAAGGCCAGACAAATAAAGGGTAGGCCACAGTCAAATCTCATCTTCCCACTGGTAGACGTTTCCATAGTGACCTTTCTGTCATATGTGGTGAGCTTGTCTTTGACTAACAAAAGATTATGTGATGCACTTGTAGGAGGTGCTGTCCAGGTTCCGATATTGGGGTTCATGTTGTGACTATCCATCATACAGTTGATTACAGGATGGTGGTTATCCATCCATGTCTATGACCATATGATGGATCCTTTCTATGATTGGAGTCCCTGATGATGACCATGTATTGGACAAAGTCATCTGTGATCCTCTTCCAAAGGATTACCTTCTCTGATGTTTAGCTGAATACTTCAGTGACTTTTGGTACTCACTCACAGGTAAGGTGCAGAAAGTGATGAATTTGACAGCCTGGGTGACAGTGCAGCACAGGGCTCAAGTTGTGATCCTCCTTTGCCTTTGGGGTTTGATGACTACAGCAAATCTTCATGATGTCATTCTCAACCCTAACAGAGGATGTTGGGGTGAACTCTGAGATGTCAGTGGTTACAGAGCCTTTGCGCTCTGAAGTGGCTGTCATTCATCACCAGTTACCAAATGTGCTTCTCATTTCTGTAGTTGAACTTTTGAAGTTTTCACAGGCCCTGGTGATGAATAGTTTGTTCATGGCGTCCCATCCTCTAGAGATGGGGTAGGAATCAGATCTGTTTACATCATATTCTGGCTGGTGATTCTCTGGGGGATATGGCTATGCTGCTTTTCAGGAAAAGTTGCTTCTGGGGCCCTTTCTGTTGTCATATGTTTGAGTGGCATTTGACACTCATGTTATGTCTTATGCTGCTCAACTGAAAGAACTCCAGCTCTATTCAGTCTCATAAGAGGTGACCTGTGCCTGACATATAAGGCCATGTCAAACCCAGATTTGTTATAAATGTATGATTATTGATAGAACCACCACTCTCAGCATTTACCATCCTAGGCTAACTGAATGGGCTGGTGCACTTTGCTTGTCCAGTTATGTCTTTGAGCTATGGATTCAGAAGCTGCATCTGGTTTGATTCTTCTGGAACTGTGGGACTCTCAGGACAGACACCTTTTTGATATGTATGAGAATGTAGATGGTCTTCTTTATCACTGTTGAAGCATTCTTTACACTTGGGATATCGTGCTAAGGATGGCTGAACATCTGGCCCATATACCAAAGCTTTTACATCTTCCAGATGTTGTCCATCAGATGTATGTCCTGTGTGCAAAATGTAAGGTACATATGTGACATACGGACGCCTAATTCTCAGAACTTTTTTGTCGCCAGTCTAAACTTTACCACTGAATGTTGTCTGTACACCATTCACCAAGTTTGCTCATCTGACGAGCCTTTTAAAGATAGGTTCCCCATTGGAATCCTTCCTTTCTTTTTTCCTTCTTTTAGTTTATTTTCATGTCTTCCCAGAAGGGAAAATGTGAGTGTGGGAGGCAGATTATCCATAAAGATAGACATGAGAGGCATCTTTTGTTTGGTGCTGCACACAACCATGCACAGTGTGAGATTTTTCAGGTGTTTGTTCCTAAGACGCACTTAGTTGGATGTCATTTCCAGGGCCAGGGCAGGTTTTAGGGCTATTCTTCACGGGTTTGTGGAGGGCTGTTCTTTACCTTTCTCTCATACTTTCCAGTAGCCTTTGTACTCTTCCCAAGAGTAAAGAAAGGAAGGGTATAATACAGTTGTGAAAGATCTTACCATAATAGTAGATGTCCTACTTCTCACTGTTGTAGTATTCTTTCCCTCTCTCCTGCCCCCTGTAACCTTCTGTTGCCCTCTTTCTAATAGATGGGTATTTCTTACATCCTATTTCTTCTTCTCCTTCCCTTCCAGACAGTACATGTTATTGCCTTTCTCTGAAGTTGCCGTGGTTCTGCTGGGGCACTTCATTTCTGAGAATTGAGTCTGTATGTCACATATGTACCTTATGCTTTGCTTGTAGGACATATGCCTGATGTACAATGCCTGGAAGGTGTAAAGGCTTTGGTATGCTGGCTGGATGTTCAGCTATCCCTGGCACGATATCCCCAGAGAAAAGAATACTGTAACAGTGAGAAGTAGGACATCTACTGCTATGGTTAGGTCTTACACAGCTTTACTTTCTTCTTATCTTTTACTCAGTGTGGCAGGCCAGAAATGTTCCCATTTCCTCTGATTCCACGCCTTTGTGAAATTTGAGGAAGAATGACCAGAACTAATCCTCATGGACCCTCATCCCCCCCCAGTGGTTGAGGTTTCAAGTAGCTGCATCTATGCAATGCAGGAAGCACTCCTGGTTCTAGCCATGTAGGTCACTCTCGTTTGGGGTGACATTTGGCTTTATCTCAGGGCCTGACTTCTGTTGTAAACTCTCTGATCCTGCTGTTTTTTCCAGCAAGGGTGTAAGAGGAGATTGAAGCTCCAGGAAAATTTCCATGTGATGGATGTGTATGAGGTTCTCCATTTGGACAGAAAGGCGTGTATGCCTGTTTTGGTTTTGGTTTAGTCAAGTTGAATGTGTTAGCTGTTTCAACACAACATGGCTTTGTGGAAGGCCGGGCTATGGCCCAACATTAGCTTGTCAGAGAGTTATTTGAAAGAGTTCCATTTTTCTTCCTGCCTTTGAAAAATGTTCTTCATCCTTGGGAGCCGAATTTTATGATTTGACAGGCTTACCTATTCCCTCTTCAAATCCTTATTAGCTTTCATATTTGTCTCCTGAAAAATGCTTTTCCTTGTGGAAATCACCTTTTCTGTTGGAGTCTCTGTTCTTCCATATCTAGTCTTTCCCAATTATCTGGTGTCATTTGAGTTACATACGCTCTCCCAAAAACTGTTATAGAATTGTCCTCTAACCAGAGTGAAGATGGCTGAACTCTGAGACACAAGTTGTTTAGCACTGTCCCAGTCTGAAAACTGACATATTGTTAAAAAAGGAAACCGAAATCACCAATTTAGGTAAAACATAATTGCCGGTTAGTAATTATACTGTTTGGAGGCCAGCAAAGAAGAAAATTGGAAAAAGGAATCATTATAAAAGCAAAAACTTTTGTTGTTACAGACCTATGGATAATTTTAGAGAAAATTAAGGCCGAGTAATCTCAACTTAAAAATAAGTTGATTAGAGCAAAGATAATAGATAAATGGGCTTAGATGGCAGTGGGTGCGTGGCCTTTGTGACTATCCCTTGGTCATGAGCTAGTGGACTTTGTTTCCTCCTATTGTTTCTGTTTGGTAAACAAGTCATTTTTTTAACGTCTAATATGGGACAGTGCAGTATTTGTAAGAAATTTGATTATCTTTTAAAACTACATGGCAAATAATACCTTCCTGTTATACAAGTATGAAATAAGTTTAATTGATTTTATAGCTCCTTTGTATACAGCTAAAGTCATTATGGATGTGAAGATTTTTTTTATTGTTCTTTCTACTGCTTGTCCTGTCAGTCTGTTTTTGTGTGTCATGTCATAATGCAGTATGCCCCTCTCTGGAAATGTTTTACTTGTAAAGTAAAATACAGATGTTTTCTGAAGAAGTAAAATAAACAAAGGAAAAACTGAAGATGGATCAGGCACTTTTCCCCTTTATGACTTGCATCTTAGCACCCTATGTAGCATAGAAGAGAGCTTCCCTGCACAGGAATATCCAAAAGTTTTGAAAGTCTATCTGAGTGGTGGGACATCTGCTTTTGGAGAGATTCCCCTAGGTTAGCAGTAATTTTATTTGAACGGCTGCAGTTATGGTGAGTGGGGTCACACAACTGTACTTGTGTCCTTAAACAAATTGGCTTATTTCATTTGTTATGGCTTCACACACCCCTTTTTTATAAAGTTGGAATATGCAGTTTTAACATTTTACAAGAGAAGCAATACAAGTAACTAGTAATGCACCTAGATTTAGCAGCCCAGTACTACGCTGCTAGCTTGTTCCGTTTCTTTACTTTCTCCAGAAATGGCAGCTTGCATACATATTAAAACTTATTGGTTTGAAATTAATTTATGGAAAACATATTCATAGGATCATAGAATCATAGGAGGTTACTTAAGCTGTTAGCCCTGAGGCCCTTATAAGCATAGCCAAGAGTTTAGCCCATGTTTAGACAAATCAGCCCCAGTGCCCCTGTCCAGCCGGGACACAGGAGAAATCCCAGGGGTATGTTTTCTTTTTCCCATCCAGTTATCCAGGTTGTGCTTAAAAAAGGGCAAAGAGGTACTCTGCTTGATGTGGAGAGGAGTCTTTGGGACACAAATCTGTCCCACCAACAAGTCTTGCTGATGTCACAAACCATGTTGAAGCTGCTCATGCAGGTTACTCAAGTGGAGCTGGACTTACAATAGTCCGATCAAGGTGGGGTCCATGATCGCCTTATATGCCAGACAGAGGTCACCTCTGAGGAGTCTGTATGAAACTGAGTAGAGGGATAGGGCTTTTAGCCTGTTTGTGTATGGTAGATGTTTGAGGCCCTGTATTCTCTTGGTGAGGAACCTCTGTGGTCTCTCCAGCTGCTGCATGGGCTTTGTGAGGTACATGCCGAAAGGGGCTTTGTACTCAATAATGGGCCTTATAAGGGAAGAATAAAGGGATGTTATGACCTCCTTATCGAGATACTGTTAGTTATGAGGTGGGTCATGTAGAAGGCTTTCTGTATAATGGAAGCAACGTGATAGTCAAAAGTCAGGTTGCTATCAACCTGGATGCCCAAATCCCTCACGACTGATTGCGTGCTTAGGACATTGCTATTAATGTGATCATTTGTGGGGATGTCACTCTTCCCAAAGGGGATGATGATGCATTTTTTGGAATTCAGCTTGAGGCCATGTTTCTGGCACCAGTCATTTGTCTGAGTGAAACCCTCTTGGAGGATGTCCACATCACTAGAGGAATTGATGACAGCACCCAGCTTGCACGCGTCTGCAAACTTGGTCAGCCATAGCGTACTGGTTTTGGCCTGCACCTCAGAAAAGTATATCCCAAATAACAGCGGTCCCAAGACCGAACCCTGGGGTGCGCTGCTTGTTGTGGGTCTACTGCTTGAGGTGGCTTACCCTATTTTGACTAGGTGGGTTCTGTCAGTGAGCCAGTTTGCTACCCATCTGGTAACATATGGATTCATGCCTAGTTGAGAGAGTTTATGTATTATGCCTGAGTAGGGAATAGTGTCAAAGGCTTTGGCCAAGTCAAAGTAGGTAGGTAGTGGGCACTGTCTTCCCCTTGTTCATGACTTTGGTGACTGTCTCAAAGAAGTCAACTAGATTTAGCAGACATGACCTCCCCTTGATGAAGCCAAACTGTGTGGGATCAAGTGTTTGGATGTTGCCAATGTCCTTGTTAATGAGGTCCATGATAATCCATTCCATGGCCTTACACATCAGGCTAGTTAGGCTGATGGGTCTATAATTTCCTAAATCGGTGGGTACTCCACCTTTGTGTAAAGGGATGACAGTGGCTGTCCTCCACTCAGCTGGGATGAAGCCAGTACTCAGGCTTTGGTTGAATAGGGTGCCTAATGGTGCTGCAGTTTCCTGCCTGAGTTCATGTAGGATGCAGCCTGGGATGTTATTGGGTCCCATGGAGGTTGCGTTTTCTACCTTTGAGAGAGTAGTGATGACCTGTTCCTAGATATAAGGGGAAGGGGGCAGATACTGGGATGTCCTGATTTACTGCTGGGGGGACAGAGGGGTAAGGTTTTCAGTGAATCTGTTAGCCAATGAGTTTGCTATATCTGCAGCATTTGTATATGTGGTGGTCTTGACCACCAGTTCTGAACAGATCTGGGTGCTTCCTTTGAGGTTGCAAACATATGTGAAGAAGGCCTTATGATTGTCTCTAGTAGATGTGGCCAATTTGGACTCAAATTTGCTTTGGAGGATTTCACTAGTGCTCTTATTTGCTTGTTCAGGCTAAGGAGACTTTGGTTCCAATTGGGCACCTGCTCCTTCTTGGTCTTAGCAATTTTTTCCTTTTGTTATAGAATTGTTTATTGCAGATGTCCACCAGATAGGTTTACTCTTCCTTGCAGAGGATGATTTAGTCCTGTCGGGTATTCCTGATTCCATGCATCTATATAAATGTTCGTATATTGCTTTGGTATAGTTTTGGATATTGTTGCCAGTTCCTACAGAGGGGGAGGGACTGTGAAGCTGTTTATACCATCCCTCAAGAGGCTGTAATCAGCTTTGGAGAAGTTTTTTATGTCTGATCCTAGCTGGGGATGGTGACTTTGAAAGTGACTGCTTTATTACCAGGGAGAATGATACTGTAGGGATGCTGCAGTGGTTACTCATGTTGGTTAATATCAAGTCCAGGATATTATCACCTCTTGTGGGAATATCGACTAGCTGTTCCAAGGCATTTGCATTGACAGAATCAAGGAATCTCTGGGCATTTGTGTTCTGGCATGTGTAGTTCTTCCAGTCTATGTTTGGGAAGTTAGTCACCCAGGATCAGGGTAAAGGGTTGAATCTTGATAGATTCGAACAGGTCCAAATAGACGGATTGGGCATCTTGAGTCCGAATTGGGGGCTAGTAGCTAGCTATGATTTGAATAGGGGTCTTGTCAATGATTAACTGCACCTGGAGTGTCTCCTGTGCGTCATGCTGTTTGACCAGCCTGGAGGTGTGTATGTCTTTAGTGTGTGTTGAATCTCCACCTCCTTTGGCTTTACTGCCCACAGTTTGGGGTCTGAATGTATGCTAGGATGAGTAACCAGGTAAGGCTGAGATGTTCTTCACAGGTTTGAACCAGGTTTCTGTGACTGCATAGATGTCAGCATTTTCCAGGGTTAGGAATGCTTGCAGTGAGTGCAGTTTCATGTTTAGACTCCTAGCGTTTAGCAGCATGACTTTTAATTTGGGGATATTGGGGCAAGAAATGCCTGACTGGTAGCACTGTTTCCCCTGAATGCCTGATTTCTGCATTTAGATCAGTGACAGGTGTCTGGTATTACACCATTCTGAGTGTATGAGGTCACAGACAATGAAATGGAAACTAGAAAGAGAAATGCTGCTGTGCCATTTCTGGAGCCAGGACCAGTAAGAAATTCCAAGCAGTGCTTGGTGCTCTAGTTTGGTTTCTGACTGGTCTGGCTCCTTTGTGAAGTTTGCATATCTTCCCCATATCTGTACATGTTTCACCAGGGGCTGTATTTTCCACCCCATGCATCCCATTGATATAGCTGGTGAATAGGTGGTAGACCTGCCCTTAGATGTATGTGTGGTGTCAGTGCAAGTCTTGGGTGTGTCCTAAATGGACTGGCAACCCATCCAGATTTGATCTTATACTTCTTGATTACTAGAATTGACATGGACATGGATAAGCAAGTACCCAAAAAAGATGGATGATGTCACAGGACATCAAATGTGAGAGGTCTAGTGGCAGCAGTAATCTTGTAGATTCAGCCCAAGTAGAATCTGATTGCATTCTTTGTTCCTTAAAAATATTTATTTAAAAAACTGTTTGCCTTTAGTAGTTTGAACCTAGTGGGTAGGGAAAAAGAGGGTGCATTTTCCTTAATATGTATTTACTGTGATTTCAGAAACAGAAAGTGAAAATGAATTCCGACCACTCGATGAAAAGATTGATGAATTCCATCCTAAGGCTACAAGAACACTTTTTATTGGTAATTTGGAAAAGACCACAACATATACCGACCTTCAGAACATATTTCAGCGTTTTGGGGAAATTGTGGTATGTATGGCAGTTTTTCAGCAGCTGAAAGTAGCAAACAGAAAGCAGGATTGTTTTTCTACAGCAAGTTTCACTTGATGCACTTCCAGATAAAGCTTTGTTAGAAGAACTTTTTTGTTGACTGAAAATGTGGGAATTTTGAGTTTCTAAAAATAGAGTAATTTTGTGTATTTCCTGTCTATATTTTACAGTAGTTGTGGTCTGCTATATAGCTAACAGTTTGTACTGTTATGTCATGCAAGTGGACATGCACAAGGTGAGACACTTACACTCCTGGTTTTAACAAGAGCAGGCTTGGAAGCACTAAAAAGGGCTATCCCTTTCTTTTGGAGTGAAGTAGAGCAAATGTACAAAAAAAAAACAGGATTCTCCACTTAATGTGCGCTGAATCTTGAAACACAAGTGGGAGATATTATTGAGAATGTAGCCCAGTCAATAGATCTGAACTCTTTGTCCATTCCCAAAATAACACTATCATTGAAGTCGTTCCCAATACGAAACTGCTAGGTGTCATCATATCCACAGTAATATCAGAAAAACCCGTCAAAAACTAGGAGCCCTTTATATAGGCACAACTACTTTTTTAATTCCCCTGCAAAAAAAGGCTTTTGCCTCATCGTTTCTGCTTCCAACTATTTTATATGGCACCCCCATCCTCACCCACATACAGTCCTCTCTAAAAAAAATAAACTCAACTCATGTTACAGGAAAACTGCCAAATATGCTATAAATGCCAAATTCTTCACCCAGCACTGCACCACACTGCAGCAACTAGACTGTCTTGAACTCCCTCATCGCCTAATGTACCTACAACTTACTATTCCCCATAAACTTATTTACCTCCCAGCAGCCTGCCCATCTCTCACTAGTATACTGACCATCTACCATCCTAATCATCACCTCAGGTCAGAGACCAAAATGCTGTTAATTATCGACAAACCTAAGCTCTCTGCCAGCCAAATGCTTTACTCTGTTACTGTTTCTAAACTATGGAATGACCCCCCCCCCCTTCCACTCAGAGCCATGTCTAATGTCTCTACCTTTAAAAAATCCCTTAAACTTCATCTCTCCTCACAGTGGTTATGCACTTGCACCTCTACTAAGAACTACATAACTTGACCCTATCACTATCTTTCTCCTCTTCTCTCTATAACCACTCTAATCTCCCTTTCTCTCAACCACCCCAACTCATATTTCCACTCACTTTGAGCCTGCAGTACACCTACATTACCATACTGTTTTTCCTTCTTCTCTGCTATTTATCTTATTCCGTATTTAATTTATATTTATTTCATAGTTTCAGTCCATGACTGTATGCTATTTCCTCACTGTTTGTCTCCAACCCACCCTCTGTTGCTAATCTATTGTATGTAATCATCATGTTTGTCTCCAATTTTACCTCCTTCAATAATTTAGAGTATGCAGTCATAATGTTGTTTTATTTGCTACTGTTGTATTATATATCCTGTATCATTGTAACATATTTCTTTTCTGTATGTGTTAAATGTGGAGCTTTTCTCCCCCGGCCTCCACTGAAAATGGGTTCTTCTGGCCCAGTGGTCTACCTCGGTAATCAAATGCAATAAATAAATAAATGGTCTCTAGCTATGATGTTTGAGGGAACAAGAAAAAAGAGATGTTCATCGTGTAATACTGCTGCAGTCATCACACCTGGGGTTATCCTGCCGTCAGGCGTTCCTGCAGTCGGCCGATTCCCAAAGTCTTGGTCCGGCGTCGGTTGTCGTCGCTTCTTCCCTGACGTCAGAGCGACAGGGGGATAAAAGAGGCAGCCGACGCCATTTTCTCCAGTCTTTCTTGCCGCGCGGTGCCCGAAGCAGAAGCAGTTTGCAAGTGCCGGTTGGCTAGCTCCTGAGATTTTCGAATCTAATTTCAGCCTGAAGTCTTCTCTAAAGCTAAGTACCCCGTTGGGGAAACTTTTCTTGCCTCAGACCGATGTCAGACAAAGTTAATAATTGCATTTCTTGTGGGAAGCAAATACCTCATAAGGATTTTCATTCTTATTGTATTCCTTGCCTAGGCCCAGACCACGATGTCTCTGGTTGTCGGTTTTGTGCTAGGTTCAACAAACTTACAATCAAGCGTCGGGCAGATTTCGCCCGACATTATTTTGCCAGAAAATTTAATTATAGCATGTCGTCGGAGCAACCGACATCAGCAATGATTAAAAAACGCTAGGATAAGGACAGGCAACCAAGGCCAAGACCAGATACCGAGGCCTCAGCAAGGCCTGCCGCCGGTTCTCCGTTTTTCAGCTAGGCGCCTACGCAGCCCCTGACTACCGCAGATTTAGAAATTCTGACTGCCTCCCAGGCCGAATCAGCTGGGCCTCAGGAGCCGGTTCCATCTCACCCCTCGGACGCCAACCCTGACAATGATCCAGAGATTTTGGACAGGCCTTTGGTTTCTGAAGGTGTCTTCAAACCGACAACTATCTCTATTAAGTCTTATGCTAAACTTAAAGCCCCCTTAAAAGTTAGGAAACCGGGTCCACAGTCCCCCTCACAGGCCCCTATGCCTAAAAAACAGATGCTTAAGATGGCTGAGGATTTAATTACCCTTATCAGGGGTTCACAACCCCCTCCTGACAAAAGGCCTAGACTGGAGGAAGATTATCCTTCCTCTGACCAAGCATCCATTTCCTCAGCTAACTCTGAGGACCAGGATTATTCCTTCCCTCCTTATGAAGGCTCAGATGCTGAAGAGTCCATTCCCTCTGTCTCCCCCCTGAAGACTACTCTTTTGGGGAAACTTTACACACCATGAGGGAACACTTCCACTGGGAAGGCCAAGATTACTCTGACTCTAAGAAAAGACTCCGTGAGTTTCTTCTTCTCCCACAGCATAGACCCCTTGCAATTCCTCCAATTTTAGACATTTTGGATGATGTTTACACTGAATCTAGTCTAAACCCAGAGTCCTTACCTCCTGCACCAGCTAAACCAGACAGATACTACCGAGTTCCTGATTCTCATAGGTTTCTATATAAAAACCCTGTTGCAGACCCCAAAACCATTTCCCAGGGTCCCAATGGGGTTAAGGCCTCTACTGCTAAGAATCCACTACCTTCTGAAAGAGATTCCGGAGCATTAGAAAGATGGGGGAAGAAAGTGTATGCGTCTGCCACTTTGGCCATGAGGGCCTTAAACTGCCAATTCCACATGCTAAAATACCAGCAGTACTTGATTACACAGTTAAAGCAGAAAATGATCCCTCAGACAGATCAACCTGATTTCAAAGAGATGCAGGATTTGCTGCATGCAGCAGAACAGGTGGGAAAGCATACCTTACAAGTGTGGTTTTCATTCATTGGAAGCTTCATTTAGAGCAACTGTCACAGGATCTGTAATACGTAGACATTCTTGGCTAAAAGAGCAAGCCTTACCAGAACATGTCAAAGCAAAGTTATTGGATGCTCCAGTGCAGAAAGATGTGTTATTTGGTGTCAAAGCAGAGGAAGTTTTAAAGAAAATGGAAGAAAAGACAAAATCTATGCAGACATTTAAAGATTTTTTACAAGTACAACCTCCTCGTTTCAGCAGAAACTGGCCATCAAAAAAAATGTTCCTTTCCTGCATCAGACAGACCCCAAAGGGGTAGGTACAGACACCCAAGGGGCAGAGGCCAGCCACAAGGTTCTTTCAGGCCTAGACAATGGCACACAACTCAAACAGGTGGAGACAAAAGATCTCAACCCTTCAGGAAACAAACACAATGACTTTCCTCTTTGCCTGCCAAGCAAAATTGCCCTGGTAGCACCTTTGGGAGGAAAACTGGCTCTATTTCCACAAAATTGGCGCATCATAACAAAGGACAAATGGGTTCTGGATATTATTACCCGAGGCTACAGATTTCATTTTCACACTTTACCACGGATGAGAGGCATGCCAAATCTGCCTCCAAACCAATGGGCAGAGGCACAAACGCAAATTTCAGCTCTCATGGATATGAAAGCAATTCAAAAGGTACCTACAAAGGAGCAAGGTCAAGGTTTTTACTCGACTATTTCTAGTACCAAGAAAGGACAAAGCCTGGAGACCCATTTTAGACCTCTCAATTCTAAACACTTACCTGGAGGTACCCAAATTCAAAATGCTCACACTACAGCAGCTTCTTCCCAGCCTGGGCAAGGAGTCTTGGCTGGTAATGTTGGACCTCAAAGAGGCATACCTGCATGTCCCTATCAGACAAGATTGCAGAAGATGCCTCAAATTTTTGGCAGGTACAACGCATTATCAGTTCTCTGCATTGCCCTTTGGCTTATCTACTGCGCCCAGAGTATTCTGAAATGCCTGGCATCAGTAATTGCATACTGCAGACAATGAGGAATACAAATTTATCCATATCTGGACGACTGCCTGATCCAAGCGGACAGCAAGGCCATTCTATTACAGCATCTGGCATTTGTAACAAAGCTGCTAAGTTGCCTAGGGTACACAGTAAACAAAAAGAAGTCAAAGCCAATACCCTCACAAGACATAATATTCCTGGGTGCCAGGTTAAATACAACAGCCCAGATGGCTTATCTCACGCCAGACAAACAAAAACAACTGACTCAATACTTCAAAAAGATGGCAACTTTTACCCAGCTCACTGCAAGGAAAATCCTGCAGGCATTGGGGTTCATGGCATCCTGCATTCAACTAATTCCACATGCAAAGCTGCATATGAGGAAATTATAATGGTACCTGAAAAGTCTATGGACTCAACACAGGCACAGCCTCGAAACAAGTATACCTCTCATTCCCTGCCTTCAAAAAGAGTTCCTATGGTGGGCTCAAGCATGTCAAATAAACAAGTGTCTTCCTTTTGTTTTACCTCCAGCAAACCAAACTATGACAACAGATTCTTCAGACTACGCCTGGGGAGCACACATGGCAGGACAGTGCATACAGGGCAAATGGTCCGCAAAACAAATGCATCTACACATCAACCAAAAGGAGATGCTAGCTGTGCAAAATGCACTGACAGCCTTCAAGGATCTCTTGCATCCAGAACAACTACTAATAAGGACAGACAACACCACAGTTATGTGGTACATAAACAAACAGGGAGGAACACACTCCTACCCTTTATGCAGACAGGCAATGACCTTGTGGAACACAGCATTGACTTTCAAAGTACAACTGCAAGCACAATTCCTGCCAGGAAAGGAAAACATATTGGCAGACGAATTAAGCAGAAATTTGGCAGATCCTCACGAGTGGAGACTACACCCACAAGTATTTTCAATGATAACTCAAAGGTGGGGACGCCCAGACATAGATCTATTTGCCTCCCCCAACAATTGCCAACTACAGAAATTTTGCACAAGGACTTATCATTCCCTAGCCTGGAAAGTGGACGCCCTATCATTCAGTTGGACAGCATTGACAGTCTATGCCTTCCCACCAGTACCTCTCTTGACCAAGGCATTACTGAAAGTCAGATCAGAGAGACCTCAAATGATCCTTATTGCTCCGGACTGGCCACGTCAGCACTGGTACCCATTACTCACAGCCCTCCATGGATCTTACCTCAGTTCCCACTCCTGTTGACTCAGCAAAACTCTTGGATCCTTCACAGTCAGCTCAGGACTTTAAATTTAGCTGCATGGAGAATACCTTGAATTATCAATCAACACTTCTCTCAAAGGACGTCCTGAATGTCATTTTGGAAGCCAGGAGGCCCAGCACCAGAAAAACTTACTCAGACAAATGGAAAAGATTTTGTGCATGGAACCAGGCTAAAGGCCAAAATCCTTGGATACCAAACATTCCTCAAATGCTGCAATACTTAACTGAGATGCTACAAAGAGGCCTTTCTTTCTCATCCATTAAGATCCATGCTTTAGCCATTTCAGCTTAATATAATACGGAACCTCCCATATTGTCACACCCTTTACTAAGGCAGTTTCTCAGAGGGGCTAAGAATATAAGACCCCCCCCCCCCGAAACCCCCCAACACCAGCTTGGGACCTCAACTTCGTTTTAGAAAAATTAACACTGCCTCCTTTCGAACCAGCCTTCTCAGCAGAACTACAATACTTATCATGGAAAACCGCTCTGTTGCTGGCTATCACCTCAGCACGCAGGGTCTCAGAACTACAGGCACTTATGGCAGTGGAACCTTTCATCATTTTCCATCAGGACAGAGTCTCTTTACGAACTAACCCTACCGTTATGCCAAAGGTAGTATCCAGTGTGGCTTTGAATCAGACCATTCATTTACCACCTTTTATCCAAATCCCCAGAATAAAGGAGAAAGACTCCTTCACTCTTTGGACACTCACAGACAGCTACGTTACTATTTGGATAAGACAAAGACCTTCAGAAAAACTGACCAACTCTTTGTATCCTATGCTGCAGGTTCACAAGGAAAGGCTATTTCAAAACAGACCATCTCCATATGGATAGCACATTGTATCCGTTTTTGTTACTCGCACCATGGGAAAGCAGTGCCTGTTAATATTAGGTCCCATTCTACCAGGGCTACATCTACCTCAGCAGGCTTTCTCAGGGGGGTTCCAACCAAGGATGTTCTGGAGGCAGCTACATGGAGTTCAGTGCACACCTTTACCAAGCACTACCACCTTCCATTATAATCAAAAACCAGAGCTGGTTTTGCCACGGCAGTTTTGCGGGGCATCCTAGCTTCACCTAACCCGGTTTAGTACCAGCCACCCATCCATAGCTTTGGGATTCAACCCAAGTGTGATGACTGCAGCAGTATTACACGATGAACATAGTACAGTTTTGTACCTACCATAAATGTAGATGTTCGAGTGTATATACTGCTGCAGTCCAGGTTACCCTCCCACCATCCCCTCTACATACCAGGGTGTTAGTTATAACTCCATGTACATCATTCTAATGGATGCATGCCTATATGGTGTATTTGCTAACAGCTAGTACTATTGTTTATCCACTAAGGTATTTTGCATAGTTATTTGTATCGCCTTCCTAGTTGGGGGCACCTGATATCTGGGGCAAGAAAAACTGAAGAAAATGGCGTCGGCTGCCTCTTTTATCCCCCTGTCGCTCTGACGTCAGGGAAGAAGCGACGACAACCGACGCCGGACCAAGACTTTGGGATTCGGCCGACTGCGGCAGGATAACCCCAGGTGTGATGACTGCAGCAGTATATACACTCGAACATCTACATTTATGGTAGGTACAAAACTGTACTTTTCAGTTGCACTGAACTGCTTTGAGGTATTGTTTATTGCTGTTGAAATGTTAGTGATCTTGTTCACTTTTAACAGCATTTTTATTTATTTTTTTTATTTTACATTTGTTGACCAGGAAAGTCCGACTGGATATATGTCCATTTTCAGCGGAGGCCCGGGGAGAAAAGCTCCAAATACAATAAAGAAATTTTGTAAACATACTTAAAAAGGATTTTTGACTATTAAGACTCATCTTAAACTTTAAGCAATACTTAGTATACATATTCTTTACAAGTACCAGTCATAGAGAATAAAATATATAGCATAGTTTCACTGGTCGCAGGAGTGATTTAGTGCTTTTGTATATTGCTTTCTAGTCAGTATTCTTGATAGTTTACAAGAACATTTCTCTTTAGTTTAAGAAGACATTTCCTGCCCATAGCTGTTCAGCATTTGTATTGTTCAGTATCTTGTGAATTTGGTTAACAGTGAACTTGTGCTAAATTATGTTCTTATACACAGTGCTTTGGCTGTAGCCTAATGTGAAGGCTCTTCCTATTTCAACCTCCTAGTTGCTTGCTGTTTAACCTTTCTAATATTGTGACATGTTAGGAAAGCAAGTGTAGTTTCTATAAAGATGCAACACTTGTGTTTTTTCTTGTTTTTTTTTCTGTTGTGAATGTAGAAAATAAAATAAATTTAGTAGCAGATGTGTGGCATTTGTTAGCATTGTTGCATACAACTGTGTCTTCAGCTGTTTGTTACAGATTGTTCGGTTGCGCGTTTCCCTATATTTTAATAAATGTGAATATTTTGAACAGCTTTGCAAAGCTAATTCTAGCCCACATGTCTCTCACAGAGCCTGTTATTGATCGATTCCTTTCAGGATATTGACATTAAGAAGGTGAATGGAGTTCCTCAGTATGCGTTTCTGCAGTACTGTGACATTGCCAGTGTCTGCAAAGCCATCAAGAAAATGGATGGGGAATATCTTGGGAATAATCGACTCAAGGTACACATTTTATTATTTTTGCCTTTCCTGACTGTAGCATAAAAAAAAGAAAGAAAAAAAGAATGGGGAGCAACATTTTAACATTATAATTGAAATTGTGGTATTTTACTAGCTGTTTCAATTAGATTGGTAAGACGTTTGCTAGCTTCTTTATATCCTTTTTAATGTTGTTTGTATGACTTCAGTACTTCTGGTGTACTTTCCTGATGTTTATCGTGTTTCACTGTTGCAGTCCTAACAAATGGGTTATCCGGCTCCCGGTAGCACTCAGTCGGCCAGAATAACAAAGGTAAGTAAAAATGATGTCAGTTGCCGTTGGTTGTAAAGGACGTCAGTGCGTCCGATACAAAAGGAGGCAGCCGACTTCACTCCCTCAGTCTTCCTTGTCGCTGAGCCCGGAGCAGAAGCTTTTCATGCACGAGTGCCGGTCGGCAGTTTACCTTTGTTGAATTCCGACTACAAAGTGTTGGAAGTCTACTACAGCTAAGTACCCCGTTTGGTATCCTCTTTTCTTACCTTAATGAATGTCAGAAAAAGTTAATAATTGCCTTACCTGTGAAAATTCCCCATAGAGATTTTCATTCCTATTGCATTATCTGTTTAGGCCTTGGTCGCAACGTTCCCAGTTGTAATCTTTGTGCCTTCTTTAATCCGCGTACTATCCGTTGTCAGGCTAAGATTTTGGCTAAGTATTTCAGAGTTTGGCCTAAGTTTGTGGGTATGGCGTCTGCCGGTCTTCAGGCTTCAGATATTCCGAAAAAGTGTAAGGACAAGGATCGTGATACGCCTCAGAAAACTAAGTCCTCAGATGAGGCTAACTTGGTCGTCAGTCAGGCAGGAGCCAGTGAGACGCTTTTGCAGTCCCTGCAGTCTGCAGATGTACAATTGCAGGTCTTGGTCGAGTCAGAGTCCCTTAGGCCTTCATCCTCCGGTTTGTCTTCCGACCTGTCGCTGGTCGCCTCTTCTGCTGGAGCCGGTACCACTAAGCTGACTCTAGGGTCCGAGGCCTCTGGTGTGCGATCTGACAACAAACTTCTTCTTTCTACTCCTGCTGCTTCGGTAGTTGCCAGGCCTCCCGAGTCCTTCAGGCTTGCAGGTAAGCCTTCCACCCGTAAGCCTATGAAAAGGCAGGCTCCAGTTCCTTCTAGTTCACCTCAATACCAGATGGTTAAAATGGCTAATGATTTGTTAACTCTTATCGGGGGATGTTCTTCGTGTTTCACTGTTGCAGTCATTACATTTGGGGAAATCTGCTGGCAGGTTGCCGTCATTCGGTCTGAATATCAAAGTCTTGGGTCCTGCATCGGTTGCTGCCTCCTCTTCCATGACGTCAGGTCGTCAGGGGTATAAAACATGTAGCAGATACCATTTTCTTTAGTCTTTCTTGCTGCCCAGTGCTCGAAACAGAAGCAGTTCGCAAGTGCCAGTCGGCAGACTCCTTAAATTTTAGCATTCGAGTTTCAGAACCAAAATCTTCTATTAAAGCTATGTACTCCGTTGGGGAAACTTTTTCTTGCTCCTTACCGATGTCAGTAAAAGTTAATAATTGCATTACTTGTAGGAAGCAAATACCTCATAAGGATTTCCATTTGTACTGTATTCCTTGCCTAGGCCCAGATCATAATGTGCCTTGCTGTCGGTTTTGTGCTAGATTTAACCAACACACTATTAAGCGTTGGTATATCTTTGCTTCAAAATATTTTGGAAACAGGTTTAACTACCCTGAAATGTCGTCGGATAGCAATCAGACTACCGGAATTCACAAAAAACGCAAAGAAAAGGACAGAGACAGTCGAGCTCCGAAACAGACGACGAAGCTTCTCCTAATCCAGTCGCTGGTTCACCAGTACTCAGTGAGGCGCTTTCACAGCCCCTGATACCCGCTACTTTCGAGTCGGAGGCCTCTACCGAGACCCATGTGGAGTCCGGCATGCTGCGAGATTCTCAGAGTATTGTACCAGCGGATGTCTCTCCCTCGGATGGGTCCGGAGCCGCTGAGCAGGCACCAGCTTCTGAGGGTGTTTTCAGGCCTCAGCATTTCTATATAAAACTGACGCCAGCTTCAAAAACAAAGACAAAAGCAACTTCTAAGGCTAAAAAAACGACGCATGAGCCACATGCTCAGGCTTCTATGCCCAAAAAACAGATGATCAAAATGGGTGAAGACTTAATTACCTTGATCTGGGGTTCCCAACCCCCCCGATAAGAGGCCTAGGCAAGACACTGATTATGATTCTTCAGATCAGGTTTCTATTTCTTCTGATTCCTCTTCTGATCAGGAATTTTCTATACCACCTTGTGAGGATTCAGATGCAGAAGAGTCCATCCCATCTGCATCTCCTCCTGAAGATTATTCTTTTTGAGAATCCTTGCATACTTTGAGGGAACATTTTCATTGGGAGAGTCAGGATTTCTCAGAATCAAAAGAGGCTTAGGGATTTCCTTCTACTTTCTTAGCATAGGCCTTTGGCCATACCTCCTGTATTAGACATTGTTGATGTGTTTTCGGAATCAAGCATGGCTCCAGATTCCCTACCCCCGGCTCCTAGTAAGCCAGACAGATATTACAGGGTTCCTGACTTTTATTCAAAAGTCCTGCTGCTGACCCTGAAACTATCCCACAGGGTTCCAAAGGTGTAAAGGCCTCTACAGCTAAGAATCCTACCCCCTCTGATAGAGATTCCAGGGTGCTGGATAGATGGGGAAAGAAGGTTTATGCATCTGCAACCTTGGCAATTATGGCTTTAAACTGCCAGTTTCATATGCTTAAATATCAACGGCATGTTATGGGATTATTGAAACAGAAAATGATGTTGATTTCTGAATGTGTGGAAAATAAAGAATTACAGGAATTATTGCATGCAATAGAACAGGTTGGAAAGCATACTCTGCAATGTGGTTTTGATTCCTTGGAGGCCTCCTGCAGGGCTGCAATTACTGGATCTGTGATTAGAAGGCATGCCTGGCTCAAGGAGCAAAATCTGCCTGATCATGTTAAAGCTAAATTGTTGGATGCACCTTTATAGCATAATACTCTGTTTGGTAATAAGGCAGGTTTTAAAGAAAATGGAAGACAAAGCTAAGTCTATGCAAACTGTAAAATCTTCTTACAAGTGCAACCACCAAGATTCAGTAGACACTGGCCTACAAAAAATTGGTCCTTTCCTGTGCCCGACAGAGCCTCACGGGGCAAATCCAGGCACTCAAAAGGCTCTACATACCAGTCACAGGGTTCTTACAGGTCAAAGCAATGGGGTGACTCTACCTCCAAATCTGGAGGAAACAAAACACAACCCTACAGTAAACAGTCTCAATGACTTCCCCCTGCCATCACCAAGCACTTATCGTTTGGCAGCCCCCTTAGGGGGAAAAGTGGCACTTCATACTCAAAATTAGCAGTTAATAACCCAGGACAAGTGGGTATTAAACATAGTATCCCAGGGATACAGATTTAATTTCCATACCTTTCCAATTCCAAACGGTTTGCTAGATCTGCCAAAATGTCAGTGGGCAGAGGCACAGAAACAAGTTACGTCCCTCGTGGACTGTTCTTGGTACCCAGAAAAGACGATGCCTGGCGCCCAATACTGGATTTATCGATTTTGAACACATTCTTGGACATCCCAAAATTCAAAATGCTGACTTTGCAACAGCTTCTGCCCATGCTAGGCATGAATGCTTGGCTAGTGATTCTAGACTTAAAAGAGGCATACCTGCATATCCCAATAAGGGAATCGTGCAGAAGATACCTCCGTTTCAAGGCTGGTTTTATGCATTACCAATTCTCTGCACTGCCCTTTGGCTTTTCTACTGCGCCCAGGGTCTTTACAAAGTGCCTGGCACCAGTAATTGCATTTTGCAGACAAAGAAGTATACGAATCTATCCTTACTTGGACGACTGTCTCATTCAAGCAGAAAACAAGGACATTCTTCTTCAACATCTGGCATTTGTAAAAAGGCTTCTAACATGCCTAGGGTACACAATAAACAAAAATAAATCACATCTGGTACCCTCTCAAAAGATTACATTCCTGGTTGCAAGCTTGAATACAACTGCCCAGATGGCTTACCTTACGCCATACAAACAAAGGCAACTGACTATTTACTTCAAACAGATCGCAACAAAAACCCAGTTATCTGCAAGACAAATTCTGCAGGCTTTGGGGTTCATTGCATCCTGCATTCTACTAATTTCATATGCAAGACTGCATATGAGGAAACTACAGTGGTATCTAAAAAGTTTATGGAATCAACATTGTCACAGTCTGGAAACAATGATTCCTCTCATTTCCTGACTACAACAGGAGTTTCTTTGGTGGGCAGAGACATGTCCCCAGAACATGGGACGGTCTTTCACTCTACCCCCTGCCACCCAAACCCAAACTACAGTCACATCAGACTATGCTTGGGGGGCCCACCTGGCGGGGAGATGCATTCAGGGCATATGGAGCCCAAAACAAATGCATCTGCTTATCATCCAGAAAGAGGTGTTAATGCCCTGACAGCCTTCAAGGACTTACTTCATCCAGGACAACTACTGATAAAGACGGACAACACCACGGTTATGTGGTACATAAACAAGCAGGGGGGTACACATTCCTACCCCTTTGCAGACTAGCCATGGCATTGTTGGGACACAGCCTTGACTTACCAAGTACATCTTCAAGCTCAGTTCCTGCCAGGAAAACAAAATACCTAAGCAGAAATCTTATGGACCCTCACGAGTGGAAACTGGATCCACAAGTCTTCAGCATGATAACAGAGAAATGGGGGAGTCCGGACATAGATCCATTTGCCCCTCCCCAGAATTATCAACTGGACAAATTCTGCACAAGGACTTATCACAGACAAGCATGAAATGTGGATGCTCTGTCCTTCAGTTGGAAAAACCTATCAGTCTAAGCCTTTCCTCCTCTGCCTCTTCTTCCCAAGATCTTACTAAAAATCAGAAAGGAAAAACCAAAAATTATCCTAATTGCCCCAGACTGGCCTCGCCAGCACTGGTACCCAATTCTAAGGAATATGTCCTTGGTTTTTGCCTCAAATACCTCATCTACTGTCTCAGCAGAGCAATCAAATTCTGCACAATCGTCTCCAAACTTTGAACCTGGCAGCATGGCTGATCATGTAATTATTCAAAACACCTCTCAGTAAATCTGTGATGGATGTCATTTTGGAAGCAAGAAGGCCTAGTACTAGAAAATCGTATGCTGATAAATGGAAGAGATTCTGTGCTTGGAACCAAGCACAAGGGACTGATGCAGCAAAGCCAAATATTCATCAGATTTTACAATACTTGACTGAGATGCTTGACAAGGGCCTATCTTTTTCATCAATAAAAATCCATGCCTCTGCCATCTCGGCTCATTACAACTCGCATCTTTTCTCATCCTCTGCTAAAACAGTAACTTAGAGGGCCCAAAAATTTAAGGCCCCCCAGAAGATCACCAACTCCTGCATGGGACCTCAATTTTGTGTTGGAAAAGCTCACCCTGCCTGCATTGGAACCAGCAGCTACTGCGGATATAAAGTTTTTTATCTTGGAAAACAGCTTTTTTTCTGGCAATCACTTCAGCAAGAAGGGTTTCAGAACTACAGGCCCTCATGGTTATGGAGCCTTTTATTACATTTTACCTGGACAGAGTGTCCCTCCGGACCAGTCCTTCCTTTATGCCCAAGGTAGTATCCAGTGTGGCTCTTAACAAAACTATTCACCTGCCAACGTTTTACCCAAATCCGCAGAACAAGGGGGAGCAGATTCTGCATTCCTTGAACGTACACAGACAACTAAGATTCTACTTAAACAGGACCCAATCTCTAAGAAGGTCTGAGCAGCTACTGGTGGCATTTGCTGCAGAATCAGAGGGGAAGGCTATTTCAAAGCAGACTATTTCAAAGTGGATAAGCCACTGCATTCGTTTCTGCTATTTGCATCATGGTAAACCGGTGCCCAAGGGAATTAGGTCACATTCCACCAGGGCTGCATCTACCTCAGCAGCTTTTCTCAGAGGGGTGCCAACCAAAGACATTCTAGAAGCTGCTACTTGGAGCTCTGTTCATACTTTTACAAAGCATTATCATTTGCCTCTCTTCTCTAAGTCCAGGGCAGGCTTTGCCACTGCAGTTCTGCAGGGCATTATAGCCGCTCCTAATGCTATTTAGTTCCAGCCTCCCATCCATAGCTTTGGGATTCTGCCGAAATGTAATGACTGCAACAGTGAAACACGAAGAACATAGTACAGTTGTGTACACTTACCATAAATGTAGATGTTCGAGTGTATTCTCTGTTGCAGTCCAGGTTATCCACCCGTCCTCCCCTTTTTTCTAGAACTTCTCTTTCCTTCACTATATTCTATAGCCTTTGTGGTGTATTTGCTTTTAGATGAAGGTAAAGTTTATGTTGTTACAATTGCATTTTTATATATATATGTATATATATATATATATATATATATATATAATTTTTTTTTTTTTTTTTTTGCTCCCCATTTGGGGGCACCTGATATCTGGGGCAAGAAAAACTAAAGAAAATGGTGTCGGCTGCATGTTTTATATCCCTGACGACCTGACGTCATGGAAGAGGACACAGCAACTGACGCAGGACCCAAGACTTTGATATTCAGGCCGACTGAGGGCAACCTGCCAGCAGATTACCCCAAATGTAATGACTGCAACAGTGAATACACTCGAACATCTACATTTATGGTAAGTGTACACAACTGTACTTTCTCAGCTTCACCCTCCTAAAAGGAGTAGGGAGGTTTCTCCTGAGGTTTTGTTCTGTTCAGGATCTGTTTCTTCCAGTATTTCTACTGATGAGGAATTTTCTCAGGCTTTTTCTCCCTATGAGGATTCAGATGCAGAGGAGTCCACTCCTTAGGCTTCTCCTCAAGAGGATTTCTTTTTTGGTGACACTTTAAATACCCTCAGGGAACATTTTAAATGGGAAAGCCAGGATTATACACAATCTAAGAAACGGATTAGGGAGTTCCTTGATTTACCTCAGCATAAGCCTCTTGCTTTTCCCCCTGTGTTGGAAGTTGTTGATGTTTTTCTGGAAAATTCCTTGTCTCCAAATTCGGTTCCCCCTGCTCCCAGGAAACCTGAGAGGTTCTACAGAGTTCCTGATTCTCATTTATTTCTTTTCAGGGGCCCGTTGGCGGATCCAGAGGTTATTTCTCAGGGCCCTAAAGGGGTTAAGGCCACTGTTACCAGGAATCCTGTTCCATCGGACAGAGAGTCTAGGAACTTAGGTGGGGCAAGAAAGTTTATACATCTGCCACCCTAGCCATTAGGGCTACCAATTGTCTTTTTCATATGCTGAAATTTCAACAGCACAACTTGGAGGCTATTAAGTCTAAGATTGCAAATGTACCTCTTTTGGCATAGAGTAAAGACATGTAGGATTTGTTGAATTCAGCCACTCTGGTCAATAAGCATTCTTTGCATTGTGGTTTTGACATCCTTGAGGCCTCCAGTAGGGCTACGGCTACTGGATCTGTTATTAAAAGGCACGCTTGGCTCAGAGAACAGCCTCTTCCAGAACCTGTCAAGATTAAGCTTTTGGATTTACCTTTGCATAAAGACAATCTTTTTGGCAGCAAAGCTGAGAAGGTGCTTAAGAAGATGGAGGATAAGGCCAAGTCCATGCCAACTGTTAAAGATTTTCTGCAAGTTCAACCCCTTCGCTTTAGTAGGATTTACCCCTCCAAGAGTTGGACCTTTCCTGATACCAGCAGACAGGACTGTTCCAGGACTAGGGGTTGCAAATCTTCTAGGGGGCAGACAGCTACCCCTCAAAGGTCTAGGCGGTGGCAGGCTTCCACTTCTAAGGCGGGAAGCTCCATGCTTGCATCTGTCTAAGCACTCTCAATGACCTATTACAACTCTGCCTGTTCTTGCTTGCCTGGGGAGTCCTTTAGGGGGAAGATTGGCCCTTTTTCCAGATGCCTGGGCCTCTATCACAAATGACAAATGGTTGCTCAGAACGGTGTCTCTGGGGCACAAGTTCTCTTTCCGCACCTTTCCAGCTCCCAGGGGATTCCAAGACTCTCCTCCAAACCAAAAGGCAGAAGTAGAAAAGCAAATTTTGTCTTTGTTTCATCTGAGAGCAATAGAACCACTTCCTTTTCAGCAGGTAGGCCAGGGCTTTTATTCTAGGCTTTTTCTAGTTCCAAAAAAGAAGGCACCTGGCGTCCTGTCCTAGATCTTTCCATTCTGAACTCTTTTCTAGTGATTCCAAAGTTCAAAGTGCTCACTCTACATCAGTTGCTACAAATGCTAGAAAAGGATTCCTGGCTGGTAACCTTGGATCTCAAAGAGGCTTATCTGCACATCCCTATCAGGAAAAGTTGCAGGCAGTATCTTCATTTCAGAGTGGGCAAGCAGCATTATCAATTCTCTGCGCTGCCCTTTGGCTTACTACTGCTCCCAGAGTCTTCACGAAGTGCCTGGCCCCAGTCATTGCTTTTTGCAGGCAGAAGAAAATTCAGATTTACCCAGACTTGGACGACTGTCTGATTCAAGCAAGTTCTCAGGAGCAGTTATTAAAGGATCTGGAATTTGTAAAGACTCTTCTCTATTCCCTGGGTTACACTCTCAACAAGGAAAAGTAAAAAAATGGTACCATCTAAGGAGATAACATTCCTGGGAGCGAGTCTGAACACAGCTGCCCAGATGGTATATCTCACCCAGGAGAAGCAGACAACTCTTTTAGTTTACTTCAAGGACTTGGCAAGCCTGTCCCAGCTCCCTGCAAGGAAATACCTGCAAGCTCTGGGATTCATGGCATCTTGTATTCTCATAATTCCATATGTGAGACTGCATATGAGGAAATTGCAATGGTACCTCAAGAACATTTGGTGTCAACACACACAGGACCTGTATATGATGATCCCTCTGCTTCCATCTCTGCAGACAGAGTTTCTAATGTGGGCAACAGCCTGTCTACAAAACAAGGGCGTGCCCTTTTGGACACCTCCTGCCACTCAAGTTCTGACTACAGACGTATCGGATTATGCCTGGGGAGCACACCTGGATGGCAGATGCATACAGGGATGGTGGAACGCCCAGCAGATGCACCTGCACATAAATCTAAAAGAGTTGATTGCAGTTCAACAAGCCGTACTAGCCTTCAAGCACCTTATTTCTCCATGGACCTTGCTTGTCAGAACAGACAATACCACAGTCATGTGGTACATCAACAAGCAGGAAGGGACTCACGCTTACCTCCTGTGCAGACAAAGCATGAATCTTGGGTCCATGGCAGCTTCCCTGGACCTGCATCTCCTAGCTCATTTCCTTCCAGGAAGTCTCAGTGTTTTGGCAGACCAGTTGAGCAGGCGAACCCTGGATCCTCACGAGTGGCAGCTGAACAGGGTAGTTCTCTACAGCATCATTCAACGTTGGGGCACACCTCAGGTGGATCTTTTCTCCTCCCTGGGCAATCACCTTCTGCCTCTCGTTTGCACCAGACAGCATCACAGCAGGACTTGCAGAGTGGAGGCTCTGTCCTCCCTTGAACGTTGCTATCAGTTTACGCCTTCCCTCCTCTTCTACCCAGAGTGTTGTTGAAGCTCAGGGACAAATGACCAAGGACTGTTCTCATAGCTCCGGACTGGCCCAGACAGCATTGGTATCTGCTGCTTCGCAGTCTCTCCCAGTTCCCTCCTTGACATCTTCCTCTGAAGCCAGATCTTTTGGTTCAGGAAGGGGGAATTATTCTGCATCCTCATCTTCAGTCCCTTCACTTGGCAGCATGGCTCATAGTTTGACTCCTTCCTTATCTTCTTCGCTTTCCCAGCAGGTGGTTGATGTGCTGAGGGAGGCCCAGGAGGCCTAGCACTAGGACGTCCTATGCTGGAAAATGGGAAGGGTTTTCTCATTGGATGCAGGCTAGAAGGGGATTCCTCTTCTCAGCCTACCCTTCCTCTGATCTTGGAATACCTGGCCGAATTGCTTCAGGGTGATCTTTCCTTTTCTTCTATCAAGCTCCATGCTTCCGCCATTTCTGCTCATTGTTCTTCTGAACAACCCATTTTCTCTCATCTCTTGATGAAAATGTTTCTCAGAGGTGCTTGTAACTTAAAACCTCCCAGAAGGGCACCTACTCCAGCTTGGGATCTTAATTTTGTTTAGAGAAGCTCACTCTTCCTCCTTTTGAGCCAGCTGCCTCTGCAGATTTAAAGTTTCTTTCTTGGAAGACTGACTTCCTCTTGGCTATAACTTCAACAGGGAGGGTTTCGGAGCTACAGGCTTTGATGGCTGTGGAGCCTTTTATTATTTTCCATCCAGACAGGGTCTCTTTGAGAACCAAATCCTCCTTTATGCCTAAGGTGGTTTCTAGCTCGACTCTTAATCAGTCCATACACCTTCCTACCTTCTTTCCTAATCCTCGAAATAAAGGTGAAAGGATCCTACATTCTGCTGATGTGCACAGACAGCTCAGGTTTTACCTGGACAGGACTAAAGACCTTTGGAAATCAGCTTGGTTATTGGTCAGTTTTGCCCCTGGAGCACAGGGCAAGACTATTTCTAAGCAAACCATTTCCATGTGGATTGCACATTGCATAAACTTTTGTTATTCTTTTCATGGCAAGGTTCCTCCTCAAGGGGTTAGGACCCACTCTACTAGGGAAGCTTCAACTTCTGCAGCCTTTTTAAGGGGTGTCCCTACTAAAGATATTTTGGAAACTGCCACTTGGTCTTCTGTTCACACTTTCACGAGACATAATTTGCCTCTGTTTTCCTGAGCCATGGCAGGGTTTGCCATTGCTGTGTTGCAGGGTATTATCTCCAACCCCTGATTCTGTTGGTTCCTTCTCCCTTCTCTGTGGGCTTTGGTAATCAACCCATTTGTTAGGACTGCAATAGTGAAGCACGATGAACATGGTACAGCTGTGTACACTTACCATAAATGTAGATGTTCAAGTCCTGGTTTCCCTCCCTCCTTCCCCCTTTTGGTCCTCTCCTATTCTTTTTTCCTGAGGTGCATGCTGAATTGGATTTTATTTGCCAAAATGGCATTTGGCTTAGCCTTTTTTTCTGGGGGCTTCTGACTGTTATGGCAAGAAAGACTGAGGAAGTGACGTTGGCTGCCTGCTTTTGTATCGGACGCACTGACGTCCTTTACAACCAATGGCATTTTTACTTATCTTTGGTATTCTGGCCGACTGAGGACTACCGGGAGCAGGATAACCCATTTGTTAGGACTGCAACAGTGAATACACTCAAACATCTACATTTATGGTAAGTGTACACAACTGTACTTTTCTAACATTGGACACTTCACTAAGTAAACAGCAAAGTCTCAATATCTGATATGAGTTTATCTGGAATTATATGGTATCTTATCTTGATTCGTTCTAGCTATTTTTTTCCTCCAGAAGCTTCCATGCTTAGGGTACATACTTATTTTCCACTGCTTTCTTATTTTGAATCTCAGTCCTGGCATTCATCATTGAAAAAGTACCACATTTTAGGCACACTACCCCACAAAGTTTGAAGATAGGGGAAAGCATCCAGTTTGGCCTACAAGACCTTCATAAACAGTGGACAGAGGACAATTTTTGGCACTGTGGTAGAGTAAACTTGCTGGTGGTCTTCCAGCAAAGATAAATTGAAGATGTTAATATCTGCTGTACCCTTTTAGCCATATGTAAACAGATGTCTTAGGTTAGGAAAGGGGACCACTTCCTGTGGAAGTCAAACTGGAAGGCAGATGTCCATCATCAGGTAATTCACATGAATAAATTGTACTGCAGAAATGAATATACATTAACATCTGTTGTTAAGGTACACATACAGATGTGTTGCCTCACAAGGGAGCATTTTAAGTGTGGTGGTAGGAATTGTCTTTTGCTAAGAAAATATATTTTGAATTGCTGATTATTGAACAGGGTAAGCTAAGCTGTCAGCCTTACTTCTGTAGATAGAAGTGTTTGGTGATTTTTTTTTAAGTTGTTCCTTTGAACCAGGCTCTCATTTGAGAGTTTTCCAAACTTTCCAAGCACCTTGACATCTTAGAAAGTGTTCAAACATGTTTGTGGAAGGCGCATCTTGCCAAAACACTTTTTTTATTCTGTCTTCTCCTTTGTTCGGGGAATACAAGGTGTCCTCTTATTAGTACTGTGCAACTTGCAAATAGAAAACTTTAGGATCCCTGTCTATTCTACAGCCCCTCTTTAGGATGCCAGTGTCGGTCACATGTCAGCTGCTGCAGAGTGCCTCAGAGGAAGTTGCTGAGACAGCAGGGCTGGTTTCTGGTTCCCCAGCACTCATAAAGCACATCTGCCCTTCTACAATTGTATGCATCATTCGATAGGCTTACTATCCTTGTATATGCTAGATATGACCAGGATATTTTCGGTAGATTAAATGGGCAGAAATAGAAACTTTGCCTTCTTTGAGTAGAGTAGACTCAATGCCTGAGGTCTAGGTGTCCATCTTTGACACTGTCTTAGTTGACTTGCGGTATGAGGTGGAGGAGGAATAAAGCCTTTCCTCAGGTTTTCCACAAGATGTAGTATTTGATGGCTCCTCAATCACCATGAGAAGGCAAATAAGGTGAAGCTTCAAGGAGGTGCTAGAGTCTATGAAAAGGTACCTGGACTTTTTATGGATGAGCTCAAGACCTTAATAGCACCCCCCGCATCCTCCTGACATTTGTGAATGCCTTGGAATCATTATCTCTAAACCTAGATACCCATTTGCATGCACCTAAGAAACCTGATGGGTATTACAGAGATCAAGAGGAATTTAAATATCTCTATAAAACCCTTATGGCTGACCCAGCAGAGGTTTTACTAGAGCCTATAAGATCATCTAAGTTGGTCCTGGGTCAAAAAACACTCCATAATGATGTGAGGAGGATCCCGGACCATTTTGACAAGAAAGTATAATGGCCAAGTGCGCTGTTAAGAGGTTTTGGGTTTGTAGTTCCATTCTCATCACTTTAAGTACTAAGTCTAGCAGGACTTTTTCAGACCATCTGTGAGAACTTGTTATAGGCAGCTCTCCAGGCCCTTTACTAGTAATTTGGAAAGAGAGACCCTTCTCCATGTAACTTTAGCCATGTAAATTATCACATGGTTTAAGAGAATGGCCACAGGCTACCACTATTGTCTTATTTTTTCCCCCCACAAAATTCCAGTAGTTTACACACAGTTTTGTGTGTTTTTGTAGTGTGTCTGAGACTACTTTTATGTCAGATCTTCCCAGAGTGTGTTTGTGTGTGCCTGTGCATGTGTGTGTGTGCGTGCGCGTGTCTAGCTTCGTCTTGTGCAGCATGTCTTGTCCGCATGTGTGTGTGTGTGTGTATGTGTGTAGGAAAGTTTATTCAAACAGCTACTTGTCCCTGTCGCCTTTTAGTTGCCATTTTGCTTAGTTCTTTAAAGATGGTGTTTCTTCCTGTAGTTTATTGCTAGCAGATAGTTGCACAGTATTGTTAAGCTTATTGCTGCATGTATTCTGTCTGAACACAGAAAGTTATTTACTGTGACAACAACTTAATTGCCATTTACATTTCCATTAGTACCTTTATGTGGCAGTTACATTGCCTTCGTTAGTATCTTTATGTGACAGTTCCATTGCCATGTGTTTATTCATCAATTTCTTGGTGGCAGTTTTCTTACCATTTTGGGGAAATGACAATAAATACTACAAAGAGTCAAAAAGAACTTTAAAAATATAAATGGGGGCCAAGATTCCAAGTGTCTGAAATACCAGTGAGAAACTCGGAGCAGATATTTTGTGATTAAAACTTAGGAGCTTTATTGAAACAAGTATGCAACTTTTTTTCTAGTGGTACAGGAGAACTTCTGGTGCAAGCCAAGGAAGCCATCTCTGCTAGAGCAACAGCAGTTGCAACCTTAGAGCATGCATCCAGTATAGATTCTCAAATCCTTTTAGTCTTTATGGCTGGAGTACCTCAGTTGATTAAAGTTGTTTGAAAGCTTTCTACACATTAGCCTTGCCCTGCCAAGTAGAATTGGTCCTCCACTTGAGGAAAAGGGGTACCCTGAGCTATGCATTCATTTAGTATGCAGGTGTTTTTACTGAAGTAACCAAAAGTTTAAAAAAAACTAAATAAACTACAAAATAGCTAAAAACATCAATAACTTAATTATATACTGTTCACTTTAACAATAATACCTTTAAAGGACTTAAAAAGACACTCCAGATGGAATCACCTAAGAACATTCCACGAACAGTTAAGCAATTAAAACTGTCATTTTTAGACTCATAAGGGCAAATATGTGTAGTTTTTGCATGAGTTTTGCGCCTTTCCAACTTGTACTTTCACCAGCACTACCATTTTGTATTTTAAAGTGACATGCTGTAAGACTGGATCCCTTTCAGTTTTATTCTGTAGGACACAGCCCTCACTACCATTATTAGTGTCTGATTTCATTAATGTATTCCGGGACTGTAGTTTTAAACTTTTGTTTAGATTTTCCAACATGTACTATATTGCACAAGCAGGCTGCAGGTGCGTCACACACATGATGCCTCCCATAGTTGAAAACAGTGCTGTTTATGACTTAGAGCTTGTTAACCTCAACTTTGCTTATTTTAGGGAGCTATAACACTTGTGGAAAATGCAAGTCTGTTGTAACAGTATAAGAGTGTTTGAAGTAACAACGTACCACCATATATCCAGTATTCTTAACCTCTTTTAAAAGAGAAGTCATGAAACAAAGGGTCACCCAGCAACATTTTCCAGTGGCTTTTCGCCAGAGTAGCCACCATATTAGAAAACGTAAACTATTGCAAACTGTATACATTTTTATACTCTGTATCAGTTTTTTCTTCATTCTTGTGCTGATAAAACTCATTTTCTTTATTTATTCCTCCTCCCATTTATTGCACACCTGAAAATGTCCATTTGTTACCTGTTCCATATTATGTCCCCTTTGTAAAAATAGGGCTATCAGAAACTGGGCTTAGGTTATATAATCAGCTATCCTAGTGCATTCTTTCTGGGTCCTTAAAATTTCACCCAGTGATAAAGCTGATGTGATATGGTTTGAGTGGCACCTATTCCTTGCAAAAAAAAGTTTGCAGCTGTTTCCTTCATTATAGATCTTAGTGAAACTAAGTAATCAGAACTCAAATGTTTTTTATATTCCTAACCACTTGTAAATTCAATGCCATAAACATTGAGTTAATGTCTGTTATATCCTTGTGGTATTCCTGGGTGTCCCTTTTGTGCATCAAAAATAATCTGTATAAATAAAACAAAGTTCAAGTGGTGAACATGTATTCATTTTCTTCAAAATAATCCATTAACAAATTTGCATATGTGGATGTAAAGGAGCTCGTGCTGTAGTGCCTGTTTCCACAAATAAAAATTTCTGTCCAACATAAAATATTTACGCTTTTGAGAAAAGTCCACAAGATCCAAAATGTGTAGGGTAGGACAACTTCCTGACTTAGATTTCTGTGTTTTTTGCCTGTATGTATTTTTTTCCAGTGCATTCGTTTAAGCACGTTTGATCTGCCTTAGGCACACTGTATGATGTGGATCTTACTTTTTTCATGATTTTGGTGTATTAGTTAATTGAGTGTGCCCATCATTACATTACAGAGTTAAAGACTGTAGCTCAGGATTGGTTAGTCACTCTATTTTTTTAAGGGATTCTGCACCTCTGTTCTCCTATCAGAAGCCATTATTCTCCTTGGGTCTTGAATTTTATGTTTGACAGGCTTACCATCAATCTTTTGAGCCTACTGGTTCTTTGATTTTGAAATTTGTCTTTTGGAAAATACTTTCCTTGGTGGCCATCTCTTCTGCTTACTGAGTGCTGGAGCTTCAGGCTGCTATTTATGGGAACCACACGTCTGTATTAACAAGACTCAGAACACCCACTCCTCCTATCTGGACCTACTTGACTCCTTCAAGGTACCTGCTAACACCCTGATCCTTGGTGACTTCAACTACCCCACCACAGACTGGGTGAACTATCTGCACTAATGTGCTCACCCAACTGTTCTTGACTTCATCAATTCTAACTGACTAGACCAGCTCATCTCATCCCCCACAAGGGCACCACTCCCATAGTATGTTTTTCCCTGGTGAGATCAGATCATCGGTCTGTCTCATTCAAAGTTTTTATCCTACTCACCCACACCCCCAGCTTGTAACCAGGCTACAATAATTCTCAAAAGCTGACTACAACCTCCTAAGGGAGAGTATCAGTAGCTTCACACCACCGCTCCCTTCAGAGGATGCAGACAACTATGCTGAACAGTGCAACAGTGCAGTATACAAGCACCTGTACAACTGCATGGATTCAGCCATACCCAACAGAGCTAAAACCTGATCCTCAAGGAAACACAAACCTGTCTGGTGGATATCCTCCGTTAACAGGCTTTACAACAAAAGGAAGAAACTGTTGTCCAAGGATAAAAAGGAACAAATTCCAAATTGGAAAAACTCTCTCCTCAGCTTCAGCAAGCAAATTAGATCACTAGTGAAAACCTCCAAAGCCAGTTATGAATTGAAACTAGCCTCCGAAACAAAGGGAAACCACAAAGCCTTCTTCAGTTACACCAGGAACCTCTATGGCAAAGCCCAGGTTTGTTCCAAATTAGTACTTAATGGTACCACGTACACTGATCTTGTTGACTTAGCCAACCTGCTAGCAGGTAGGTTCAGCGCAAACTTCACTCCCTTATCCCCCCCCCCCAAAGGCTTATTCAACATCTCCGGTACTTGTCCCGCACCTCACATCTCCGTAGATCAGGTGTTCAAGGCCCTAAGACAAAGAACACAGCTTCCATGGGACCTGATAGTATCCCAGGCTGTAGGCTGCACCATCTCCAGCAAAAACTAGCTTCGCCATTGAGCACCCTGTTCAACCACAGCCTAAGTACAGGCTTCATTCCAACAGAGCCATTGTCATGCCCTTGTACAAAGGTGGTGCCATTACTTACTCTGGAAATTATCGCCCCATTAGCTTGACAAGTCGGATCTGTAAAGCCATGGAACTTATTGTTATGGATCTCGTAAACAAGGACATAGTCAATCTCCAAGCACTTGACCCCACTCATTTTGGATTCATCAAGTGCAGATCTAGCCTGTTAAACCTGGCTAGCTTATTTTAGACTGTCACTAAGGCCCTGGATGAAGGAAAGGCAGTAAATACACCTTACCTTGACTTGGCCAAGGCCTTTGACACAATCCCCTACTCTGGCATCGTCGAAAAGCTAACCCAACTTGGCTTAAATCCCCTTCTCATCAGGTGGGTGGCCAACTGGCTCACCGATAGGATCCAAAAGGTCAAAGTAGGTGCCTCCACCTCCAACAGCAGACCTGTCACTAGTGGTGTTCCCCAGGAATCTGCCCTGAGAACCCTACTGTTTGGCAGCCACTTCTCAGAGGTCCAGGCTAAGACAAAAGGCTGACCAAGTTTGAGGATGACTGTAAGTTGGGTGCTGTCATTGACTCCCCAAATGATGTTAACATACTGCAAGAGGGTCTCACAGCAACAAATGACTGGAGTCAAAGTCATGGCCTTAATACTTTTTTTTTTGCGTTTAACTTATTATACCATTTGGCAAAAACAGAGCCCCTACTGATTACCATATCAGTGGCAACCCCCTAAGCCCACAACCTGTGGCGAGCGACTTGGGTACTCAGGTTGACAACAATCTCACATCTGACCATCACATATCGGCAGTGGTCAGAAAAGCCTTTTACTTAGTTCATCTCATAAGTACAGGGATTGCATCCAGAAAAAAGGAGGTTATTATCTCTCTCTACTCCTTCCTAATTAGGCCAACAATTAAGTATAATGTGCTGTTTGGTATGTACCTCTCCAAACACCTGCATCAACTGGAAAGGCCACAGAAATACTTCACAAAGAGAATCCATGGCCTCCCGACACCTGTCCTTTGTGGACAGGTTCAGATCACTATCACTCTACTCGGTATTGTACAGAGTGCTCAGAGGTGATCTGTCTCGCCTACAAAGCAAAATTGAGCCCTGCACTACTACAGATGCTCCATATCTGTAAGTCTTAACTCCTTGCGCATTACCCACTCGAAAGGCCTAAATCTAATATGCAACATCAACAAAACCTACTGGAGAGGCGGGTTTGAGTCCCACCTCGCTGACCCTCTTCAAGCGCAACCTTGATGAGTGGATGGGAAACCTCAAGTTTGTTCCAGGGAGTTCCACCTGTCGCTCTCACTGACAGAGGCTACAGGTGCTGACTGAGGTTCCTTTTTTGGGGATAAACTCTTGGCTTGTATGGGCCCCAGGCCATTAACCTAGTAACCTCCTATGATCCTATAAAAATTGTGAATCCCTTATAACCAGCCCTTGCTTTCTGTAGAGGGTGATGTCAGCATTGTCTTTACCTAGTGCATTCATCTTTTTGTTTTCTTTATGAAAGCAAAACTGGTGAAAAAAGCTATTGACAGTCCTGGCCATGCACCTCCGTCTCAGACTTTGCCTGAAGTAACTGCATGAGTTCCACAAGAGGTAACATTTGTTGTTGCTGTTATTTTGTTTTCATTTCTAACATTCACCAAAAATTATTGCTTGTACCTCTTACTGTGTGGGTTGGGTCTCCTTTACTACTTTAGTGCTTCATCAGGACTTGGCCTTCTGTATTTTCCCATTTGGCTATTCTTCGTTTTCTGCTTCCTGAGAGGTTTTAACACTGCTTGGTTTTCTTCTCAACTTTAGACCAGCAAAGAAAGACTCTCTGTATCAAATTAAATGGATATATACTTGTCATATTAGCTGGTTTATGACATGCCATGCTAAGTAGGTTCTAATTATTGTCCCACAATTCACTTTTTATCTGCACAGCCTCTCCATCTGTTGTTTTTGTTCAATTTTCCTGTATCAGGCTGGAGTGTTTGATATCATTGCACACTGTGGTTTACTGTTTTACAAAATGAGCTAACCCTGTGATTGGAGATAAACTGACAGACACAGGGGCTAGGCTTGGTCTTTATAGTGTAACGACAGACATCACAACATGTTCCAGTGGAGGGTGCACGTGTACCTAAGCATGGAAGCTTCAGAGGGAAAATAGCTAGATTAATAGTACCTGTAGTGTTGCATCCCAGTCCTACACTTACTGAAGTGGATCTGCTTCACATATCCGCTGATATGATGAGTATGTATCTTTTGATTTCCCTCCTTGGATCACTGTTGCAGTATTACTGACTGACTGGAAAATCTTGCTATGGATAGCCATGCTTCCAGCCAGCATCCCAAAACCTGGGTGCATGCTCTTGTGCTGTACATCTGACATATGACCCATCAACCAGAAGTCTACTGTTACACAACTGTACTTTCCCATTTACTTCGTAGATATCCCAGCTCCCCACCCCTACCATAATCCATGCAAATGAAAGTCATGTCAAGATGGTCAGTGTTAGATGCAGTATCCTTTGTTCAGCTGTGTGACTTTTGAAGGACAATTTTGAATGGAACCAATACACCTACACAGTCTGAATATGTTGTACCAAAATTAATGGTACTCCGGTGAACTAAAACAAGATGCTATCTGAAGTGTTTATTGTTTAGTGGAAGGCAGCACTTCATAATGTTTTCAGAAATGGGTGGAAACTTTCTGTCATGTGTTTTTTATTGTATTTTGTAGCCTTAGAGCTGTATAGGAATGTTATTAAGCTCATAATGGAGATGTTAATTTAAGGCATTTATAAATGTGACCATACTGTCTGATTATTTTTCTGTTATATTTTTAGCTGGGTTTTGGAAAGAGCATGCCGACAAACTGCGTTTGGTTGGATGGCCTGTCAGCAAGTATAACAGAACAGTATCTCACAAGGCACTTTTGTCGATATGGGCCAGTAGTGAAGGTATGGAACTGGGAGTAGATTGAAGTTAATGTCCAAAAAGTGTGAGTTGTGTGTAGGTCACACCAAGTAAGCTTTCTTTGCTTACCTTTTTTTTTAATTGCTACATATCTGCTGTTCTTGTACTTGTTAGTTGGATTGCCTAGTGGTTTTACTGCTGCACTGCATTATTGTTTAAAATAATTTGCTACTTGGCCATTATTTTTTTTTAGTTTGTTGTATATAATTTGCCAAGCTCCATTTTTACTATTGTTCCTTTTGAGAGGATGATCTTAATGACTTTAAACAGAGCTTCTTCTGCAGTCTTGAAGAATGTAGTCTGTGACTGGGAATTTCATATCTGTCACCTGTAGGACTAAGACCAGCAGGTGGAGTTGCGCAGACCAGCTCACTAAACTTTCCCAGATTACCTTAGCTCCTCTCCATTACTCAGTAATCCTTCAAATAAAAACTTTGTCCAGGTCTCATCAGCTTCCTTTTTCAAGTCAGTCACTTACAGAGTAACCCCAAGCTAACATTTGTATGTGATGTTTTCTTAGCAACCTCAGTAAGTATTTATTTACTCCTAGTTGTCTGTAGCACAGGACCAGTCATTCCTTATCTTCTTTCAGGGGATTCTTCTCATCAGAATTTAGTTAGTTTCATACAGACTTTCCCTGTCTCTCCCCTTTGGGTACTTTTTGTACTGCTAGTTGCTTCAGTAAATGTTTTGCTATTTCGTGCTGGCTCTGTTGCTTTTAGTTTTAAGGAAGGACTGCTAACTATTTGTTAAAAAAATGGGTACTAAAATATCAAAGACAACCTTAGCTATTTGACTTTCATATTGCATAAAGTTCCGTTATCAAAGGTATGGCAGATCCTTTTCTAAAGCATCTAATACTATTTAAATCTAATACTAGCAGTATGAGCAGGTTTAGGGCCACTTTGCATGCCTTCTTTAGAAATGCTTCCATGGGTAATATTTGTGCACCTGTTATTTTGGCATCTCTGAACACCATTGTGTGACACTGCAAGCTGGATGTGAACTGTATTTCAGTGTCCTTTGTGTCTTAAACACACAAGCTATGAGTTTCTACAACTCCTGTTAAATAAGTTTATCAAATAAGTAACTTGTTCTTTGCACTTGGTCCAGCAGTTTATTGTCTGTGACTTATAACACAAGCTTTGGACTCCTTGGTCCAACTCATTTAGGTTTGTCAGGTCTAGGTGATCAGTTTCTATAAATGTGGACTGTGACAACATGTAACTTTCTTACCAAGCAGTGTATGTGGTCCCAGGCTTACTTGTCCGCTAACGTTCAGATGAGCTGAGTGCCTTCCTTACTAATTTTTTCTGCTGCTTGTCTGATATTTTTCTGACTGGGTTCTGTCCAAATTTGAGTCCCTGTAGTGACACCAGTACACCTGCCAGTGTCAGCTTATTCTTCATTGTTAACTGTGACTTTGACAGTGGAGCCACAACACAGGCCACAGTCCTCAAACCCTCCCCTTTTCAAATCAGTGGTGCTGTCCAGGGGATTTTGACTTCGGGCCCATTGATATTGGGGGACCTTTCACCTTTGGAGCCAGGAGTTGACTCCTCATGGTCTTGGTCTTTACCACTTTTTTCACTGACCATTCCATGTCAGTGGCCTACCTTTTGACCAGAGATACCAGTGCCCTCGGCTTTGACTTCAGTGTTAGCTGGGGTGTCAGCCTCTGAGGTCAAGGCTGTTTTGGTCCTTGATCCACAAGGTTAGTTTCAATGGCTCGATTTATAGACCTGATATCAGTCTTGGTTTTTTGATGCAGGTCTCCCTGCAGACACCTTTCAGAATGTGACCTTCCACATTGGCCTCTAATTTGAGATTTCAAGTGTGTCTGTATTGTTGGTCATCCAACCCCCTCTATTTTAAAAGATGATTGAACTGGGAGGTCACCACCTGGTGCCACAGCCTCATCCACCCTGGCTGTTTTTGTCTCAGAATCTTCTTTTTGAAGTCAGGAAAAAATCATGATGCAAGAGGAAGCATTCAGGTTTTCCCTTGTAGTCTCCCACCAGCCAGATGTATATGAGAACAAGAAGGCTGCTTGCCCCCATTTCCATTCGACAATTTGAGGTTTGAGGAAATCTCAATGATGATAAGAATAAAGGTTGCCTGGACTCCAGAAATCCCCTTCTTGCTCAAATGCATGATGGAGAAAGCCTTCCAGTCTCTCAAGTCCTCATGTTTAGTGGTCCTCTCTCCTCCAGCCAATAAGATGGTTTGGTCTGAGGCTCAGTCAGCAAAGAAGAACTCAAATGAGGTGTCTCGTATCAAAGAGGCCAAACAGCATACTGTAGCCTTCTAAGGACTGGACATGTTTGGCACTTACCCAGAGGTCGACCCTTTTGTTGCTGCATCTGCCTTAAAGAAGGCTCCCATTCCCAGAATCTGCTCTCTGTCCAACACATAAAGTATCTTAGCCATTGGACAAAGCAGTAACGTAGGCTTATGATTCTTCTTTATTTTGAGGCCTGTAAACTGCATGGATTGAGTCAATTTCCAGAAGGACCTGGCTCAGTACTTGTCAGGGGATATTCAGATGGTGACCTCAAGACAAAGTTGAAGTCCCTAATTTCAATTGCTTCTAACGTAAACATGCACTTGGTGCACAGTACTGTGGATGGTTCAGCAAGGGAGGCAAGCACTGGTATAGTGATCAGACACCTTGCCTGGCTTCACCTAGTAGACTTAAAATTGGTCTTCATGCCCTTGATTGTCAGTACACCCCCTTTTGATGGAGCCTTGCTGCATGGATAAGTGGCAAGGGCTTTGCTGTAGAAACAAGAGTAAGTGAGCAAGACCCAAATTGCTGTATCAAGTCTGAGACTAAGTAGTGCATGTTCTAATAAGTGCAGCAGAAGCCATTTCACTTACGGTTCTTGTGCAGCCAGCAACAGTATAATAAAAGTTAGCCAGGATGGCTGCCAACCCAAAGGTCATCAGAATCACTAGAACAATCAAGAGTCCTGTGGCCCACCTACCAGGGCCTACAGAGTGCTCCCTGAGGCGTAGCCGATTGTGCCCCTCTTTCAGCAGTTACAGGTCACCTCCACTTGTCTGTATGGGCTGCCCTCACATAAGAGCAGTGAGTGACGAACATCATGTGTAGAAACTACATAGTTGCCTTCTTATCCTTTCCCAGATCATAGTTTCTTCTTTTGCTAGATTTCCCACCCCATCAGAAGGCTGCATCACAGAAAGAAATACTGAGTTTTATTCAGAAGAGCAGATCAGGAGGTCTCAACAGGTCAGCAAGGGCTAGGCAGTTAGTCAAGGTTCTCTTTGGTACCAGAGAAAACAAAGAAACCTTGACCTTTCCTAGACTTAAAAAGCCTAACTCATTTAATTCCAAAACAGTTCTTTCATGTGGTTACAGTGCAATCTCGGTCCTTCTTTGTCTGTCAGGAGGAGACTAGGCTCTTTGGATCTCCAGGACACCTGTCCAAATGGCAGAGGAGTTCAGGGGTTCCTGTTCTGTGTAGGAGCCAGTCATTTTCAGTTCTTTCCTTCCATTTGGTCTTGCCTCAGCTCTCAGGATGTTTACCTGGTGCCTGCAAGTAGTTACAGTGCATCTTCAACTGCAGGTTGCCAAGATGTTTTCTTATCCTGTTTGACCGGCTTCTAGTGAGCTCAATGATGGACAGTGTCATAGCTTCAAGGGAATATCTTCTTTCACTATTCCAGTCTTTTATTATTACATTGAACACTGTAAAGTGTCATATGATGCCTATGTAGTCACCATGTAGTCAGTCACATCCACTGGATGAAAAGGGGCACACTGTCTTGTTGAGCATGCCACCCTTTGTATAGACTTGTTTTTCTTTAGTTTGTAGTGTGTTCAGAATATTCAAGATCAAACCTTTCCAGCAGCCCCTTGTTTAATTATTTGCACTTTTGTACATCTTTTGACACTTGCAGTCATGACATCTTTTGTCTACATTGTTCTAAACACCCAGTGCCATGTAAGAGTGGTACAGTGGACTGTCACTTCACTGAAGCCAGTTAACAAATCCCATAGACTTTCTAATCAAAATATCTCAAAAATGCAAGGATCATTACATTTCTAAGCAGACTGTTAGAAGCTCCCATCCCTACTGTAAAGGTTAGCAAGGATGTCATTGTTATAGGGTGGGATACATTTTCCAGAGTAGACACTCCAAAGGACACGGTCACAGAGGCACACTTTCTTTTTTTTTTTTAACCTGAATCATCTTTATTAAATTATAACTTCTGACATAGGCAGTCACACATTTATGTAGATAAAAACAATCCATGGTTACATAGTTTTAGTTGCAAGACCGTACTAACATAATTTTAGTTACAAACATTGTACATCACTTATAATCTACCCAATCACTGTCAGTCAGACATTTCATAGCTCATTTAAATCATGCCTTCTTTTAAACCTCATTCATCCCTTGTATGTGTTGTTCCCACAGTTCTCATTTTTTCCTGTTTAATTTGCTCTTACCTTTTTCCAAATACCTTAATTCCAGTTGTTTTAGCTCTGTTACTATATTCGCTACTTCTAGTACAGTTGGTTTAGACTGTGATTTTCATTTTCTAGTAACTGCTTTTTTGGAAGCCACCATAATTATACTCAGCAATGACTTACTATATCTAGGCAATTCCAATTCTGTATTCTAGCTCAGAAGAATCCTTTCCCGAGTTACACCAATTTGCTTACCCAGTACTCTGTTAGAGTAGTCTGCAAGGAATATTTAAAGTCTGCCAACTCATTACACTCCCAGAAACTATGTTCCCAGTTACCTCTTTCTTTCCCATCACACTGCCATTTGCTGTCTACTTGGGGTATAAAAATGTCTATGTAAACATTCCCAAGCAAAAATCCTAAATCTTCTGAGTTTTGTTGCATATTTGGGAGACAAACGTATATCCCCCCATTGTTTTTTTGTGAATTGCTTATCTAGCCTCCATTCCCAATCCTTTCTAACCTCCTTTGACTGATTCCTATAGCTGTCATGCAATATTTTCTATGCTGTTCTAATTATTCCTTTTTTTAATGGCAGCTTCTGTTCTAGAGTCTACTAAAAAACTCTACCAGTGCTGTTGTTTCATTTAGGACCTCCCTATTTCTTTCTTTTTGCCTATACTCTATCAGTCCTTGATAGGGAAGATGGTCTTTAGTCTGCAGTCCATGTAAATTCTTGACATCTTCCCATTCTGTTACCTTTCCCTCTCTAGTTATGTGCTTCCAGTACCTTGGTTCCTTTGCCAGTTTCTCTGATAAATTCCATCCCCCTCTTGCCTATTGTCTGTATCCATAGTTGCAGTCATCGCTATTGCAGAATCTCTTATCTCCATTCCCGTGGTGGTTTAGTTCTTATACTTTCTACTACTTTATGATTATAATATTCTGTGTGATTATTGCTCCTCTCCTTAAAGGTCTGCAATCAGAATCACAGTCTCTCCTTGATGTTCTTCGTGTTTCACTGTTGCAGTCATTACATTTGGGTAATCTGCTGGCAGGTTGCCCTCAGTCGGCCTGAATTCCAAAGTATTGGGTCCTGCTTTGGTTGCTGTCTCCTCTTCCATGACGTCAGGTCGTCAGGGGTATAAAACATGCAGCCGACGCCATTTTCTTCAGTCTTTCTTGCCGCACGGTGCCCGAAGCAGAAGCATTTTGCAAGTGCCAGTCGGCCGACTACTGAAATATTCGAGTTTGAGTTTCAGAACTGAAGTCTTCACTAAAGCTAAGTACCCCGGTGGGGAAACTTTTTTCTTGCTTTTTACCGATGTCAGAAAAAGTTAATAATTGTATTACTTGTGGGAAGCAAATACCTCATAAGGATTTCCATTTATACTGTATTCCTTGCCGAGGCCCTGATCACAACGTGCCTGGCTGTCGGTTTTGTGCTAGATTTAACCAACGCACTATTAAGTGTCGGTATATTTTTGCATCAAAGTATTTTGGAAACAGATTTAACTACCCAGAAATGTCGTTGGATAGCAATCTGACTACCGGAGTACATAAAAAACGCAAAGAAAAGGACAGAGAAAGGCAGTCGAGATCCAAAACCGACGATGAAGCTTCTCCTAAGCCAGTTGCCGGTTCGCCCGTACTCAGTGAGGCACTTTTGCAGCCCCTGATACCCACTACCGACACCCATGTGGAGTCCGGCATGCCGCAAGATACTCAAGGTATTGGACTGATGGATGTATCTCCCTTGGATGGATCTGGAGTCGCTGAGCAGGCACGGGCTTCTGAGGGTGTATTCAGACCTCAACATTTGTATATCAAACCGAAGACAGCTGCAAAACCAAAGACAAAAGCAACTTCTAAAACTAAAAAACTGACGCATGAGCCATGTGCACAGGCCTTTATGCCTAAAAAATAGATGATCAAAATAGCTGAAGACCTTATTACCTTGATCAGGGGTACCCATCCCCTTCCAAATAAGAGGCCTAGGCAAGACACTGACTATGAATCTTCAGATCAGGTTTCTATTTCTTCTGATTCCTCTTCTGATCAGGAATTATCTGTACCTCCCTATGAGGATTCTGATGCTGAGGAGTCTATTCCATCTGCATTTCCTCCTGAGGATTATTCATTTGGAGAAACCTTGCATACTTTGAGGGAGCATTTTCACTGGGAGAGTCGAGACTTCTCAGAATCAAAAAAGAGGCTTAGGGATTTCCTTCTTCTCCCACAGCACAGGCCTTTAGCCATTCCCCCGTCCTAGACATTGTGGATGATGTGTTTTCGGAGTCAAGCTTGACCCCTGACTCCTTACCTCCGGCTCCCATTAAGCCTGACAGATATTACAGGGTCCCTGACTCTCATAAATTTTTATTTAGAAACCCTGATGCTAATCCTGAAACTATTTCACAGGGTCCAAAGGGAGTTAAGGCCTCAACAGCAAAAAATCCTACCCCCTCTGACAGAGATTCAAGGGCACTGGACAGATGGGGAAAAAAGGTTTATACATCTGCAACCTTGGCAATCAGGGCCTTAAACTGTCAATTTCATATGCTTAAGTGCCGACAACATGTTATGAGATTGCTGAAACAGAAAATGATGTTGATTTCAGAATGTGCAGAAAATAAAGAATTGCAGGAATTATTGCATGCAGCTGAACAAGTTGGAAAGCATACTTTGCAATGTGGTTTTGATTCTTTAGAGGCCTCCTGCAGGGCCACAGATGTTCATCGTGTTACACTGCTGCAGTCATCACACTTGGGTTATCCTGCCGTCAGTTGGTCCCGCAGTCGGCCAGAGTTCCAAAGTCTTGGTCCGGCGTCGGTTGCTGTCGCTTCTTCCCTGACGTCAGTGCGCCAGGGGTATATAAGAGGCATCCAACGCCATTTTCTTCAGTCTTTCTTGCCACGCGGTGCCCGAAGCAGAAGCAGTTCGCAAGTGCTGATCGGCCGACTCCTGAGATTTTCAAATCGAATTTCAGACCGAAGTCTTCAATAAAGCTAAGTACCCCATTGGGGAACCTTTTCTTGCCTCAATCCGATGTCAGAAAAAGTTAACAATTGCATTTCTTGTGGGAAGCAAATACCTCATAAGGACTTTCATTCTTATTGTATTCCTTGCCTAGGCCCAGACCACGACGTCACAGGTTGTCAGTTTTGTGCTAGGTTTAACAAACGAACTATAAAACGTCGGTTTGATTTCGCCCGACATTATTTTGGTAGGAAATTTAATTATACCATGCCGTCAGAGCAACCGACAACCGGAATGCATAAAAAAACGCAAAGATAAGGACAGGCAGCCGAGACCCAAACCAGACTCCGAGGCCTCTGCTAGGCCAGTCGCCGGTTGTCCGGTTTTCAGTGAGGTGCTTACGCAGCCCCTGACGACCGCTGATTCAGAACCCCAGGCGGCATCCGATTCCCAAGAGGAGATTGCTAGGCCTCCACAACCTTTATCTTTAGGCCCTTCCGACTCCATGGCTGAAGGAGATTCCGGTGCAGTTGAAACGCCTTCAGTTGCAGAAGGTGTCTTCAGACCTACTACACTCACTATTAAATCCTATGCAAAGCTGAAGACTGTACAGCAGTCTCCAGTACAAGGCCCCATGCCTATGAAACAGATGCTTAAGATGGCTGAAGACTTAATTACCCTAATCAGGGGTTCCCATCCCCCTCCTGATAAAAGGCCTAGACAGGAGGAGGACTACGCTTCCTCTGACCAGGTCTCAATTTCCTCAGATTTTTCTGAGGAACAGGAATATTCTTTTCCCCCTTATGAAGACTCTGATGCTGGAGAGTCTATTCCTTCAGCATCTCCCCCAGAAGACTACTCTTTTGGGGAAACTTTACATACCATGAGGGAACATTTCCACTGGGAAGGCCAAGATTACTCTGATTCTAAGAAAAGGCTCTGAGAGTTCCTTTTACTACCCCAGCACAGACCACTTGCTATTCCACCAGTGTTAGACATTGTGGATGATGTTTATTCAGAATCTAGCCTTAACCCAGATTCACTACCTCCTGCACCAGCCAAACCAGACAGATACTACAGAGTCCCTGACTCACACAAATTCCTATATAAAAGCCCTGTTGCTGACCCAGAAACCATTTTCCAGGGTCCCAAAGGGGTTAAGGCCTCTATTGCTAAAAATCCTGTACCCTCTGAAAGGGATTCTAGAGCACTAGACAGATGGGGAAAGAAAATATATACCTCAGCTACTCTAGCTATGAGGGCCTTAAATTGCCAGTTTCACATGCTGAAATATCAACAATATTTGCTGTCTCAATTAAAACAAAAAATGATCACACATAGAGAGCAGCCTGATTACAAGGAAATGCAAGATTTGTTGCATGCAGCTGAACAAGTGGGAAAACATACTTTGCAATGTGGATTTGATTAATTGGAAGCTTCTTGTAGAGCAGCAGTGTCATGGTCTGTCATACGTAGGCATGCTTGGTTAAAAGAACAAACTTTACCTGAACATGTAAAAGCAAATTTATTGGATGCACCTTTACAGCAGGGTGTTTTATTTGGTGTAAAAGCAGAGGACGTTTTAAAGAAAATGGAGGATAAGGCAAAATCTATGCAGACGGTCAAGGATTTTTTACAGGTTCAACCCCCTCGATTCAGCAGAAATTGGCCAACCAAAAACTGGTCCTTTCCAGCTTCTGACAGACCACATAGGGGCAAATACAGACGCCCAAGGGGCAGAGGTCAGTCACAAGGCTCTTACAAGCCTGGACAATGGGATGCCACAACCCAGAAAGGAGGAGAAGACAGGTCTCAAACTACCAGAAGACAAACACAATGACTTACCCCTCAGACTGTCAAGCAAATCCCTCTTGGCAGCTCTCTTGGGAGGAAAGCTAACACTTTTTACAGACAACTGGCGCATCATCACAAAAGACAAATGGGTCCTAAATATTGTATCTCAAGGATACAGATTCTGCTTTCACACTTTACCAAGGATAAAAGGAATGCCAAACCTGCCACCAAATCAATGGGCAGAGGCTCAAAATCAAATTACAGGTCTCATGGACATGAGAGCCATTCAACAGGTTCCTACACAGGAGCAGGGACAAGGATTTTACTCAAGACTCTTTCTAGTTCCCCGAAAGGACAAAGCTTGGAGACCATTCTGGACCTCTCAATTCTAAACACATATCTTGAGGTACTCAAATTCAAGATGCTAACACTACAGCAACTTCTTCCCATGCTGGGCAAGAAGGCTTGGCTAGTAACGATGGACCTCAAGGAGGCATACCTGCATGTTCCTATCAGATAAAATTGCAGAAGATACCTCCGATTTTTAGCAGGTTCAACCCATTACCAATTCTCTGCACTGCCCTTTGGCTTATCTACTGCGCCCAGGGTCTTCACAAAATGCCTGGCACCAGTAATTGCATTCTGCAGACAGAGAAATTCAAATATATCCATACCTGGACGACTGCCTTATTCAAGCAGAAAGCAAGGACATTCTTTTAAAGCATCTGGCATTTGTCAAAAGCCTATTAAGTTGCCTAAGGTACACAGTAAACGAAAAGAAGTCAAAACTAGTGCCCTCACAAGACATAATATTCTTAGGTGCCAGCTTAAATACAACGGCCCAGATGGCTTATCTCACACCAGACAAGCAAGGACAACTGACTCAATACTTCAAAATGATGGCAACAAAGACCCAACTCCCTGCAAGAAAAATTCTGCAGGCCTTGGGATTCTTGGCATCTTGCATACTACTAATACCATATGCAAAACTGCATATGAGGAAATTACAATGGTATCTGAAAAGCGTATGGACTCAACACAGCCACAGCTTGGAAACAATAATACCACTCATTCCCTGCCTTCAACAGGAGTTTCTGTGGTGGGCTCAGGCATGTCACCTCAACAAGGGTCAGCCTTTTACCTTACCCATAGCCAGGCAAACTATAACAATGGATGCATCGGATTATGCCTGGGGAGCACACATGGCAGGACAGTGTATTCAGGGCAAATGGTCTGCAGATCAAAGGCATCCACATATCAATCAAAAAGAGATGCTAGCTGTACAAAATGCCTTAACAGCTTTCAAGGACCTCCTACACCCAGGACAACTACTAATAAAGACAGACTACACCACAGTGATGTGGTACATAAACAAGCAAGGGGGCACACATTCCTACCCCCTATGCAGGCAAGCAGTGACCTTGTGGAACACAGCACTGACCTACCAAGTTCAACTACAAGCACAATTCCTGCCAGGAAAGAAAAACACATTGGCAGACAATCTAAGCAGAAACATCATAGATCCTCACGAGTGGAAACTAGATCCACAAGTATTCGCAATGATAACTCAAAAATGGGGGAGCCCAGACATAGATCTGTTTGCCTCCCCCCAAAACTACCAACTACGGAAAATTTGCACAAGGACATACCACACAGTAGCTTGGAAAGTGGAAGCCCTCTCATTCAGTTGGAAAACATTAACAGTGTATGCCTTTCCTCCACTGCCTCTTCTGGCAAAGGTGCTGCTGAAAGCCAGATTAGAGAGACCACAAATGATTCTCATTGCTCCACACTGGCCTCGCCAACAGTGGTATCCAATACTAAGGAACATGGCTCAAGGCCCACCATGGATTTTACCTCAAATTCCTCACCTGCTCACTCAGCAAAACAGTCAGATTCTACACAGCCAGCTCAAGACTTTAAATCTGGCTGCATGGCAAATTACCTAAACAACCAGTCAACACTTCTCTCTAAAGCTGTTATGGATGTCATTCTGGAGGCCAGGAGGCCCAGCACCAGGAAAGCCTATTCAGACAAATGGAAAAGATTCTGTGCCTGGAACCAGGCTAAAGGCCAGAATCCCCTTGTCCCAAATATTCTTCAGATTCTACAATATTTAACTGAGATGTTGCACAAAGGACTTTCCTTTTCATCTATTAAGATCCACGCCTCAGCTATTTCAGCTCAGTACAACATGGATCCTCCTATATTACTAAGACAGTACTTCAGAGGGGCTAAGAACATAAGACCGTCGGGGAGAGCACCAACACCAACTTGGGATCTCAACTTTGTTTTGGAAAAACTTACTAACGCCCTTTGAACCAGCTTTTACAGCTGATTTACAGTTTCTATCATGGAAAACTGCCCTGCTGCTAGCAATAACTTCAGCACGAAGAGTCTCAGAGCTACAGGCCCTAATGGCAGTGGAGCCTTTCATCATTTTTCATCAAGACAGAGTCGCTTTACGAACTAACCCTTCCTTTATGCCAAAGGTGGTATCCAGTGTGGCCCTAAACCAAACCATTAATTTGCCCACCTTTTATCCAAACCCCCAGAACAAAGGGGAAAGGCTCCTACACTCTTTGGACATTCACAGGCAATTACGTTATTACTTGGATAAAACTAAGGCTTTCAGAAAGTCTGACCAGCTCTTTGTATCCTATGCTGCAGGATCACAAAGAAAGACTATCTCAAAACAGACCATTTCAAAAATGGGTAGGACATTGTATCCGTTTCTGCTACACACACCATGGGAAACTTGTACCTGGTAACATTAGGTGCCATTCCACCAGGGCTACAGCAACATCAACAGCCTTCCTCAGAGTGGTACCAACCAAGGATATTTTGGAGGCTGCAACTTGGAGTTCAGTGCACACCTTCACCCAGCACTATCACTTACCTCTATACTCTAAAACCAGAGCTGGCTTTGCCACTGCAGTTCTGCAGGGCCTACTAGCTTCTCCAAACCCTGTTTAGTTCCACCGCCTATCCTTAGCTTTGGGATTCAACCCAAGTGTGATGACTGCAGCAGTGTAACAAGATGAACATAGTACAGTTTTGTACCTACCATAAATGTAGATGTTCGAGTGTTCACACTGCTGCAGTCCGGGTTACCCTCCCTCCATCCCCTCTGACCTAGCTGAACTTTTCTATACCTTTCTATCCTGTACAACCTTTGTGGTGTATTTGCTTGTAACTGAAGGTATTCCTTTTATTCCTTTTATATGTTTTATTAGCAGTATGTATTGCCTACCTACTTGGGGGCACCTGACATCTGGGGCAAGAAAAACTGAAGAAAATGGCGTCAGATGCCTCTTACATATGCCTGGCGCACTGACGTCAGGGAAGAAGCGACACCAACCGACGCCGGACCAAGACTTTGGAACTCTGGCCGACTGCGGGACCGCCTGACAGCAGGATAACCCAAGTGTGATGACTGCAACAGTGTGAACACTCTAACATCTACATTTATGGTAGGTACAAAACTGTACTTTACTGGCTCTGTGATTTAGGAGGCATGCCTGGTTAAAGGAACAAAATTTGCCTGATCGTGTTAAAGCTAAATTGCTAGATGCACCTTTACAGCATGATTCTCTGTTTGGTATTAAGGCAGAAGAGGTTTTAAAGAAAATGGAAGACAAAGCTAAGTCTATGCAAACTGTTAAAGACTTACAAGTGCAGCCACCAAGATTCAGTAGACACTGGCCTACAAAAATTGGTCCTTTCCTGTGTCAGACAGAGCTCAAAGGGGCAAATCCAGACACCTTAAGGGTTCCAGATACCAGGCGCAAGATTCATACAGGTCAAAGCAATGGGGCGCTTCCACCTCCAAATCTGGAGGAGATAAAGTGCAAACCTACAGAAAGCAATCCCAATGACTTCCCCCTGCCTGCACCAAGCACTTATCCTTTGGCAGCACCCATAGGGGGAAAATTAGCACTTTTTGCTCAACATTGGCAGTTAATGACCCAGGACAAGTGGGTACTAAACATCGTATCACAGGGATACAGATTCCATTTCCACACTCTGCCAGTGGCAAATGGTTGGCCAGATCTGCCGAAAAATCAGTGGGCAGAGGCACAGAAACAGGTTATGTCCCTCATGGATATGGGGGCCATTCAGACAGTACCAGAACAGGAAAAAGGACAAGGTTTTTACTCAAGACTGTTTTTGGTACCCAGAAAGGACGAGGCCTGGCGGCCAATACTGGATTTATCGATTTTGAACACATACCTAGACATTCCAAAATTCAAAATGCTGACTTTGCAGCAGCTTTTGCCCATGCTGGGCAAGAATGCTTGGCTGGTGACTTTAGACCTAAAAGAGGCATACCTGCATGTCCCAGTAAGACAATCTTGCAGAAGATACCTCAGATGCAAGGCTGGCTTAATGCATTACCAATTCTCTGCACAGCCCTTTGGCTTATCTACTGCGCCCAGGGTCTTTACAAAGTGCCTGGCACCAGTAATTGCATTTTTCAGACAAAGAAGTATACAAATATATCCTTACTTAGACGACTGTCTCATTCAAGCAGAGAACAAGGACAGTCTTCTTCGACACCTGGCATTTGTGAAAAGGCTTCTAACATGCCTAGGGTACACAATAAATGAAAAGAAATCACAATTGGTACCCTCTCAAAAGATAACATTCCTGGATACCTCACGCCAGACAAGCAAAGGCAACTGACTACTTACTTCAAACTGATGGCAACAAAAACCCAGTCTACTGCAAGACAAATTCCGCAGGCTCTGAGCTTCATGGCATCCTGCATCCTACTGATTCCATATGCAAGACTGCATATGAGGAAACTTCAGTGGTACCTAAAAAGTTTATGGAGTCAACATTCTCACAGTCTGGAAACATTGATTCCTCTCATTCCCTGCCTGCAACAGGAGTTTCTATGGTGTGCAAAGGCATGTCACCAAAACATGGGACGGCCCTTCACTCTACCCCCTGCCAGCCAGACCTTAACAACAGACACATCAGATTATGCCTGGGGGTCACACATGGCAGGAAGATGCATTCAGGGCATATAGACACAAAAACAAATGCATCTACATATCAACCAAAAAGAGATGCTAGCTGTTCAAAATGCCCTGACAGCCTTTAAGGACTTACTTCATCCAGGACAACTACTGATAAAGACGGACAACACCACAGTCATGTGGTATATAAACAAACAAGGGGGCACACACTCATACCCTCTTTGCAGATTAGCCATGGCACTGTGGGACACAGCTTTGACCTACCAAATACATCTTCAAGCTCAATTTCTGCCAGGAAAACAAAGTACTCTGGCAGACGATTTAAGCAGAAACCTTATGGATCCTCATGAGTGGAGACTAAATCCACAAGTCTTCAGCATGGTAACAGAGAAATGGGGAAGCCGAGACATAGATCTATTTGCCTCTCCTCAAAATTATCATTTGAAAAGATTCTACACAAGGACTTATCACAGACAAGCATGGAAAGTGGACGCCCTATCCTTCAGTTGGAAAAACCTATCAATTTACGCCTTTCCTCCTCTGCCTCTTCTCCCCAAGGTCCTCCTAAAAGTCCGAGAAGAGAAACCAAAGATGATACTAATTGCCCCGGACTGGCCCCACCAACACTGGTACCCAATCCTAAGGAACTTGTCTCAATACCCAGCTTGGACCTTGCCTCAAAAACCACAACTACTGTCCCAGCAAAACAATCAGATCCTGCACAATCAACTACAGACCCTGAACCTGGCAGCATGGCTAATCATGTAGTCATTCAAACAACACCTCTCAGTAAAGCTATGATGGATGTCATTTTGGAAGCCAGAAGGCCTAGTACTGGAAAATTTTATGCTGACAAATGGAAGAGATTCTGTGCTTGGAATCAAGCACAAGGTACTGATACAGCAGAACCAAATATTCCTCAGATATTGCAATACTTAACTGAAATGCTTGACAAAGGCCCATCTTTCTCATCAATTAATATCCATGCCTCTGCCATTTCGGCTCATTACAATACAGAGCCACCAATCTTTTCTCATCTTTTACTAAATCAGTATCTTAGTGGAGCCAAAAATTTACGGCCTCCTAGAAGATCATCATTGCCTGCATGGGACCTCAATTATGTGTTGGAAAAGCTCACCCTGCCTCCATTTGAACTAGCTGCTACTGCTGATATAAAGTTCTTATCATGGAAAACAGCTCTGCTACTAGCAATTACTTCAGCAAGAAGAGTTTCAGAACTACAGGACCTCATGGGTGTTGAGCCTTTTATCATATTTTACCCAGACAAGGGTGTCTCTGAGGACAAATCCTACTTTTATGCCTAAGGTTGTTTCCAGTGTGGCTCTTAATCAAACAATTCATCTGCCAACCTTTTATCCAAATCCGCAGAACAAGGGGGAGAGAATTCTGCATTCCTTGGACGTACACAGACAGCTAAGATTCTACTTGAGCAGGACTAAAGCTCTAAGAAAAACTGAGCAATTACTAGTGGCATATGCTGCAGGATCAGTTGGCAAGGCGATTTCAAAGCAGACAGTTTCAAAGTGGATAAGCCACTGCATCCGTTTATGCTATTTACACCATGGTAAACCTGTGCCCAAGTGCATTAGGTCTCATTCCACCAGAGCTGCAGCTACTTCAGCAGCCTTTCTCAGGGAAGTACCAACCAAAGACATTCTAGAGGCTGCTACTTGGATTTCTGTTCACACCTTTACAAAGCATTATCATGTGCCTCTCTACTTTAAATCCAGGGCAGGCTTTGCCACTGCAGTTCTGCAGGGCCTTTTAGCCACTCCTAATGCTGTTTAGCTCCAGCCTCCCAACCATAGCTTTGGGATTCTACCCAAATGTAATGACTGCAACAGTGAAACACGAAGAACATAGTACAGTTGTGTACACTTACCATAAATGTAGATGTTTGTGTGTATTCACTGTTGCAGTCCAGGTTACCCTCCCACCATCCCCCTGTCATTCTGGAGTTTATCTTTCCTTCTCTATCTTCTACAACCTATGTAGTGTATTTGCTTGTAGATGAAGGTAAAGTTTATATTGATGCGTGTGTGTGTGTGTGTGTGTGTGTGTGTATGTGTATATATATATATATATATATATATATATATATATATATATATAAAATTAATTAATTAATTAATTTATATATATATTTTTTTTGCTACCTTTTTAGGGACACCTGACATTGGGGGCAAGAAAAACTAAAGAAAATGGCGTCGACTGCATGTTTTATACCCCTGACGACCTGACATCATGGAAGAGGTGACAGCAACCGATGCAGGACCCAAGGCTTTGGAATTCAGGCCGACTGAGGGCAACCTGCCAGCATATTACCCAAATGTAATGACTGCAACAGTGAATACACTCGAACATCTACATTTATGGTAAGTGTACACAACTGTACTTTTATTGAACTTCCCCTGTTCATCATCATCCCTTTTTTGCTTTGAATTATTGATCTAGATTTCTGCTTGTGCTATATATAGGAGCCTTAACTGTGTAGCTCTGAAATACCCTTTCAAATCAGGTAATCCCAATCTGCTGTGTTCTATTGGAAGAATCAGCTTATCCCACATGACTCTTTGCTGTCTTCCCCTTCCAGATATAATCCTTCATCTTTTTATTAATTGCTAGCCACAAAGTTTCATCTGATTGATAAAAACATGCCTGACCTGTGTATAATACTAAAGGGATTGCTTGTATCTTACTGTACATATCCATATAACAGAGCTTCCAGTTTCTCATTTTTGTATTATCATTTGTTTAGTCTCTTCCCACATATCCTTAACTATCCACCGGAATCATTTTTAATCCATACTCTTCATTTTATCATGTCATAAATGTGGATATTACTGAACTAGTTCATGTGTGGTACATAATTTACTAATATTGCCTTTGTTTTAGCTTCATTAATTTTGTGTCACAAAAATATTTGAAACTGTCTCAAAACGTTCTTTTCTGGTTTTTATCAGGTATAAAATAACGTCAGCTGCAAATAGATCCAGGTTTTCCTGACTGCCATACCAATTATATACTTGAAATTATATACTTGAAATTCTGAGTCCCTTATTTTCTTTGACAGTGGTTCTAAATATAATGCAAATAACAAAGGGGAAAGAGGACACCCCTGCCTGGTTCCTCTGGTCAAGCAGAAATAATCGGAAAGGAACCCACCCACTTTAATTTTCACCTCTGATCACTCATATATCCTCCTAATCAACCTTATAGTTTAATCAGAGAATGCAAATGCTTCCGTTGCCCTGCTGATAATGCCCCAGCTTACTGTGTCAGATGCTTTCTCTGCATCAAGATACACCAACAGCAGTGGTATTTTCTTACATTCTGCTTCCCTCTGGATCATCAATGTTCTGTTAATGTTGTCAGATGTTTGCCTCCCCTCTACAAAACCCCCTTAAACCATATCAATCAATTTTGGCATCACATTTGCCATTCTTTTATAATCATGGTTTAGTATTGAATTGGGCCTGTATGAAGCTGTATCTGATAGATCTTTACCCTCTTTAGGTATTACAGCTACCACCGCTTTCCTTCAGGATGTTGGTACTTCTCCTCCTCCTCTTAAAAAATTGTTAAAGATTTGGAAAGCTTTGTTTATCATTTTTTTCCTTCTTGGCTTCCAGAATTCCACAGGACTACTATCTTCTCCTTGGGACTTTCCTGTAGGTTGGTTAAACATCACCATTTTTATCTCAGATCCTCTTATCCTATTAGTAATTGAGCCTCATCTATGTCTAATCTTGGCATATTTGATTCTTCCTTAAACTGTCCATTTGTACCTTTTCTTGATTTCCATATTTCTCTGCCATATACAGACTTTCATAGAACTTCTGAAATATTTCTAATACTTCTTACAGGATCTCTTGTTATCTTCTTTGTTGTAGGCTCCCTAAGCTTGGCGACAGCCCTTTCTACTTTTTATTGCCTGAGTCGTTGTGCTAAAAGTTTTTGTGCTGTAGAGTAATTGTCAAGAACAGTTGCATAACAGCAATCTTTCTAAAATCATGTATAGTATTGAGAAAATCGCTTATTTTCTGTTTAGCATTTTGCAGTTGCCTCTCTTATTGTTCTGTGGAATTCCCCCTATTTTGCAAAACTTTAACATTTGTCAGTCCCCCTATTTTTAAACTCGGGTTAAAAAGAGCTGTTGCGTACCACTAAAGGTCCTCTTGGAAAAACAAGTAAACATATAGAGATATCCAAATGGACCACCACATAAAAATGTTTTTAAAAGCCAATGTGCACAACAAAATCTTCATCTAAAACTTCAGAGAGAAGGAAAAACGGATAAGCGTTTTCAGCATGTAGCCAAAGGCAAAGAGAAGAAACATGTACTGTACTGCATACGCATTCACAATTAACTCTGGTTTTACATTAACAAAATAAAGTCCTTCATTCAATATAGGTTCATAGGTAGGTACTAGGCTATCTGCCGAAGGCATTTATAAGCCTAGCCAGAATGTATTAGCTTTCGCCTCCCCCTTAGATTAGTTCTCTGTGCCTCTTTCCAGCAGAGCCACTGAAGTGATCCCTGGGGTAAACTTTGTTTCCCATCCATTCGTCAGGGTTTCTCTTGAAGAGTATTAGCGAGGAGCTCTGCCTGATGTAGATTGGATTCTTGTCCCAAAGCATGAGAAGTCTCTGGGACAGGAATCTATCCCTCCAGCACGTCCTATTTATTGTTGTGGTGAAGTTTAGATCCCTAGAGCATGTGGCTCGAGGGGATATGGTTTTCTTTAGGTGGAGCATGTCCATCAATTCTGGGTTGGACATAGCCTTGTATGTCAGGCAGAGATCACCTCTGAGTAGGCGGTATGCAATTGAGTACAGCTTGAGTTTCTTCAGTCGAGCTGCATAGGGCATCTGTTTGAGGCTAGTGTTCCTCTTGGTGAGGTACTTCTGTGGTCTTTCCAGCTGTTGCAGGTGTCTTGTAAGGTACATCCCAAATGGGGCATTGTACTCTATGATGGGTCTGATGAGTGAATAGAGGGGCACAATGACCTCTTTTGATGAGCTAAGAGAAGCTTACCTATGAGCCTATTTTCTTCCAAACTGAGGGCACATCCCTTGTTTTCTCTTTATCTGTGTGAATTGCTCCATGCTGAGTTAGCATTCTGTTAAAGTTCACCTTTCAGCAATTTCTGCTTGTCTGCCAATGACTCCTGTTCTTGTCTCTGGGTTTGAAGTCAAACAATTTCTTGAAGTTGTCCCTCATATCAGACCTCCCAGGATGTGTATTCCACCTTCCTGGGACCTAAGTTTTGTACCTGAAAAATTGATTCAGGCTTCTTTTGAACCTGCAGCTTCAGTTCCTTGCAGCATTGTACTTGGAACATACCTCTCAACTGTCCAGATTTTCACAGAATGTCCAGATTTTTGCCTCATATTTTTGGTCTGCTCATCATAAAATTTGTGATTTTTTTGGGGGATTTTTGTGACAAGTCAGTGAGGATTGAATTTATTAAATAATGACAGGCATTTGAGTTTCAGACTTCATACACTTCAGAATATGCATGGTAACACAAGACCTTTTATTCTAACAACTTTCTAAGTTTAAGAGCAATATTTAAAATTGGTCCCTATTTTTTGGGGCTTTGTCCCCCCATTAATTTTCACTTTGTCCAGATTTTTTTGTGCTAAGAGGTTGAGAACTATGACTGTTCTTTTTTCGTCCCTTACTTCAGCTAAGAGAGTCTCTGAACTCCAGGCTGTTATGGCTGTTCCTTCTTTCCTAGTTTTTCATAGAGACAGGGTGTCTCTTTGTTCTAATCCTACTTTTATGCCCAAGGTGGTTAATGAGTTGTATCTTTCAGTCTATTAATTTACCCTTTTTTTCCATCTCTGCTAGTGCAAAGGTTCTTCACACTTAATTTGAGCAACTTTTTGTTTCTTTTCATTCCAGATCTCTAGGTTTGGATGTTTTTAAGCAAACCATATCCTCTTGGATCTCTAAGGCAATTTCTTTTTGTTGCTCCTTTCATGGAAAATGTTTTACTACATCAGTAAAGGCTCATTCTGCTAGAGCTGCTGTTTCCTCTGGTGCTTTTTTCAAAGGATTGGATGGATATTAGTTCCATCCTTGGGGCTGCTACCTGGACTTCTGTCCATACTTTCACTAAGCATTACAAATTAGATATTTCCAGGGCAAGAGTTGGCTTTGCCAGAGCTTTCCAGCATGGGTTGCTAGAGAGCTCCTCTCTGCCTTCCTCCTCTCATGTTTCCTCTTGAGCTTTGTACTCTCCCATTTGTAAAGAATACTGCAACAGTGATGTGGAAGGACATGCAGTTGTATAAAATCTTAACATAACAGTAGATGTCCTACTCTTCACTGTTGCAGTACTCACCCCCCCCCCCCGTCTTCCTCCTTCTATTCTGCTTTTTCCTTCTGTCTTCTTGAAATTCTTTTGTTTTCTCCTTCTAGATGCACATGTTCCTTCTAGTTCCTAGGACTGATTGTTCCTCCTGGGTCTTTTCAGTTCTGAGGCACGTTTTTTAGTTATGAGGTATGTACATCCGTACGTCACCTTTATGCCCTGTGCGTTGAGTGGGGTGCATACTTGTGACGTTCGACGTCTGTAAATCTTAAGGCTTTGGTATATTACAGGGACATCGGGGCTACCCTCGGCAGGGGATCCGTTTAGTAAAGAATACTGCAGCAGTGAAGAGAAGGATCTCTACTGTTATGGTAAGATTTTACACAACTGTACCTCTCACAGACTTCAGAGATCTGGAAAAGGGGCTTGATAAGCACAGTGTCTTGGTTGACAAGAAAGGGTCAGGTAGCCTGGGAAAGGTTTGATATGTTATTATGCTTATGTTATTGCTGTAGATAATAGGGGGGAGGTGCAAGTCCAAATCTTTTTTTTACGGTAAGTGACATGTCCAAAGTGATGGTGGTGATGTCCCTTAACCACTGATTCCAGCTACCAGTGTTCTTCCCAAAGCCTCAAAACAAAGGAGTGTGGATTGATTACATTGTTATCTAGACCAGACGCACACTCTCTAGTGCTCAGTCCATTTGCTTATGTCCTTTGCACAGGGTAAGGAGGCGCGGACTAATTAATCTCAAAGCAGATGTTTTCCAGGTAGTTAGCTAACTGCATATTCTTCTGCTATGAGAAGAAGGGCAGGTTGCTGAAAGAATATGTCAGGACACGTCAGTAGAGCATCTTCCACTTCAGTAGCCTTCTTTTGGCACATTTCAGCCCAGTCCATTTATGAGGCAAGCACTCACCTGGTGTTTGTTCCACAGCTTTTCCATACACTGTACCCTGGACATGTCCGAAGGTATGATGGGATTCAGAGCAGAGGCTCTCTAGGGCATCCTCTGAGGGAGTACCTGGAGTAGGCACACAGCCCCCTCCCCTTTCTGGTCTGTGGAAAAATATGGGAGCCTCTTTTCCATGCATAAATAGTACTATAATAATGATCTTAGGAAGAATGTAGTATAGTTTGTGACAACTCACTTTAACAGTAAATAGTCGGGTAGAGCCATTTGCAGTACAAGTTCCCACCCTTTTCCTCTTGAAGGACAACCCCCCATTTCAGGCCCCTGCACTAAAACATTGTGCTTCATGGTGGGTTACTGTTAGCAGTGACCCTTAGTCTTTTGACAACATATAATTAGCTCTTCTATGAAAGGGAACAAATTATGATGTGACCAGCACCCCCCTTTTGTATGTGATGCCTGCATGGAGGGGATATTGGTCTGTGCGTTTGCGTAAACAGAGATCAACGGAGTCTGGTCATTCAGGTGGACATCAGCTTGCACGTGATCTGATATGTAATGAACAATACTGCAGCCGTATCCTTATTCAAATATCTGCTGATGTTCATCGTGCATACAGCTGCAGTCATAACAGATGGGTTCTCCTGCCGTCAGGCGGGTCCTCGGTCGGCCGAATTCCAAAGTCTAGGTCCGGCGTCGGTTGTCGTCGCTTTCTTTCCTGACGTCAGTGTGACGGGTATATAAGACACAGCCGACGCCATTTTCTTCAGTCTTTTTTGCGAAGCAGAAGCAGTTCGCAAGTGCCGGTCGGCCAGCTCCTGAAATTACGAAAATTTGGAAACCAAGTCTTCTTTAAAGCTGGGAAACTTTTCTTGCCTCAGACCGATGTCAGACAAAGTTAACAATTGTATTTCTTGTGGGAAGCAAATACCGCATAAGGATTTCCATTCCCTCTGTATACCTTGTTTAGGCCCAGACCACGCAAGGCTCGGCTTTTTGTGCTACTTTCAATAAACGCACTATTAAGCGTCGGGCGGAGTTCGCCCAGCACTTTTTTGGTAAAGCCTTTGATTATAAAATGTCGTTGGAGACTCCGACTACCGTTTTGTCCAAAAAACGCAAGGACACACAGTGCAGACTAGAAAAGAAGTTGTTGACTGCAACTGAGCTGAACATATAAGTATCTTGCTTTTTTTTTGATTATTTTTACAGATTACTGTTTTTAAAATTTAATATATATATATATATATATATATATATATAGCACTTTGTCTTTAAAAAACTAGTGTCTGTAGTGCTTGCTGGCTGTAGGCTATTGTTTTAACTGAAGCATTTCCTCTGTGTAATTATCTTTTGGCTAGTGGGGGCTGGTTCCTTTGTGTTCTGAAAAGCTGTTTTGGTATTTAAGCCCTAACTTTGAAAGGGTTTCTGTCTTTACACACAGTGCAGACTAGAAAAGAAGTTGTTGACTGCAACTGAGCTGAACATACAAGTATCTTGCTTTTTTTTTGATTATTTTTACAGATTACTGTTTTTAAAATTTAATATATATATATATATATATAGCACTTTGTCTTTAAAAAACTAGTGTCTGTAGTGCTTGCTGGCTGTAGGCTATTGTTTAAAACTGAAGCATTTCCTCTGTGTAATTATCTTTTGGCTAGTGGGGGCTGGTTCCTTTGTGTTCTGAAAAGCTGTTTTGGTATTTAAGCCCTAACTTTGAAAGGGTTTCTGTCTTTACACACAGTGCAGACTAGAAAAGAAGTTGTTGACTGCAACTGAGCTGAACATATAAGTATCTTGCTTTTTTTTGATTATTTTTACAGATTACTGTTTTTAAAATTTAATATATATATATATATATAGCACTTTGTCTTTAAAAAACTAGTGTCTGTAGTGCTTGCTGGCTGTAGGCTATTGTTTTAACTGAAGCATTTCCTCTGTGTAATTATCTTTTGGCTAGTGGGGGCTGGTTCCTTTGTGTTCTGAAAAGCTGTTTTGGTATTTAAGCCTTAACTTTGAAAGGGTTTCTGTCTTTACACACAGTGCAGACTAGAAAAGAAGTTGTTGACTGCAACTGAGCTGAACATATAAGTATCTTGCTTTTTTTGATTATTTTTACAGATTACTGTTTTTAAAATTTAATATATATATATATATAGCACTTTGTCTTTAAAAAACTAGTGTCTGTAGTGCTTGCTGGCTGTAGGCTATTGTTTTAACTGAAGCATTTCCTCTGTGTAATTATCTTTTGGCTAGTGGTGGCTGGTTCCTTTGTGTTCTGAAAAGCTGTTTTGGTATTTAAGCCCTAACTTTGATAGGGTTTCTGTCTTTACACACAGTGCAGACTAGAAAAGAAGTTGTTGACTGCAACTGAGCTGAACATATAAGAATCTTGCTTTTTTGATTATTTTTACAGATTACTGTTTTTAAAATTTAATATATATATATATAGCACTTTGTCTTTAAAAAACTAGTGTCTGTAGTGCTTGCTGGCTGTAGGCTATTGTTTTAACTGAAGCATTTCCTCTGTGTAATTATCTTTGGCTAGTGGGGGCTGGTTCCTTTGTGTTCTGAAAAGCTGTTTTGGTATTTAAGCCCTAACTTTGAAAGGGTTTCTGTCTTTACACACAGTGCAGACTAGAAAAGAAGTTGTTGACTGCAACTGAGCTGAACATATAAGTATCTTGCTTTTTTTTTGATTATTTTTACAGATTACTGTTTTTAAAATTTAATATATATATATATATATAGCACTTTGTCTTTAAAAAACTAGTGTCTGTAGTGCTTGCTGGCTGTAGGCTATTGTTTTAACTGAAGCATTTCCTCTGTGTAATTATCTTTTGGCTAGTGGGGGCTGGTTCCTTTGTGTTCTGAAAAGCTGTTTTGGTATTTAAGCCCTAACTTTCAAAGGGTTTCTGTCTTTACACACAGTGCAGACTAGAAAAGAAGTTGTTGACTGCAACTGAGCTGAACATATAAGTATCTTGCTTTTTTTTGATTATTTTTACAGATTACTGTTTTTAAAATTTAATATATATATATATAGCACTTTGTCTTTAAAAAACTAGTGTCTGTAGTGCTTGCTGGCTGTAGGCTATTGTTTTAACTGAAGCATTTCCTCTGTGTAATTATCTTTTGGCTAGTGGGGGCTGGTTCCTTTGTGTTCTGAAAAGCTGTTTTGGTATTTAAGCCCTAACTTTGAAAGGGTTTCTGTCTTTACACACAGTGCAGACTAGAAAAGAAGTTGTTGACTGCAACTGAGCTGAACATATAAGTATCTTGCTTTTTTTTGATTATTTTTACAGATTACTGTTTTTAAAATTTAATATATATATATATAGCACTTTGTCTTTAAAAAACTAGTGTCTGTAGTGCTTGCTGGCTGTAGGCTATTTTGTCCCACCCTCCCTCCCTGTTGGAGGTTTGCTCTTATACTTGGTGGCTTTGCAGTTGCCCGCCCCTACTGTGACACTCCTCCCAGTCTAGTGTCATTAGCTCATTCTGTCTAATACAGAGAGAACATTTGATAAGGCCTTCTGTTCCTCCTTTTTCCCTTTCAAAAAGTAAAACAAAACTTTTTTTTTTTTTTTTTCTTCTTTCGCCTGAACCTCCTTGTGTTCTGACTGTGCTTCTCAAACATTTTGGAATTATACAGTATATTTCAGGGCATTTATTATAACTGTAATAGCCTTAATATTGCTAGAACTCAAGTGCTCTAGGTTGCACTGCATCTGAAGTGTTTGTGTGTTTTAGCTGCTTTTCTGTATATATAGACTTTTCTGTTTCTTTTACTAAATAAGCTCTGTAAAGTTGTTTTATTGCATTTCTGCCTTTATTTCTGAGTTTTTGCACTTTTAAAGTTTGTTTTGCTTAGTTTAATTGGTAGGCTACACACTCAAGTGTGCTATCATTACTGTGTTTCTGTACCTAATTTCTGCTACTTTGTAAGAAAAAAAAAAAATTCCTTGTTTTCTGCCTTTACTGAACTAGAATAATCCAGTCTTCAGGTATTGCTGATCTCTGGGCTGTGTCATAGTTCCTGTGTTGCCCATATCCTTATTTGGATAGGAGGAAGCTTCTTAGTTCACCAGTGAGAGTGGGGAGCTCTGAGCAGCCTATCTGTCCCTTGAGGAGTGGTTCCAGCCCAGTGACCTGTAGCTTATGGGCCGTTTTGGGCCATTTCCTATCTTTTTCTAACCCCCTGCTTTAAAGCCAGCTTTAGCGCACTTTTGCGCTTGTAATTTAAAGTTTGTCCTGTTTTTTGCACTTACCTGTTGAGGCTACACACACGCTAGCCTGTGTCACATATTTACTGCATTTTCCTGCTATTTGTTGAAAAAAAAAAAAAAAATTATTATCCTTGTTTCCGTCTTTCCTGACCTAGAGTAGTCCAAATACAGGCTTTGCTGTATTCTGGACTTTGAAATTTCCTGTGTTGTCCATTTCCTTTCTTGGATAGAGGGAGGTTTCTTTGTTCACCAGTGGCAGTAGGGAACTTAGAGCAGCCTATCTATCCCTGGAGGAGTGTTCCCAGCACAAGAATCTGGTAGTCTATTGGTCATTTTGGACCAATTTCTAGCTCTTTCAAATCCCCCTGTATAAAACCCGCTTTGGCGAGGTTTTTGCGCTTGTTACTACTCAGCCAAGCTCCTCGTGGTCCTGCAGAGTGGTGCTAGCAGCAGAGAGGCTAAAAGAGCGACTGCTAACCTGATAAAAGTGTTTTTCCTGCTACTACCTGGGCGACTGTCCGATCTAGCTAAACTGCAAATATTTCTCTTCTTGAACTGTTTTAAACTGTCTAAAGTTGTTTTTGCACCTGCACTTTTAAAGTTTGTCCTGTTTGTTGCATTTACTTGTTGAGGCTACACACTCAAGTGCGCTAGCCTGTGTTACATATTTATTGCAATTTCCTGCTGTTTGTTGCAAAAAAAAAAAAAGTTATCCTTGTTTCCCATCTTTCCTGACCTAGAGTAGTCCAAATACAGGCTTTGCTGTATTCTGGACATTTGGAAAGTTCCTGTGTTGCCATTTCCTTTCTTGGATAGAGGGAGGCTTCTTTGTTCACCAGTGGCAGTGGGGATCTTGGAGCAGGCTATCTGTCCCTGGAGGAGTGTTCCCAGCACAGGAATCTGGTAGTCTGTTGGCTGTTTTGGGCCAATTTCTAGCTCTTTCAAGTCCGCCTGTATAAAACCCTGGCTGTGGCTTTGCGTGATTTTGTGCATAGCGCTTCATCGAGCAGCGCTGCTTATTTGGGTTTGAGCCTTGGAACTAATCTAGTTCTCATAATAAACACCCTATTCCTATGCTAAAGCCTAGCACTTGCTCACTAAAGCAATTGTATAAGTCAGCACTAAAAAATTAAAAGCACTACACCCTCACAAACTCCCCTTGAGTAACTTGTTCCCCATTGGCCCTTTTTTCAATTATAAAGGAATTCCCAATACTATTCTAGCATGTCCAAAGGTCAGTTGTCAATCTCCTCTCCGGTCCAGCTGGTGAACCTGGGAATCTTGAGGCAATGTTACAACTGCCTAATGTACACAGACAAACCCTCTCCTCCTCCCAACAAATTCCAACACATGTGAGAGATGCAACCATATAGCCAAACTGGAGGCTAAGCTCTCTCAACTCAGTACTGGCGTAACCAGTCAGGAGGAGAAGGAAACCACACTCACTACAATTCCAGTCTCACATAGACCTACCACGACAGCAAACCAAACACATAAACACACAAAAACATACTTGGAGGCTCTAAATAAAAATCTGCCTAAGCAGCAAAGACCTCCAAAGCAGACACCCAAGCAACCGCTACCCCAAAACAAAACACATGCAACACATAGCTCACAAAGCCAGTGTGCGAACAGTCACAGCCCTTAAGGCTAAACAACACACCTGATACACTTGTAATAGGTGACTCTATCATCAGGCACACTGACGTCCCGCTCACCAGGCTGAACAAGGAGAAGGTCACGGTGAGCTGCCTATCGGGTGCTAGGATCCGCCACATAACACAAGCACTCAGGTCACTCCAAGGCAAGTACAAATATGACTCAGTCATTGTCCATGCTGGTGTGAATGACCTGAGACGTACCTCCCTGGACTACATGAAAAGAGACATAGAGGAGCTCTCTGGGCATGTAGCCCAGGCTAGTATGACCCTGACCTTGAGTAGCATCTTACCCTCACCAAGAATGATGCCACAATATGAAGACAAGATGATCAGTTTCAACAATTGGCTTAAGTATTGGTGTCATTCAAAGGGGATCAATGCCTGTCAGCTTGGGATGATATGCACGACAAGCCACGATGCTTTGCTAGGGACGGCTTGCACCTGTCACCCCTGGGCTTTCGGATATTGGCAAAGGCTCTTGCTACCCCCATAGTGCCTTTTTTAGCAAGGCTCAAAAGACAAACCCACCTCCATAGGTATCACAAGGGATAAGAAACTAAGAGTAATGCTACTCAACGCTAGAAGTCTAAACCTCAAGATGCACACACTCGAAACTCTCCTTAGCATGGAGAACATCGATATCTGTGCAGTAACAGAAACCTGGTTCAGGACTCCCGAGAGCACCCCAGCACTACCAGGTTATACCTCATACCATGCTTTTCGCCCCAAAACTTGGACCGAACCACAAAAGGAGAGTATCGATATTCATCAAAGATACCCACACCTGCAGGTTGGTGGCAAAGCACGAAGCATCAGAGACTATCCATGTGCAACTAACAGTGGGTAAAACTGCCTTCCAGTTTATAGCCTGCTACAGACCACCCTCCCAAACCCAGGAACCCCACTCGGCCTTCCTGAAAACACTGGAAAATATGAAGGTCTCTCCAAACACCATTATACTGGGCGACTTCAACTACCCAAACATAGATTGGGAGCATTACTCTAGCTCCAACACCCTTGCCCAAAGGTTCCTAGAATTCATAAACTCAAATGCTATGGAACAACTTGTTACCACTCCCACAAGAGGGGAAAACATACTGGACCTGATCATCACCAACATGGGGACTCTATGCTCCAGACCAGAAGTGTATCCCTCACTGGTAAAATCAGACCATAAACTGATCTCATTGGATATTCACATCCCGACCCCACTCCCTGCCTAGAAAACCACAGTGAAAAACTTCTCTAAAGCAAATTTCACACTCCTCAAAACCGAGGTGGAATCCTTCAAAGCCCCGGACCTGTGGAAAATACGGCCCAGACCGCAGAATCCTTTATAAATGCATTCTATGAACACCTTCAGGAATGCATGGATCATGCAATCCCAAATAAAACCAAGACCCAATCCTCCAAAGGCAGGCGACCTGTCTGGTGGACCCCAGCCATAAACAAACTATACAATAAAGGAGGAAGCTACTACATGATAGAGCAAAATCCCAAAAGGAAGGCATCTCTGATCAGTATTAGCAAAAACTAAGGGCACTCATAAAATCGTCAAAGGCCAGCTTGAGAGAAAAATTGCACAGGACACTAAAGATAATCACAAGGCTTTCTTTAGTTATGTTAGGAACCTGGGTGGGAATTCCCAGATATGCTCAGAATTAGTCCAAAATGACAAAAATACACTGATCCCACAGACATTGCCAACATCCTAGCTGACAGGTTCAGCGCAAACTTCCCCTCCCACCAAAGGGCAAATATCTATCCCAGCAGAGTGCTGCCCCTGACATCTCAGATGCTCAGGTGAGAGCTGCCCTCTCCAAAGCAAAAACACAGCATCAATGGGACCAGACGGTGTCCCAGGCTGGCCCTACATGAACTCAAGAAGAGCTAAACCCAAACATAAAACTACTGTTCAATCTCAGCCTTACTACAGGATATGTACCCAAAGAGTGGCGACAGCAACAGTGGTCCCTCTTCACAAAGGTGGTGCCTCAACGGACCCTGGAAACTATCGCCCATAAGCCTGACTAGCTTGGTCTGCAAAGCTATGGAAAGGATCATCATGGACCTCATAAATAAAGATATTGGGGACCTAAAGACACTGGATCCTACCCAGTTTGGCTTTGTTAAGGGCAGATCCTGCCTCTTAAACCTGGTTGACTTTTTTGAAACAGTCACCAAGGCCATTGTGAAGGAAGGTGGTCCACACAGCCTATCTGGACCTCGCAAAAGCCTTCGATACAATACCCCACTCAGGCATTATAGATAAGCTCACCAGCTTAAATATAAACCCCTATGTCACTAGATGGGTTGCAAACTGGCTCAAGGACAGAACCCACATGGTTAGAATTGCTGGAGCCATGTCAGACTCCAAACCAGTTACAAGTGGCGTCCCACAAGGCTCAGTCCTGGGACCTCTCTTGTTTGGTATATATTTTCGGAGGTACAGGCCAACACGGAAGGACTGTGGCTGACCAAGTTCAGATGACTGCAAACTGGGCGCCATAATCGACTCTTCAGCCGACACAAGCATCCTCCAAAAGGGCCTCATAGAAACAGACAACTGGTGCCAGAGCCATGGTCTCAAGCTAAATGCCAAAAGTGTATAGTCATCCCTTTGGCAAAACAAAGTGCCCACAAATTACCACATAGGTGGTAATCCATTAAGTACAGAAGAAGTCATTAGGGACCTGGGGACCCAAGTTGATAGCAATCTCTCATTTGACAACCACGTGGCCAAAGTGGTTAGAAAAACATTTTATATAGCCCACCTAATCATGAAGGGATTCACATCTAGATTAGGAGGTCATCGTGCCTCTTTACTCATCCCTCATCAGGCCCATAATCGAGTACAATGCCCTTTTGGGATGTACCTTACCAAACACCTGCAGCAACTGGAAAGACCCCAAAAGTACCTCACCAAGAGGATCAAAGGGCTCAAACAGATGCCATATGCTACCGGTTAAAGAAACTCCAGCTCTACTCAGTGGCATACCGCCTGCTCAGAGGTGACCTGTGCCTGACGTATAAGGCCATGTCCAACCCGAATTAAGGGACATGCTGCACCTCAAAAATCCAAATCCCATCGAGCACACGCTCGAGACTTGAACCTCAGCACTGAAATAAATAGGACATGCTGGAGGGACAGATTCATAACCCAGAGGCTCCCTTCACTATGGAATAAAATCCCAGTCCAGGTTAGGCAGAGTCCCTCATTGACTCTCTTCAAGAGGAATCTTGATGAGTGGATGGGAGATCATAGGTTTACCCCGGGTATCACTTCTGTGTCACTGTTAGACAGAGGCACAGTATACTAACCTCGAAAAAGGGCATAGCAAAATTAATTTAAAATGGGTGGCGAAAGCCAAACATACTCTGGCTAGGCTTATAAATGCCCTAGGGCAGATAGCCTAGTATGAACCTATGAACCTATGACAAAGACCGACCCGCGAGGTCCACGGACTCCACCGACACCACCCCAAAACCGGCTACACGTGGTCCGGTTCTCAGCGAGGCGCCTACGCAGCCCCTGACTACAGACGACACTTCTCTGGCGGTGTCTTCTGTAACCGAGACCGCAGGTGCCTCGGCCCATACCCTGACTACAGCTACTGAAGCCACTGTGAGTGTTGAACCTCTTAATGTGGACAGGTCCACTTCCACCCATGGTGTCTTCAGACCTTCATCTTCCTTTTCCATAAAGGCCTTTACTAAGTCCAAATCAGCCATGCATTCCAAGAGGCCTGTTGCACAGGGCCCATCTCCAGGTCCCATGCCTAAAAAGCAGATGCTCAAAATGGCTGAGGATTTAATTACTCTTATCAGGGGTTCCCAACCCCCTCCGGACAAGAGACCCAGAGTGGAGGAAGATTCTCCCTCTTCTGACCAGGGCTCCATTATTTCAGAACATTCTGATGAAGAGGAACACTCGTACTCCTTTTGAAGATTCTGATGCAGAGCAGTCCATTCCTTCTGTATCTCCCCAGAGGATTTTTCTTGGGAAACCTTGCATACCTTGAGGGAACACTTCCATTGGGAAGGCCAAGATTTTCATATTCCAAGAAAAGACTTGGGAATTTCTTTGCTACCTCAGCACAGACCTCTGGCGATACCTCCTGTCTTGGACATACTTGATGATGTTTACTCGGAGGCTTGCCTTAATCCGGATTCCTGCCTCCTGCCCCAGTCAAGCCTGATAGGTACTACAGAGTTCCTAACTCACACCAATTTCTTTACAAAAGCCATAATGCTGACCCTGAAACCATTTCTCAAGGCCCCAAGGGAATGAAGGCCTCTACTGCTAAGAATCCATTACCTTCCGAGAGAGTCTAGATCCTTAGAAAGGTGGGGAAAAGGTATATACCTCGGCCACCCTAGCCATGAGGGCCTTAAATTGTCAGTTCCATATGCTTAAATATCAGCAGTTTCTGTTATCACAATTAAAGAATAAAATGTCACAACATGAACAACCAGATTTGAAGGAGTTGCAGGATATGATGCATAGTGCAGAACAAGTGGGTAAACACACCTTACAATGTGGCTATGATGCTCTAGAGGCCTCAAGTAGAGCTGCTGCTACAGGATCAGTCATTTGTAGACATGCCTGGCTTAGGGAACAAACCTTGCCTGATCATGTTAAAACTAAACTACTAGATGCTCCTTTACAAAAGGATGTATTATTTGGTACTAATGCTGAGTAGATACTACGGAAAATGGAAGAAAAAGCTAAATCTATGCAAACTGTCAAAGCTTTTCTACAGGTACAACCACCACGTTTTAGCAGAAATTGGCCTTCAAAAAACTGGTCCTTTCCAGCCACGGACAAGCCCCAAAGAGGTAGATACAGGCGCACAAGGGGCAGAGGACAATCTCAAGGATCATATAGAGGCAGACAATGGCAATCTCAAGCACCAAGAGGTGGCGAAGACAGTGCACAACAATACAGGAAACAAACCCAATGACTTTCCCCTTTGCATGCCAAGCAAGGCTCAGGTGGCAGCACCCTTGGGAGGAAAGCTGGCATTATTTTCAAAAAATTGGCATATTGTCACAACAGACAAATAGATCCTGGACATTATAAACAGAGGCTACAGATTTCATTTTCACACTCTTCCAAAAATGAGAGGCATGCTGAACCTGCCACACAATCAAAGGGCAGAGGCTCAAATACAAATTTCAAAGCTCATGGACATGAAAGCTATTCAAGTGGTACCTACTCACGAACAAGGTCAAGGTTTTTATTCCAGACTATTCCTGGTACCAAGGAAGGGAACCGATTGGAGACCCATTTTGGACTTGTCCATCCTAAACACATTTCTACTGCACCAAAATTCAAGATGCTCACCTTACAGCAGCTTCTTCCCATGCTGGGCAAGGAGTCTTGGCTGGTAACATTGGACCTCAAGGAGGCATACCTGCATGTCCCAATCAGACAAAGCTGCAGAAGATACCTCAGATTTCTTGCAGGTTCAATCCACTATCAATTCTCTGCATTGCCCTTTGACTTATCTACTGCGCCCAGAGTATTCACAAAATGCCTGGCATCAGTAATTGCCTACTGCAGACTTCAAGGGATACAAATTTACCCTTATTTGGATGATTGCCTGATCCAAGCGGACAGCAAACACATACTTCTGGAACATCTGGCTTATGCAACACGGTTATTGAATTCTCTGGGATACACAGTCAACAAAGAGAAATCCAGGCTAACACCATCTCAGAAAATAATTTTCCTGGGTGCCAACTTGGACACAAACACCCAGATGGCCTATCTAGAAAAACAGGGGCAACTAACTCAGTACTTCAAAATACTAGCAAATTGTACCAGGCTAACTGCAAGGAAAATCCTGCAGGCTCTGGGCTTCATGGCATCTTGCATTCTTCTAATCCCATGTGTAAAGTTGCATATGAGGAAACTTCAATGGTACCTAAAAAACCTATGATCTCAACACAGCCACAGTTTGGAAACAATAATACCACTAATTCCATGTTTGCAAAAGGAATTTCTATGGTGGGCCCAAGCATGCCAAACAAACACAGGTCTACCATTCTGCAAGCCTCAAGCAAATCAAGTCATCACAACAGACGCCTCAGACTACGCCTGGGGGGCACACATGACAGACAGGTGCATTCAGGGCAAATGGTCCCAAAAGGAAAAGCACCTTCACATCAATCAAAAGGAAATGCTAGCAGTGATAAATGCAATTACAGCTTTCAAGGACCTCCTGCATCCAGGGCAATTATTGATAAGAACAGACAACACCACAGTAATGTGGTACATAAACAAACAAGGAGGAACACATTCATACCTGTGCAGGCTGGCCATGTCACTTTGGAACATGGCTCTGGAATGGCAAATCGAACTTCAAGCACAGTACCTGCCAGGTTTGGAAAACACGCTGGCAGACAATCTAAGCAGAAATATGACAGACCCACACGAATGGAAGTTGCATCCTCAAGTGTTTATAAAGATAATCCAAGCCTGGGGAAGGCCAGACATAGATCTCTTTGCCTCCCACAGGAATCATCAATTGACAAAATTCTGCTCAAGGACATTCCATCCAAAGGCCTGGAGAGTGGGCGCCTTTCTTTCAGTTGGGCAGCACAGTTACGCCTTCCCACCTTTGCCTCTTCTGCCCAAGGTGCTCTTGAAAGCAAGAGCAGACAGACCGAAGATGATACTGATTGCTCCAGACTGGCCAAGACAATTACACTGGTACCCACTCCTGAGGAGCCTAACACATTCTCCTCCCTGGACCCTACCTCTAATGCCTCTTCTACTGACGCAGCACAGCTACGAAACTCTTCACAGTCAGCTGAAAACACTCAATCTGGCTGCATGGAAAATTCCTTAACACCACAACAGACCCTACTCTCCAAGGAGGTGCAGGATGTCATTTTGGAGGCCAGAAGGCCATCTACTAGGAAAGGCTTACTCCGCAAAATGGAAACGGTTTTGCGCTTGGAATGAGAAAAAAGGCCAGGATCCTAGAAAACTGAATTTTCCTCAGATATTACAGTATCTAGCTGAGCTGTTGAACAGTGGACTTTCATTTTCCTCCATCAAAATCCATGCCTCAGCCATTTCTGCAGAATACAACACTGATCCACCCGTATTCTCTCACCCACTCTTAAGACAGTTCCTCAGAGGGGCTAAGAATATAAGACCTCCAAGGAAACAACCAATACCAGCCTGGGATCTTAATTACATTCTAGAAAAATTAACATTGCCTCCCTTTGAACCAGCTGCCTCAACAGATTTGCAATATTTGTCCTGGAAAACAGCTTTCCTTCTGGCCATTACCTCAGCTCGTAGGGTCTCGGAACTACAAGCCCTCATGGCTGTGCAGCCCTTTCTCATCTTCCATCAGGACAGGGTTTCCCGAACCAACCCGTCATTTATGCCTAAGGTAGTATCCAGGGTAGCTTTAAATCAGGCCATACACTTACCTACCTTTTACCCCAATCCTCAAAACAAAGGGGAAAGGCTGCTACATTCCTTAGACATCCATAGACAGCTACGTTACTATTTGGACAGAACAAAGCCTTTCAGGAAATCAGAACAACTCTTTGTGTCCTATGCTGTAGGAGCTCAAGGGAAGCCAATTTCCAAACAGACAATTTCAAAATGGATAGGCCACTGCATACGGTTTTGTTACTCCTTTCATGGTAAATCTATACCTGCAGGCATCAGATCCCACTCCACAAGGGCCACAGCTACCTCTGCAGCCTTCCTCAGAGGAGTCCCTACCAAAGATATTTTGGAGGTAGCCACTTGGAGTTGTGTGCATACCTTCACTAAACACTACCACCTACCTTTATACTCCAAAACTAGAGCAGGCTTTGCCACTGCTGTGTTGCAGGGCATTCTGGCTCCTCCCAGTTCCACCTAGTGCCTACCACCCTGTGCGTAGCTTTGGGATTCTACCCATCTGTTATGACTGCAGCTGTATGCACGATGAACATAGTACAGTTTTGTACCTACCATAAATGTAGATGTTCGAGTGCTAATAGAGCTGCAGTCCAGGTTTCCCCTCCCTCCTTCCCCTCTGGGTACAGACCTAGTGGCTAACTCCTCATCTTACAACTTGATTGGGTTATTCTTCTATGGTGTATTTGCTTGCAACTACTGGTTTTTGATTATATTGCAATGCATGATTATATATTGTATATATATATGTATATATATATATATATATATATATATATATATTGCCTTCCTTCTGGGGGCACCTGACATCTGGGGCAAGAAAGACTGAAGAAAATGGCGTCGGCTGTGTCTTATATACCCCTGTCGCACTGACGTCAGGAAAGAAAGCGACGACAACCGACGCCAGACCTAGACTTTGGAATTCGGCCGACCGAGGACCCGCCTGACGGCAGGAGAGCCCATCTGTTATGACTGCAGCTGTATTAGCACTCGAACATCTACATTTATGGTAGGTACAAAACTGTACTTTTTGGTGCATTCTAATGCAAGTGTATTCTCTTTGAAGAGGAGCCAGGAGTTCATGGTTTAGCTTCTTTGTTAGGGCTGCATAGTGAAATCCAAGCTGAGACCTTACTGTGTTCGTTCTGAATTTGATAGCTGTTGTGGTCTGCATCGTGCTGTTTATAGATCTACAGGAGTGTGAGGGTCTTGCAGTAGAGTTTGAGATGTCATTACTTTAAGACACCACATTCTCAAGGAGGTGTTAGTGCTGTCAGGCTTACATTGTCTGGTCCTGGAATTGTGGATTGTCTTCCTCACTCCATTCTTTAGGTGGTGCATCTGTTTCTTCAGTTGAACTTTGATTTGAGCAAGGATACTTTATTTGTGGGTTGAGGATCCTACCTAGGCACCCACATGGTGCAAGGGGTGAGATCACCCCCCCCCCCACACACACACACACACACACACAAAATGAAGCTGCACTGCAATCAGTTGGAGCTATGTCCAGTACTCCTGGCCTGAAGGACTTGACAGAACAGTTGCTTCTTGTGTTTCTTCTCATACACTTAGTCTCTGCCTGTCTGTTGTGCAGTACCTAAACTGATAAGGAGAGGGAACAAGGTTAATGCCCTCTGTATAGGGGAGCAGTGCTCACTTGACATTGTCCAATAGACCTCCCCGTCCCTGTTTAAGTACAACTTGGGCCAGTGGGTAGGTTGGTCTGGCTTCTGTGTATCTGATGGACACAAATTGCTGTCTGTATAAATCAAATTTGTGGGTCACATTTGGGTTGCATGGTGAGGCTTATAGGGGCCCTAGTGGTCATTAGCCTAGTATACACCTGTGAACCTGTAGGGGTATTGTTCGCATAACACTTTACATTTGAGGAAGATGAACAATCTGGTGGATGCTCTGAGACAAGTCTCCAGTCCTCTCATTGAGCTTGGCTACAGAGGCTGTACCTGGTCAGTGTTTTTCAGAAGTAGGGCATTCTGGAGATCAGCCTTTCTACCACTTTCAAGAATGCAGTACTCCCCCTTTTCAGCTTGGTGCAGTGGGACAAAGGAAAGGTAACAATGAATACTTTCTCCCTTGGTATGTGGGGTTCCTCGTAGCATTACTGCCTTTTACCGTGTTCCAAGCCTTATCACCAGAGTTCAGGTGATAAAGGACAGCACTTATTCTAGTCTTTCCATGGTAGCTAAGAAAGCTATAGTTTTAGACTGTAAGGTCCATAGATGTAAAGAAAACCCTGGCTCCAGGGCTTGGTTCTTACTTTACATACTTAATTCTGCCAGACTTGTCAGGATGGGTCTCAAAGGCAATTCCAGCTTGCTAGCATTGTGTTCAGCAGCCTTATCCCTCCAAGTGGAAAAGGTTCTCGGTTTGGGCTGAGTAGTACCAAGTGCCACCCTGTTGTCCAGTCTGCAGATAATTCTGACATGCCTCAAGACACTTGTCTTCATTTAGCCCATGCCATGGTGCATGTGTCATTTGATTGTATGTATCAAGTGACCATGTGAATGGTGAGATTTTTTCTCAAAAAAAAGTTGTCAAAGTAGATGCCCTTCTATATCACTGTTGCAGTATTCTTAACTATAGGGATTGTCTGCCAAGTATAGCCCAATTCCCGGCCAGTAAACCAAAGCCTTTAGGTCTTGAATGCACCATATCTCACACACGTGCTCCCCATACAGAACGTAGGGCATAAAGGTGACATATGGGGCGCAGATACCCAGAACTTCTTTGCCACCAGTCCAAATGCCATTGTCACTCATCGGTCTGAGCGTCCTTTTCTGTGCTGAATACCTAGCTATCCGATAAGTGCCCCATTGGGGTCTGCGTTCTTTTTATTATTGATCTTGTTTTCCTTTGATTAACTGGAGTTTGTGTCACCCAAGAAGAGAAAATGTCAGTGTGGTAGGCAGATTCCCCATAAGGATCATCACGAACCTGTTTTGTTTTTGTGCTTCCCACGACTATACCTCCTGTAGTATATGTAGGGATTTTTTGCCTAAGACTTTTAGATGCCAGTTGTCTTCCCTGGCTGTCTATCTAGAGAATCAGAGGCTTACGCAGTTAGCCCAGGTGGCATGGCAGAATCAAACTCGAGGTACTTCTGTTAGGCAAGAAGAAGGTTAAGAAGTCGCAGCCCGATTCTTTGGCACTCCAGCCTCCACCGTATGTCTGTCTAAAAGCCAATGATAACTCTGCAGACCGTCCGGTGTTGATTTGGATTCCACTGCCACAACCCTGTCAGAGGCTGTCATGAGTACTTCTTTTCACATCCACTGAGGCTTTTCAGGGGTCTGCTTCAGGCGTCAAGGAGAAACCGTGGTTGATTATTTTGGAGTGCCCCAGAGAGATTCAGCAGATTTTGGTCAGGGAAAAAAGGTTACTTGTACTTCTTAATGAATCCTGCCAGGGTTTAGAACCTTCAGTGTTTATTAGGACTGACATCCCTACCAAGAAAAAAAAACAGAAGACTAAATAAACCTTCAAATGGAATGGCAGGAGTTACCCAGGGCCTCTTTAATGCTTTAATGCCCCTGAAACCTCCCCAAGGGGTTTCTGTCCCTACTCCCCCTTGGACTTTACTCCTTCCAAAAAGCCTAGGGAACCTGATTCTTGGAATGAGTCTTATAAAAGGTCCCTGTGTTACTCTCCCTTTGGCTTATGGCTCTGATGAAGAGGAGTCCATTATCCCCTGAATCTCCTTTGGAGGAGTTGTCTTTTGGTGACATAGCCAGAGTGATGGAATATTTTAATTGTGATTTTTTTCTGGTGTCTGATATTTAAAAGAGGTATTATGAGGTGGTGTGGAGACACTTAAACCTTCTGCAGGATCTCTTGTGTTGGCTGCTCTTGTTGGACACCTTTTATAACTGCCTCTAAGACTCCTGATTCTCAGCTCCCTGCTCCAAAGAAAGCTGACAGGCTCTATAAAGTTCTGGAAGATTGTCATTTCCTGTGTCGTCCTGTTGACCCTGCAGTGTGTCGATCTCCTCTGACAAGCCTTCTAAGCTTTTGCCCTCTTCCAAGCTTCTTTCTTCAGATAAGGATAGTAGGACAATGGAGAGGATTAGAATGTCTGCAATACTACTACTTTGGCCTATAGGGCCATCAGTTACCAGACTCGCATGACAGATATACTCTGACCTTGATTGCCCATGCTTCTCAAGTTATTTCTGACCTCAGTGATCCTGAAGTGAAATGTTCTGCTTTATCTAGTTTGGTTTCTACTTCTCCGGTGTCTCTCCACCCTATCAAGTGCAGCTATGATGCTGCTAATTCCTCTTCCAGAGCTGCTGCCTTTGGGTCTGTCATGAGATGTTATTCTCAGCTTCTTCTGCAGTCTTTACCTGAAGACATTAAGACTTAAGTTGCTAGATGCTCCTTTGGATAATAAAAATCTCTTTGGGACGGCTGCTGCTGCTATGTTTAAGTCCCTTCAAGAAAAAGGTAAAGCATTGCAGGACCTTAAACATATTTTTGTGTTTCCCATCCCTAAGTCCAGAGGAACTGTCCTACTGAGTGCTTTTGTTCGCAGGCAGCCTCGTCAGGCCACTAAAGGCAAGAAGGGAGATAGGCAAGCACCTCCTGCAAAGTCTTTACAGGCTTCTGTGACTCAGAAGCCTTCTGTTTCTGACAAGCCTGCTTCTCTTTGACATCAAGTCTCATCTTCTTTGCAGGCTGGCTCTTCAGGTCTGGGATCAGCTATGAGTTGTCAGATAACCAGGCCTGTGCCAGGCCTGATTAATACCTGGTAACACTGGTACAACTATGTATCGTTAACAATTCTTTTTTGGTTAAGTGTCACATTAATCCTACTGTTTCATAAGCAAAACTTCCAGATGTAAAGCATGTCAGATGTCCTGTACTTTATGTGGCAATATGACTGTAAATTAATGTACTTTAATGTGTTGTATTGAAGTCTGTGTCTCTCTGTATTAAATCCTTTGGAGCTTTTCTCCCCGGGCCTCCGCTGAAAATGGACATGTATCCAGTCGGACTATCCCAGTCAACAAAAGTAAAATAAATAAAAATAAAATAAATAAAATAACTCTTCAAGCTGCATATATCCCTTCAGAGCACAGTCTAGTGGCAGAATCCTTGACCAGGTAAAAAACACAAGACTCATGACTGAATACTTCACAGAGATGTATTTCTGGACGTAGTCCATCGGTGGGGTATTTCTCAGTTAGATCTTTTTGCCTCCCCTCTGAATAGGCAGCTTCCTCTCTTCTGTTCCAGAGTGCCATGCCATCTGGCGTGGAATTCAGATGCCCTTTCTTTTTCTTGGATGGGGATGTTTCTGTATGTTTTCCTTCCCTTTTCTCAGATTCCTGCAGAATATTTAGTTGGGCTCACCAAACATCTTGCTATTGACTCCCTTTTGGCAAAGACAGCACTGGTTCCCCCTGTTAATGCATCTGGCCAGGGGTAGTCACCACAAGTTACCTCACTTGTTGAACCTCCTCACACAGGACAAGGGGTCACTTATCCATCCTCACTTGTCCACTCTTCAGCTGACACTGCGGGTGATAGTATTTTGATTCCTTTTAGGTACCTTTTTTCTGAGGATGTTCTCAGGGTTTTACAGGAGACAAGAAAACATGCAACCAGAAAGTCTTGTAAGTACAAATGGAAATGATTTTCTGTCTGGTGCCATGCTCATAACTAGGTCTCTCTTTCAGTGGAGGTCCTTCTGGTTCTCTCCTGTTTGTGTGAGTTGCTCCAATTTGGCTTGGCCTGTTCTTCTGTAAAGACCCATTTGTCAGCTATTTTTGCCTGTTTGCCCTTGAATCCTCTTCTGGCTTCTCATTTTGTGGCTAAACAGTTTCTTAAAGGCATCCTGCATCTTTGGTCCCCAAGGAAGCTTATTCCTCCTCCTTGGGACCTTAATTTTGTTTTGAAACAGTTGAGCCAGGCTCCTTTTGAGCCTGTAGTTTCAGCTTCTCTGCAGCATTGTACCTGGAAGACTGTCTTATTACTTGCTCTTTCTTCTGCTCAGAGGGTTTCTGAACTTCACACCCTTACCACATTCCTTTGTTTTTAGGGGACAGGGTGTCCCTTCGTACTAATCCTTCTTTTATGCCCAGGGTTGTTAATGAGTTGTCCTTGAATGAGATGGGTTCCTATCACGTAGTCAAACTTTTACAAGTTCGAACCACATATGGTCGAGACCATAAGTTCGAATTTGTAAAAGTTCGAGCTTTTGAATGGAAATCTCCATAAGCAGAGGTTTCCATTCTGTTCACTGTAGTGCGATCTCGGAATTGGTATATTTATAGTAGCTGGGGTGTGGGGGGGGTCCAGGGGGGCTTTCCCCCCTGCTTACAACAATTTATTTTATTGTCCTCCCCCCACCCCCTTTTTTTTTTCCATAGTCGAAGTTTTGTAACTTCAGACATAATGGTTCGACCATTAGATGTTCAAAGTTATGGAACTTCAACTATGTGATATAGACCCGAATGAGACAATACATTTCCCTTCTGATTTTCCTTCCCCTCAGTCTACTAGTGAGAGGGTCCTGCTGTCCTGCATACTTTGTATTTGCACAGACAGCTCAAGTATTATTTGGATAAAACTAAGGGCATTCATACGTCTGACCAGCTTTTTGTTTCTTTTCATCCCAGGACATTGGGTTTGGCTGCTTGTAAGCAAACGGTCTCCTCCTGGATATCTAAGGTAATTTCCTTTTGTTGTTATTTTCATGACAAGTGTCTGTTCTGTTAAAGCACATTACACATTGGCTCTGGTGCTTTATTCAAGGGTTTGGACAACAATTCCATTCTTGAAGCTGCTACTTGGTCTTCAGTACATACCTTTACTAAACATTATAAATTGGATATGGTTTCCAGGACCAGAGCAGGGTTTGCTAGACCCATGCTGCCATGGGTTTGTTGACAGATTTTCCTAACCTTCTACCTCCCAGTCCTTCTCTTGAGCTTTTGTACTCTGTGGTTAAGAAAACATTAACAGTGATACAAGAGGACATAGTACTGTTGTGTAAAATCTTACCATAGCAGTAGCTGTCCTGTTCACTTTTGCAGTTTTCAGACCCTCCCTCCGTCCTCCTTTTTTCTTTTTATTCTTTGATTTAGTTGCCCTCCTGGCCAAGGGTCTCTCCTTTTTCTTCTGCATTTTCCCTTTCTGGTTGTGCATGGTCTGTTTTGTCCTATGAAGACTGTTCTCTGCTGGAGCAATTCTGTTCTGGGTATCTGTGTCCGTATGTCTCCTTTATGCCCTACATCCTGCACATGGAGCATATATGTGATGTGTGGCACATTCGATATCTAAAGGTTTTTGTATACTGGCCTGACATTGGGCTATCCTTGGCAGGAAAGCCCAGTGGTTAAGAATACTGCCTCATTGAAGAGAAGGACATCTACTGTTATGGTAAGGTTTTACACAACTGTAATTTCCTCGAGAGAGCAGTGTGTCTGTTCAGACGAGGAGCTCATCTCCTCAGTGGGATTTTGTCTTCTCTCTAGGACTAAGGTATGTTAGCTCTGGGTTCTTTCACTCTGCCCTGGTGGTGTTGCTTAGGATTCAACCCATCTAACTACTTGCGTTGATGTTAAATACAGGTATATTCTTATCATATTAGGTGATTCATGGGAGTAACACTCCTTGATGGGTCAGACATATTCTCTCTTCAGTCTCCTGTGGATAAGTCTCTCTTCAGCCAGCTGCAGCTGTTTGTGTTCCATTTAAGTTGTGGAAATATATATTTTGTAACAAGTTAATAGTGTGGTGTCAGCTCTGTGATATTTCATGACTTGTAGGATAGTGCTAACTGCTGAGCACCTGGACATCACTGAATGTGTGAGTGTTTCCAAAAGAAGATTTAAAATTCCAGTTGGTGAGTAAGAAATGCCTGACCTGTACACTTTTAACACAGAGGTTATACATTGTTAGAGTTACAGGAGCTATCTGTCTATCTATCTATCTATCTATGTATCTGTTTGTTTATTCTCTCTCTTTTGCAGTTTGTTTTCTTTTGTGGGTCCCAAATACCCTTTAATTTCCTCTTTATCTGGAAGGTACTTTCATCCAGTGGTTTATGACAGAAGACAAGATTACATTAGAATAGAATAGAATACAGTACATACAATGCAATCAATTAGGTTAGTAGATAGGCAGACAGTGATAGATAGTTTGAACTTGTTGTAGGGAACTTCCCACTCATTCTGTGTGCTTGTTGTATCTAGCTTATAAAAAAGAATATAATTGTAAAATATTCAGTTGCTGAAGGTATTTTTATGTAGTGCTGACAATTCACTGGTCATGTGATGAAATTATGCTATGTTATTGTATCGGAATGATGGCCAAATGAACAGTTTTGCAGAATCTTGAAAGATCATATCTGTTTGCTCTTTTACAGGTTGTGTTTGACCGGTTAAAAGGAATGGCACTGGTCTTGTACAATGAAATTGAATATGCACAGGTTGCTGTAAAAGAGACCAAAGGGAGGAAAATCGGTGGGAATAAAATCAAAGTAAGTAGTTTAAAGGTCTCTTTGAAGAGATATGTCCAATCAAATTAAGCTGCTTCCATTTTCCTTCCAATGCTGTTGTAAAATTAATGCATTGTGTTTGCCAGATGAATTTTATCATGCTCAGAAAAATTAATATGTAGGAGGTAACGGCATTAAAAAATATATATTTGATCTTAACAACTGACTGATCTTGTTTGTGGGAGGATGTCTGACAGTAGATCATGACAATTTGGTTTACTCGCCACCCTGTTTGTTTCCCTTTAAAGGTTATTAAGTGTCATACCACCAAAGGTACATATGTATGCAACATGGGGCTCCTGTACAGATCCATCATTGACTTGACTGGTTTTGAGTCTTTCTGACCTTTGAAAGACTGTTGGTCACTCTGCTTGCTTTTTTGAATAATCACCTTTATAGTAGTCCCATGGATTCTTTGCATGTAGTATTTTTTTATTTTGTTTATGAATCTCTTTGGAAACTTTATTTTTCAAGAGGCAATTGTATGTCCTACCCATCTTAAGCAATTAATAAATTCTACTTGTAGTAGACAGGCAGTCCTAAAAGTTTTTTGTTTTGTGTGTGTTTGGAACATATAGATAATGTTCATCGTATTTCACTGCTGCAGTCATTACACTTGGGTTATCCTGCTGTCAGGCGGTCCCTCAGTCGGCCAGAGTTCCAAATCTTGGTCCGGCGTCAGTTGCTGTCGCTTCTTCCCTGACGTCAGTACGCCAGGGGTATATAAGATGCAGCTGATGCCATTTTCTTCAGCCTTTCTTGCCATGCGGTGCCCGAAGCAAAAGCAGTTCGCAAGTGCCCGTCAGCCGAGTCCTGAGATTTTCAAAGTCAAATTTCAGAACCAAAGTCTTCAATAAAGCTAAGTACCCAGTTGGGGAAACTTTTCCTTGCCTCAGACCTATGTCAGTAAAAGCTAATAATTGTATTTCTTGTGGGAAGCAAATACCTCATAAGGATTTTCATTCTTACTGTATTCCATGCCTAGGCCCAAACCGCGACGTCACTAGTTGTCGGTTTTGTGCTAGATTTAACAAGCGCACTATTAAACGTCGGTTTGATTTTGCTCGCCTTTATTTTGGCCGAAGGTTCAATTATACCATGCCGTCGGAACAACCGACGACTGGAATACAAAAAAAACGCAAAGACAAAGATAAGGATAGGCATCCGAGGTCCAAAACCGACGATGAAATCTCTTCTAGGCCAGTCGCCGGATCGCCGGTTCTCAGTGAGGCGCTTTTGCAGCCCCTGACACCCGCTACCTCAGAGCCACAGGCCGCTTCCGACTCCCACGTGGAGATTACTAGGCGTCTGGAAACTCAAGGCATTGGGCCTATGGAAATTAACCCCTCATCAGATGGGTCCGGAGCCGCTGAGCAGGCATCTGCTTCTGAGGGTGTTTTCAGACCTTCACAGATTACCATCAAAACAACAACTAAGTCTAAAACTCCATTAAAGACAAAGAAACAAGTACAGCATTCACCTGGACAGGCCTCCATGCCTAAAAAACAGATGCTCAAAATGGCTGAAGACCTAATTATTCTGATCAGGGGTTCCCCCCGCCCCTGATAAAAGGCCTAGGCAGGATACAGACTATGATTCCTCTGATCAGGTTTCCATTTCTTCTGATTCCTCTTCAGACCAGGGATACTCTTTACCCCCCTAAGAGGACTCTGATGCTGAAAAATCAATCCCTTCAGCCTCTCCTCCTGAGGATTACTCTTTTGGGGAAACTTTGCATACCATGAGGGAGCATTTCCATTGGGAGAGCCAGGATTATTCAGAATCCAAGAAAAGGCTCAGAGATTCTTTTATTGCCTCAACACAGGCCTCTTGCTATTCCGCCTGTGTTGGATATTTTGGATGATGTGCTCTCCGAAGCCAGTTTAACCCAGTCAAGCCAGATAAGTACTACAGAGTCCCTGACTGTCACAAATTTCTTTATAAAAACCCTGCTGCTGACCCAGAAACTTTTTCCCAGGGTCCCAAAGGGGTAAAAGCTTCCACTGCTAAAGATCCAGTTCCCTCTGACAGGGATTCTAGAGCATTAGACAGATGGGTGAAGAAAGTTTACACTTCTGCAACTTTAGCAGTAAGGACTTTAAATTGCCAGTTCCACGTGCTTAAATACCAACAATATTTAAAATGCTTACAAGCTCAGAAAGTCCTGATTATAAGGAAATGCAGGATTTATTGCATACAGCTGACCAAGTGGGAAAACATACTCTGCAATGTGGTTTTGATTCTTTAGAGGCTTCCTGTAGAGCCGCAGTTACAGGATCTGTGATTCGAAGGCATGCTTGGTTAAAAGAACAAAGTTTACCTGATCATGTTAAGGCAAAATTATTGGATGCTCCTTTACAGCATGATATTTTGTTTTGTGTTAAGGCAGAAGAGGTATTAAAGAAAATGGAGGATAATGCAAAATCTATGCAAACAGTGAAGGATTTCTTACAGGTACAGCCACCTCGATTTAGCAGAAATTGACCTTCTAAAAATTGGTTCTTTCCAGTGTCAGACAGGCCACAAAGAGGCAGATACAGACACCCAAGTGGCAGATCTCAGCCCCAAGGCTCTTACAGACCACGTTAGTGGGGTGCTTCAACCCCTAAACGAGGAGAAGACAAGTCGCAACCTTGTAGGAAACAGTCCCAATGACTTCCACCTTCAAATGCCAAGCATTTACCTTTTGGCTGCTCCCTTAGGGGGGAAACTAGCACTTTTTTCACAAAATTGGCATATAATAACCCAAGACAAATGGGTTCTGAATATTGTGTCTCAAGGTTACAGGTTCCACTTTCACACTCTTCCAAGGCTAAAAGAAATGCCAGACCTGCCACAAAATCAATGGGCAGAGGCACAAAAACAAATTACAGCCCTCATGGACATGAGAGCTATTCAAAAAGTGCCACAGCAGGGACAAGGACTAGGATTTTATTCAAGACTTTTATTGGTCCCCAGAAAGGACAAAGCCTGGAGACCCATACTGGACCTATCTACTCTAAATACTTATCTGGATGTTCCGAAATTCAAAATGTTGACACTACAGCAGCTACTTCCCATGCTGGGCAAGAAGGCTTGGCTTGTTACCTTGGACCTCAAAGAGGCATACCTGCATGTCCCAAAACTGCAGAAGATACCTCGGATTTATATCAGGCTCAATGCATTACCAATTCTCTGCACTGCCCTTTGGCTTATCTACTACGCCCAGGGTCTTCACAAAATGCCTGGCACCAGTATTTGCATTTTGCAGACAAAAAGGAATTCAAATATATCCCTATTTGGACGACTGTCTTATTCAAGCAGAGAGCAAGGACATTCTTCTAAAGCATCTGGCATTTGTAAAAAGATTGCTAATTTGCCTAGGGTACACAGTAAACGAAAAGAAGTCAAAACTAGTGCCCTCACAAGAGATAATATTCCTGGGTGCCAGCTTAAATACAACGGCCCAGATGGCTTATCTCATGCCAGACAAGCAAAGACAACTGACTCAGTACTTTCAATTGATGGCAACAAAAACCCAACTCCCTGCAAGAAAAATTCTTCAGGCCTTGGGGTTCATGGCGTCCTGCATACTACTAATACCATATGCCAGACTGCATATGAGGAAATTACAATGGTACCTAAAAAGTGTTTGGACTCAACACTGTCACAGTTTGGAAACAGTAATACCACTTATTCCCTGCCTACAACAGGAGTTTCGATGGTGGGCACAGGCATGTCACCACAACAAGGGACAGCCTTTCACTTTACCCACAGTCAGGCAGACACTAACAACAGATGCTTCGGATTATGCCTGGGGAGTACACATGGCAGGAAAATGTATTCAGGGCAAGTGGCCCACAGACCAAATGCATCTTCACATAAATCAAAAAGAGATGCTAGCTGTAGAAAATGCCGTAACAGCTTTCAAGGACCTTCTGCATCCAGGACAACTGTTACTAAAGACGGACAACACCACAGTTATGTGGTACATAAACAAGCAAGGGGGCACTCATTCCTATCCCCTCTGCAGATAAGCCATGACTTTGTGGAATACAGCACTGACCTATCAAGTTCATCTGCAAGCACAATGCCTGCCAGGAAAGAAAAATACTCTGGCAGACGATTTAAGCAGAAACATCATGGATCCTCACGAGTGAAAATTAAATCCACAAGTATTCAGCGTGATAACACAAAAATGGGGGTGCCCAGACATAGATCTATTTGCCTCCCCTCTGAACTGCCAACTACAGAAATTCTGCACAAGGACTTGCCACTCACAAGCATGGAAAGTGGATGCTCTCTCATTCAGCTGGAAAACCCTAAAAGTTTATGCCTTCCCACTGCTGCCTCTCCTTTCAAAGGTACTCCTAAAAGCCAGACAAGAAAGGCCAAAAATGATCCTGATTGCCCCAGACTGGCCATGCCAGCACTGGTACCCAATCTTAAAGAATTTGGCTCAAGGCCCAGCATGGATTTTACCTCAAATCCCTCCACTTCTGACTCAACAAAACAATCAGATCCTGCACAGCCAGCTCAAAACCTTAAACCTGGCTGCATGGCAGATTACTTAGCCAAGCAACCAACACTTCTCTCTAAAGCTGTTATGGATGTTATTTTGGAGGCCAGGAGGCCCAGCACCAGGAAATCCTATTCAGAAAAGTGGAAGAGATTCTGCGCCTGGAACCAGGCTCAAAGCTTTGACCCTCTTCTTCCAAATATTCCTCAGATATTACAATACTTAACTGAGATGCTGAACAAAGGCCTATCCTTTTCATCCATTAAGATCCACGCCTCTGCCATCTCAGCTCATTACAACACGGATCCTCCTATTTTCTCTCATCCATTATTAAAACAGTACCTCAGAGGGGCTAAAAACATAAGACCGCCCCGGAGAGCACCATCACCAACTTGGGACCTCAACTTTGTCTTGGAAAAACTAACTTTACCTCCTTTTGAGCCAGCCAATACAGCAGAATTAAAATATGTGTCATGGAAAACTGCTCTGCTTCTGGCAATAACCTCAGCACGAAGAGTCTCAGAGTTACAGGCACTAATGGCAGTGGAACCTTTCATCATTTTTCATCAGGACAGGGTTTCTTTAAGAACAAACCCTACATTTATGCCAAAGGTAGTATCCAGCGTGGCTCTTAACCAAACTGTTCACTTGCCAACATTCTATCCAAATCCCCAGAATAAAGGGGAGAGACTTCTGCATTCATTGGACATACACAGGCAGTTATGCTTCTACTTGGACAAAACAAAAGCTTTCAGGAAAACTGAGCAATTGTTTGTTGCATATGCTGGAGGATCACAGGGAAAGGCTATTTCAAAGCAGACCATTTCAAAGTGGATAGGACACTGTATCCGTTTCTGCTACACACAGCATGGAAAAACTGTTCCTAGCAACATTAGGCCACATTCCACCAGGGAAACAGCCACTTCAACTGCCTACCTTAGAGGAGTATCTACCAAGGATATTTTGGAAGCTGCAACTTGGAGTTCAGTGCACACCTTTACCAAGCATTACCACTTGCCTCTTTACTCTAAATCCAGAGCTGGCATTGCCACTGCAGTGCTGCAGGGCCTCATAGCCACCCCGAATCCTTTATAGACTCAGCCACCCAACCTCAGCTTTGGGATTCTACCCAGGTGTAATGACTGCAGCAGTGAAACACGAGGAACATAGTACAGTTTTGTACCTACCATAAATGTAGATGTTCGAGTGTATTCACTGCTGCAGTCCAGGTTACCCACCCTCCATCCCCTCTTTTTTAGCTGGGACTTATCTATACCTTTCTACCCTATACAACCTATGTGGTGTATTTGCTTGCAACTGAAGGTATTGTTTTTATGTTTTATGTATGTTTTATTAGCAATATGTATTGCCTACCTATTTGGGGGCACCTGACATCTGGGGCAAGAAAAACTGAAGAAAATGGTGTCGGCTGCATCTTGTATACTCCTGACGCACAGACGTCAGGGAAGAAGCGACAGCAACTGACGCCGGACCAAGACTTTGGAACTCGGACCGCCTGACGGCAGGATAACCCAAGTGTAATGACTGCAACAGTGAATACACTCGAACATCTACATTTATGGTAGGTACAAAACTGTACTTTCTTCGTGTTTCACTGTTGCAGTCATTACATTTGGGTAATCTGCTGGCAGGTTGCCCTCAGTCGGCCTGAATATCAAAGTCTTGGGTCCCGCATCGGTTGCTGTCTCCTCTTCCATGACGTCAGGTCGTCAGGGATATAAAACATGCAACTGACGCCATTTTCTGTAGTCTTTCTTGCCGCGCATTGCCCAAAGCAGAAGCAGTTCACAAGTGCTGGTCGGCCGACTCCTGAAATTTTCGCATTCGAGTTTCAGAACCGAAGTCTTCAATTAAAGCTAAGTACCCCGTTGGGGAAACTTTTTCTTGCTCCTCACCGATGTCAGTAAAAGTTAATAATTGCACTACTTGTGGGAAGCAAATACCTCATAAGGATTTTCATTTGTACTGTATTCCTTGCCTAGGCCCAGATCATAGGGTGCCTTGCTGTCGGTTTTGTGCTAGATTTAACCAACGCACTATTAAGCATCGGTATATCTTTGTTTCAAAATATTTTGAAACAGATTTAATTACCCTGAAATGTCGTCGGATAGCAATCCGACTACCGGAGTTCACAAAAAACGTAAAGAAAAGGACAGAGACAAACCGTCGAGGTCCAAAACTGACGACAAAGCTTCTCCTAAGCTAGTCGCCGGTACTCAGTGAGGTGCTTTCGCAGCCCCTGATACCCGCTACTTTCGAGTTGCAGGCCTGTACCAAGACCCATGTGGAGTCCGGCATGCCGCGAGATTCTCAGAGTATTGTACCCGCGGATGTCTCTCCCTCGGATGGGTCCAGAGCCACTGAGCAGGCACCGGCTTCTGAGGGTGTTTTCAGGCCTCAGCATTTCTATATAAAACCGACGCCGGCTTCAAAAACAAAGACAAAAACAACTTCTAAGGCTAAAAAACTGACGCATGAGCCACATGCTCAGGCCTCTATGCCCAAAAAACAGATGATCAAAATGGCTGAAGATTTAATTACCTTGATCTGCCCCCCCCCGATAAGAGGCCTAGGCAAGACACTGATTATGATTCTTCAGATCAGGTTTCTATTTCTTCTGATTCCTCTTCTGATCAGGAATTTTCTATACCACCCTATGAGGATTCAGATGCAGAAGAATCCATCCCATCTGCATCTCCTCCTGAAGATTATTCTTTTGGAGAATCCTTGCATACTTTAAGAGAACATTTTTATTGGGAGAGTCAGGATTTCTCAGAATTAAAAAAGAGGCTTATGGATTTCCTACTACTTCCTCAGCATAGGCCTTTGGCCATACCTCCTGTATTAGACATTGTTGATGTGTTTTCAGAGTCAAGCATAGCTCCAGATTCCCTACCACCGGCTCCTAGTAAGCCAGACAGATATTACAGGGTTCCTGATTCCCACAAATTTTTATTCAAAAATCCTGCTGCTGACCCTGAAACTATCTCACAGGGTCCCAAAGGTGTAAAGGCCTCAACAGCTAAGAATCCTACCCCCTCTGATAGAGATTCCAGGGCGCTGGATAGATGGGGAAAGAAGGTTTATAAGTCTGCAACCTTGGCAATTGGGGCGTTAAACTGCCAGTTTCATATGCTTAAATATCAACAGCATGTTATGGGATTATTGAAACAGAAAATGATGTTGATTTCTGAATGTGTGGAAAGTAAAGAATTACAGGAATTATTGCATGCAGCAGACCAGGTTGGAAAGCATACTTTACAATGTGGTTTTTGATGCCTTGGAGGCCTCCTGTAGGGCCGCAGTTACTGGATCTGTGATTAGGAGGCATGCCCGGCTCAAGGAGCAAAATCTGCCTGATCATGTTAAAGCTAAATTGTGGGATGCACCTTTACAGCATGATACTCTGTTTGGTAATACGGCAGAAAAGGTTTTAAAGAAAATGGAAGACAAAGCTAAGTCTATGCAAACTGTAAAAGACTTCTTACAAGTGGAGCCACCAAGATTCAGTAGACACTGGCCGACAATAAATTGGTCCTTTCCTGTGTCCGACAGAGCCTCACGGGGCAAATCCAGGCGCTCAAAAGGCTCTAGATACCAGTCACAGGGTTCTTACAGGTCAAAGCAATGGGGTGCCTCTACCTCCAAATCTGGAGGAAATAAAACGCAACCCTACAGTAAATAGTCTCAGTGACTTCCCTCTGCCATCACCAAGCACTTACCTGTTGGCAGCACCCTTGGGAGGAAAATTAGCACTTTTTGCTCACAATTGGCAGTTAATAACCCAGGACAAGTGGATGCTAAACATAGTATCTCAGGGATACAGATTCCACTTCCATACTCCTCTGCCAATGGCAAATGGTTGGCCAGATCTGCCAAAAAAATCAGTGGGCAGAGGCACAGAAACAGGTTACGTCCCTCATGGATATGGGGGCTATTCAGCCAGTACCAGAACAGGAAAAAGGATGAGGTTTTTATTCAAGACTGTTCTTGGTACCCAGAAAAGACAAGGCCTGGCGCCCCATACTGGACTTATCAATTTTGAACACATACCTGGACATTCCAAAATTCAAAATGCTAACCTTGCAGCAGCTTCTGCCCATGCTGGGCAAGAACGCTTGGCTGGTGACATTAGACCTTAAAGAGGCATACCTGCATATCCCAGTAAGGAAATCATGCAGAAGATACCTCCGTTTCAAGGCTGGCTTTATGCATTACCAATTCTCTGCACTGCCCTTTGGTTTATCTACTGTGCCCAGGGTCTTTACAAAGTGCCTGGCACCAGTAATTGCATTTTGCAGACAAAAAAGTATACAAATATATCCTTACTTGGACGAATGTCTCATTCAAGCAGAGAACAAGGACATTCTTCTTCAGCACCTGACGTTTGTGAAAATGCTTCTAACATGCCTAGGGTACACAATAAACGAAAAGAAATCACAACTGGTACCCTCTCAAAAGATAATATTCCTGGGTGCAAGCTTGAATACAACTGCCCAGATGGCTTTCCTCCCGCCAGACAAACAAAGGCAACTGACTACTTACTTCAAACTGATGGCAACAAAAACCCAGATATCTGCAAGACAAACTCTGCAGCTTTGGGGTTCATGACATCATGCATCCTACTGATTCTATATGCAAGACTGCATATGAGGAAACTACAGTGGTACCTAAAAAGTTTATGGAGTCAACATTGTCAGTCTGGAAACAATGATTCCTCTCATTCCCTGCCTACAACAGGAGTTTCTTTGGTGGGCAAAGGCATGTCACCGAAACATGGGACGGTCTTTCACTCTACCCCCTGCCAGCCAAACCTTAACAGACACATCAGATTATGCATGGGGGGGCCCACCTGGCAGGAAGATGCATTCAGGGCATATGGACCCCAAAACAAATGCTCTGCATATCAACCAAAAATAGATGTTAGCTGTTCAAAATGCCCTGACAGTCTTCAAGGACTTTACTTCATCCAGGACAACTACTGATAAAGACGGACAACACCACGGTTATGTGGTATATTAACAAGCAGGGGGGCACTCACTCATACCCCCTTTGCAGACTAGCCATGGCACTGTGGTACACAGACTTGACTTACCAAGTACATCTTCAAGCTCAATTCCTGCCAGGAAAGCAAAATACTCTGGCAGACGATTTAAGCAGAAACCTTATGGACCCTCACGAGTGGAAACTGGATCCACAAGTCTTCAGCATGACAATAAAGAAATGGGGGAGGCCAGACATAGACCTGTTTGCCTCTCCTCGGAATTATCAACTGGACAAAATACTGCACAAGGACTGATCACAGACAAGCATGGAAAGTGGACGCCCTACCTTCAGTTAGAAAAACCTATCAGTTTATGCCTTTCCTCCTCTGCCTCTTCTTCCCAAGGTACTACTAAAAATCAGACAAGAGAAACCAAATATGATACTAATTGCCCCGGACTGGCTCTGCCAGTACTGGTACCCTATCCTAAGGAACATATCTCAATTCCCAGCTTGGTACTTACCTCAAATACCTCACTTACTGTCACAGCAAAACAGTCAAATCCTGCACAATCAGTTTCAAACACTGAAACTGGCAGCATGACTGATCATGTAGTTATTCAAACAACACCTCTTAGTAAAGCTGTGATGGATGTCATTTTGGAAGCCAGAAGGCCTAGTACTAGAAAATCTTATGCTGATAAATGGAAGAGATTCTGTGCTTGGAGCCAAGCACAAGGAACTGATACAGCAGAACCAAATATTCCTCAGATTTTACAATACTTGACTGAGATGCTTGACAAAGGCCTGTCTTTTTCATCAATAAAAATCCATGCCTCTGCCATCTCGGCTCATTACAACACAGAGCCACCAATCTTTTCTCATCCTTTACTAAAGCAGTATCTTAGAGGGGCCAGAAATTCAAGGCCCCCCAGAAGATCACCAATTCCTGCATGGGACCTCAATTATGTGTTGGAAAAGCTCACCCTGCCTCCTTTTGAACCAGCTGCTACTGCAGATCTAAAGTTCTTATCATGGAAAACAGCTGTGCTCCTGGCAATTACTTCAGCAATAAGAGTCTCAGAGCTACAGGCCCTCATGGCTGTGTAGCCTTTCATCATTTTTTTACCCAGACAGGGTGTCCCTGAGGACCAATCCTTCATTTATGCCTAAGGTGGTTTCCAGTGTGGCTCTTAACCAAACTATTCATCTGCCAACTTTTTATCCAAATCCGCATAACAAGGAGGAGAGGATTCTGCATTCATTGGACGTACACAGACAGCTAAGATTCTACTTGAGCAGGACTAAAGCTCTAAGAAAAACTGAGCTGTTACTAGTGACATTTGCTGCAGGATCAGAGGGAAAGGCTATTTCAAAGCAGACTATTTCAAAGTGGATAAGCCACTGCATTAGTTTCTGCTACTTACACCATGGCAAACCTGCGCCCAAGGGCATTAGGTCTCATTCCACCACGGCTGCAGCTACATCAGCAGCTTTTCTCAGAGGAGTACCAACCAAAGACATTCTAGAGGCTGCTACTTGGAGTTCTGTTCACACTTTTTCAAAGCATTTTCATTTGCCTCTCTACTGTAAGTCAGGGCAGGATTTGCCACTGCAGTTCTGCAGGGCCTTATAGCCGCTCCTAATGCTGTTTAGCTCCAGCCTCCCATCCATAACTTTGGGATTCTACCCAAATGTAATGACTGCAACAGTGAAACACGAAGAACATAGTACAGTTGTGTACACTTACCATAAATGTGGATGTTCGAGTGTATTCACTGTTGCAGTCCAGGTTACCCACCCGCCATCCCCCTTTTTTTCTGGAGTTTCTTTTTCCTTCACTGTCTTCTACAACCTTTGTGGTGTATTTGCTTGTAGATGAAGGTAAAGTTTGTATTGTTGCATATATATATATATATATATATATATATATATATATATATATATATATATATATATATATATATGTATAGTTTATATATATATATTTGGGGGACACCTGACATCCGGGGCAAGAAAAACTAAAGAAAATGGCATTGGCTGCGCAGCCTGTCCACACTGCCACCATGGCATCTCCCTCAGATTCCAAACCTCCTGACCTAGAGGGAAGGAGAATTCATGCATCCCCAATTGCAGACACTCAATTTGGCAGCTTGGCTTATTCCCTAACCCCTGATCAATCTGCCAACCTCTGTAAACAGGTTCTAGATGTTATACGTGAGACCAGACACCCCTAGCACTAGAAAGTCTTATGCTGACAAATGGAAAAGATTCTGCACCTGGATTCAGGCCAAGGGAGCCAATACAGCACAGCCCTCCCTCCCTCACTCTCTCACATCCTGGATTACTTAGCTGACCTGCCACACAGTGGCCTCTCTTTTTCATCTATTAAAATTCATGCCTCTGCTGTCTCTGCTCATTTTCCTACTGAGCAGCCCCTTTTCTCACACCCTCTGATCACACAGTTCCTAAGAGGGACTAGCAACTTGAGGCCACCCAGAAGAGCACCAACCCCAGCTTGGGACCTTAACTTTGTGTTGGAAAAGCTCACCCCCCCCCCTTCGAACCAGCCTCTTCAGCAGAGCTAAATTTCTCTCCTGGAAGACAGTTTTCCTTCTGGCCATCACTTCAGTTAGAAGGGTCTCCGAGCTGCAAGCACTTATGGCTGTGGAACCCTTCATCATCTTCCATGCTGACAGGGTATCCCTCAGGACTAACCCATCCTTCATGCCCAAGGTGGTGTCCAGTGTGGCTCTCAACCAATCCATTCATTTGCCCACCTTTTTTCCTAACCCACAGAACAAGGGGGAAAGTATCCTGCACTCGCTAGATGTGCACAGACAGCTCAGATTCTATCTAGACGGGACTAAACCTTTCAGAAAGTCTGATCAATTGCTGGTTAGCTTTGCTGCAGGGACAGGGGGCAAAGCCATCTCCAAACAAACCACTTCCAAATGGATAGCACACTGCATCCTTCTCTGCTACAAACAACATCGAAAGCCTCCCCCCAAGGGGATCAGGACTCTCTCCACCAGAACAGCCTCCCACCTCTGCAGCTTTCCTCAGAGGAGTCCCCACCGGGGACATCTGTAGGCTGCCACCTGGACATCTATTCACACCTTTACCAGACATTACCACCTACCTATCTTCTCCAAATCCAGGGCAGGGTTTGCATTTGCAGTCTTGCAGAGCATCCTAGCCAGCCGCAAGTTTTCTTGACTGCCTCTACCCATTTCCTCAGCTTTGGGAATCAACCCAAATGTGATGACTGCAACAGTGAAACACGAAGAACATAGTACAGTTGTGTACACTTACCATAAATGTAGGTGTTCAAGTGTATTCACTGTTGCATTCCTGGTTTCCCTCCCTCCATCCCCCTCTCTTCTTTCTTCTCTTTCCTTACAAGGGACATATTGGTATTTACTTGATACTGGTGGGGTTCTTCCACCACAACCTGGCTCCCACTTTGGGGCTCCTGACAGGTTAGGGTAAGAAAAACTGATGTAATGGAGTCAGCTGCCTTACTTTATACTACTGACTACCTGACGTCAGTCCTGAAGCGACAGCAGCCGATGCAGAAATACTAAGCCTCTTGTTTTTGGGCCGGCCGATGGCTACCCAAATGTGATGACTGCATCAGTGAATACAACTTTACTCGCCTGTTGGTCATATGGGTCCCCCCCAAAAGAGAGTGCATTTGGAGAAAGCAACAATTTGTATTCCAGTGTGTGTTTTAGCCCTCCCTCCGCCTTCTGAAGAGAGAGACTGGTAGACTAAATAATTGTTTCTGTTACTTTTTGATGCTTTAAGGATGTTGTTGAGCAAATTATCAGTATCCTGATGCACAAGTCACTATTAAAAGGCTGACAGAATGTACAGTGCCCAGATGAAAGGCCTGACCTCTGCAGTAAGAAAACCTGGTCCAGTGTCAATTTATCTCCTTTTCATGACTGAGGAAAAAAAATGTTCTTAGCATCTCTACCTTCTGACAGAGAATCAACTTCCAATGACAAGTATGAGAGAGAAGATTTTTATGCCCACTAATCTGGCCATAAGGTCCTTAAACAATATGGTACTCGTGATGTATTCCAAAATTCTCTTCTTAACCAGTATAGAAGAATGTATTAATAGTTTGCCTTAGGGGGACATGACCGGAAACTTTCAGATGGTAGTAGGTACATCTGACAAATGAGGGGTGCACATAATTAACTGTACTCTTGATGATGTGAATGCATCCTGTAAGGCATTGATGTCTAGGGTAGTAGTCAGAAGTTACACTTCATTAATAAATGAAAGTTACTCAGAAGATGTTAAAGCACAGTTGCTGGGTGCTCCAGTATTTTTAGATAACATAAGATTTTCTTCGTGTTTCACTGTTGCAGTCATCACACTTGGGTTATCCTGCCAGGGGTGGCCCTCAGTCAGCCCGAATACTAGAGGCTTAGTATTTCTGCGTCTGTTGCTGTCACTTCAGGACTCACGCCAGGTCATCAGTGGTATAAAAACAGGCAGCCGACGCCATTACATCAGTCTTTCTTGCCGAGGAGCCCGAAGCAGAAGCAGTTTGCACAAGTGCCAGTCGGCCGCTACCTGAGTTTTTTGTTTCCGAAATTGAAGTTGAAGTCTTCTAAAGCTAAGTACCCCTTTGGGGATCCTTTTTTTTTCTTGCTCTAACCGATGTAAGCTGTGTGGCGCATGCAATAACTGCATAGACATGTAATAGCAATTCATAGGCAGGGGTTTGAACCCCAGTACTGATAAGTGTGTGACACAAACATGCTTAGGTTTAACAGACCACGATGTCCCTCGTTGCCGGTTTTGTGCTTTGTTTAATGCCCAAACTGTTCATCTTCGGGCCCTTATTGTAGCTAAATACTTTCGCTCTCTATCTTCGTATTCCAAAATGGCTTCGGTAAGCCATCCAACTGCCGATCTTCTGAAAAAACATAAGGATAAAGACAGAGACAGACTGCACAGGTCCAAAACTGCCGCCGATGCTTCCATTAAGCTAGTTGCCAGTTCGCCGGTACTCAGTGAGGCACTTTCACATCCCCAGATGCCTGCATCGATGGATTCGCAGGCCGCTACCGAGACCCGTTCGGAGTCCGGTATGCTGCAAGACTTTTCTTTGACTACGGAATCTGCGGATGTGTCTACCTTTGATGGGACTGGAGCTACTTTGCAGGCACTGGCTTCTGAGGAAGTTCTTCGCACTGCTGATATTCGACACAAACCGACGACTTCTTTTGCGTCTTCAGTTCTTTCTAAAACTACCGATTTTCTAAGGCCCAGAGTACGAGCTACGCCTGTAAAACCGACGACCCAAACTCACGCGCCTGCTTCCTTGCCACAATCTCAGATGCTTAAAATGGTGGAAGGCCTTATCATGCTGATTAGGGGCAGCCAGCCTTCTCCTGCTAAAAGAAAAAGAGATTTGTCCCTTGCACCTTTATTTGAACAAGAGTTTGACTACTCTGACGTTTCTGATTATGAAGACACATGCCCTTATCTGCTTATGAGGATTCAGATGCAGAGGAATCAATTCCTTCTGCCTCTCCTCCAGAAAATTTTTATTTTGGTGAAACCCTACATACTTTGAGAGAGCAGTTCCATTGGGAATGCCAGGATTACCCTCAGTCCAAAAAGAGACTTGGGGAATTTTTAGATTTACTTCAGCACAGGCCCTTAGCTATACCCCCTGTCCTGGATGTTGTAGATGATGTTTTTATGGAATCCAGTCTAACCCCGGATACTTTACCTCCTGCTCCCAGGAAACCTGACCGGTATTACAGAGTAGAGTCCCTGACTCTCACAAATGTCTTTTCAAGAATCCTACTGCTGACCCAAGGTCATCTCCCAAGGGCCTAAAGGAATAAAAGCAACTACAGCCAAGAATCCCAGCCCTCGGGATTCTCAAGCTTTAGACAGATGGGGTAAAAAAGTATATACTTCTGCAACTCTTGCCATTGTAGCATTAAATTATCAGTTCCACATGGTGAAATACCAGCAACATACCATGGAACTCATTAAACAAAAATTATCGACCTTCCCTGACTGTGCAGAAAATAATGACTTACAGGAACTTATGCATTCTGCAAGCCAAATCAGTAAGCATACCCTGCAATGTGGGTTTGATGCCTTTGAAGCATCCTGTAGGGCAGCAGTCACAGGTTCTGTACTTTGAAGGCATGCTTGGCTTCAGGAACAGACCTTGCCAGATCATGTCAAATCAAAATTATTGGACACATCTCTTAACAAAGACAATCTGTTTGGCACTAAAGCAGAAGAGATTTTAAAAAAGATGAAAAAAAGCTAAATCTATGCAGACAGTTAAAGACTTCTTGCAAGTTCAGCCTCCAAGATTCAGTAGACATTGTCCCTCAAAACATTGGTCCTTTCCTGCCCCCTCAAGGCCACTTCAGACAAGACCCTGGGTTAACAGCCCCCCCCAGGCCAGCAGTCTCAGGGTATGCAGAGATCTAAACAATGGAGTGCCTCCACTTCAAACCAGGGAGTGCTAAGCCACCCCCTTATGGAAAGAATTCCCAATGACTCCTCTCACCTCTGCCCATCAGTCTGTGCCACGAGGAGGAAAACTTGCCTTCCATGCACAAAACTGGGCCTCCATCACCAACGACCGATGGGTCCTCAACATAGTGTCCCAAGGATACAAATTTTATTTCCACACCTTGCCAACCCCAAAGGGATTCCCAGATCCTCCTCCAAACCAGTGGGCAGAGGCACAAAACCAAGATGTTCATCGTGCATACAGCTGCAGTAATCACATATGGGTTCTCTGGCGTTGGTTGTTGTCGCTCTCTTTCCTGACGTCAGTGCGACAGGGGTATATAAGAAACAGCCGACACCATATTCTTCAGTCTTTTTTGCCGTCCGGTGCCCGAAGCAGAAGCAGTTCGCAAGTGCCGGTCGGCTAGCTCCTGAATTTACATAAAATTGGAAACCAAAGTCTTCTTTAAAGCTAAGTTCCCCTTTGGGGAAACTTTTCTTGCCTCAGACCGATGTCAGACAAAGTTAACAATTGTATTTCTTGTGGGAAGCAAATACCGCATAAGGATTTCCATTCCCTCTGCATACCTTGTTTAGGCCCAGACCACGACGTCTCGGGCTGTCGCTTTTGCGCTACTTTCAATAAACGCACTATTAAGCGTCAGGCGGAGTCCGCCCAACATTATTTTGGTAAAGCCTTTGATTATAAAATGTCGTCGGAGACTCCGACTACCGTTTTGTCCAAAAAACGCAAGGACAAGGACCGGCACGCGAGGTCCGTGGTCTCCACCGACACCACGCCAAAACCGGCTGCACGTGGTCCGGTTCTCAGTGAGACGCCTATGCAGTCCCTGACTACCGACGACACTTCCTTGGCGGTGTCTTCTGTACCCGAGACCGCAGGTACCTCAGCCCTTACTCAGACTACAACCACCCAAGCCACTGTGAGTGTTGAGCCTCCTAATGTGGACAGGTCCACTTCCACCCAAGGTGTCTTTAGACCCTCATCTTCCTTTTCCATTAAGGCCTTTACTAAGTCCAAATCAGCCATGCATCCCAAGAGGCCTGTTGCTCAGGGCCCATCTCCAGGCCCCATGCCTAAAAAGCAGATGCTTAAAATGGCTGAGGATTTAATTACTCTTATCAGGGGTTCCCAACCCCCTCCAGACAAGAGACCCAGAGTGGAGGAAGATTCTCCCTCTTCTGAACAGGGCTCCATTTTCTCAGAACATTCTGATGTAGAGGAACACTCGTACTCCCCTTATGAAGATTCTGATGCAGAACAGTCCATACCTTCTGTATCTCCCCCAGAGGATTTTTCTTTTGGGGAAACCTTGCACACCTTGAGGGAACACTTCCATTGGGAAGGCCAAGACTTTTCTGATTCCAAGAAAAGGCTTAGGGAATTTCTTTGGTTACCTCAACACAGACCTCTGGCTATACCTCCTGTCTTGGACATACTTGATGATGTTTACTCGGAGGCTTGTCTTAACCCGGATTCCCTGCCTCCTGCCCCAGTCAAACCTGATAGATACTACAGAGTTCCTAACTCTCACCAATTTCTTTTCAATAGCCATAATGCTGACCCTGAAACCATTTCTCAAGGCCCCAAGGACATGAAGGCATCTACTGCCAAGAATCCACTACCTTCCGAAAGAGAATCTAGATCCTTAGAAAGGTGGGGAAAAAAGGTATACACCTCGGCCACCCTAGCCATGAGGGCCTCAAATTGTCAGTTCCATATGCTTAAATATCAGCAGTTTCTGTTATCACAATTAAGAAATAAAATGTTTCAACCTGAACAACCAGATTTAAAGGAATTGCAGGATATGATGCATAGTGCAGAACAAGTGGGTAAACGCACCTTACAATGTGGCTATGATGCCTTAGAGGCCTCAAGTAGAGCTGCTGTTACAGGATCAGTCATTCGTAGACATGCCTGGCTTAGGGAACAAAGCTTGCCTGATCATGTTAAAGCTAAACTACTAGATGCTCCTTTACAAAAGGATGTACTATTTGGTACTAATGCTGAGGAGATACTATGGAAAATGGAAGAAAAAGCTAAATCTATGCAAACTGTCAAGGCTTTTCTACAAGTACAACCGCCTCGTTTTAGCAGAAATTGGCCTTCTAAAAACTGGTCCTTTCCAGCCACGGACAAGCCCCAAAGAGGTAGATACAGGCGCACAAGGGGCAGAGGACAATCTCAAGGATCATATAGAGGGAGACAATGGCAAACTCCAGCACCAAGAGGTGGCGAAGACAGTGCACAACAATACAGAAAACAAACCCAATGACTTCCTCCTTTTCATGCCAAGCAAGTCTCAGCTGGCAGCTCCCTTGGGAGGAAAGCTGGCATTATTTACAAGAAATTGGCATATTATCACAACTACAGATTTCATTTTCACACTCTTCCAAAAATGAGAGGCATGCCAAACCTGCCACACAATCAAAGGGCAGAGGCACAAATACAAATTTCAAAACTCATGGACATGAAAGCTATTCAAGAGGTACCTACTCACGAACAAGGTCAAAGTTTTTATTCCAGACTATTTCTGGTACCAAGGAAAGGAACCGACTGGAGACCCATTTTGGACTTATCCATCCTAAATACATTTCTACTCGTACCAAAATTCAAGATGCTCACATTACAGCAGCTTCTTCCCATGCTGGGCAAGGAGTTTTGGCTGGTAACATTGGACCTCAAGGAGGCATACCTGCATGTCCCAATCAGACAAAGCTGCAGAAGATACCTCAGATTTCTTGCAGGTTCAATCCACTATCAATTCTCTGCATTGCCCTTTGGCTTATCTACTGCGCCCAGAGTATTCACGAAATGCCTGGCATCAGTAATTGCCTACTGCAGACTTCAAGGGATACAAATTTACCCTTATTTGGACGACTGCCTGATCCAAGCGGACAGCAAGCACATACTTCTGGAACATCTGGCTTATGCAACACGGTTACTGAATTCTCTGGGATACACAATCAACAAAGAGAAATCCAGGCTAACACCATCTCAGAAAATAGCTTTCCTGGGTGCCAACTTGGACACAAACACCTAGATGGCCTACCTTACGCCAGAAAAACAGGGGCAACTAACTCAGTACTTCAAAATACAAGCAAATTGTACCAGGCTTACTGCAAGGAAAATCCTGCAGGCTCTGGGCTTCATGGCATCTTGCATTCTTTTAATCCCATGTGCAAAGTTGCATATGAGAAAACTTCAATGGTACCTAAAAAACCTATGGTCTCAACACAGCCACAATTTGGAAACAATAATACCAATAATTCCATGTTTGCAAAAGGAATTTCTATGGTGGGCCCAAGCATGTCAAACAAACACAGGTCTCCCATTCTGCAAACCTCAAGCAAATCAAGTCATCACAACAGACGCCTCAGATTACGCTTGGGGGGCGCACATGACAGGCAGGTGCATTCAGGGCAAATGGTCCCAAAAGGAAAAGCACCTTCACATCAATCAAAAAGAAATGCTAGCAGTGATAAATGCAATTAAAGCATTCAAGGACCTCCTGCATCCAGGGCAATTATTGATAAGAACAGACAACACCACAATAATGTGGTACATAAACAAACAAGGAGGAACACATTCATACCCCCTGTGCAGAGTAGCCATGACACTTTGGAACTTGGCTCTGGAATGGCAAATCGAACTTCAAGCACAGTACTTGCCAGGTTTGGAAAACACGCTGGCAGACAATCTAAGCAGAAATATGACAGATCCGCACGAATGGAAGTTGCATCCTTAGGTGTTTACAAAGATAATCCAAGAGTGGGGGAGGCCAGACATAGATCTCTTCGCCTCCTACAGGAATCATCAATTGGAAAAGTTTTGTTCAAGGACCTTTCATCCAAAGGCCTGGAGAGTGGACACCCTTTCATTCAGTTGGACAGCATGGACAGTGTACGCTTTCCCATCACTGCCTCTTCTGTCCAAGATGCTCTTGAAAGCAAGGGCAGACAGACCGAAGATGATACTGATTGCTCCAGACTGGCCAAGACAGCACTGGTACCCTCTCCTGAGGAGCCTAACACATACTCCTCCCTGGCCTCTACCTCTAATGCCTCTTCTGCTGACTCGGCACAGCTACAAAACTCTTCACAGTCAGCTGAAAACACTCAATCTCGCTGCATGGAAAATTCCTTAACACCACAACAGACCCTACTCCCCAAAGAGGTGCAGGACGTCATTCTGGAGGCCAGAAGGCCATCTACTAGAAAGGCTTACTCTGCAAAATGGAAACGGTTTTGCTCTTGGAATGAGAAAAAAGGCCAGGACCCTAGAAAACTGAATTTGCCTCAGGTATTACAGTATCTAGCTGAGCTGCTGAACAGTGGACTTTCATTTTCCTCCATAAAAATCCATGCCTCAGCCATTTCTGCACAATTCAACACGGATCCACCGTTATTCTCTCACCCACTTTTAAGACAGTCCCTCAGAGGGGCTAAGAATATAAGACCACCAAGGAAACAACCAGTGCCAGCCTGGGATCTTAATTACATTCTAGAAAAATTAACATTGCCTCCCTTTGAACCAGCTGCCTTAACAGATTTGCAATATTTGTCCTGGAAAACAACTTTCCTTCTGGCCATTACCTCAGCTCGTAGGGTTTCGGAACTACAAGCTCTCATGGCTGTGCAGCCCTTTCTCATCTTCCATCAGGACAGGGTTTCCCTTCGAACCAACCCGTCATTTATGCCTAAAGTGGTATCCAGGGTAGCTTTAAATCAAGCCATACACTTACCTACCTTTTACCCCAATCCTCAAAACAAAGGGGAAAGGCTGCTACATTCCTTAGACATCCATAGACAGCTACGTTATTATTTGGACAGAACAAAGCCTTTCAGGAAATCAGAACAACTTTTTGTGTCCTATGCTATAGGAGCTCAAGGGAAGCCTGTTACCAAACATCCAATTTCAAAATGGATAGGCCACTGCATACGATTTTGTTACTCCTATCATGGGAAATCTGTCCCTACAGGCATCAGATCCCACTCCACCAGGGCCACAGCTACCTCTACAGCCTTCCTCAGAGGAGTTCCTACCAAAGATATTTTGGAGGCAGCCACTTGGAGTTCTGTGCATACCTTCACAATACACTACCACCTGCCTTTGTATTCCAAAACTAGAGTAGGCTTTGCCACTGCTGTGTTGCAGGGCATTCTGGCTCATCCCAGTTGCACCTAGTGCCTACCACCCTGTGCGTAGCTTTGGGATTCTACCCATATGTGATTACTGCAGCTGTATGCACGATGAACATAGTACAGTTTTGCACCTACCATAAATGTAGATGTTCGAGTGCTAATACAGCTGCAGTACAGGTTTCCCTCCCTCCTTCCCCTCTTGGTAAAGGACTAGTGGCTAACACCTCCTCATACTTGCAACTACTGTTTTTTGATTACATTGCATTGCTTGAATATATATATATATATATATATATATATATAATTTATGTATTGCCTTCCTTCTGGGGGCACCTGACATCTGGGGCAAGAAAGACTGAAGAATGTGGCGTCGGCTGTTTCTTATATACCCCTGTCTCACTGATGTCAGGAAAGAGAGCGACAACAACCGACGCCAGACTTAGACTTTGGAATTCGGCCGACCGAGGGACCGCCTGACGGCAGAGAACCCATATGTGATTACTGCAGCTGTATTAGCACTCGAACATCTACATTTATGGTAGGTACAAAACTGTACTTTCATTCCCTGCTCTCCATGAAGGCAATTCAGCCTGTCCCTGCAGATCAGATAGGCCAAGGGTTCTATTCCAGGCTTTTTCTAGTACCCATAAAAGAGGGCACCTGGCACCCAGTCTTAGATCTATCTATTCTAAACACCTTCCTGGTGGTACCAAAATTCAAAATGCTCACGCTGCAGCAGCTTCTCCCTATGCTGTCCAAAGATGCCTGGTTAGCCACTCTAGACCTCTGAGGCCTATCTGCATATCCCAGTCAGAGATTCTTGCAGGAAATATCTATGTTTCAGGGCAGGATCTATGCATTATCAGTTCTCTGCACTTCCCTTTGGCTTATCCACTGCTCCCAGAGTTTTCACAAATTGCCTGGCTCCAGCCATTGCGTATTGCAGACAAAGAAATATTCAAATTTACCCTTACTTGGATGACTGCCTGATTCAGGCAGATAGTCAGGAGAAGCTGTTACAGCACCTGACGTTTGTAAAGAACCTACTAACCTCACTGGGGTACACTATCAACGAGAAGAAATCCAAACTTGTCACCAGTCAAAAAATTGTATTCCTGGGAGCAAGCCAGGACACGGCATCCCAGATGGCATTTCTTACTCCAGAAAAACAAGCCTATCTGACAGGCTACTTCTCTCAATTGGCCACCAGAACCCAGTTATCCGCAAGGAAAATCCTACAGGCTAGCCATGACCCTTTGCAACACGGCCTCAGCCATGCATATTCATCAGCAAGCTCAATTCCTGCCAGGCAACCAAAACTCTCTGTCAGACAACCTAAGCAGAAATCTCCTAGACCCACATGAGTGGCAATTAAACCACAGCACCTTCAACCATGTAACCCAAAAATGAAGATACCCCGAGGGTGGACCTATTTGCCTCCCCCTACAACTACCGTCTCAACAAATTCTGCACCAGGGAACCTCACAGCAAGGCCTGGAAAGTGGATGCCCTATCCTTCCAGTGGGAAAACCTCTCAATCTATGCATTTCCCCCTCTACCTCTTCTCACCACAGTATTACTCAAAATAAGGAAGGAAAGACCAAGGGCAATCCTGATTGCCCCAGACTGGCCATGCCAACACTGGTGCCCTCTACTGCGCAGTCTGTCTCCATTGCCTCCATGGCACCTACCCCAGATTCCAACTCTCCTGACACAGCAGGAGGGAGAGTTCTTGCATCCACAGTTACAGACACTGAACCTAGCAGCCTAGCTTATTCCTTGACTTCTCCGGTGGCCACCCTAAGCAAACAAGTCATGGATGGTCATACCTGAAGCCAGACGACCCAGTACTAGAAATTCCTATGCTGACAAGTGGAAAAGATATTGTTCCTGGATCCAGACTAAAGGAGCTGACCCAGCTCAGCCCTCCTTACCTCTCATCCTGGATTACCTAGCAGAACTACTCCACAGGGGCCTATCCTTCTCTCTTAAGCATGGGGATTATTCAGTTGGTACCAGAAGAGGAAAAGGGACAAGGTTTCTACTCAAGACTTTTTCTGGTACCCAGAAAAGACAGTTTATGGCGTCCTGTCCTGGACCTGTCTACTCTAAATACCTTTTTGGTGATTCCAAAATTCAAGATGCTGACTCTTCACCAGTTGCTCCCTATGCTAGGCAAAGACGCCAGGTTGTCAACACTAGATTTAAAGGAAGCATACCTGCACATCCCAATCAGGGAATCTTGCAGAAGATACCTACGCTTCAAAGCAGGCTACATGCACTGTCAGTTCTCTGCACTGCCCTTTGGCTTATCTACTGCGCCCAGGGTATTCACAAAGTGCCTAGCTCCAGTCATTGCATTTTGCAGGCAAAGAAATATTCAAATATAGCCATACCTGGACGATTTTGTAATTCAGGCAGAAAGCCAGGACATACTTTTGAATCATCCTGCCTTTGTACAAAGGGTGCTAACTTGTCTGGGGTACACCATAAACCAAAAGAAATCACACGTGGTACCCTGTCAACAAATTATATTCCTGGGAGCAAGCCTGAATACAACTTCCCAGATGGCCTTCCTCATGCCAGAGAAACAAATTTATTTGACAGCCTTCTTCAAACAAGTAGCCACAAAAACCCTGCTATATCTGCAAGGCAAATACTACAAGCCTTGGGGTTCATGGCCTCCTGCATTCTTCCTCGGTTATGTGAAAATTAGTTTAAATGAAGATTTGGTGATGTCATCTTGGTCTTGTCGTCTTCAGGTAAGTGGGCTTTCAGTCTTTTCAAGTAGACCCGTTTTGGGACATTGTCCACCAGTGGGGTACTCCTCAGGTAGATTTTTACTTCCTGTCTTTTGCACCAGAGTCCCATGCCTTCTGGCTTGGAAGGTGGATGCCCTCTCTTTTTCTTGGAAGGGAATGTTTCTCTTTGCCTTCCCTCCCCTTCCTCTCATACCGAGGGTCCTGTTCAAGATAGAACAAGATTCTCTCAAAATCTTGTTGGTGACTTCCTTTTGGCCCAGACAGCATTGTTTTCTCTTCTTCTGCACTTAGCCGAGGACAGTCACCACAAGTTGCCTTTCAGGGTGGACCTTCTCACACAAGACAAAGGGTCTCTCATTCAGCCCCACTTGTCCACTCTTCAGCTAACACTGTGGGTGATAGGGTTTTGATCCCTTTTAGGCACCTTTTTTTATGAGTACATGCTTTGGGTTATGCAGGAGACCAGGAAACCCACTACCAGGAAATCTTATTTATCCAAATGGAAGAGATTTTTTTGCTGTTTTGCATGTAACCTGGATCCACTTTCTGTGGAAGTTCCTTTTTTTCTGTCTTATTGGTGTGAAGTGCTCAATGCATACTCTTCAGTTAAAGCCCACCTTTCAGCTATTTTGCTTGTCTGCCTTTGACTCCTCCTTTGGCTTCTAGATTTGAGGTCAAATAATTATTTAAAGGCATCCTTCATATTATGTCTCCCAGGAAGCCTATTCCTCCTTCCTAGGACATTAATCTTGTTCTTGAAAAATTGACTCTGTTCCTTACAGCATTGTACTTGGAAGACTGTTCTTCTTTTGGCTCTTACTTAGCCAGAACTGTGTCTGAGCTTCAGGCCCATATGGCTGTACCTCCTTTTTTAGTTTTTCATAAGGGCAGGTTGTCTTTTAGCAGTAATTTTTCTTTTATGTCCATGGTGGTAAATGAGTGGTCTCTTACTCAGATCCATTCATTTGTCCATTTTTTCCCTTCTCCGCAGTCTACCATTGAGAAAGTTCTTCACACTTTGGATTTGCATAGACAACTCGGATATTATTTGGATAAAACTAAAGCGCAACTTTTTTTTCTTTTCTTTGCATCCTAGGTCTTTAGATTTGGCTGTTTCTAAGCAAATTGTTTCATCCTGGATCTTTAAGGTCACTTCCTTTTGTTACTCTTTTCATGGGAAAAGCCTTTCCTCTTCCGTTAAGGCTCATTCTGCCAGGGCTGTGGCTTCTTCTGGTGCTTTTTTCAAAAAATTGGACACCAACTCCATCCGTGGGGCAATTACTTAGACTTCTCTGCATACTTTTACCAAACATTATAAGCTGGATGTTGTTTCCAGGGCTAGAGCAAGATTTGCAAGGGCTGTACTGCATGACTTTCTTGGGAGGAGGTAGGCAGAGCCCTCAAGTTCCTCTTGAGCTTTTGTACTGCCCCTGGAGTAATGAATACTGCAACAGTGATATGGAAGGACATAGTACAGTTGCGTAAAATCTTACCATAACAGTAGATGCCCCCCATACACACTGTTGTAGTATTTGCTCCTACCCCCTGTTTTCTTTTTCTTTCTTCGATGCACATGTTCCTCTTTTACTCCTTGTACTGTTGTTCCTGCTGGGGCTTTTCAGTTCTGAGGAAGGTACATGTGTATTTCACCTTTATTGCCCTACACTGTACGTGGGGAACATGTGTGACACAAACGTCCCTATTACAACCTAAGGCTTTGGTATGCTGGACAGACGTCTGGCTACCCTTTGCAGGGGATTCCTAGTGTAATGAATACTGCAACAGTGAAGGGAAGAACATCTATTGCTATGGTAAGATTTTGCACAACTATACGTTTTGGTATATTGGCAGGCTATTCCCATGCATGGAATATTTGTATGCAAGTAAGTATGTAAGATCTTTGATTAAAACATGAATCCAAACCTTACATCATTATACTAGAGGTGAGAGCAGATGTCTTTCTATTCCAGTGTTGCAGTATTCTACATGTGGGTTTACCCTTTTTCCTTTCGCGTACGTGTGGACGGTATTCTAAAGTTTTTAAGTCCCTCAGGGTGCATCAGGCATCTGACTTGGCAGCAGATACGTGGGCCATAAAAGTGACGTCTGCACGCACCAGCTGTCAAAACTTTTCAGCCGCCAGTCATATCCCAGGTGTTCCTGCTACTCGCTGACGTCTGATTAGAAATAATCAGATAAGTACCCCGTTGGGGAACCTTTCAGTCTTTCTCTTTTCTTAATATAGTTTGTTCATGTAATCCGGATGGGGCAAATGTAAGTGTGGCCGGCAGATTCCCCACAAAGACACCCACAATCCGTGCCTTTTTTGTTTGGGTAAAGACCACGAGAACTGCCCTATTTGTCAGGCGTTCATTCCTAAGACCTTACATCGCCATTTGCATGATCTGAACTTTTACCTAGAGAATCAGCAGTTAAAGCAACTTGCATTAGGGATGGAAGGGGCTTCCAGCACCCTGACAGAGCCGCCTAAGAAGAGGGCCAAATCCATGCGTCCTACCTCTTCTGCTGCTCCTCTACTGCCCATACCTCAGCCTGTGGCCAACATCGGCCTGGCAGAGGAATCGGCTTCTGCCATTCAGGATAAAGCGGGTACCTGCAAGGAAGCCGCTCAATTCTGAGTGGACGGCACGTCTGTAGAGGCATTACCGGCGTCTGCCTCAGTCGCCGGGGGGGGGGGGGCAGCACTCTCTTTGGGCCCATCAGTTTCTGCCAGTCCCATCCATTCCTCTATCTCGAGGCCTTCTCCTACCCAGATACCAGCTAGGCCTCTTAAGAAGAAACAAAAGACCAAACATCTCTCTCCACCGCCTGAAAGCACGCCCGCTTGCCAAGCCTTCAACCAAAGCCTATTCAGTGTGTTCATGGCCCTACACCCTACCTCAGTAGGAAGCCCTAGCACAGTCCCTCCACTCCTAAGTCCTAGGCCTCAAATCTCGGATGCTGTAAGGAGAGACGAAGAGGAAATTTCTGACTCCTCAGAGGACTTCCTCTCCTACACTTCACAGATCTCTCCCCTGGGATATGGCTCCCCAGAAGAAGAGTCCATTGATCCTAACTCCCCAGTTGCGGATTTAACTTTTGGGGAAACTATCTGCAAAATGAATGATCAGTTTAAGTGGGAATTCAGTGACATGACTGAAGTGCAGAAGAGGTTCTATGACCTCATACAGATGGACTGTCCCAGTCCTTCTGTGTCCCTCCTATTCTGCTGGCATTTCTGGATGCCTTTTCTTCAGCATCCCTCAACCCTGACTCACAACCTCCTGCCCCATGCAGGGCTGACAGGTTGTGCAAAGTTCCAGAATCAGAGAAATTTCTTAAGTGCCCTCCAGCGGACCCAGTCACTATTTCCATCTCCACTGATAGGGCTTCCAAACTTCTACCTACTACAACCGTTCTTCCAGCTGGCAAGGACAGCATGACAATGGAACATCTAGCAAGAAGATCTGCACTTCTGACACACTGTCTTTCAGGGCCACAAATTACCAGACTCACATGGCCAAGTACTCCTTAGCCCTGCTGGACAAAGCCACCAAGGAATTGGCTAACATCCCAGACTGTGCAGCCAAAGCCACACTGTCCTCCCTCCTAGCTCCCACTTCCCAGATGACCAAACACTCCATAAGGTGCAGTTGTGATGCAGCTGAAGGCTCAGCTATGTCAACTGCATCAGCTTCTGCTTTAAGGAGATATTCTTGGCTACGTCTACAGACCCTCCCTGACAACTTCAGAGCTAAGTTTACTGATGCCCCTTTTGAGCATTCTGCCTTGTTTGGCACTAAAGTAGCTGACCTCTTCGAGTCTGTACAGCAAAAAGGCAAAGAAATGCAGGACCTTCAAACACCTGCTAGTTTCGCCCATTCCTAAGTTCCATAGGAATTACTCTGCCAAAACTCAATTCATAAGGAAGCAATCTCGCCCTATGACTCCCTCCAGGCCCAAGAGACCTCATAGAAAACGCCCCCTCCAGCTATAACTTCTTCAACCCCCAGCCAGAGTCCTCCCTTTCAAAATAGGGCAGGTAGTGTCTGACTACTTGCCAGCCTTCCTACCAACCCCTCCTTCCCCTCTACCCCTGTTTGGCCATCCCTCTCACTGTCTCCAGGTGTGGTCCCACATTACCTGAGACAAATGGGTTATTTTCATCATCCAGAACGGTTACTTTGTGACCTGGATCAACCCCCGCCCCCAAGTACGAATGGTCTCTCCTCAACCCCTCACCAGTCAGCTCCACCTCCTACAACCTGTACTGCAAGCTCTGCTGACTCAAGGCACTATAGAACCTGTGCCTCCAGAAGCAAAAGGAAGAGGATTCTATTCCAGAATTTTTCTGGTACCCAGAAAGGATGGACCATGGAGACCTATACTAGATCTCTCGTGTCTCAACCCTGTTCTAAAGGTCCCTACCTTCAGGATGCTCACTGTGTCCCCAACCTCTTCCCCCTGCTCCTGCCCCAAGGGGTTCATGGCAACCCTAGATGTAAAGGATGCTTATCTGCACATCCCAGTAAAGCCCACATTCAGGAAATGCCTGAGGTTTTTGGCAGGCTCATCCCATTTTCAATTCTCTGCCTTGCCCTTTGGGCTTTCCACTGCACCCAGGGCATTCACAAAATGTCTGGCTGCCGTCATCGCTTATTGTAGGACAAGGGGTATCCAGTTCCCCTACGTAGACGACCTGCTGATTCAGGCAGACAATCAGAAGACTCTCTTCTTCACACTTAGCTTCTTCTGTCCCTATTGCAGTCTCTAGGAGTTTAGATACATTTCCCAAAGTCTCACCTGAAGCCCACACAGGACATTGTGTGATCTTCCTGGGGTACAGGATTCGCACAGACCTCATGAAGGCCTTCCTGCCGCCAGACAAGGTTGTATCCTTGACAGACCACCTGCTCTGCATACTCCAAGCATCAGAACTGACAGCAAGGCAATACCTGAGACTTCTGGGTTACATGGCAGCCACTGTACCCATGCTGCTCTTAGTAAGACTGCACATGATAAAGCTGCAGTGGTATCTTCGGTCAGTCTGCACCCAACATTCTCATCCCCTGGAATTCAGGGATGTCCTTCAAGGATGCATCTGCAGTCCTTACAAATGGGTTGTCCTGTCGTCAGGCAGCCCCTCGGTCGGCCGGATTCCAAAGTCTGGGTCTGGCCTCGGCTGATGTCGCACTTCACCCGACGTCATAGCTGCAGTTATTCGGGTATAAAGGTATCAGCTGACGCCATCTTCCTCAGTCTTTCTTGCCGCGTGGCGCCCGAAGCAGAAGCTGTTCGCAAGTGCCGGTCGGTCAGAACCAGAGATTACTACTACCGAAGACTTCTAAAAAGCTAAGTACCCCGTTGGGGACTCTTTCTTGCCTCAGCCGATGTCAGAAAAAGTGAATAACTGTTTAACTTGTGGGAAACAAATACCTCATAAAGATTTCCACTCTTACTGCTTACCTTGTTTAGGCCCAGACCACGACGTAGCAGCTTGTCTAGCCTGTGCTTCTTTCAACCGGCGGACGCTTAGACGTCGGTCGGAATTTGCTGAGGAGTTTTTCGGCTCCGCTTTTGCTTACATTATGCCGTTGGATACTCCGACTACGCAAATATCTAAAAAGCGCAAGGAAAAGGACCGACACTCGCGGTTTCGGCCGAAACCGCGGTTAAGCCAACCGCGAGTGTCTCGGTTTCGGCTGAAACAGAGTCCACGGTTCTTCCTTGCCGGCTTACCTCCTACCGAGGCCTCATCCAGCATGGTTGAATCTGCTACTGAAATCCCTCCCGCTCTTGCAGGTTCACAGGATTTATCTGATACTATCCCTTTGGATATTTCTACCCCTGCACGTGGAGCTGCTAGGCCACCTGCATCCATGTCAATTAAGGCCTTTGCCAGGGCTAAAGCAGCAAAAGCTACCAAAACTGTGCCTGCTAAGACCCCCTCTCACAGGCCTAGCTCTAGTTCACAAATGCTTAGTCTAGCAGAGGATCTCATTTCTTTGATCCGGGGATCCCAACCACACCCAGACAGGGCCTCTCACCCTCCTCCAGAGAAGAGGCCTAGAGTAGAGCCCCCTGAGCCAGTTTCTTCAGATGACTCCTCTGATGAATCAGATAATTCAAACCCTCCAGAGGGCCCTTATTCTCCTTATGAGGACTCTGATGCAGAAGAGTCCATTCCTTCTGCCTCTCTGCCTGAGGAATTTTCTTTTGGGGAAACCTTGCATGCTATGAGGGAACAATTTCAATGGCAGGGCCAGGATTTTTCAGACTCTAGGAAAAGGCTTAGAACCTTTTTGCATTTGCCACAGCATAGGCCTTTAGCCATTCCTCCAGTACTTACTGTTGTGGATGATGCATTTAATGATGCTTGTACTGCTCCTGATTCTCTTCCTCCGGCCCCTGCTAAGCCCGATAGGTACTACAGGGTTCCGGACACACATTATCATTTGTATAAGGCTCCTTTTGGATCTCCCAGGGACCCAAGGCTGTAGCAGCTACCTCTGCCAAAAAACCCCTCCCCTCTGAAAGGGAATCTAGGGCCTTAGAGAGATGGGGTAAAAAAGTTTACACTTCTGCTACTCTTTCAGCTAGGGCCTTGAACTGTCAATTCCACATGATTCAGTATCAGGAATTTATGTTAGACCAGTTAACTAAAAAACTGTCCTCGGATGAACCATTAGACAAAAAATCTGTTCAGGAAATGGTACATAACATTCAGCAGGTCAGTAATCATTCCTTAAAATGCGGCTATGATGCACTGGAGGCTTCCTTTAGATCAGCCATGACTGGTACAGTGATCAGAAGACATGCATGGTTAAAAGAGCAGTCCTTACCAGACCATGTTAAATCAAAGCTCCTAGATGCTCCCATGGATAAGCTCAATTTGTTTGGCTCCCCTGCACAGCAGGTGCTGAAGTAGGTGGAAGAGAAAGCAAAATCTGTCCAGACAGTCAAGGATTTCTTGCAGGTCCAGCCTCCAAGGTTTAGCAGGAACTGGCCTTCCAAGAATTGGTCCTTTCCAGACACCTCCAGAGCTCAGAGAGGCAGGAATAGGCGCTCAAGAGGCAGGGGTCAATCCAGAGGTGCTTACAGGGGACGTCAGTGGCAGGCTAACAACCAGCGAGGTACAGCCACAGATCCAGCCACCACCACTTCCACAGGACAATCACAGTGACTTGGCTCTGGCACCGCCTACCAGGGAACAACTAGAAGCACCCTTAGGCGGGAAGCTAGCCTTATTTTCAGTAAACTGGCATTATATCACAGGAGACAAATGGATTTTGCAGACAATAGACCAAGGTTACAGGTTTCACTTCCATACTCTACCAAGGAAGAGAGGAATGCCAAACCTACCTCCAAATCAGAAAACAGAAGCTCTACAACAAATAACTCACTTACTAAGGATGAGAGCTGTAGAAAGGGTACCATCTATGGAACAAGGGCAAGGATTTTACTCCAGACTCTTCCTGGTACCAAGAAAAGAAAACCAATGGAGACCTATTCTCGACCTGTCCGCTTTAAACACATACCTCATTGTTCCAAAATTCAAAATGCTGACCCTACAGCAACTTCTTCCCATGCTGGGCAAGGAGTCTTGGCTGGTAACTCTAGATCTCAAGGAGGCATACCTGCACGTCCCCATACGACCAAATTGCAGAAGATACCTCAGATTTCTTGCAGGATCAGAGCATTATCAATTCTCAGCATTGCCCTTTGGCTTATCTACTGCGCCCAGAGTATTCACGAAATGCCTGGCATCAGTAATTGCTCATTGCAGGCTTCAGGGAATTCAAATTTACCCTTACCTGGACGACTGCCTGTTACAAGCGGACAACAAAAACAAATTAACAAAGGACTTGAAAAGGGTCATTCATCTACTGCAAGCCCTGGGGTACACAGTCAGTATAAAAAAGTCAAGGCTGATACCATCCCAAAGGATAACCTTCTTGGGTGCAGAGCTGGACACATCAAAACAAATGGCATTCCTAACAGAAGAAAAACAGGAGCAACTACCTCTCTACTTCATGGCATTAACAAAGCAGAACCAGCTAACAGCAAGGAAAGTCCTGCAAGCCTTGGGTTACATGGCATCCTGCATAGTATTGATTCCACATGCCAGACTACATATGAGAAAGTTACAGTGGTACCTAAGGAATTTATGGTCTCAGCACAAGCACAGCCTAGAAACCCAAATTCCAATAATTCCATGCCTGAAGCAAGAATTCCAGTGGTGGGCTCAGGCCTGTCAATCAAACAAAGGACTGCCCTTCCACAGCACTCAACCAAGCCAGACCATCACAACGGACGCCTCAGACCTCGGTTGGGGGGGGGGGGGCGCACATGCTGGACAAGTGCATACAAGGCTTATGGACTCAAGACCAGCTGCACCTGCACATAAATCAAAAGGAAATGCTGGCAGTGAAACTGGCAATTCAGACATTCAGACCATTTCTTCGACAGGGTCAACTGTTGATAAGGACGGACACCACCACAGTTATGTGGTACATCAACAAACAGGGAGGCACGCATTCATACCCTCTATGCCGGATGGCAATGGACCTCTGGAATGTGGCCCTGAGCTTCAACATTCAGTTACAAGCAATTTTTGTGCCAGGAAAAGAAAATATACTAGCAGACATCCTAAGCAGAACTACCACGGATGCCCACGAATGGATGCTGCATCCGGACATCTTCAAAACCATTACAGGGAAATGGGGACTACCAGAAATAGACTTGTTTGCATCCCCACACAATCACCAACTGAAAAAATTCTGCACGAGGACGTACCACCCACTTGCTTGGAAAGTGGACTCCCTATCTTTCAGTTGGAAAAACCTGACAGCATATGCATTCCCACCTCTTCCTTTGATGCACAAGGTGCTATTGAAGATCAAAGAAGACCGTCCAAGGATCATCCTGATAGCTCCAGACTGGCCAAGGCAGCATTGGTACCCATTATGAGGAGTATGTCTCGGGAACAAATATGACCTCTGCCCCTAGTTCCCTTACTGTTAACACAGAACAACTTCAAAACCCTGCATCCAAACCTGAAGACACTGCAGCTGGCTGCCTGGAACATTGCATAAGACCAAATGACCCAGATTTATCTCAAAGGGTTAAAGACATTATCTTGGAGGCTCGCAGACCCTCAACAAGAAAAAATTATTCAGCAAAATGGAAAAGATATCTCATTTGGAGTACAGCAAAAGGAGAAAATGTGTCACTGGTAAACATAGCTAACATCCTGGAATACTTGGCAGAGCTCTTCCACAATGGCCTGTCCTATTCTTCCATTAAGATTCATGCATCAGCTATTTCAGCAGAATATAACTTGGATCCTCCAGTCTTCTCACATCCTCTGCTCAGGCAGCTTCTGAGAGGAATTAAAAATGCAAAACCACATAGGAAGCCACCATTGCCAGCATGGGACTTAAACTTTGTGCTAGAAAAGTTGACACTTCCTCCTTTCGAGCCAGCAGCAACAGCAGAATTACAGTACTTATCATGGAAAACTGCTTTCCTGCTTGCAATCACTTCAGCAAGAAGGGTTTCTGAACTACAGGCATTAATGGCAGTACAGCCCTTCCTGATCTTCCATCAAGATAGTGTCCATGAGAACTAATCCTACTTTTATGCCAAAGGTGGTCTCCGGGGTATCCTTAAACCAAGCTATCCACCTGCCTACATTCTTCCCCAACCCACAGAACAGGGGCAGAACAGGGGAGAAAGACTGTTGCATACCTTGGATGTACATCGACAATTACGTTACTACCTGGACAGGACCAAGAGCAATAGAAAAACTGACCAGCTACTGGTAGCATATGCAACAGGGATGGAAGGAAAAGCCATTTCAAAACAGACAATCTCTAAGTGGATAGGAAATTGCATTAGATTTTGTTACTCTTACCATGGGAAGAAAACTCCAGAAAACATCAGACCTCACTCTACAAGGGCTACAGCCACTACCACAGCTTTTACGAGGAGTGGCTACCAAAGACATTTTAGAGGCTGCTACTTGGAGCTCCGTGCATACATTTGCCAAGCATTATAATTTACCCTTATACTCCAGATCCCGAGCAGGTTTTGCCACTGCTGTTTTGCAAGGGATCTTAACTACACCATAATCTTTTTACTCCTCCTCCCCCAGTTTGGCTATGGTATTCTACCCATTTGTAAGGACTGCAGATGCATCCTTGAAGGACATAGTACAGTTTTGTACCTACCATAAATGTAGATGTCCGATAGGCATGCATCTGCAGTCAGGATTACCCTCCCTCCTTCCCCTCTGAGGTACTCCTAGGGTATTTACCCATCTTCTAGGTAGCTGGGGGAATCTATTATGGTGTATTTGTTTGTATATATGTATATACATGTTTATCTTTATTTGCTCTCTCTTATTTGGAAACTTGTGCAATTATCCAAATTTAGCCTTCCTAGAGGGCACCTGGCATCTGGGGCAAGAAACACTGAGGAAGATGGTGTCGGCTGATACCTTTATACCCGAATAACTGCAGCTATGACGTCGGGTGAAGTGCGACATCAGCCGAGGCCAGACCCAAACTTTGGAATCTGGCCGACCGAGGGGCTGCCTGACGACAGGACAACCCATTTGTAAGGACTGCAGATGCACGCCTATCGGACATCTACATTTATGGTAGGTACAAAACTGTACTTTCCCCTTCTACCCTGTTTGAAACAAGAAATTCAGTGGTGGCTGGTACAAGTTGACAACAACCCAGGCCTCCCTCTCCAACCACCCACACACACAGATCATGCATACAGATGCTTCATATCTGGGCTGGGGAGCAATGCTAGGCCAAAGGCACACAAAATAGAGCACATCAATGTCAGAGAGATGAGGGCAATCCTACTTGTTCTGCAAGCTTTTTCTACCTTACCTCCAGTGAGGCCCACTCAAGATTTTCACGGACAACACCACTGTCCTGTGGTATCTCAGCAACAGGGTGGGACCAAATCCTTCCTCCTTTGCAGACTTAGCTCTGCTGGTGTGGGAGCTGGCCACCTCACAGGGGATTACCTTGCAGGCAGTTTACATCCCCTCCCTTCACAACTTCTAGATGTCTTTCAGGATCTGGTTCACCGGTGGGGTACACCTCAAATAGACCTGATGTCCTTCAAGGATGCATCTGCAGTCATAACATATGGGTTGTCCTGCCTCAGGCAGCCCTTCGGTCGGCCGGATTCCAAAGTCTGGGTCTGGCCTCAGCTGATGTCGCACTTTCCCCGACGTCAGAGCTTCTGGGGTATAAAGGCATCAGCCGACGCCATTTTCCTCGGTCTTTCTTGCCGCGTGGTGCCCGAAGTAGAAGCTGTTCGCAAGTGTCGGTTGGTCAGATCCAGAGATTTCAGCTACCGAAGACTTCGAAAAAAGCTAAGTACCCCGTTGGGGACTCTTTCTTGCCTCAGCCGATGTCAGACAAAGTAAATAATTGTTTAACTTGTGGGAAACAAATACCTCATAAGGATTTCCATTCTTACTGCCTTCCTTGCTTAGGTCCAGACCACGACGTATCAGCTTGTTTAGCCTGTGCCTCCTTCAACCGACGGACTCTCAGACGTCGGTCGGAGTTTGCAGAAGAATTTTTCGGAACCGCTTTTGCATATAAAATGCCGCCGGAGACTCCACGATATGGCCAAAAACGCAGGAAAAGGACCGACACTCACGGCCCGGTTTCGCTGAAACCACGGTTAGGCTTACTGCAGTGTCTCGTTTCGCTGAAACAGAGTCCTCTGTTCTTACTACGACGAATCCATACCGACAACCGAGGCCAGAGAGCCCGCTGAGTCGGCTTCAGAAATCCCTACCGAAGCTTGCGCTCAGGAATTGTCCGACACCATTCCTTTGGACATTTCTACACCTGCATGTGGGGCAGCTAGGCCCCCAGCTTCTATGTCTATTAAGGCCTTCTCCAGGGCTAAAGCTGCCAAACTTTCAAAAGCTTTACCTGCCAAATCTACTTCACAGAGGCCTTCCTCAAGTTCTCAGATTCTCAGTCTTGCTGAGGACCTTATGTCCTTAATTAGGGGTTCCCAACCTCACCCAGACAGGGCCTCCCAACCTCCACCTGACAAAAGGCCTAGGACTGAACCCTCTGAATCTCTCTCCTCTGATTACTCCACGGATGGATCTGATTTGTCAGACCATCAGGAAGGGGCCTATTCGCCTTATGAGGATTCAGATGCAGAAGACTCTATCCCTTCGGCCTCCCCTCCTGAAGAATTTTCCTTTGGGGAGATTTTGCACTCAATGAGGGAACACTTTCAATGGCAGGGTCAGGATTTTTCTGATTCTAGAAAAAGATTAAGGACATTTTTACATTTGCCCCAGCATAGGCCCTTAGCCATACCACCAGTGCTAACTGTAATTGATGATGTGTAAAATGATATCAGTTCTGCACCTGATTCTCTTCCCCCGGCCCCTGCCAAACCTGACAGATATTACAGGGTCCCGGATTCTCACTTCCACCTGTATAAAGCCCATGCTGCAGACCCAGAAACTATTTCTCAGGGCCCAAAGGTGTTGCAGCTGCCACTGCCAAAAATCCCCTACCCTCTGAAAGAGAGTCTAGAGCATTAGAGAGATGGGGTAAAAAGGTTTATACATCTGCTACTCTTTCTCCCAGGGCATTAAACTGTCAATTCCATATGATACAGTACCAAGAATATTTGTTAGATCAGCTGAATAAAAAGCTTTCTTCTCCTGAACCTTTAGACCGTAAATCCCTTCAGGATTTGGTACACAACTCTCAGCAGGTCAGTAATCATTTCTTAAAATGTGGCTATGATGCACTGGAGGCTTCATTTAGATCAGCTATGACTGGGGCAGTAATTCGTAGGCATGCCTGGCTAAAAGAACAATCCTTGCCAGACCATGTCAAGGCTAAACGCCTAGATGCTCCAATGGAGAAAGTTTATTTGGCTCCCCTGCACAGGAGATTCTAAAGAAAGTGGAAGAAAAAGCAAAATCTGTGCAAACAGTAAAGGATTTTCTGCAGGTCCAACCTCCGAGGTTCAGCAGAAACTGGCCTTCAAAGAATTGGTCCTTTCCAGACACCTCCAGAGCACAGAGGGACAGGAATAGACGCCCTAGAGGCAGAGGTCAATCAAAGGGTGCCTACAGGGGCCGTCAGTGGCAGCCTGCCAACCAGAGGAGTTGTGCCACAGCTGCAACTACAACCACTACCACAGGACAGACACAATGACTTGACTCTGATTCCGCCTACCAGAGAACAACTGGAAGCTCCCTTGGGCGGAAAGCTGGCTTTATTCTCAAAAAACTGGCATTGCATTGCAAAGGACACATGGACATTGCAAACAATAGACAAAGGATACAGGTTTCACTTCCACACTTTACCAAAAAGGAGGAATGCCAAACCTTCCACCAAACCAGAAGCCAGAGGCTTTAAGACAAATCAACAATTTACTTCAGATGAAAGCGATAGAAAGGGTACCATCTATGGAACAAGGCCAAGGATTTTACTCCAGACTATACCTTGTACCAAGAAAAGAAAACCAATGGAGGCCTATTCTCGACTTGTCCGCACTGAACACATATCTCATTGTGCCAAAATTCAAAATGCTGACCCTACAGCAACTTCTTCCCATGTTGGGCAAGGAGTCTTGACTGGTGACTCTAGATCTCAAGGAGGCATACCTGCACGTCCCTATCCGACCAGATTGCAGAAGACACCTCAGATTTCTTGCAGGATCAGAGCATTATCAATTGTCAGCATTACCCTTTGGCTTATCTACTGCGCCCAGAGAGTATTCACGAAATGCCTGGCATCAGTAATTGCACATTGCAGACTTCAGGGAATTCAAATCTACCCATACCTGGACGACTGCCTAATACAAGCGGACAACAAGACAAAATTGATAAAGGATTTGGCCTATGTCATATACCTGTTACAGGCCTTGGGATACACAGTCAACATCCTAAAGTCAAGACTAGTGCCATCCCAAAGGATAACCTTTTTGGGTGCGGATCTGGACACAATAACTCAGATGGCTTTTCTCACAGAAGAAAAACAACTTCCAGATTACTTCATGACTTTGACAAGACAAGCTCAGCTTACTGCAAGGAAAGTCCTGCAGGCCCTGGGTTACATGGCATCCTGCATAATCTTGATCCTGCATGCCAGGCTGCATATGAGGAAATTACAGTGGTACCTAAGGAATGTATGGTCTCAACACAGGCACAGTCTAGAAACCATGATACAAATCATTCCATGCCTTCAAAAGGAATTCCTGTGGTGGGCTCAGGCCTGCCAGTTCAACAGAGGGTTGCCTTTCAACAAACCAAAACCAAGGCAGACCATCACCACGGACACCTCAGACCTAGGATGGGGAGCACACATGGAGGACAAATGTATCCAAGGCCTATGGTCTCAAGGCCAGCTAAACTTGCACATAAACCAAAAGGAGATGCTGGCAGTGAAGCATGCAATCGAGGCATTCAAACCATTCCTCTAGCAAGGACATCTGCTGATAAGGACAGACAACACCACGGTCATGTGGTACATAAACAAACAGGGAGGCACGCATTCCTACCCTCTATGCCGGATGCTAATGGATCTGTGGAACCTAGGCCTGAATCTCAATATCCAGCTGCAGGCCAAATTCGTACCAGGAAAAGAGAATTCACTAGCAGACAGCTTAAGCAGAACTACCACGGATGCTCACGAATGGATGCTGCATCCAGACATCTTCAAACTCATAACAAAGAAATGGGGAATGCCAGAGGTAGATCTGTTCGCCTCCCCACTCAACCACCAACTGAAGAAATTCTGCTCAAGGGCATACCACCCACAAGCTTGGAGGGTGGACTCTCTCTCTTTCAGCTGGAATGCCCTGACAGTGTATGCATTTCCACCTCTCCCACTGATGTACAAGGTTCTACTGAAGATCAGGGAGGAACAGCCAAAGGTGATACTAATAGCTCCGGACTGGCCAAGACAGCACTGGTATCCGCTACTGAGAAGCATGTCTCAGGCGAACTCATGGCCTCTACCCCTATGGCCTCTTCTTCTAACGCAGAACAATTTCAAGACCCTGCATCCAAACTTGAAAACACTGCAACTAACTGCCTGGAAAATTGCTTAAAACCAAACCAAACTGTCTTATCTCAGAGGGTCAAGGACATTATCCTGGAGGCTCGCAGACCCTCCACAAGGAAGACATACTCAGCTAAATGGAAGAGATTCCTCATTTGGAGCACATCAAAGGGCACAGATGTCACAGTGGCAAACCTAGCACACATCCTAGAATACTTAGCAGAATTGTTCCACAATGGCCTGTCCTACTCTTCCATTAAGATTCATGGTTCAGCAATTTCAGTAGAATACCATATGGATCCTCCTATCTTCTCTCACCCTCTTCTCAGACAATTTTTGAGAGGGATCAAAAATGTTAAACCTCCAAGGAGACCCCCTCTGCCTGCATGGGATCTCAATTTTGTGCTGGAAAAATTGACACTACCTCCTTTTGAACCAGCAGCATCAGCAGACTTACAGTTTTTATCTTGGAAAACTGCTTTCCTTCTGGCAATCACTTCAGCAAGAAGAGTATCCGAGTTACAGGCATTAATGGCAGTGCAGCCTTTCCTTATTTTTCACCAGGATAGAGTGTCTCTGAGAACCAATCCTACTTTCATGCCAAAGGTGGTATCCAGGGTATCCTTGAACCAAGCTATTCATTTGCCTACGTTCTTTCCTAACCCACAGAACAAAGGAGAAAAACTTTTGCACACCTTGGATATACACAGACAATTACGCTACTATCTGGACAGAACTAAAACCAGCAGAAAAACTGACCAACTTTTTGTAGCATATGCAACTGGGGTGCAAGGAAAAGCAATTTCCAAACAGACAATTTCAAAATGGATAGGAAATTGCATTCGCTTTTGCTACTCTTTTCATGGAAAGACTGCTCCTGAAAATATCAGGCCTCATTCCACAAGGGCCACAGCCACCACTACAGCTTTCCTACGAGGGGTGGCTACCAAGGACATTTTAGAAGCTGCTACTTGGAGCTCCGTGCATACATTTGCCAAGCATTACAATCTACCTTTATACTCCAGATCCCGAGCAGGCTTTGCAACTGCAGTTTTACAGGGGATCTTAACTACACCATCCTTATCTTAGTACCTCCTCCCCCAGTTTGGCTATGGTATTCTACCCATATGTTATGACTGCAGATGCATCCTTGAAGGACATAGTACAGTTTTGTACCTACCATAAATGTAGATGTCCGATAGGTATGCATCTGCAGTCAGGATTACCCACCCTCCTTCCCCTCTGTGGTATTCCTAGGGTGCTTACCCCTCATGTCCTTCAAGAATGCAACTGCAGTCATAACTTGTGGGTTGTCCTGCCTCAGGCAGCCCTCGGTCGGCCGGATTCCAAAGTCTGGGTCCGACGTTGGCTGATGTCGCATTTCTCTCCGTCAGAGCGGCTGGAGTACATAAGCATCAGCCGACGCCATCTTCAGTCTTTCTTGCCGCGGTGCCCGAAGCAGAAGCAGTTCGCAAGTGCCGGTCGGTCAGCTCCTGTATTCTTCGATTCCGAAGTCACCCCGTTGGGGACCTTTTCTTGCCTCAGCCGATGTCAGAAATTACTGAAAAAGTTAACAATTGTCTTTCTTGTGGTAAACAAATACCTCATAAGGATTTCCACTCTTACTGTCTTCCTTGCCTTGGCCCAGAACACGACGTCTCGGCCTGTGTAGCCTGTGCTCTCTTCAACAAGCGTACTCTCAGGCGCCGGGCGGAGTTCGCTGAAGATTTTTTCGGCGAAAAATTTGCTTACACAATGCCGTCGGAACTTCCGACATCGCAAACTCCCAAGAAAGGAAAAGACCGGGACCGACATCCTCGGCCCGCGTCTACCACCGACTCCACGCCAAAACCTACCGCGAGTGCTCCGGTTCCCTCTGAGACGGTCTCTCCACCGCTCTGAACCGAAGACACCGCATTACCGATGACTACGATTCCGGATATCACTCCGACGCCAGTTATTGATTTTCCTCCGGATACCGAAACCGAGGAAATGCCCGAGACCATTGCTGTAGACAAGGTCACTCCTGCACGTGGAGCTGCCAGCCTCCTATGGCCATGTCTATTAAGGCCTACACTAGGGCTAAGGCAGCCAGCAAAACTAAGCATCTTACTACTAAAACCTTACCTCAGCCTACTCCAGAGACACAAATTATGACTATGGCTGCTGACTTAATTTCTGTAATTAGAGGTTCACAGGCCCATCCTGAGAGAGGATCCCAGCCTCCTTCTGATAAAAGGCCCCGGGTTGAACCCTCTGACCCTATTCCGTCAGATGAAGATTCTGAGGACTCTGTCCACTCTGATGGCCAGGAAGAGCTCTTCCAGACCTATGAGGACTCGGATGCAGAGGATTCCATACCCTCGGCCTCCCCTCCTGAGGATATTTCTTTTGGGGAAGTTCTGCATACCATGAGAGAACATTTCAAGTGGCAAGGCCAGGAATACTCTGATTCCAGAAAACGCCTTAGGACTTTCCTTAAGAAGCCCCAGCACAGGCCCTTAGCTATTCCTCCTGTACTTGATGTTTTGGATGATTTATATTCTGACTCTAGTGTTACCCCTGACTCTCTTCCTCCTGCTCCAGCCAAGCCAGACAGGTATTACAAGGTCCCAGAAACACATTCCCATTTATTCAGGGCCCATACTGCTGATTTGGAAACTATTTCACAGGGACCTAAAGGAGTTTCAGCTTCCACCTCTAAAAATCCATTGCCCTCCAACAGGGAAGCTAGGTCATTAGAGAGATGGGGCAAAAATGTTTACACATCCACTACCTTATCTATGAGAGCATTGAATTGCCTTTTTCATATGTTACAATGCCAGGATTCCCTGTTAGAAGATTTACAGAAAACATTGGCCACTCCTGATTCTTTAGACAGGAAGGCTTTGCAGGAAGCTGTACATAACTCTCAGCAAGTAAGCAATCACTTCCTGCAGTGTGGATATGATGCACTGGAAGCTTCATGTAGGGCAGCTATGACAGGGGCAGTCATTCGTAGACATGCATGGTTAAAAGATCAACCTCTACCAGATCATGTAAAGGCAAAACTTCTGGATGCACCTTTGGAAAAGAACAAGCTTTTTGGTGCTAATGCTAAGGATGTGTTAAAGTCCATTGAGGAAAAAGCAAAATTAGTTCAGATGATGAAAGATTTCCTCCAGGTACAACCCCCCAGATTCAGTAGGAATTGGCCTTCAAAAAACTGGTCCTTTCCTAATCCAGAAAAGTTTCAAAGGGGTAAAAACAGACGTGGCCGAGGAAGAGGACAATACAGAGGTCCTTACAGGGGATGACAATGGCAGCCAGGAAACCAAAGAAGTGATGCAGGGGTTTCACCTGCCCCACAGCCACAATCTCAATGACTTTCCTCTACTTCCGCCTACCAGGGAACAAATAGAAGCTCCCTTGGGCGGGAAATTATCTCTGTTTGCAGAAAATTGGCACAGACTGCCAAAGGACAAATGGATTTTGGACATTATAGACCGAGGTTACAGGTTCCATTTTCATACCTTGCCAAGAAAACAAGGCATGCCAAACCTACCACAAAACCAGAGGGCAGAGGCTATCAAGCAAATCTCTGCTGACTCGGATGAAAGCAATAGAAAGAGTTCCACAACAAGAACAGGGCCAGGGGTTTTACTCAAGACTGTTCCTTGTTCCAAGAAAGGAATCTCAATGGAGACCAATACTGGATTGTCCGCATTAAACACCTTTCTCATAGTACCAAAGTTCAAAATGCTGACTCTACAGCAACTCCTTCCCATGCTGGGCAAGGGGTCTTGGCTGATTACTCTGGACCTCAAGGAGGCATACCTGCATGTCCCTATCAGACACAGCTGCAGAAGATACCTCAGATTTCTTGCAGGGCCAGAGCATTATCAATTCTCAGCATTGCCATTTGGCTTATCTACTGCGCCCAGAGTATTCACAAAATGCCTGGCTTCAGTAATTGCTCATTGCAAGCTCCAGGGGATACAAATTTACCCGTACCTGGACGACTGCCTCATACAAGCGGATGACAAATTGATATTGACAAAAAACTTGGACTATGTCATACGATTACTTCAAGCTCTGGGATACACAGTCAACTTCCAAAAGTCAAGACTGCAGCCATCCCAGCAAGTAATCTTCTTAGGGGCAAAATTAGACACAGCCTCTCAAATGGCTTACCTGACAGAAGACAAGCAAGACAAGCTAACTCATTACTTCAAAGGTTTAGCAAAACTTATCCAGATGACTGCAATGAGATTCCTACAGGCCCTGGGTTACATGGCATCCTGCATTCTCCTGGTTCCATTAGCAAGACTACACATGAGAAAGCTTCAATGGTACCTAAAAAGCATTTGGTCTCAGCACAGCAACAACTTGGAGACAAACATACCGCTCATTCCATGCCTACAAAAGGAATTCCTATGGTGGGCCTCTGTGAGCCAGGCAAACACAGGTATGTCATTCAAAAAACCACAGATAACACAGACCATGACCACAGACGCCTCAGACCTTGGATGGGGGGTGCACATGGAAGGCAGGTGTATACAAGGACAATGGTCTCCAAAGGAAACACATCTGCATATAAACCAAAAGGAAATGCTGGCAGTAATGCATGCCATCGTGGCCTTTCAACACCAACTTCAGCAAGGCCATTTACTGATATGGACGGACAACACCACTGTGATGTGGTATATAAACAAGCAAGGGGGCACCCACTCTTACCCCCTTTGCAGACTGACAATGCATCTTTGGGAAAAATCACTGAGCCTAAACATCCAGTTACAATCCCAGTTTGTTCCAGGCAAAGACAATGTGTTGGCGGACAGCCTAAGCAGGAATTTCACAGATCCACACGAGTGGAGGTTACATCCGAAGATCTTCACACAACTCACTTCGACATGGGGCAGGCCAGAAGTAAACCTATTTGCCTCTCACCTCAACCATCATCTACAAAAATTCTGCTCAAGGATATACCATCCACAAGCTTGGAAAATAGATGCTCTCTCATTCAACTGGAAATTCCTAACAATCTATGCATTCCCACCTCTGCCACTGATGACCTCAGTATTACTAAAGATCAAAGCAGAGAGACCCAAGGGAATCATAATAGCTCCGGACTGGCCAAGACAGCAGTGGTATCCACTACTGCGGAGCATATGTCACACCAGGAAGTGGGCCCTTCCCCAATGGCCTCTACTTTTGACTCAACACAATTTCCAAACAGTGCATCCAAACCTTCAGACACTGCAGCTAACAGCCTGGGAGATCCCATAAATAACCTCAACCTATCTCTCTCCAAGGAAGTTCAGCGGATACTAACAGAGGCTGGAAGACCATCCAACTATAAAGGTTTACCTAGCAAAATGGAAGAGATTCAGCATTTGGAATACCAGCAAGGGACATGATGCATCATTGTTGAACATCCCACTCATTTTGGAATATTTGGCAGATATGCTAAAGAACGGCCTCTCATATTCTTCAATAAAGATACATGCATCAGCTATTTCAGCAAGATATAACACTGCGCCTCCTGTCTTTTCACACCCTTTGCTAAGGCAATTCCTCAGGGGATTCAAGAACATTAAGCCACCAAGAAAGGCCCCAGTGCCAGCCTGGGACCTCAATTTTGTTTTAGAAAAACTGACTCTACCTCCATTTGAGCCAGCAGCTTCAGTTGACTTGCAATTTCTCTCATGGAAGACAGCTTTCCTGTTGGTAATTACCTCAGCAAGAAGGGTTTCGGAACTACAGGCCCTAATGTCAACACCACCATTCATAATTTTTCACAGAGACAGGGTTTCATTAAGGACCAACCCTACTTTCATGCCAAAGGTGGTATCTAGGGTTTCTTTAAATCAAGCTGTTCATCTGCCTGCTTTCTTCCCCAATCCTGAGAATAAGGGGGAAAGACTGTTACATACCTTGGACATTCACAGACAACTTCGATACTATCTGGACAGAACCAAGGCCAGTAGGAAGTCTGAACAACTTTTTGTAGCTTACACCCCTGCAGTCCAAGGAAAAGCAATTTCAAAACAGACTATTTCAAAATGGATTGGACATTGCATCAGATTCTGTTATTCCTTTCATGGAAAGACTGTTCCAGCCAATGTCAGATCACATTCCACCAGAGCTACAGCCACCTCTACAGCATTCTTAAGAGGGGTGCCTACTAAGGACATTCTAGAAGCTGCTACAGGGAGCTCTGTGCATACATTCTCCAAACACTACAATCTCCCCCTATACTCCAGATCCAGAGCAGGCTTTGCTTCGGCAGTCCTGCAGGGTTTGATTGCCACACCATCTTTTTCCTAGAGCATTCCTCCTCCCCCAGCTAAGCTATGGTATTCTACCCACATGTTATGACTGCAGTTGCATTCTTGAAGGACATAGTACAGTTTTGTACCTACCATAAATGTAGATGTCCGATAGACATGCAACTGCAGTCGGATTTTCCCTCCCTCCCTCCATACCCCTCTATGCCTAGGGTCCACTCCTATCCCTGTTTCTCTTAGCTGGGGATATCTGTTATGGTGTATTTGTTTTATTGCACATTTATTTGTCTGGAATCCTGTTTTTGTCTTCTAATTTGATTTCAGCCTTCCTTGGAGGGCACCTGGCATCTGGGGCAAGAAACACTGAAGAAAATGGCGTCGGGTGATGCTTATGTACTCCAGCCGCTCTGGCGCAGAGAAATGCGACATCAGCCGACGTTGGACCCAGACTTTGGAATCCGGCCAACCGAGGGCTGCCTGAGGCAGGACAACCCACATTTTATGACTGCAGTTGCATGTCTATCGGACATCTACATTTATGGTAGGTACAAAACTGTACTTTTCAGCTAGCTGGGGGAATCTATTATGGTGTATTTGTTTGTTTGTATATATGTGTGTGTATATATATATATATATATATATATATATATATATATATATATATATATATATATATTTTGCTACTGTTTGGAACATTCAACATTTATCCAAATTTAGCCTTCCTAGAGGGCACCTGGCATCTGGGGCAAGAAACACTGAGGAAAATGGCATCGGCTGATGCCTTTATACCCCAGAAGCTCTGATGTCGGGGAAAGTGCGACATCAGCCGAGGCCAGACCCAGACTTTGGTATCCAGCCGACCGAAGGGCTGCCTGAGGCAGGACAACCCATATGTTATGACTGCAGATGCATACCTATCGGACATCTACATTTATGGTAGGTACAAAACTGTACTTTTCCCTCCTCCATCAATGGGCAGCTTCCTGGCTTCTGCACCAGTACACCAGACCCCAAGGCACTGGCAACAGATGCCTTCTTGATTTCTTGGAAGGGGAAATTTCTGTATGCTCCCTCCCCCTTTCCCGTTGATTCAAAAGGTGCTGCTGAAAATTCATCAGGACAGACAAAAAACTTGCTGGTGACTCCCTACTGGCCAAGACAGCATTGGTTCCCCTTCTCCTTCATTTGTCCAGGGGCAATCACCACAAGTTACCCCCCCCCCCAGTGGACCTCCTCACACAGCACAAGGTATCACATATGTATCCACAGTAGCTGTCTCTGCTCCTCACCCTGTAGTTGATAGGATTCTGATCCCCTTCAGACACCTGTACAGTGAGGATGTGCTCGGTGTCCTGCAGGAGGCCAGGAAACCTAACACAAGAAAGTCTTACCCCTCAAGTGGAAAAGGTTTTCCATACGGTGGCACAAAAGACAGTTGGACCCACATCCCTGTAATCCTGTCTTACCTGTGTGAACTATTGCAGGCAGGTCTGGCCTACTCTTCTATAAAAGCACACTTGTCTGCAATCTCTGCCTCTTTCCCTTTGGATTCACCCCTAGCATCCAGACTTCCTACCAAAGTCTTCCTCAAAGGGGTACTTCACTTAACCCCCCCCCCCCCAGGAAACTGTCCCTTCCTCCCTGGGATCCTAATTATGTACTGTAAAAATCACCCTTAGCTCCTTTTGAGCCAACAAACAAAGCCTCCCCTATAACTTTGCACATGGAAAACTGTTTTATTGGTGGCTCTGACCTCAGCCAGGAGGGTCTCAGAGCTACAAGGTCTGATGGCTAAACCCACATTTCCTAGTCTTCCACCTTGACAGGGTTACTGTCAGAATTAACACGTCCTTCATGCCCAAGGTGGTGAATGATCTATCTTTGAACCAGGCCATACATCTGCCCACCTTTTTCCCCAACCCGCAGGGGGAAGTGAGAGAGTACTCCATTCCAATTCCATTAGAAAATCTGACCAACTGTTCATCTCCTTCTACCCCCGAGCCCTGGGGAAAGCAGTGACCAAGTAGACCATTTCGGCCTGGATCTCCAAGGCCTTTCCTTCTGCTACCTATACCATGGGAAAACCTTGCAGGGAAATATTAAAACCCACTCCAGAGCTATGGCTTCTTCAGGAGCTTTTTTTAAGGGGCTAGACACCAACACAATCCTTGAGGCAGCTACTTGGTCCTCTGTGCACACTTTCACCTAACATTACAAGCTGGACCATATCTCTAGGGCCAGGGCGAGGTTTGCCAGGGCTGTCCTTCACGGATTCCTGAAAACTTTAACCAGACCACCACCCCATTCACAGTGAGCTTTGGCACTCACCCACATGTAGAATACTGCAGCATTGGAATAGGACATAGAAAAGTTGTGTAAAATCTTACGATAACCATAGATGTTCTTTGTGTTTCACTGTTGCAGTCGTCACTTTGGGTTATCTGCCTGCAGTGGCCCTCAGTTGGCCTGATTATCAAAGTCTTGGGTCCTGCGTCAGTTGCTGTCCTTTCTTCCATGATGTCAGGTCATCAGGGGTATAAAACATGCAGCCGATGCCATTACATCAGTCTTTCTTGCCGTGTGGTGCCCGAAGCAGTTCGCAAGTGCCGGTCGGCCGACTCCTGAAATTTTCGTTTTCAGAACCAAAGTCTTCAACTAAAAGCTAAGTACCTCATTGGGGGAAGTTTTTCTTGCTCTAAACCGATGTCAGTAAAAGTAAATAATTGCATTACTTGTGGAAAGCAAATATCTCATAAAGATTTTCATTCGTACTGTATTCCTTGCCACGACATACCTCGCTGTCGGTTTTGTGCCTTATTTAAACCACAAACTATTCATCGTTGGTACATTTTCGCTTCTAAATATTTTGGTACTCTGTTCAGTTATCCAGATACATCTTCGGTAAGCCACCCGACTACCGATATTCTGAAAAAACGCAAAGATACAGAGACAGGCCGCCTAGGTCCAAAGCTGCCAACGATGCTTCTCCTAAGTTAGTCACCAGTTCGCCGGTACTCAGTGAAGCACTTTCGCAGCCCCTGATAACCCGCTACTTCAGAATCGTAGCCTCTACTGAGACCCATTCGGAGTCCGGTATGCCACAAGATGCTTCAACTGTGGAACCTGCGGATGTCTCTACCTTGGATGGGTCTGGAGCCACTGTGCAGGCACCGGCATCTGAGGGTGTATTCAGGCCTACTGACTTGCATATTAAGCTGACACCATCTTCTTCTTCCAGGCCTAAAAGTCGAACCATGTCTAGGAAGCCGACACCTAGACTGCATGGTCAGGCCTCTATGCCTAAAAAAACAAATGATAAGAATGGCTGAAGACCTTATTACTTTAATCAGGGGAAGCCAGCCTTCCCCCTCTAAGAGATCTAGGACTGAATGTGCTTATTCTGAAGTTTCTGTCTCCTCTGATGACCAGGATTGACCCTTATCTACCTATGAGGATACTGATGCAGAAGACTCTATTCCCTCTCCTTCTCCCCCAGAGGATTTTTCTTTTGGTGAAACCGTGCATACTCTTAGGGAGCATTTTCACTGGAAAAGCCAGGATTACTCTGATTCTAAAAAGAGGCTGAGAGACTTCTTACTTCTGCCCCAACACAGGCCTTTAGCTATCCCTCCTGTGCTGGACATTGTTGACGATGCCTTTTCGGAATCTAGCTTGGCCCCTGGCTCTTTACCTCCTGCTCCCAGAAAACCTGATAGATATTACAGGGTTCCTGATTCTCACAAGTTCCTTTTTAAAAATCCTACTGCCGGATCCTGAGACCATTTCACAGGGACCCAAGGGCATTAAGGCTACTATTGCCAAAAGTTCTACTCCCTCTGATAGAGATTCCAGGGCCCTGGATAGATGGGGTAAGAAGGTATACACATCTGTAACCTTGGCCATTAGGGCCTTACATTGCCAGTTTCATATGTTAAGTATCAGCAGCATATTATTGGATTGCTTAAACAGAAAATGATGTTGATGCCTGATTGGGCTGAAAATAAGGATTTACAGGATTTAATGCATTCTGCTGAACAGGTTGGAAAACATACTTTGCAATGTGGTTTTGATTCACTAGAGGCATCTTGCAGGGCTGCTGTCACTGGGTCTGTACTTAGAAGGCATGATTGGCTTACTAAGTAATCTTTGCCAGATCATGTTAAAACTAAATTGCTGGATGCTCCCTTAAATCAGGACCGCCTGTTTGGCGACAAAGCAGAAGTTCTTAAAAAGATGGAGGAAAAAGCTAAATGCAAACTGTTAAAGATTTCTTACAAGTGCAGCCTCCTAGATTCAGTAGGCATTGGCCCTCAAACAATTGGTCCTTTCCTGCCTCTTCCAGGCTTTCTCAGTTCCAACCCAGAACCAGCAGAACACCCAGGCTTCAGTCCCAGGGTACGCACAGGACTAAGCAGTGGGGAGCTCCCACTTCCAAATCAGGGAGTAGTAAGAACCCCCCCCCTATGGTAGGCTGTCTCAATGACTTAACTTTAAAACTTCCAAGCACTACTCAACTGACTGCTCCTTTAGGGGGAAAGATTGCTCTGCAAGCAAAAAACTGGGAACTCATTACCCAGGACAAATGGGTTTTAAACATGGTCTCCCAAGGATACAGATTTCACTTCCACACGTTACCAACCTTAAACGGTTGGCCAGATCTACCCCCAAATCAGTGGGCAGAGGCTCAAAAGCAAGTATTCTCTCTCTTAAGATTAAAGGCTATTCAGACTGTACCAGAAGAGGAAAAGGGACAAGGTTTCTCCTCAAGACTTTTCCTAGTACCCAGAAAAGACAACTCATGGCATCCTATCCTGGACCTGTGTAGCCTAAACACCTTTCTGGTGATCCCAAAATTCAAGATGCTAACTCTTCAACAGTTGCTTCCCATGATAGGCAAAGATGCCTGGTCGGCAACACTGGATTTAAAGGAAGCCTACCTGCACATCCCAATCAGGGAATCTTGCAGAAAATACCTATGCTTCAAAGCAGGCTGCATGCACTGTCAGTTGCCTGCACTGCCCTTTGTCTTATCTACTGTGCCCAGGGTATTCACAAAGTGCCTAGCTCCAGTCATTGCATTTTGCAGGCAAAGAAATATTCAAATATACCCTTACCTGGATGATTGTCTAATTCAGACAAAAAGCTAGGACACACTTCTGAATCATCTGGCATTTGTACAAAAGGTGTTAACTTGTCTCAGGGTACACCATAAATGAAAAGAAATCACAGCTGGTACCCTGTCAACAAATTATATTCCTGGGAGCAAGCTTGGACACAACTTCCCAGATGGCTTTCCTCATGCCAGAGAAACAAATTCATTTGACAACTTACTTCAAACTAGTGGCCACAAAAACCCTGCTTATCTGCAAGGCAAATACTGCAAGCCTTGGGGTTCATGGCCTTGTGCATTCTACTTAATTCCATATGCAAGACTGCATATGAGGAAACTACAGTGGTATCTAAAAAGTCTATGGTGTCAACATTCTCAGGATCTAGAAGCAATTATTCCTATCATACCTTGCCTACGGTTAGAATTCCTTTGCGGGGCAGAGTCCTGCCACCAAAACAAGGGACTACCATTCACTCTACCCCCTGCTGCCCAAACCCTAACAACAGACACATCAGACTATGCATGGGGGGAGGCTCACCTGGCAGGGAAGTGCATTCAGGGCAAATGGAACCCAAGTCAAATGCACCTGCATATCAATCAAAAAGAAATGTTAGCTGTACAGAATGCTCAGCCTTCAAGGACCAGATTCTTCCAGGACAATTAATGGTAAAGACAGACAACACCACTGTTATGTGGTACATAAACAAGCAGGGGGTAACCCATTCTTACCCCCTCTGCAGACTAGCCATGGCTCTGTGGAACACAGCCTTGATCTGCCAAGTTCATCTGCAGGCTCAATTCCTGCCAGGAAAACTAAATACACTGGCAGACGAACTAAGCAGAAATCTCATGGACCCACACGAGTGGAATCTGGAACCAAAGACATTCAACATGTTGATCAACAAATGGGGGATCCCAGGTACAGACCTGTTTGCCTCCCCCCAAAACTACCATTTGGACAAATTCTGCACAAGTACTCCCCACAAATAAGCTTGGAAAGTGGATGCTCTGTCCTTCAGCTGGAAAAATCTATCAGTTTATGTCTTTCCTCTTCTGCGTCTCCTCTCCAAAGTACTACTAAAGATCAAACAAGACAAACCAAGGATGATTCTGATTTTACCAGACTGGCCACGCCAACACTGGTACCCCCTCTTGCGCAGTGTGTCACAGCTGGCCCCATGGCACCTACCTCAGACCCCCTACCCTACTGTCTCAGCAGGAGAGCCAGATTCTGCACCCCAGCTTCAAACCCTGAACCTGGCAGCCTGGCTAATTGCCTAATCTCTCCGTTACCATCCCTCAGTAAACAAGTGTTGGATGTCATTTTGGAGGCAAGGAGGCCTACTACTAGAAAATCTTATGCTGAAAAATGGAAAGATTCTATGCCTGGAACCAAACTCAAGGGATGGCCACAGCAGCGCCCAATTTACCCCAGATTCTTTAATACTTAACTGAGATGCTTCACAAGGGCCTTTCTTTTTCCTCTATCAAAATTCACGCCTCAGTCATTTCAGCTCATTACAACACACCCCTCTTTTCTCACCCAGTGCTCAAGCAGTTCCTCAGAGGGGCCAAAAACTTTAAGACCACCCAGGAGAGCCCCAACTCCAGCCTGGGACCTTCATTTTGTATTGAGAAAAACCTCCTTTTGAGCTAGCTACAACTGCAGAGTTAAAATTCCTTTCTTGGAAAACAGCTTTCCTTTTAGCAATCACTTCAGCAAGAAGGGTATCGGAATTACAGGCCTTTATGGCAGTGGAGCCTTTCATCATCTTTCATGCAGACAGGGTGTCCCTCAGGACTAATCCCTCTTTCATGCCCAAGGTGGTATCCAGTGTGGCTCTTAATCATCCATTCATTTGCCAACTTTCTTTTCTAATCCACAGAACAAAGGGGAATGGATACTGCACTCCTTAGATGTGCACAGACAACTTAGATTTTACTTGGACAGGACTAAACGTCAAAGGAAATCTGAACAACTGTGGTGGCATTTGCTGCAGGGGCCGAGGGGAAGGCTATTTCAAAGCAAACCATTTCTAAATGGATAGGCCATTGCATTCATTTTTGCTGTAAGTACCATGGAAAACCTATCCCACAGGGGATTAGACCCCATTCAACCAGGGCTGCATCTACCTCTGCAGTCTTTCTCAGAGGGGTCCCTACCAGAGACATCCTAGAAGCTGCTACCTGGAGTTCTGTACATACTTTTACCAAGCATTGGGTACAAAGAGCTGCAGAATAGCCAATAACAAGTCCACCTGCCCACAATAAAAAGACTTTAATCCATCTAACAAGCATAAAACAGACTTAAAACAGTAGTGATAAGCGCTTTCGTCACTAGGACTTCAACAGATCTAGTGATACTACATACAAAAGGCTTTAAATACATCTAATACACATCATGTGACTGCCAATTAATTATCATTTTTTTAAAAAAAATTTTTTATGTATACTTAAAAATTATATTTGTAGTAAAACTGTAGAACTATAATACTAATATATGTCCATATTAAAACACATATAAACATATTAAAAAACACGTAAAAAATACATGAGAAAATACTGAAAAAATACCCTTACCTACCCAATGTTCTAATTGTGGGTTACAAAGTTCCAGCCCTGAATTTCAACTCAGGTTTAATGCTGATGTTTTCGTTGAGCCCTGGATATAAAATTGAATGTAATTTAAATTGCCATTTTGATTCTGCCCTCAACAATAAATTCTTCCAATCACCCCCTCTTACATTTTTGGGCACAATCTCCAAAATAGCAAACCTAAAGTTATGATTAGGGAGTGCCTTAATGTGTTTACTTAAAGCGTTTCTGTCATCATTCTTACTTATACAATACAGTTGTTCGTAAATCATGCAATTCAATTTTCTTTCTGTCTTCCCCACATAATAACAAGTGCATACCATACAGGTTGCTATATAAACCAACCCTGTAGAAACACATGAGCCTGTTACTAAGGGAACAACTAGATCAAAGGGCTCTAGTTTAAAAAAATCATTTTCATTGATGAAAGAACAGTGGTCACAACATCCACATTTACGGGTGCCCCTCTTCTTAGAAATATTTATTGTTGTTTTTTGTTCTAACAAAGATTTTAAGTTAAAGTCCACCTTGTATGTAAAACAAGGCTCTGGTCCCATCAACTGAAATATATCGTTATTGCATTTTAACATTGACCAGTTATTGGAAATGATTTTCTTCACTAATTCTGCTGTTTCTCCATAAGTGATTACCATAGCTTGTGAGAAATCTTTATCCACACCCCTGCTTGTTGCTACCTCTTCACAACCCATTCCTAATAGTGGGATATATCTTTCATTCCAAAGAGAGCAAACCTCATCCTTAATCTTAGTTACCAAGTCAGTCGGGTATCCCCTTTCCATGAACATTGACCTTACCTTATTAGTTTCTTCCTCCAACATACCTATGTCTGAACACATCCTCACCACCCTTACCATTTGTCCTTTGACAATGTTTTTCTTTATATAAAATGGGTGGTTACTTGAAAAATCTAAATAGTCATTGGAAAAAGTTGGTTTTCTATACACTCTTGATGTAAAACGTTTTTTAACATAATCTTTAGTAATGGTCACATCCAAGTAATTAATTTTATCCGGGTTACCTTCACCCGTAAACTTAAAGTAATCACAAAGGTTATTGATGTAGTCCAAAAAAGTTTGAAAAAATGTATCGTTGTTCCACAAAATAAACAGGTCATCTAAAAACCTGAAATAAATTGACCATTCGTCCTTGAAATGGGAAGTAAAGAGATTTCGATTCTCCCATTCAAATAAAACCAAGTTAGCAAAAATTGGGGCACAGCTGTTATCCATTGCCACCCCTTGGGTCTGCTTATAAAACTCCCCTTCAAAAGTAAATCAGTTCAATCAAAAAGTTAATCATTTTACCCCCTAGGTTACTATGTTTGATTAATATATCCTTAAAAAATTCCAAACCTATTTCATGGGGGATGGATGTAAAAAGATCCACTACATCAACAGTAGTAAAGTAACTTTCTTTGTTGAAGTACACACTCTTTATTTGCTTTAAAAAATCCCACGAATCTTGAAGAATGTGGTCAACGGGTTTCACGGACTTTTTTACTAGTCTATCTATAAACACCCCCAAGGGATAAGTTATACTATTCTTGCCAGCTATGAACAAAGGATAAGGGGGATCCTTTACGTCCTTGTGTGTTTTGGGAATCCCAAAACAAACTGGTATCATGGGGTGTTCAATGTGTAAAAAGTTGTACACCTCCTCATTAATAGTGCCCTGTAGTAATGCATCCTCCAGAAAATATTTGATTTTACTGTAACTGATATTGATTTCATTCCTGGATATGGTATCGTATTTGTTGGTATCAGTTAAAATACTAGTTATCTTGTTGTTATAATCAACAGTATTCACTATAGCCATGCCCCCTCCTTTATCTGGCTTCATGAATCTAACTTCCTTATTGTTTCTCAACTCACGTAATAAGGTACTTTCAGCCTTCGTTATATTGTGTTTCTTATAAACATGTTTACTCAAACTTCGATAAATCTCTTGTTCAGTAATTTTTTCAAAACTATGTAAACTAGGTATAAGAGGGGGGGTTCCAACTGCTTTTCTTGTGAGTTACAGCTTCCAAGTTGTTAAATTCACATAACTTATCTTTGAATAAACATTTAAAATTCAATTTTCTCACAAATAATCTAAAATCAGTGAGAGTTTTACTTATATCAGTTTTTTTAGTAGGCACAAACTTTAACCCCTTCATTAAAAGTTTAAACATTTCCTTGCTCAATGAAAAACCTGCGTAATTAAAAATTCTAAAACCTTTGAACTCAAAAATGATACCATCACTGGTCACAATGTCATCTCCTTTGTTAAGGTTACTTAACGGTAGCTGTTTTTCCTCTGATAAGACTGATTCCGGTAATTTGTTCTTCCTCCCCCCCCCCCCCCGGGTCGTAAAAAAACTTTGTCCTGTCTAGTCTGGTTTCTATTGAATATTCTCTCTGACCTGTGTAGGGGTGGGAATTCTGTATCATAATTACTAACATTTTCTGGTAAACCATTGACTTGTCTATTCTCAGGTTGCACTTGCCTCGTATCTTTATCATCTGTACCATAATATGCTTTTGGAAATATATAAGCTAAATTATTTTTATATTCATATTCATCTCTTGATAGTTTTTTCTTTTTCCTCAAAATGTTGTTATTTAACTCGTTTTCCACTTTATCAAACAATACGTTGTATCTAAATGCAAACTGACTAAATTGTACATCATTCATTGTACTCGCATTTAACTCATCCACTTCATTACCAAGCATTACCATTTGGCAATTTTCTCTACATCCAGAGCTGGTTTTGCCACTGCAGTCTTGCAGGGGCCTCATAGCTGGTCCTAATGCTATCTAAATTCCTCCTCCCATCCTTAGCTTTGGGAATCTACCCAAATGTGATGACTGTAACAGCGAAACACGAAGAACATAGTACAGTTATGTACACCTACCATAAATGTAGATGTTCAAGTGTATTCATTGTTGCAGTCCTGGTTACCCTCCCTCCAGCCCCCTGACTTCTTTTGGCTATACCTCTATCCCTTTTAACTATGCTTAAAAGCTTTTTGGTGTATTTGCTTTTTTGTTGGAGGTATAACCTTGTATGTATATGTGTGTGTGTGTGTGTGTGTATATATATATATATATATGTATATATATATATATATATATATATATATATATATGTATATATATATATATGTATGTATATATATATATATATATATATATAATTGCTTCCCGTTGGGGGGACACCTGACATCTGGGGCAAGAAAAACTGATGTAATGGTGTCGGCTGCATGCTTCATACCGCTGACGACCTGACGTCATGGAAGATGAGACAGCAACCGATGCAGGACCCAAGACTTTGATAATCAGGCCGACTGAGGGCTACTGCAAGCAGATAACCCAAATATGATGACTGCAACAGTGAAATACACTCGAACATCTACATTTATGGTAAGTGTACACAACTGTACTATGTCCTTCTTCCATGTTATTGTATTCCTTCCCACCCTCCTTCCCCTCTTGTCAGGTTGCACTTGCTCTTCTGGGTGGCACTGGATGGGCTCTGCCCTTCTAGGACTGGCTCCAACTGTGGCCTTCTGTTCTGTGGGCTGGTGTGTGCAGACTTTACTTTTATGGCCCACATACCTGCTGCCACGTCAGACACCCGAAGCACCCTGAGGAACTGAAAAACTTTGGAATACTGGCCTGACATACACGAAAGGAAGAAGGGTAAACCCACATGTAGAATACTACAGCATGGAAGAGAAGGACATCTATGGTTATGGTAAGATTTTACACAACTTTTCTTTCTCTCTCCTTTCCAGTTTTTACAAGATGGAAATTTCACCCAGCCACAGAATTGCAGTTTCTTTGTGATATTTCTGCAGATAGGGAAGAACTTATTTCCTACCCTGTCTGCGAGGAGGCTGCATGAGTCTGGGAATGATCCTTTAAACAAGCACATTTTTAATGTGCTTCACATTCCAGAGGGAGTTAAATGCCTGATGGATAGGCTGAGTAGAAGCATCCATGTTACCATGTGAGTGGTTCATTGTCCTATCACACGTCCCATTCATGTTTTTACCCAAGTTCTGGAAGAGAAACAAAGTCTGTCTCTTTGCTAAGCAGATCTTTTCTAAATGAATAGCAAACTTTTACTTAATTTCTTTGTCTGTGTTTCTTATTCAGTCAGCCTTAAAAATTTGAGGCTTTTACAGTATTTCATACACAACACAACTGTTATTTCTCAGAATCGAGACTTTTTTTCCCTTCTCACCGGAAGTTTTGTATGCTGTTGCTAAATATTGGCAAGTCTCTGCAAGCAAATTTTGTCACTTTATTTATTTTTACAGGTTGATTTTGCAAACCGAGAAAGTCAACTGGCATTTTATAATTCCATGGAGACATCTGGGCAAGACATCAGAGATTTTTTTGAAATACTTACTGAAAGAAGGTAAGTAGCTTTCAACCTCCTAATATTTGGTATTGGTGTAAGATTTAGCTGTAATGTTTGCTGTCTATGTAAGCTTCATATATGTAGCACTTTAATGAGGTCTGAGATAGAGCAGCAAATCTGACACCTAAAACCCTTCTTGGTGGTTGCAGTGATTGAGTTATTCTCTATATTGTTTGTTATCCGCCTCACCACTTTTGGGGCACCTTTTTTCTTAGGTGTTCCTATGCTGTGCTGCATGCCAGCAACAGTGCTTGCAAATTATGTCACGTAGCATCTGCATACATGCTGTTTTCCTTGGTCCCCTCTAGGTCTTAATTTTCTTATCACAGCTTTGTAGTTCATCAGGGATTTCTTACAGTCTACAGAGTTTCTTTGCATGCAATTTAGAGTGAGTAGTGTATTCAGCTGTTTTTACTGTTTGTGAATAATTTTATGTAGGAAAAAGGTAACAAAACTTTATAAATGGAATGTTTGATCATCATTATGTTGCTAGGCTCAGAAATGTAATTAATACACAGTGTAAGTATATATAGGAATTTTAATAATTTAGTTTTTCATTTTGTTAATTATTTAGAGATGAATTGGGAGTACCACTCGCAAGTTAAATTAACTATGTATGTCTTCCCAGAATAAAATGCCTGTGTTCATTTTAAATTCGATCTTAAAAACGGGGACAAAGAGAAGTTAAATGTTCAGACCAAAATAAGCTACTTTTTTAGTTTGTGTAATGGTGTATGTATTATCTTTTTATAAGAAAGGTGGAAGCATGTTAAAATGAGTCTAATAAAGTCTTTTGAAGATGATGAAAGAGCTTACTGATTAAAGTGCGCTTTTTATGATTTCTGGGCTCTTTTCTTTATTTTGTGCTGTTTATGATTAAAACTGTTAAGTGTAAATCTTTGATGCATAGCCATAGTTGGGAGTATGTTATGGTGACAGTGACTAGCAGGCTACAGCAATAAAGAGCTATTGATCTTGTTTGTTGTTCAGGCCACAGTGTCAGAGGAGTGATACTCCCTATACTCCCAACTTGCAGACAACTGCAAGCTGGGAGCCATTATTAACTCGCCAAGTGATGCAGACATCCTACAGAAAGGCCTCACTGAGACCAATGACTGTTGTCAAAACCATGGCCTTAAGCATAATCCCAAAAAAATGCCACATCATCCCTTTTGGGGAAAAACTCAGTTCCCACTAATTACCATATCGATGGGAGCCCACTGAAGGCATTATAAGAAATTGGGGACACAGGTTGACAGCAACCTCTCCTTTGACCAGCACATTGCCACTGTGGTCTGAAGGTCCTGTGTGGCACATCTCATTACCAAGGGTTTTGCATCCAGGAAGAAAGAGGTCATCATCTCTCTCTACTCTCCCCTCATTAGGCCAATCATCGAGTATAATGTCCCATTTGGCATGTACCTCACTAGACACATGCAACAGCTGGAAAGGCCACAAAAATACCTCACAAAGAGGACCCTAGGCCTTAAACACATTTCCTACATGGACAGACTAAAAAAACTCCAGCTATTCTGTGTCTCATATCATCTACTAAGAGGCGATCTCTGCTTGACTTACAAAGCCACGTCTGACCCTTCTCTGTTAGAAATTCTACATCTAAAGAAATCCCAATCCCTCTGCACCACATGCTCCAGAGACCTTGACCCCATTACCACAATCACAGAACATGCTGGAGGCACAGGTTCATAACCCAGAGACTACCCATGATTTGTTCTTCGTGTTTCACTGTTGCAGTCATCACACTTGGGTTTATCTGCCTGCAGGTAGCCCTCATTCGGCCCGAATACCAGAGTCTTGGTATTTCTGCATCGGATGCTTTCTTCTCATCCATGGCGTCAGGGGTATAAAACATGCAGCCGACACCATTACATCAGCTTTTCTTGGTGAGCGGGAGCCCGAAGCAGAAGCAGTTTGCAAGTGCCAATTGGCAGCTACCTGAAATTTTCTTTTTTCGAGTTTCAAACCTGAAGTCTTCTAAAGCTAAGTACCCCGTTTGGGATCCTTTTATTTTGCTCTAACCAATGTCAGAACACCTGTCTTGCCTGTGGAAAGCAAATACCTCACAGAGATTTTCATTCTACGGCGGTAGCATTGTTACCTCACAACAAGAGGATGTCCTTCAAGAATGCAACTGCAGTCCTTACATATGGGTTGTCCTGCCTCAGGCAGCCCTCGGTCGGCCGGATTCCAAAGTCTGGGTCCTGATGTCGCCTCCTACAAAGCATGAGCCGACGCCATCTTCCTCAGTCTTTCTTGCTGCGGCAGAAGCAGTTCACAAGTGCCGGTCGGTCAGCTCCTGTGTTTTACGTATCCGAAGTCATCAAAAAGCTAAGTACCCCATTGGGGAACCTTTTCTTGCCTCAGCCGATGTCAGAAAAAACTGAAAAAGTTAATAACTGTTTGTCTTGTGGTAAACAAATACCTCATAAGGACTTCCATTCTTACTGCCTCCCCTGCCTTGGCCCAGACTCGGCCTGTGCCGCCTGTGCTTGCTTCAATAAGCACACACTCAGGCGCCGGGCAGAGTTTACTGAAGACTTTTTTGGCGATACATTCTCTTATAACATGCCGTCGGAACTACCGACACCACATATTTCCTTCCACTGACACCACGCCAAAAGCGAGTGCATCAGTCTCTTCTGAGGCGGTTGTTCGACACCGCTTCGATCACTCGGCCCGAGCCTGCACCGTGCCGGTTGTTGATTTTCCCCAGAAACTGAAGCCCAGGATTTGCCTGAGACCATACCCGTGGACAAGGTGACTCCAGCTATGTCTATGTCTATCAAGGCCTGCACACGTGCTAAGGCTGCCAAGGCTAAGTCTCTCCCTCCTAAAGCTTTGCCTCAGCCCTCTACTGATAAACAAATTATGACTTTAGCTGCAGATTTAATTTCCTTAATCAGAGGCTCCCAGGCCCATCCTGACAGAGGTTCTCAGCCACCTTCTGACAAAAGGCCCAGGGTTGAGCATATAGACACCCTTTCTACAGATGAAGCCTCCTGTGACTCTGATCACTCAGATACCCAGGAAGAGTCCTTCCAGGTCTATGAGGATTCTGATGCGGAGGAATCTATTCCTTCAGCCTCTCCTCCTGAGGATATTTCTTTTGGGGAAATTCTCCACTCCATGAGAGAGCATTTTCAGTGGCAAGGTCAGGAATTCTCCGACTCCAGGAAGCGGCTTCATACCTTCCTTAAGCTTCCCCAACACAGGCTTTTAGCTGTCCCTCCAGTGTTAGATGTACTGGATGATGTGTACTCAGATTCGAGTGCTTCGCCTGATTCTCCCCCCCTGCTCCTGTCAAGCTGGACAGATACTACAGGGTTCCTGAGACTCCCAAACATTTATTTAAGGCCCATTCTGTTGATCTAGAAACAATTTCCCAGGGGCCTAAAGGGGTGGCCACATCCACGGCCAAAAATCCTTTGCCCTCAGACAGGGAAGCTAGGTCCCTGGAGAGGTGGGGCAAAAAAGTTTATACCTCAACCACTCTTGCCATGAGAGCCCTTAATTGCCTTTTTCATATGTTTCAGTATCAGGATTTCCTGATGGATGATTTGCAGAAAAAGTTAACATCTCCTGAGCCTTTAGATAGAAAGGCCTTGCAGGATTTGGTCCATAACACTCAGCAGGTTAGCAATCATTTTCTTCAGTGTGGTTATGATGCATTGGAAGCTTCATGTAGGGCAGCTATGACAGGGGCAGTCATTCGTAGACATGCATGGTTAAAAGAACAGGCATTGCCAGATCATGTTAAAGTAAAGCTTCTAGATGCACCTCTGGAAAACACAAGCTGTTTGGTGCTAATGCTCAGGATGTGTTGAAATCAATTGAGGAAAAGGCTAAATCAGTGCAAACAGTCAAGGATTTCCTCCAGGTTTAGCCACCAAGGTTCAGCAGGAATTGGCCTTCTAAGAATTGGTCCTTTCCAGACACTGACAAGTTTCAAAGGGGAAAAACAGCTGAGGAAGAGGGCAATACAGAGGCTCCTACAGAGGGCCACGCAATGGCAACCGACTAGTCAGAGAGGTGGCGCAGGGACATCCCCTGCTCCACAGGGATAATCACAATGACTTGACTTTGACACCGCCGACCAAGGCTCAAAGAGAAGCACCTTTAGGCGGAAAATTATCCTCATTTTCAAAAACATTTTAACAAAGGACAAATGGATTCTGGACATAATAGACCAAGGCTACAGGTTCCACTTCCATACTCTACCAACAAGACAAGGCATGCCAAACCTGCCACAAAATCAAAGGGCAGAGGCATTCAAACAAGTTTCAAAGCTGATAAAAATCAAAGCAATAGAAAAGGTTCCTCCTCTGGAACAAGGCCAGGGATTTTACTCAAGACTGTTCCTTGTTCCAAGAAAAGAAAAGCAATGGAGACCTATACTGGAGGCATACCTGCATGTCCCAATCAGACACAGTTGCAGAAGATACCTCAGATTTCTTGCAGGGTCAGAGCATTATCAATTCTCAGCATTGCCTTTTTGCCTGGCATCAGTAATTACCTGGACAACTGCCTTATATAAGTTGACAGCAAGCAAGCCTTGACAAAAAACTTGAATTATGTCATTTACTTACTACAGGCTTTGGGATACACAGTCAACTTACAAAAATCAAGACTACTGCCATCCCAACAAATAATTTTTCTAGGAGCCAAACTAGACACAGAATCACAAATGGCTTACCTCACAGAAGAGAAGCAAGAACAATTGCCACATTACTCAGATGACTGCAAGGAAAATCCTGCAGGCCCTGGGTTTCATGGCATCTTGCATTCTACTGATTCCACTGGCAAGACTACACATGAGAAAACTGCAATGGTACCTAAAAAGTCTATGGTCTCAACACAGCCACAACGGTATGCCTTTCAACAAATCTCAAACAAGCCAAATCATTACAATGGATGCCTCAGACCATGGATGGGGGCATACGGAGGGCAGATGCATTCAAGGGCAATGGACCCCCAGGAAGTACATCTTCACATCAATCAAAAGAGATGTTAGCAGTAATTCATGCAATTTCAACAAGGCCATCTGCTAATAAAGACAGACAACACCACTGTGCAGACTAACAATGACTCTTTGGGAAAAGTCCCTGAAACTGAACATACAGCTGCAATCCCAGTTTGTTCCGGCAGGGACAATGTTCTACAGTCTAAGCAGAAACATCCTGAATGGATGTTGCATCCAGACATTTTTGCTCAAATAACTCATGCATGGGGGGAGGCTGGACATAGAACTCTTTGCCTCCCACCTCAATCATCATCTGAAAAAGTTCTGCTCGAGGACACACCATCCACAAGCCTGGAGAATAGATGCTCTCTCATTCAGCTGGAACTCTCTAACAATCTATGCATTCCCACCTCTACCATTAATGACCAAGGTGTTACTGAAGATCAAAGCAGAGCAACCAAAAGGCATCTTAATAGCTCCAGATTGGCCAAGACAGCACTGGTACCCATTACTAAGGAGCATAACTTGCACCAAACCGTGGCCCCTGCCTCAATGGCCTCTACTCTTGACTCAGCACAATTACAGGACGGTTCATCCCAACCTGCAAACTCTGCAGCTGACAGCCTGGAGGGTTCCATGATTTCTACCCATATCTCTCTTTCCAAGGAAGTTCAACAAATATTATTGGAAGCACGCAGACCTTCCACCAGAAAGACTTATTCAGCCAAATGGAAGAGATTCAACAAGGGACAGGATGCATCAGTAATGAGCATCCCACAGATACTGGAATACTTGGCAGAAATGCTGCATAATGGACTTTCCTATTCTTCCATAAAAATACATGCTTCAGCAATTTCAGCATCATACAACACTGATCCTCCTGTGTTTTCACATCCTTTACTAAGACAATTCCTAAGAGGCATAAAGAATATCAAGCCTCCCAGAAAACCACCAGTGCCTGCATGGGACCTCAACTTCGTGTTGGAAAAATTAACTCTTCCTCCTTTTGAACCAGCAGCATCTTCAGAATTGCAATTTCTTTCCTGGAAAACAGTTTTCCTGTTGGCAATTACCTCAGCAAGAAGAGTTTCGGAGATACAGGCCCTCGTGGCAGTACCTCCATTTCTCATTTTTATCAGGACAGGGTTTCTTTAAGAACCAATCCTTCTTTTATGCCAAAAGTGATATCCAGGGTGTCTCTAAATCAAGCAATTCACCTGCCCACCTTCTTCCCCAATCCTCAAAATAAAGGGGAAAAGCTGCTGCACACTTTGGACATACACAGACAACTTACTACTTGGACAGAACAAAGGCCAACAGAAAGTCTGACCAACTATTTGTAGCATACGCTCCTGGAGTGCAAGGAAAGGCAATTTCCAAACAAACAATTTCAAAATGGATTGGACATTGCATCAGATTCTGTTATTCTTTCCATGGAAAGGGTGTGCCAGCCAATATCAGGCCACACTCCACCAGAGCTACAGCCACCTCCACAGCCTTCCTAAGAGGGGTGGCTACAAAGGACATTCTAGAAGCTGCTACATGGAGCTCCGTGCATACATTTTCAAGCACTACCACCTGCCTGTATATTCCAGATCCCGAGCAGGCTTTGCTTCGGCAGTCCTGCAGGGCATTTTAGCTACACCATCCTTGTCTTAGAGCCTACCACCCCCAGCTTGGCTATGGTATTCAACCCATATGTAAGGACTGCAGTTGCATTCTTGAAGGACATAGTACAGTTTTGTACCTACCATAAATGTAGATGTCCGATAGATATGCAACTGCAGTCCTCCTCCTACCCCTCTGTGTATTGGGTCCACTTCCCTCCTTTTATACTTAGCTGGGGATATCTGTTATGGTGTATCTGTTTATTGCTATTGTGTTTGTCTGGAATTTTTTATCCAGTTCTAAATTTAGCCTTCCTTGGAGGGCACCTGGCATCTGGGGCAAGAAACACTGAGGAAGATGGCGTCGGCTCATGCTTTTGTACCCCAGCCGCTCTGACGTCGGGGAGGAGGCGACATCAAGACTTTGGAATCCGGCCGACCGAGGGCTGCCTGAGGCAGGACAACCCATATGTAAGGACTGCAGTTGCATATCTATCGGACATCTACATTTATGGTAGGTACAAAACTGTACTTTTCCTGTTCGATTCTCGGCTGGGCTTGGGTGTGCCTTCTGTGTGGAGTCTGCATGTCCTCCCCGCGGTTGGGTAGCATTCGAAAGACATGCGTGAATGGGTGTGCCTTTGTTGAAGGTTGGGCGTCTAGCTGGCACCTCGGCGTTTCGTAAAAATCTACTGCCAATCATTAGCGGACCGGAGTTCTGCTGTGGCGACCCCTTACCGGGAAAAGCCGAAAGACAAACAACAACTGCGTCACCTGTTTTGGCCCAGACTACGATGTCCCTTGCTGTCTGTTTTGTGCTTTGTTCAACGCCCAAACTATTCGTCGTCGGGCTATTTTTGTTTCTAAATTCTTTCACTCTCGTTCTCCGTATTCTGAAATGGCTTCGGTAGGCCATACGACTACTGATCTTCCTAAAAAATGCAAAGATAAAGACAGAGACAGACCGCATAGGTCCAAAACTGCCGACGACGCTTCCGTGAAGCTAGTCGCCAGTCCGCCAGTACTCAGTGAGACGCTTTTTCAGCCCCTGTTACCCGCTTGTACAGATTCGCATTCGGAGTCCGGTGTGCCGCTAGATGTTTCTTCGACTATGGAACCTGTGGATGTCTTTACCTTGGATGGTTCCAGAGCCGCTGTGTAGGCACTGGCTTCTGAGGGTGTATTCAGACCTTCCGATGTTCATATCAAACAGACTACTTCGTTAATGACTAAATCTACCGAATTTCTCAGGCCCAGAGTTCGCACTGTGCCTAGGAATCTAACAACCAAAGCACATTCTCAAGCTCCCATGCTACAGAAACAAATGCTTAGAATGGCTGAAGACCTTATTACTTTAATTAGGGGAAGCCAGCCTTCCCCCTTTAAAAGACAAATAATTGTTTTTCCTTCTGATTCTTCAGACCATGATGACTCTGACCCCTGTGATTACCAGGGCATGCCCTTATCTACCTATGAGGACTCAGATGCAGAGGATTCATTTCCCTTAGACTCCCCCCGGAGGACCTGTCTTTCTGTGAAACCTTGCATACTCTAAAAGAACATTTCTGCTGGGAATGCCAGGACTACCCACAGTCCAAAAAGAGACTTACGGAATTTTTAGACTCGCCTCAGCATAGGCCTCTAGCTATTCCCCCTGTCCTGGATATTGTGGATGATGTCTTCATGGAATCCAGCCTTACCCCTGATACTTTACCACCTGCTACTAGAAAGCCTGACAGATACCACAGAGTACCTGACTGTCACAAATTTCTCTTTAAAAATCCCACTGTAGACCCAGAGACCATTTCCCAGGGACCTAAAGGTATTAAGGCTAATACAGCCAAAAACCCTACCCCTTCAGACAGGGATTTTAAGGCTCTAGATAGATGGGGTAAGAAGGTATATACCTCTGCAACTCTTGCCATCAGGCTTTAAATTGCCAGTTTCACATGTTGAAGTACCAGCAGCATATTGTTAACCTAATTAAATAATAATGTTGTTGATTCCTGATTGTGCAGAAAATAAGGACTTACAAGACTTAATGTATTCTGCAAACCAAGTTGGTAAACATAATTTGCAGTGTGGTTTTGATGCCTTAGAAGCATCTTGCAGGGCTGCTGTCACTGGGTCTGTTCTGAGAAGGCATGCTTGGCAGAAGGAGCACATCCTGCCAGACCATGTCAAGGCAAAATTACTTGATGCTCCATTAAACCAAGAATGTTTGTTTGGCTCTAAAGCAGAAGCTGTTCTTAAAAAGATGGAGGAAAAAGCTAAATCCATGCAAACTGTTAAAGATTTCTTACAGGTATAGCCACTTAGATTTAGTAGGCATTCACCTTCAAAAAAATGGTCCTTTCCAGTCCTTCTCAGCCCAAACCCAGGGGCAACAGACCACAAAGACTACAGTCTCAGGGTATGCACAGATCTAAACAATGGCGTGCTCCCTCTTCAAAAACTGGGAGTGGTAAGTCACCCCCCCCCCATGGAAAAAGTTCACAATGACTTGTCCTTAATCCTTCCCAGCCATGCCCAAGTACTTGCACCCCTAGGAGGAAAACTCACCCTGCATGCAAAAAACTTGGGAGTATATTACCCAGGACCAATGGGTCTTAAACATTGTATCCCAGGGATACAGATTCTAGTTCTACTCTCTGCCAACCCCAAGCAGATTGCCAGACTTCCTCCAAACCAGTGGGCAGAGGCCCAAAAGCAAGTACTTTCTCTTCTCAGTATCAGAGCTATTCAACCTGTGCCAGCAGAGCAAAGGGGACAGGGTTTCTACTCCAGGCTGTTCCTGGTGCCCACGAAAGAGAAATCTTGGCGCCCTATTTTGAATCATATGAAGAAACTTCATTGGTACTTAAAAGGTCTTCTGGTGTCAAGATTCCCAGAACCTGGAAACCGTGATTCCTATCATTCCTTGCCTAAGGACAGAGTTCCTTTGGTGGGCAGAGGCTTGCAACCACAACAAGGGACTCCCTTTCTCACAACCCCCCCGCCATCCAATCTCTGACAACAGATGCATCAGACTATGCATGGGGGGCTCACATAGCAGGCAAATGGAGCCCAGGACAAATTCACCTGCATATCAATCAAAAAGATATGTTAGCTGTACAGAATGCACTGACAACCTTCAAATACATTATCCTGCCAGGGCAACTCCTGATAGACAGACAACACCACAGTTATGTAGTACATAAACAAGCAAGGAGGAACTCACTCCTACCCACTCTGCAGGTTAGCCATGGCTCTGTGGAACACAGTCTTAAGCAACCAAGTGCACCTGCAAGCTCAATTCCTGCCAGGCAAGCAAAATTCACTGGCAGACGAGCAGAAATCTAATGGACCCACACGAGTGGAAACTGGAAGCAAACTCTCTCAAGCTTCTAATACACAGGTGGGGGACACCAGAGGTGGACGTCTTTGTGTCCCTCAAAACCCATCAACTAAACAAATTTTGCACCAGAATTTCTCACAGCCAAGCTTGGAAAGTGGATGCCCTATCCTTCACATGGGAAAACCTCTCAATCTGTGCCTTTCCCCCTCTGCTCCTCCTTCCAAAAGTACTCCTCGAGATCAAACAGGACAGGCCAAGGGCAATCCTTTTTGCACCAGACTGGCCACGCCAGCACTGGTACCCACTCCTACGCAGTCTGACAGCAGTGCCACCCTGGCACCTACATCAGACCCCCTCTCTGCTGTCCCAGCAGGAGGGACAGATTTTGCATCCTCAGCTGCAAATGAACCTGGCAAGCCTGGCTTATTCTGTGAATACATCACTAGCAACCCTCAGCAAACAGGTGCTGGATGTTGTCCTTGAGGCCAGGAGGCCCAGTACTAGGAAATCCTATTCAGAAAAGTGGAATAGATACTGTTCTTGGAGCCAGTCTCAAGGGAAGGACACAGCTGTGCCCTCCTTGCCTCAAATCCTAGATTACCTAGCACAGCTGTTCCACAAAAGCCTATCCTTCTCATCAATTAAGATTCATGCCTCTGCCATCTAAGCTCATTACAATACTGAGCCACCCCTCTTCTCTCACCCTCTGATCAAGCAGTTCCTGAGAGGATGTAACAATTTAAGACCCCCAAGGAGAGCTCCCACTCCTGCCTGGGACCTTAACTTTGTACTAGAGAAGCTCACACTTCCCCCTTTTGAGCCTGCTGCTACAGCAGAGTTAAAATTCCTCTCGTGGAAAACAGCCTTATTGCTAGCCATCACTTCAGCAAGAAGTGTGTCTGAGTTACAGGCCCTTATGGCTGTGGAACCCGTCATTATCTTCCATGCAGACAGGGTTTCCGTCAGGGCTAACCCATCTTTTATGCCCAAGGTGGTATCCAGTGTGGCTTTAAACCAATCCATCCATTTGCCAGCCTTTTTTTCCTAATCCTCAGAATAAAGGGGAAATGATACTGCACTCCTTGGACATGCACAGACAGCTCAGGTTCTACCTTGACAGGACTAAACCTTTCAGAAAATCTGACCAGCTGCTAGTCAATTTTGCTACAGGGGCAGAGGGCAAGGCCATTTCGAAACAAACCATTTCTAAATGGATAGCACACTGCATCAGTTTCTGCTACAAACACCATGGAAAACCTTCCCCATGGGGAATCAGGCCTCCTTCCACTAGGGCTACCTCAACCTCTACAGCTTTTCTCAGGGGAGTCCCTATCAGGGATATCCTGGAAGCTGCAACCTGGAGTTCTGTACACACCTTCACCAAGCATTACCACTTATCTTTCTTTTCTAAATCCTTAGCTGGATTTGCCACAGCAGTCTTACATGGCCTGCTAGCCAGCCCAACTAGTTCTTGACTGCCTCCACCCTTCCTCAGCTTTGGGAATAAACCCAGGTGTGATGACTGCAACAGTGAAACACAAAGAACATAGTACAGCTGTGTACTCTTACCATAAATGTAGATGTTAGAGTGTATTCACTGTTGCAGTCCTGGTTACCCTCCCTCCAGCCCCCTGTCTTTCTGTACTTTCTACCTATCCTCTTTTTTGCCCATATCTTATGGAAATGGTATTTACTTTTTACTGGAGGTGTTCCACACCATTTGATTGCTTCCAGTTATGGGGGCTCCTGACATCTGAGGCAAGAAAAACTGATGTAATGGCATCGTTTGCATGTTTTATACCCCTGATGACCTGACGTCATGGATGAGGCAACAGTGTCCAATGCAGAAATCCCAAGACTCTGGTATTCGGGGCGACTGAGGGCCACCTGCAGGCAGATAACCCAAGTGTGATGACTGCAACAGTGAATACACTCGAACATCTACATTTATGGTAAGTGTACACAACTGTACTTTCTGGAATAGACTGCCCATGCATGTCAAGCAGAGCACCTCACTGGCCCTCTTCAAGAGAAATCTTGATGAGGGGATGGGAAGTAGAAAGTTCACCCCGGGGATCACTCCAGTGGCTCTACTTGATAGCGACACTGGGAACTAACGTCGGCTGGCATGATGCCAGGGCACTTCTATGGGCTAGGCTTGTAAAGGCTCCAGGGCCATTAGCCTAGTACACACCTATGAACCTTTGGGTAGGTAGTAGAAATGCACAGAGTTTGTGAAACAAATGCTTTTAGTTGGACACTGGAGTTGTATTATCAGTTTTACTTTGTTTCAAACTTTATCCTGTAAGTGTCTTGAGTCAGGAAATGTTTAAAATTGGGAGTAAGGCTTCAGCAGCATAGATGAAAATAAGATTTTTGGGTGTACATGTCACGCATACATTTTTTGTGTCTTAGTTTAAGTCCAACTTTTTCTGCGTATTGTAAACTGATATGTATAATGGAAAACAAAGTTACCAAGTTTGTAAATGTAGTGGAAAGAAGTTTATTACTTATTTTAAAATGTATTGTTAAATTTACAATGGCCTATTTGTTTTAATGATAAGCATTTGTGTATTTTTTTTACTATATTTAAATGACATTTATTGCTAGATGTAAATAAGTACATAATTTATTGATATTGTTCTGGAGTTCATGAGAAAGAAGATGGAAGTACAGACACGGCTTTGAAAAAAGTGCTAGTTGAAATGCTTTTAATATTAAAGATTTCTATTATTTATTGAGAAGAGTATTGCAGAAAAAATGTTTTTACTGAGGCATTAATTGCATTAGGATACAATGAAGGTTTAAAAGATGAAACTGAGTGGATTTTACTGTTTTTGAACTGAAAGCCAAGGGTGACTCTGTCAGTGAATATGTATTTGAGATAATGGATGAGTTTGATGAGGTGGAGTCATAGTGCTAAAAGAACTTCAGGGGATCAAGTCTGTAGTCGGATAGCTGCTAAGGTGAATGTATAGGACACACTTGTGGGATACTGCAACAGGGAACAATATGATGAATATCAGTATTTGTAACGGTTACGGCTTCTGCTACAGAAGGTCCAAAGCTGTCCCAACTTTAAGAGCTTTTCACCCTTCTCCCTCCAGAATAGGTGGGCGTGTTTCCATATGGACATCAAAATGTCAGTATGTAAGTGGGACATCTTCTTTAGGTCTTTCTTGCTGTGATACGAGAGTTCATTTTTATGCACATTACTAAACAGTCAGTCCATCAGTCAGTCCATCAGTTTGAAGCATCTTTGAGTAGATTTCAAGTGTTAGGGCTATAGATTTTAGAATTTAAATTATTTGTTAAAAAACAAATCCAGAGCAAAGACTTTCGTACTCAGTTTTTGCTAAAGGACAGAGCACATCACTTCCATTCCCCATTGTGCTAGATTTAACCTGAAGACCATTAAGTAGAGATCTGAATCTTTCCAGAGTCTCTCCAGTGAGAAGAAACTGCATGGTTTGTCCATTGCAGTTATGGCACCAGCACCAGACAAATGGTCTTCTAACATACCACTCAAAAACAGAAGAAAAGTGAGTCAGAGAAAAGGAATGTAGGAGTCCAGTTAAGCATTTGCGGAGTCCATAGCCCACCTTAGGCTCAGGGGTCTAGTCTGGTGTGGCAGTTTTGAATCTCCCAGCTTTGGGGCCTACTTTGAGCAAGGCCAATGAAGAAATCTTTCTGAAGGCCACCACACACTTGCACAATGCACATCCTCTTGAGCCAGAATCCTATGGCATTCATTTGGTCCAGACACCACAGTCATATATGGTACCAGCATCTGTATTCTGATAACTGATGACAAGGGTAGTATTCCTATTCTTCTGCTTTGCATGAACACCCACCGCCTCCCATTAACTGGAGTCCTTTGAGGCAGTCACCACTCCCAAAAGCAGTGCAGATATGGCCACTCCTGCCATCTTCTCAGCTTGATCTAGGTTGCTCCTCCTACTCCCTAACTGGTTCAGGAGTTTGTACTTCTTCTCAAGGACCTGCAGCTATCATCAGAGTCAAAGAAAGAGTGACCCCCCCCCAAAAAAAAAAAGAATCTGAATCCTCTTACCCTGGGATCTGTGTGAACCAGATGGCCTTCCCTTTTAGTTGAATGTCAGACACTGAGGACACTTTATCATATGCATCCTGCACCAGAAGGTTTTCTCATGTGGAGGTGATGTCAGTTGAATGAAGTATTATTTCATTTGGCTGTTCAGGGATTACTCTGAAACCTAATAAGGGTATAGGTATTCCTCCAGTGAGTGAAGCCTTGGGGGATACATTTACCACTGCATCTTTGGAGCCAGGCTTCCAACTTATACTTCCAGGAAGTTCAATATTTTTTTACATGCTTATGAACTCCTGCAAGTGCCTATGTAAGAATCCTATTGTTAATCTAAAGATGGTGTCAGTTGATTCAGGCAAGGAGTCTACTGGGGTTCGAGCCATGAATTCCTTTTCAGGTGATTTGGGAAGAAAGTCTACAGGTCTGATAACTTGGCTTTCAGGTGTGTTAACTTACAGGCTCATATAAGTAGCCGAGGACTCGCCTGGCCCGATTGAGGGACAAGGCTGAGGAACAAAGCCCTGAGAGTTAAATTGCTCTACTTGAGCAGCCTCACCTGTCAGGTTAAGCACTTTCTCAAGACTAGCTGTAATGCTGTGGCTACATTATACAGGTTGTCAGCAACTGATGCAGTCATTAGTATGTGTGACTGGCTGAGGACCCAGCCACTGAAAGATCATGTAAAAGCAGAGCTCCTTAATGCCATACTAAATGAGCTACATTTGGACCTCAGCAAGTATTTATAAATGGTGGAGGAAAAGAGGAAAGGTAGTCATCTAAGAAATGTCTGTTTGACTTTCTCTAACATTGGAGACAAGACATGGGAAAGCACACAGTATAGAGGAAAGGCCGATTTAAGAGAAAATGGCACACTGATCAAATGGAAGAAGCATGGGAGCCCTCAGGACTGAGACTCCACAAGGAACCAGCTGAGATTCACTAGTGCTTTTCCCACACCCCACCCCTGGAATCCCACTTATACTTCTCCTCCAAATACCATTTCAACCCAGAAAATAGGAGGTAATCTGGGTCTGTTTGTATACAGTTTGGAAAGAAATTGATCAGGTCAGGACAGTTTCTGGTTCATAAAATGACCAAGTTTCTTAGGTATTCAGTACCCAGAGAAAGAAGACATATGATCAGACCCATATTGTTAGACATTCAGGAGTAGAGGTTTTAGATACTGAAAGAGGGCATAGGATTTTACTCAGGGCTCAGAGGCCAGTCTAGGACTTAAAGTTTAAACAAGTTTCTAAAAGTGCCAAACTTCAGAATGCTCTGCCTCCCCTTCTTCTCAAGCTTTCATGGCTACCGTGGACCTGAAAGATGCCTACTTTCCACATATACAGAGCCAGGACAGAGAGACAGTATCAAAAATTTAGAGCAAAGATCCCTCACTGCCAATTTGCTTGTTTGCCGTTTAGTTTATGTACTGCACCTGTGGTGTTGACAGAGTGCCTAGCTGCTGCAGTTGCCTGCTGCAGAACTAATGGTGTTCAAATTTACTCTACCTGGATGACTGCCTGATTCAGGCATCAGCTGTAGAGGAGAGGCATACAGCTGTTGCAGTTTACTCTTACATGTTGCAAAAACTAAGACTGTTCTAAACCTTCCTTCTTTAATACTGACTACTGTCCACCAGGCAAGTCCTGTTTCTCTGAGCTATTCTGGATTCTGTGAACCAGAGAGTATTACTTCCCTAAGAGAATGTGCTGATGTTCTTCGTGTTTCACTGTTGCAGTCATCACATTTGGGTTATCCCTGCCAGGGTAGCCCTCGGCCGGCCCGAATACCAGAGGCTTAATATTTCTGCATCGGTTGCTGTCGCTTCAGGACTGACGTCAGTTCGTCAGTAGTATAAAGTAAGGCTGCCAACACCATTACATCAGTCTTTCTTGCCACGGAGCCCGAAGCAGAAGCAGTTCGCACGAGTGCCGGTTGGCCGCTACCTGAGTTTCGTCTTCCGAATTGAAGCTGAAGTCTTCTAAAGTTAAGTACCCCGTTTGGGATCCTTTTTTCTTGCACTAACCGATGTCAGAAAAAGTTACAGTTGTCTCGCCTGTGGAAAGCAGATACCAGACCAAGACTTTCATTCTTACTGCGTCACTTGCTTAGGCCCAGACCACAACGTTCCCAGCTGTCACTTCTGTGCTTTGTTCAATGCCAGAACTATACATCGTTGGGCCCTTATTCTAGCTAGATATTTTCGCTTACAGTCCTCGAACTTCGTTATGGCTTCAGTAAGCCATCCAACAGCAGATCTTCCGAAAAAACATAGACACAGACTGCACAGGTCCAAACCTGCAGACAATGCTCCCATTAAGCTAGTCGTCAGTTCTCCGGTCCTCATTGAGGTGCTTTCGCAGCCCCTGATGCCCGCTTCTGTGGATTTGCAGCTCGCTACCGAGACTCTTTCGGAGTCCAGTATGCCGCAAAACTCTTCTTCGAATAAGGATCCTGCGGTCGTTTCTACCTTGGATGGGTCCGGAGCCGCTGAGCAGGCATCGGCTTCCGAGGAAGTCCTTCGCATTACTGAGTCTCAAGACAAACAGATGACTTCTTTCGCATCTACCGTTCTTTCAAAAACTACCGTGTTTCTTAGGCCCAGGTTACGAACCAAACCCAAGAAACCGATGACCCTATCTCAGGCACCTGCTTCCTTCCCTCAGTCTCAAATGCTTAAAATGGTGGAAGACCTTATCATGCTGATCAGGGGAAGCCAAGCTACCCCTTCCAAAAGAAAGAGAGATCCGTCCCCTGTTGTTTTGTCTGAACAGGAGTCCGATGACTCTAATGCATCTGAGTGTGAAGACATGCAACCCCTCTCTGTTTATGATGATTCTGATGTAGAGGATTCCATTCCTTCAGCCTCTTTCCCAGAGGATTTTTCCTTTGGGGAAACCCTTCACATCTTAAGGCAGCACTTCCAATGGGAAAGTCAGGACTACCCTCAGTCTAAAAAGAGACTCAGGGAATTCTTAGATCTTCCACAGCACAGACCCGTGGCCATCCCTCCAGTCCTGGATGTTGTGGAGGATGTTTTCCTGGAATCCAGCTCGACTCCTGACAACCCTCCCTCCTGCACCCAGAAAACCAAACTGGTATTACAGAGTCCCTGACTCACACAAATTTCTTTTTAAAAATCCTACTGCTGAACCTGAGGTAACCTGAGGTAATATGTTCTTCGTGTTTCACTGTTGCAATCATCACACTTGGGTTATCTGCCTGTAGGTAGCCCTCAGTCAGCCCAAATAGCAGAGTCTTAGGATTTCTGTGTTGGTTCCTGTCGTCTCTTCCATGACGTCAGGTCGTCAGGGGTATAAAACATGCAGCCGACGCCATTACATCAGTCTTTCTTGCTGAGAAGGAGCCCGAAGCAGTTCGCAAGTGCCGGTCGGCCACTACCTGAAATTTTCATTTTTTCAAGTTTCAGTCCTGAAGTCTTCTAAAGCTAAGTACCCAGTTGGGGATTATTTTTTCTTGCTCTAACCGATGTCAGAAAAAATTGTCTTGCATGTGGAAAGCAAATACCTCACAGAGATTTTCATTCTTACTGCATCACCTGTTTAGGCCCAGACCAAGACGTCCCTTGCTGTCGATTTTGTGCCTTGTTTAACGCCCGAACCATTCGTCGTCGGGCTATTTTTGTAGGTAAATTTTTTCGCTCTCGTTCTCCGTATTCCGAAATGGCTTCGGTAAGCCATCCGACTACCAATCTTCTGAAAAAGCACAAAGACATAGACCGACCGCATAGGTCAAAAACTGCCGATGACGCTTCCGCTAAGCTAGTCACCAGTCCGCCAGTACTCAGTGAGGCGTCTTTGCAGCCTCTGATGCCCACTTATGCAGATTCGCAGGCCTCGGCTAAGACCCATTCGGAGTCCGGTATGCTGCGAGATGCTTCTTTGACTATGGAACCTGTGAATGTCTCTATCTTGGATGGGTCTGGAGCCACTGTGCAGGCACCGGCTTCTGAGGATGTATTCCGACCTACTGATATTCATATTAAACAGACAACTTCATTTCCAGCTAAAACTACTGAGTTTCTCAGACCCAGAGTTCGCACTATGCCTAGAAAACTGACATCCAAAGTGCATGCTCAAGCTCCTATGCCACAAAAACAAATGCTTAGAATGGCTGAAGACCTTATTACTCTAATTAAGGGAAGCCAGCCTTCCCCTGCCAAAAGACAAAGAATTAAATTTCCTTCTGATTCCACAGACCAGGAGTCTGATGACTGTGACCCTTCTGATTACCAGGACATACCCTTATCTACCTATGAGGACTCAAATGCAGAGGAATCCATTCCCTCTGCCTCCACGCCAGAGGATTTTTTTTTTTGGTGAAACCTTGCATACTTTAAGAGAGCATTTCCGCTGGGAATGCCAGGACTATCCTCAGTCCAAAAAGAGACTCGGGGAAGTTTTAGATTTGCCTCAGCACAGGCCTCTCGCTACACCTCCTGTCCTGGATATTGTAGATGATGTCTTATTGAGTCCAGTCTTACTCCTGACACCTTAACAAAATCTGACCGGTACTACAGAGTTTCTGACTCTCACAAATTTCTCTTTAAGAATCCTACTGCGGATCCAGAGACCATTTCCCAGGGACCTAAAGGCATTAAGGCTACTACAGCCAAAAACCCTACCCCAGTCAGATTGGGATTCTAGAGCTTTAAACAGATGGGGTAAGAAGATGTATACTTCTGCAACTCTTGCCATCAGGGCTTTGAACTGCCATTTTCACATGTTGAAGTACCAGCAAAATATTATGGAACTAATTAATAAAAAAATGGTACTGTGATGTGGTAACTGTTGAAGCACTCTCAAACTGTAGCAGTAGCATCTATTCTCCTGTTTTATCCACACTATCGTACATTATTTTCCCTTAAAATATAATGAAATACCTTCTTACTTTAGCTACTAAACTGCAGTCTGCTGATACTTTTTCTGCTGTACTCGCTTCTTTTGCTCTTGCTCACTCCGCTCCCCTACACTGCCTCGAAATTCCACCCACCCCCAGTACACCTACACTTATAGTCCACATAGTCACACCCCTCCTACAGCAGCTTATCACCATCCAACAAACTACAGGACCTACACGCATTCATAGCCCACTACTCACCTGATATACTAACCATTACTGAGACTTGGCTAAAACCCACCACCCAAAACGAAGAAATTCTCCCCAGGTTATAGCATTTTAAGGCAAGACAGAGATACCAAAAAGGGAGGTGGTGTTGCAGTTTTATTCAAAAATACACAACCTCCAGCCTCTGAAAACCCCACTTCCCAAATTTCAGAATGCAGGAACATTAGGCTCCATTATGTCCCTCAGAAACAAAAAGAGAATCAACATCCTCTGTAGTTGTATTCCTCCAGGAAATAACTCCTATAATAGAGGAAATGTTAGAATGGGCTACAATCATCCTGCCCCAAGAAACTATCCTGCTAGGTGACCTAAACCTAGACTGGCTAGCCTGCAAATCCACCAATCCCTCAAACCATATTAACTTATGTGGATTCTCACAACTAATCCAAGAACCCACCAGTGTTGACAAAAAATCCAAAAAACATTCCATTCTCGATTGTACTTTAGTTAATTTCCCCAGAGAAAATTATCATGTGGGCTGCCTATCTGATGACCCGAGTGACCACTGCCCCACATCCCTCCTTCGTAAACAGGTAAACATACCCAAATCCATATTGTATAAGGAAACTAGAAATGAACACAAGGTAAATCCACAAATTCTTAACAGCATGTTGCAACAGTGTAACTGGCACCCACTACAAACTCTAGCATTAGACCAGGCAGTTGAGTTTTTCAGTAGTACTTTTATGAATGTTCTAAATACAGTAGCACCCATCAGGAAACTTATAACTAAAGTCAACTATGCCCCTTGGCTAAATAGGACCACAAAAGCCTTACTAAAAGCCAGAGACAATGCCTGGAAGATCTGGAAAAAGAATAACGCTAGCCAAGATAGACAAAAATATCAACAACTTCGGAATCAGGCCAAAAAACAAACAATGGATAAACAAAGCTACTTCCTAGGTGTCCAAAGCAAACATTCCAACCCCCCCCCAAAAAAAAAGTTCTGGCAAGCTATCAATTCCCTTCTGAAACCTGGCAAATCTACCACTCCAGCTCCCAACACCAATACTAATAATGACAGCATAGCTTCTCAATTTATCCATCACTTCACAGAATCTATTCTCTCATTATCTACCCAGCTGTCTAACAGTAACTCTATATTCACCCCAACTATAGACCACAGTAATATACCCTCCTGTACACTCTCACCTGTACCAACCTCCACAGTTAAAAAACTACTCTCAAAACTAAAACCCACCACTCTTGCAGCAGATGGTCTGCCCACTAATTTCCTGAAATTAGCTGCAGAGTCCCTGGCCTACCCTTTCTCAGTTCTTGTAAACTGCTCCATAAAAGAAGCTTACATCCCCGAACTATGGAAAGTGTCATATATTATTCCCCTACACAAAGGCGGCAACTCCTATGAGCTATCAAACTACCACCCCATTGCTATCCTGTCCCCCTTTTTCCAAACTCCTGGAGAAATGTATTCACACCCAAACCATAGCACAACTACTGCTCTTCTCTCCTTTACCAACCAGGTTAACCAACTCTGAAACAACAACTTTGTATCATCCATAGATTTATCTAAAGCGTTTAACATGGTCTCGCATAACCTACTTTTAGACATTCTATCCACCATGTCTTTTGTCCCCTCCACTACTTCTTGGTTCAAAAACTGTCTCATCAGTCAAATGACAAGGTGTACTATCACATCTACCACCAACTACTATAGGCGTTCCACAAGGATCAATACTGGTTCCTCTACTATTTACCATTTTCACCAGCAAACTACATACTTCCATCCTGCATGCATTACTTATACAATACGCAGATGACTCTACCCTAATCTGTTCAGCCCCATCCATAACCACTCTTCAAAAACTTACCCAAGAATCCTTCTGCTCCGTGGAAAAATGGATTACTGATATCCAACTGGTTCTAAACCCCAAGACCAAATTACTTCTTTTCACCCCCAACAAATCCAGAACCACACCTCCTTCTTTCACTGTCACCTCCAAAAATGGCACCACAATCTCCCCCTCCCCCCATACTAAGTTCCTCGGTGTTGAAATAGATAAGGATCTTAACTTTGATGTCCATATCTCTCAAACCATTAAAAAGGTACATAAAAATTTGGAACCTTATATAAAACACAAACAGTTCCTATCAGACCAAGCATGAATCACCCTAGCCCAAACCCACCTTTTGTCTACCCTAATGTATGCATGACCAATCCTACCCACATCAGGAAAACAGACCTAAACAAACAAGAATCGTGTTACAATAAAATTGCAAAATTCACCAATAACTCCACTTTTAGAAGCCATCACTGTCTTGCCCTAAAGGAGCTACAGTGGTTAGAACTCCCTCAATTAATTGGTTACCATCAACTAGTGCTCACCTTCAACATACTAAAGAATTCCCAAAAAAATACAGCTTTAAATCCAACTACTAAACCAATATTCAGCAAACCCTCCTCTACGCTCATCCAACAAAACCCTGCTCTGTATATCCAAAGCCAACAATACTGCAGGGAAAGCTCTCTTCTCTCATACCATCGCTAGGAAATGGAATAACTTCCCCCAAAATATCTCTTCAGCACAGTCTATCTCACTGTTCAAAAAGTTACTTAAGTCACACCTCTTGCAATCCTGGCATCACATAAATGCTTTCCTGCTGTCCTCCAATTCTTGCTACCTTCCTGTCCTCACTGCTTACTATCTCTATTATACAGTACTCAAATACTCCCATACAGGGCCTACTATGTGTAAATTATTACTTCTTGTGTGATGTGTCTTTTGATTGAATCAGTTAATGTGTCTTTTCTCCCAAATACTGCCATCCATAGTCTATTATGTGTAAATTAAGGTTGCTTGGAACAAACCATTGTATGATGTATCTTTTTTGATTGTACATTTACCACTGTACATATTGTTTGATGTGGAGCTTTTCTTCCTGGGCCTCTGCTGTAAATGGACCTCGTTCCAGTTGGACTTTCCTGGTAAACAAATGTAAAAAAAAAAAAAAAAAATCTAGATTGTGCAGAAAATAAAGATTTACAAGAGTTAATGCATTCTGCAATCCAAATTAGTAAACATACTTTGCAGTGTGGGTTTGATGCCTTAGAAGCATCTTGCAGGGCTGCTGTCACTGGGTCTGTACTGAGAAGGCATGCCTGGCTAAAGAAACAAGTCTTGCCTGACCATGTCAAAGCAAAATTAGTAGATGCTCCATTAAATCAGGAGCATTTGGCACAAAGCAGAAAGTTCTTAAAAAGATGGAAGAAAAAGCTAAATCTATGTAAACTGTCAAAGATTTCTTACAGGTGCAGCCACCTAGATTCAGTAGGCATTGGCCTTCAAAAAAATTGTTTTTTTCCAGTCCCTCTCAGGCCTTCTCTGTCCAAACCCAGGGGAAACAGACCACCAAGACTACAGTCTCAGGGTATGCAGAGATCTAAACAATGGAGTGTTTCCATCTCAAAACCAAGGAGTGGTAAGCCACCTCCATATGGAAAAAGTTCACAATGACTTTCCAATTATCCTTCCCAGCCATGCCCAAGTACTTGCACCCCTAGGAGGAAAACACACCCTTCATGCAAAAAACTGGAGGTCCATTACTCAGGGCCGATGGGTTCTAAACATTGTATCCCAGGGATACAGATTCTACTTCCACTCACTGCCAACTCCAAATGGGTTGCCAGACCTTCCTCCAAACCATTGGGCAGAGGCTCAAAAGCAAGTACTTTCCCTTCTCCATATCAGGGCTATTCAACCTGTTCCAGTAGAACAAACAGGACAGGGTTTCTACTCCAGACTGTTCCTGGTGCCCAGAAAAGAGGGCTCTTGGCACCCTATCCTGGATCTATCTATTCTCAACACCTTTCTGGTGGTCCCAAAATTCAAAATGCTTACACTGCAACAGCTTCTTACTATGCTAGCCAAGGATGCCTGGTTAGTCACCCTAGACTTAAAAGAAGCTTATCTGCACATCCCCATAAGGGAGTCTTGCAGAAAATATCTACGTTTCAGGGCAGGCTCTATCACTATCAGATGTTCTTCATGTTTCACTGTTGCAGTCATTACATTTGGGTAGTCTGCTGGCAGGTTGCCCTCAGTCGGCCTGATTAACAATGTCTTGGGTCCTGCATCGGTTGCTGTCCCTTCTTCCATGATGTCAGGTCATCAGGGGTATAAAACATGCAGCCGACGCCATTACATCAGTCTTTCTTGCTGTGCGGTGCCCGAAGCAGAAGCAGTTCGCAAGTGCTGGTCAGATGACACCTGAAATTTTCGTTTTCGAGTTTCAGAACCGAAGTCTTCAACTAAAAGCTAAGTACCCAGTTGGGGAAATTTTTTCTTGCTCCTTACCGATGTCAGTAAAAGTTAATAATTACATTACTTGTGGGAAGCAAATACCTCATAAGGATGTTCATTTGTACTGTATTCCTTGCCTAGGCCCTGATCATAATGTACCTTGTTGTCGGTTTTGTGCTAGATTTAATTAACGCACTATTAAACGTCTGTATATTTTTGCTTCTAAATATTTTGGCTCACGATTTAACTATCCAGAAATTACATCGGTTGACAATCCAACTACTGGAATTCCTAAAAAAATGCAAAGAAAAAGACAGAGACATGCCGTTGAGGTCCAAAACTGATGATGACGCTTCTAAGCCAATTGCTAGTTCGCCGGTTCTCAGTGAGGTGCTTTCGCAGCCCCTGATGCCCGCTACTTTTGATTTGCAGGCCTCTACTGAGACCCATTCGGAGTCCAGTATGCCGCGAGATGCTTTAAGTATTGAACCCGCGGATGTCTCTACCTTAGATGGGTCCAGAGCCGCTGTGCAGGCACCGGCTTCTGAGGGTGTTTTCAGGCCTAAAGATTTGTATATTAAAACGATGCCACCTTCAAAACTAAGGCCAAAATCTACTTCTATGTTTAAAAAAAACTACTCTTGGGCCATGTGTGCAGGCCCCTATACCTAAAAAGCAAATGATCAAAATGGCTGAAGATTTAATTACATTGATCGGGGGGTAGCCAACCCCTTCCTGCTAAGAGGCCTAGGCAAGACATTGATTATGAATCTTCTGATCAGGATTCTATTTCTTCTGGTTCTTCTATTGAACAGGATTTATCTCTACCTACTTATGAGGACTCTGACGCAGACAATTCCTTTCCTTCTGCTTCTCCCCCTGAGGATTTCTCTTATGTAGAAACTTTACATACCTTAAGGGAACATTTCCACTGGGAAAGTCAGGATTTCTCTGAATCTTTTGACTTGGAGATTTTCTTCTTCCTCCTCCTCAGCATAGGCCTTTGGCTATACCTCCTGTTCTAGACATTGTTGATGATGTTTTTTCAGAATCTAGTTTGGCTCCTGATTCTCTGCCTTCAGCTCCTAGTAAGCCAGACAGATACTACAGGGTTCCTGACTCCCCACAAATTCCTTTTCAAAAATCCTACTGCTGATCTTGAAACCATTTCTCAGCGTCCCAAGGGCATTAAGGCCTCTACTACTAAAACTCCTACCCCTTCTGGTAGAGATTCCAGGGCGCTGGATAGATGGGGTAAGAAGGTTTACACGTCTGCAACCTTGGCAATCAGGGCTTTAAACTGTCAATTTTATATGCTTAAATATCAACAGCATATCATGGGACTACTTAAACAGAAAATGATGTTAATCTCTGACTGTGTGGAAAATAAAGATTTGCAGGATTTATTACATTCAGCTGAACAAGTTGGAAAACATACTTTGCAATGTGGTTTTGATTTCTTGGAGGCCTCTTGCAGGGCTGCTGTAACGGGATCTGTGCTAAGAAGGCATGGTTGGCTCAAAGAGCAAATTCTGTCTGACCATGTTAAAGCAAAATTATTGGATGCTCCTTTACAACAGGACCGTCTCTTTGGTAATAAGGCTGAAGAAGTAGTGTTAAAAAAGATGGAAGATAAAGCTAAATCTATGCAAACTGTGAATCTCCAAGATTTAGTAGGCACCGGCCTACTAAGAACTGGTCCTTTCCAGTCCCTTCGAGAGCTGCTCAAGTCAAATCCAGACATTCCAAAGGCTCCAGGATTCAGTCACAAGGAACTTTTAGAACAAAACAATGGGGTGCCTCCACCTCCAAATCTGGAAACAACAAGGCACCTCCCTATGGTAAACAGTCTCAATGACTTCCCTCTACAATCACCAAGCACTTATCTTTTAGCCGCCCCTTTGGGAGGAAAACTGGCACTTCATGCATGAAACTGGCAACTTATTACCCAGGACAAATGAGTTTTAAATATAGTATCCTAGGGATACTGATTTCATTACCACACGTTGCCAATCCCAAATGGATGGCCACATCTACCCCCAAATCAGTGGGCAGAGGCCCAGAAACAAGTTCTGTCCCTCATGAACATGGGGGCTATTCAGCTAGTACCAAAAGAGGAAAAGGGACAAGGTTTCTATTCAAGACTTTTCCTGGTACCCAGAAAAGACAAATCACGGCGTTCAGTTCTGGACTTATCCACTCTAAACACATTTCTGGACATTCCAACATTCAAGATGCTGCCTCTTCAACAGTTACTACCTATGCTAGGCAAAGATGCCTGGTTGGTAACTCTAGACTTAAAGAGGCTTACCTGCATATCCCAATCAGGGAATCTTGCAGGAGATACCAAAGCAGGCTAATTACCAGTTCTCTGCACTGCCCTTTCTACTGCAGGGTCTTCACAAAGTGCCTGGCTCCAGTAATTGCATTTGGCAAAAATATATCCATACCTGGACGATTGTCTAATTAAACAAGGACATTCTTCTAAAGCATCTGGCATTTGTAAATACACCATAAATAAAAATAAATCATAACTGGTAGCCTCTCAAAAATTCCTGGGTGCAAGCTTGAATACAACTGCCCAGATGACTTACGCTATCTGCAAGACAAATTCTGCACTGCATTCTTCTAATTCCATATACAAGAGTGCGTATGAGGAAACTTCAGTGCTACTTAAAAAATTTATGGAGTCAACATTGTCTAATGCTGTATAAATCCATCCTCCCAACCATAGCTTTGGGATTGACTGCAACAGTGAATAAATGTAGATGTTCAAGTGTATTCACTGTTGCAGTCCTGGTTACCCACCTACTATATCTCCTTTCTTTTACTATGCTTAAAAGCCTTTTTGGTGTATTTGCTTTTATTTGGAGGTATATTTTTTGTGTTTTAACTTGTATACATATATATATATATATATATATATATATATATATATATATATATATCATATCATATATAGCCCCCATTGGGGCACCTGACATCCAGGGCAAGAAAAACTGATGTAATGGCGTCGGCTGCATTTTTTATATCCATGACGACCTGACGTCATGGAAGAAGGGACAGCAACTGACGCAGGATCCAAGACTTTGTTAATCAGGCCGACTGAGGGCAATGAGGGCAACCTGCCAGCAGATTTCCCAAATGTAATGACTGCAACAGTGAATACACTCGAACATCTGCATTTATGGTAAGTGTACACAACTGTACTTTCTCTGCACTTCCCTTTGGCTTATCTACTGCGCACAGAGTATTCACAAAATGCCTGGCTCCAGCCATTGTATACTGCAGGCAGAGAAATATTCAAATCTACCTATACTTGGATGATTGCCTGATTCAGGCGGATAGTCAGGAATTGCTACTTCAGCACCTGGCATTTGTAAAAGGACTTCTAACTTCACTGGGATACACCATCAACGATAAGAAATCACAACTGATGCCCAGCCAACAAATTGTATTCCTGGGAGCAAGCTTGAACTCAACTTCCCAGATGGCATTCCTCACTCCAGAAAAGCAGGTCCATTTGACAAACTATTTTAAACTAATGGCCAACAAAACCCAGCTATCTGCAAGGAAAATACTGCAAGCCCTAGGGTTCATGGCTTCATGCATTCTGCTAATTCCATATGCAAGACTGCATATGAGGAAACTTCAGTGGTACTTAAAAAGTCTCTGGTGTCAACATTCTCAGGACCTGGAAACAGTGATTCTTATCATACCTTGTCTAAGCAAAATCCAAAACAAACGGCTGCACGAGCAGAACAAATAGCACTCACAAAAAGAAGAGAAAATCGTTTAATGAACTATGTACTTTTTATGTGCACATATGTATGTGCATATTTTATAGTTTTAGCATAGTCACTACCGTCCTTGAGTTTTTCGTCCAGCTGATCAGTACTAAATTTTAACTTTAAAATTTAAAATTTTAATTTTAAACAGTTTATTATGGTTTATTAATATTTACAAATGCATTATATTCCCGTTTACTTTCTGTTTTCATTCTGTGTTAATTGGTCACATGATGTAATTTTTTGTATTTAATGATTTTTGGTACCATTGTGTTTGTCTGAGAAAGTTTTGCCACAGTGCAAAACGAAAAGCACTTCATTAAACGATTTTCTCTTCTTTTTGTAAGTGCTATTTGTTCTGCTCTTGCAGCCGTTTGTTTTGGATTTTGTTTGGACAGTTTCATTCATTTGTATACCTTGTCTAAGGGCAGAGTTCCTTTGGTGGTCAGAAGCATGCAACCGCAACAAGGGACTTCCTTTAACTCAACCCCTCACCGCCCAAACCCTGACAACAGAAGCATCAGACTATGCATGAGAGGCTCACATGGCAGGCAAATGCATTCAAGGCAAATGAAGCCCAGAACAAATTCCCCTGCATATCAATCAAAAAGAGATGCTAGCTCTACAGAATGCTCTGACAGTCTTCAAATACATTATCCTTCCAGGACAGCTCCTGATAAAGACAGACAACACCACAGTTATGTGGTACATAAACAAGCAGGACGGAACTCATTCTTACCCACTCTGCAGGTTAGCCATAGCTCTGTGGAACACAGCCTTGAGCATCCAAGTGCACCTACAAGCTCAGTTCCTGCCAGGCAAGCAAAATTCACTGGCAGATGACTTGAGCAGAAATCTACTGGATCCTCACGAGTGGAAACTAGACCCCCAACTCATTCAAACTTAACACCAGAGGTGGACCTTTTTGCCTCTCCCCAAAACCACCAATTGAGCAAATTTTGCACCAGGAACCCACACAGCAGAGCCTGGAAGGTGGACGCCCTATTCTTTACATGGGAAAACCTCTCAATTTTTGCTTTTCCTCCTCTGCCCCTCCTCTTAAGAGTACTACTCAAGATCAAACAGGACAGGCCAAGGGCAATCCTTATTGCACCAGACTGGCCACGCCAGCACTGGTACCCACTTCTACTCAGTCTGACAGCAGTGCCACCCTGGCACCTACATCAGACACCTTCCCTGCTGTCTCAGCAGGAGGGACAGATTTTGCATCCACAGCTGCAAACCCTAAACCTTGCAGCCGGGCTTATTCCCTAAATGCACCACCAGCATCCCTCAGCAAACAGGTGCTAGACGTCATCCTTGAGGCCAGAAGGCCTAGTACTAGGAAATCCTATGCTGAAAAGTGGAAAAGATATTGTTCTTGGAGTCGATCTCAAGGAAAGGACACAGCTGTGCCCAGCTTACCTCAAATCCTTGACTAGCTAGCAGAGCTGCTCTGCAGAGGCCCATCCTTCTCATCCATTAAGATTCATTCCTCTGCCATCTCAGCTTATTATAATACTGAGCCTCCTCTCTTTTCTCACCCTCTCATCAAACAGTTCCTGGGTGGAGCTAACAATTTAAGGCCCCCAGGAGAGCTCCCACCCCGACCTGGGACCTTAACTTTGTACTGGAGAAGCTCACACTTCCCCCCTTTGAACCTGCTGCTTCAGCAGAGTTAAAATTCCTCTCCTGGAAAATAGCCTTACTTCTAGCTATTACTTCAGAAAGAAGAGTGTCTGAGTTACAGGCACTAATGGCGGTGGAGCCCTTCATTATTTTCCATGCTGACAGGGTTTCCCTCAGGACTAACCCTTCCTTTATGCCCAAGGTGATATCCAGTGTGGCTCTAAACCAATTCATCCATTTGCCAACCTTTTTCCCTAATCCTCAGAATAAAGGGGAAAGGATCCTGCACTCCTTGAACGTGCACCGACAACTCAGGTTCTACCTTGATAGGACTAAGCCTTTCAGAAAATCTGACCAGCTGCTAGTCAGCTTTGCTACAGGGGCAGAGGGCAAGGCCATTTCAAAGCAAACCATTTCCAAATGGATAGCACACTGCATCCATTTCTGCTACAAGCACCATGGAAAACCTACCTCTCTGGGGATCAGAACTCATTCCACTAGAGCTACTACAACCTCTACAGCATTTCTCAGGGGAGTCCCTACCAGGGACATCCTGGAAGTTGCAACCTGGAGTTCTCTACACACCTTCACCAAGCATTGCTACTTACCTATTTTTTTTCTAACATAAACATAATTACAGCAAAACATAAGGGTAAAATAAATCACATAATCATTAACCTTAGCATATTAAAACCACCTCTAAATGTCTAGCTGTCTGAATTTGCTTCTGTTATGCCTTCCATTGCAAGACTGTGCAAGGGCAGGTGAGACCTGGTACTACTAGAACTGGAACAGTCACCACTACCTTCATTAGAGGGTTGGCACCAAGGCCATTCTGGAAGTGGCTACCTAGTCATCTCTCCATACTTTCTCCAACCTGGATATAACCTGTAGAGACATAGCAGGGTTTGCCATGTTCACAGTACAGGATGTACTGCAAACACTTTCTCAGAGTCAGCCAGACAGCCAGTGACCAGCCAGTAAGCTGTGGGAATCTTCCCAGCTACTGTTGCAGTTAACAGTACATTGAACACAGTACAGTTATGTTTGAGAGTCCACCATAGCTGTAGATCCACCACTGTTGTTGCAGTAGTATGTCTCCTCCTCCTGCCCCTGTCAGTGTTCATCATTAGCTCAGTGTTGTAGTAGTTTGTAAGTATGTGAAACGTATCCAGACAAGGACTGGATGTCTGGCCAGAGTACAAGAGCTTTTAGGTGCCTTTTACATTCCTGTATGTCGAGGAAACTTGAGCATTCTGGTATAAAAGCAGATGTGTATGTGCCAAAGTCCAGACGATTTGGTGTCTGCTGCATCTTTTGTGTTTTGGTGTTTGACTTGTTTGAACCTTTGGGCAGATAAGCACTTCTGGGGACTTTTTCTTCTATTTTTGCATAAAATTTGTGTAAACATTTAGGAGAAAAGGGAGGTGACTGTGTGGAAGACAGATTTTTTTTATAAAGATTCCCTCACAGCTTGCTTTGTTTTGTGTAGAGGAGTCGCACAGTATCCACTCTTATAGCACCTTTTTGTCCTTTACTCCTGAGAATTTAAGAAGTCAGCTTATTTTTCTTGAGAACCAACAGTTAATGGCCCTTACTCTGATGTCAGTGCATACTGGCTTGAGTATCTCTGACATATCCCATCACCTCGTAAGCAAAGGAAAACAATAAAAAAAGGTTTCTGAAATGGTTTTGCCTTCAACCTGTCTTCCCTGGCCCCTGGCGGATGATTCTGCTGTTGCCGTATCGGAGTCTTTTGGCCATCTGTCATATTCTTCCAACCCATCAGGTGCTGCTGCTAAGGGCATTGAGAAGAGCCAGCAGCCTAGCATGTCCCTTAGGGCCAGACTTATGCCTACTGCTATTAAGAAGGGAAGACTCCACTTAATGATCTTGGAAGGACCAGACAGTATCCCTCAAGTGCTGGGAGGATAAAGGTTCCAGGTTCCAGAGTGAATGTCTGCACCTTGGCTTTGACTAGGACTGCATTAAGTTAGAGACACAGAGAAAGAAAATTAAAAAAGACTAAGTGTCTTTCTTCTTCGACCCCAGTTGCCAAAAAGCCAAGAAGGAATGGTTACAGCTTTTCTAAGGGACTTTTCAAAGCTTTTCATTCCGTTTAATCTGCTCTCTGTCTTTTCTCATCATTCACTCCAATGAAGGTCTGGAATTTTGCACTGTAACTTCCAGTGGGCTGATGATTCCTATAGTCAGATTACACATGAAAAAACTACAGTGTTTTCTCAAGACAGTGTGAATTCAGCACCAGCATCTTGTCTTTTCATATCCCATTGTCAGATTTTTAAACCTGATCAGGAATGAGCTTTTATATTGGGCACACAAACCTGTACAAAATCAATGTCTTCCAATATCCACATCCCCCTTTCTTAGTCTGAAACCACACATGCTTCATACTTTGTATGGGGTCATTTTCCAAGAAATTCAGATTACAAGGTTTAGAACCATCATTTCAAGGAAAAAATGTAGTTATCAAAAAATTGATGGCTTTCATAAGTGCTTTGAAAATGATGGACAATTTGTGGACTTTGATAGTTCATAGGTAGGTACTAGGCTATCGGCCCTGGGGCCTATACAAGCCCAGCCAAAAAGGTACCCTGGCTTTTGCCACCCAAGAAAATTATTTTCCTGTGCCACTGTCGAGCAGAACCACAGAGGTGATCCCCGGGGTGAATTTCCTATTTCCCATCCAATCAAGATTTTTCTTGAAGAGTGCTAATGAGGAGCTTTGTTTGATATAGATAGGTAGTTTATTCCAGAGTATGGGAAGTCTCTGGGACAGGAATCTATCCCTCCGGCATGTTCTTTTTATTGTGGTGACAAGGTTTAGGTCCCTAGAATGTGTAGCTCGGAGGGATTGGGATTTCTTTAAGTGGAGCATGTCCAACAGCTCTGGGTTTGACATAGCTTTGTATGTTAGGCAGAGATCACCTCTGAGTAGGCGATATGCGACGGAGTAAAGCTGGAGTTTTTGAGATGGTCTGCGTAGGGCATCTGTTTGAGGCCGGTAATCCTCTTTGTGAGGTACTTCTGCGGCCTTTCCAGTTGTTGTAGCTGTCTTGTGAGGTACATACCAAAAGGGGCGTTGTACTCTATAATGGGTCTAATGAGTGATGAGTAGAGGGGAACAATGACCTCTTTTTTTCTGGATGAGAAACCTTTTGTGATGAGGTGTGCCACATAGAAGGATTTTCTGACTACTGTGGCGATGTGATTATCAAAGGAGAGACTACTGTCCACCTGTGTCCCAAGGTCTTTTATCACACTTTCAGTGTTAAGTATACTACCTCCTAAGTTGTAGTTCATGGGTTCAGAGTTTTTACCAAAGGGGATGACAATGCACTTTTTGGCATTGAGCTTGAGGCCATGGCTTTGACACCAGGCATCTGTCTCAGTGAGGCCCTTTTGTAGGATGTCCACATCATTAGGAGTTTCGATTATGGCTCCTAGTTTGGAGTCATCTGCGAACGTTAGCCAAAGACCTTTTGTGTTAGCCTGTACTTCAGAGAAGTAGATACCAAACAGGAGAGGCACCAGGACTGAACCCTGTGGTACTCTACTTGTCACTGGTCTGAAGTCAGATTTGGAGTCTGCTACTTTCACAGTGTGGGTTCTGTCAGTGTGCCAGTTGGCAACCCATCTTGTGACATAGGGATTTATACCTAGTTTAGTGAGTTTATCTATAATTCCAGAGTGGGGGATGGTGTCAAAAGCTTTGGCAAGCTCTAGAGATGCTGTGTGAACCACCTTACCCTTGTCACCGGCTTTGGTGACTGTTTCAAAGAAGTTTATCAGGTTTAGGAGACATGATCTGCCTTTTACAAACCCGAACTGGGTGGGGTTCAGAGTTTTGAGATTAGCAGTGTCTTTGTTTATAAGTTCCATGATAATATGTTCCATGGCCTTGCAGACCAGGCTCGTCAGGCTAATGGGGCGGTAGTTCCCGGGGTCCATGGTGGCTCCCCCTTTGTGGAGTGGGACAACCGTCGCTGTGCGCCATTCAGCAGGCACAAAGCCTGAGGTGAGGCTTTGATTGAACATGGTACTTAGGTGGGGTGCCAGTTCGTTCTGTAGTTCATGTAGAACGCAGCCTGGGATGTTGTCTGGTCCCATGGATGCTGTGTTCTTGGCTTTGGAGTGTGTTTTTTTTTTACCTGTGCAGCCGTGATTACAGGAACTTTGCATTCTTCCGGTATAGAGATGGGCTCTTTAGGGTGTGAGAGGAGGGTAAAGTTAGCACTGAACCTATCTGCCAGGATGTTGACAATATCAGTTGGGTCTGTATGTTTAGTGCCATTGTGCTGTAACTCAGAGCAGATCTGAGTGTTGCCATTGAGATTCTTGACATAGCTATAGAATGCTTTGTGGTTGTCTTTAGAATCAGTGGCGATTTTGTTTTCGTAACTAGCTTTGGAGGATTTTATCAGGGATCGCAGCTTCTTACTCAGGCTGACCAGGGAGCTCCTCCACTCATGGGAATTTACTCTCTTTTGCAATAGTTTCTTCCTTCTGTTGTACGGTTTGTTTATGGCAGGGGGCCACCAAATTGTCTTCCTTTCTTTGGAGGATAGCGTCTTGGTTCTGTTTGGGATAGCACGATCTAAGCACTCATGTAAGTGCTTATAAAGTGCAATTGTGTAGGATTCAGTAGTCATAACTGTATTGTCCATCTGCATGGGTGTCATGAAGTTCACCACTTTTGTCTTAAGAAGCATGAAGTTGGCTTTGGAGAAATTTTTTACTGTGGTTTCCTTAATGGGGGGTGGGGGCAGGATGTGGATATCTAGGGTAATGCACTTATGGTTGGATCGGACCAATGAGGTGTTGACTTCAGGTGTGAACACCGGTCACTCATGTTGGTAATGACTAGATCTAGGATATTGTTGCCCCTGGTGGGGGTGTGGATAAGTTGATCCAGGGCATTGGAGTTTATGAATTACAGAAAGCGTTGAGCAAAGGAGTTGGTACATGAGTAGTTTTCCCGGTTAATGGTGGAGTAGTTTAAATCGGCCATTATTAGGGTATTTGGTTGAACCCTAATATTTTCCAGTACTTCAAGAAAAGAGGAGTGGGAATCCTGGGGCATGGTGGGTGATCTGTAGCAAGCTACAATTTGGATTGCAGTTTTGCCCAGAGTTAGTTGCACTTGGATAACCTCGACTGCATTATGCTGAGCAACTAGCCTGGAGGTGTGGGTATCGTTAATGAATATGGACACACCTCCGCCTTTGGTGTTCCGGTCCAGGTTACGTGGCCGAAAAGTGTGGTATGAGTTATAGCCTGGTAGTGCAGGGGGTGCTCTCTGGAGCCTTGAACCAGGTCTCATTCACTGCACAGATGTCAATGTTCTCCATTTTGAGGAGTGCCTCGAGTGAGTGCATTTTGAGATTTAGACTTCTAGCACTGAGTAGCATCACTCTCAGTTTTTGCTTGCCTGTTCCTGTTACGGTGGTGAATTTGTCATTTGAACCTTGCCTAAAAGAGGCACTATAGAGGCGGCAAGAACCAAATTAAGTATCTTCAGAGAGTACTAACAGACAACACCACTGTAATGTGGTATGTAAGCAAAACAAGTCTTACCCACCCCCCCCCCCCCCCCCAATGCAGATTAGTCCTGATAGCCTGGGAAATTGCAACTCTACACAGTCTGCCCCTTGAAGCTGTCTGTATTCCATCAGAGCAGAATATAGTGAGACAATCCAGGAATAGACCTACACAAATATAAGTAGCACCCATAGTCTTCTGAGAGAGTATCCTTCTGTAGGTTAACTGCTGGTTAATTTCTTGTCTTTATGAAGTTATGCATTTGTTTGTTCTTGTTGACGTTGAAGAATAGTGCTGTGAAGATGCTTAATTTGGTTTAATTTTTTAAACATCTTTATTGGCATACAGATCAAATAATCATACATTTTCCAAAAAAAAAACAAAAAATAAAGATTAAGCCAAATTAAACAAGCATCTTCTTTACTTCTGTCTGAACCATTACAGTACTGGAGTTGAATGAGGGTTCAGACCTTCAGAATTTGTTACATTCTGATGCATAAGCCAACTACATTCATGCATTGCAGGGTCAGAGGGACACAGCCAATATGTGAAAGACTTTGAAACTCATTCTAAATAGGATGCCAGTGTGTCATATAATGCACATGCACACATACTTACACACTACATGCACAGTGCATCAAAATAAATAAAAAACTTTAATCATTATAGAACAATTCCACATTCAATGTTTTTTTGCAGTCCAATTTTTAATTTGAAGCTTCTTGCCAGGGAGTGTTTTATTACTAATCAGGAGACTGTCAGACAGCAACAGGGCCTGTGTATATCTCTCCTGTTGCCTTACATATGTCTGCATTTACATTTTAAAGACATAGGCCTTCACACACAGCGGCAGAAGTCTATGAATGAAAAACTATAAAGGAAGCCCCCTCATATGCTGGTAGAGAATTGTATTTGTTTTTCATCCATTCATTACTGTGGTAGATACCTGTAGCATTTTTTGTTTATAGTCCTGCATAGTAAAAGATTTGTATGTGACCAATGCTGAGTTGCCAAACTTTATAGACTGTGGCCACGAGAGTATGCTTTTTCAGTTAAGCAGTCCAGTGTTTCTTCCCGCATTCATTGAAACCTTAGATTGCATTGAATATTTCAGTTGTTTGTTTTTAGCTGATTTAACAACAACTGTACAAATTATAAAAAATAGATGCTTAGCCTAGAAGTTAAAAATCAGGTACCTGTCAACCATTTCAAGTGCCAGCAAGTACAACTTCTAGTTAAAACTTTTAAATCTACTCACGCAATCATTTATTAGAGTTGCATTCCTCATGGAATGAAAATGGTCTTCTCATAGATTCTTAATAGTTGAGTTGGAAGTTGCTGGAAGCAGTGCAAACTAAGTTGGAGAGTTTTTCCTATGGTTGAATCCTGTCAGCCAGCACTTAAACGTTTTATGACTCTGAACAAGACAGCTTTTATATACTCCCAGGTTATTCCTGAAATTTTGGTTTGTGTGGGGGGAAAATGGTTTGTGTGTCTGATTATTTACCAAATTCACAATAGGTAAGTTTGCTGTTCTGCATTCACTCTCCGATGCTTAGATGGGCCATTGGTTTTGCTTGCGCCATGAGGCTACTAGTTTTGTTTCAAACACCGTGGCATTTATGGGTTTTATTTACCATACTTTGAGTTGAAAATAAATATGTAGCTCCTGGGAGCTAATAGTTGAGCTTCTTTGCTTCTTTTATCCAAGTGTTTGTACCAAAGGGTAAAGCTAAGCATGTAGCAGTCACAGGTTTATTGTTGACCTAGCCCCCCCCCCCCAACACACACACACACACACACACACTTTTGCAGAAATGGTGAAGTGTAAACTGTATTGATGTTATATCTGTGACTGGAAAATTTTGTGGTGCCAGTGGTCAATATCAGTAGGCTAATGCAATATTTGAGATTTTGATCTTGTTGCTTGAACCCTCAAGGTCAGAGGCTGAGGGGTTAACAAAAGTGCAAGCAGATTGGGAAATAGATACGTTTGGTTTGGCATCGGTAGTACATGATTTTAGAGTAGCCCCTGTCCCAGTTTTTACTTTGTGTTTAAGTTTATACTGGAAGTATTTTGTTTTAGTCGGGAGATGTTAGGCATCACCAGCATAGATAAAATCAGATCTTCAAATCTGTATATATTACATGCAGACATTTTTCAACTGTTTAAATGATAAACATTTGAACTAACTCTATAGCTTATCTTTAATTTTATACTTTACTAGGTGTAAGAGAGCACTACAGATGCGATGTTTGCTCTGAGATTGTTGATGGAGAAGTACAGAGAAGGTCAGAAGGAGTTGCATTGTGTTTTTGTAGACTTAGAGAAAGCATATGACAGGGTGCCTACAGAGGAGTTGTGGTATTGTATGAGGAAGTCTGGAGTGTCAGAGAAGTATGTAAGAGTGGTACAGGATATGTATGAGGGTAGTGTGACAGCTGTGAGGGCTGGTGTGGGAGTGACTGATGCATTTAAGGTGGAAGTGGGATTACATCAAGGATCAGCTCTGAGCCCTTTCTTATTTGCAATGGTGATGGACAGGTTGACATACGAGGTCAGACAGGAGTCCCTATGGACTATAATGTTTGCAGATGACATTGTGATCTGTAGTGAGAGTAGGGAACAGGTGGAGGAGACCCTGGAGAGATGGAGATATGCTCTGGAGAGAAGAGGAATGAATGGCAGCAGGACTAAGACAGAATATATGTATGTGAATGAGAGGGAGGATAGAGGAATCGTGAGGATGCAAGGAGTAGAGGTGGTGAAGGTGGATGAGTTTAAATACTTGGGATCAGTAGTTCAGAGTAATGGTGAGTGTGGAAGAGAGGTGAAGAAGAGAGTACAGGCAGGATGGAGTGGGTGGAGAAGAGTGTCAGGAGTGATTTGTGACAGACGAGTACCAGTAAGAGTAAAAGGGAAGGTCTACAAGAGGGTAGTCAGACCAGCTGTGTTTTATGGGTTGGAGACGGTGGCATTGACAAAAAGGCAGGAGTTAGAGCTGTATGTGGCAGAGTTAAAGATGTTAAGATTTGCACTGAGTTTGACTAGGGTGGACAGGATTAGGAATAAGTATATTAGAGGGTCAGCCCAGGTTGGAAGGTTTGGAGACAAAGCCAGAGAGGCAAGATTACATTGGTTTGGACATGTGCTGAGGAGGGATGCTGAGTATATTGGGAAAAAGATACTAAGGATGAAGCTACCAGGTAACAGGAAAATAGGAAGGCCTAAGATAAGGTTTATGGATATGATGAGAGAGGACATGCAGGTGGTTGGTGTGACAGAACAAGGTGCAGAGGACAGGAAGAAATGGAAACAGATGATCTGCTGTGGCGACCCCTAACGGGAACAGCCGAAAGAAGATGATGATGACTAGGTGTAAATAGATAAATTGCATTTATTGATGCAGTCTGTATAGTTTTTTTAATAGAGAAAAAGAAAGAAGTACAAGTGAAACATTTAAAAAAGAAGTGCTACACTTACATTTATTTTGCCATAGAAATTGCAGCTTCAGCTTCAGAAATGTAATGGGGAGTATCACACAAAAATGTCCTTCCTCAGACTTGCTAGATTTACTATTTTGGATTCACATACAGTAGTTGAATTTTGCAAGATTCTGTGGTACTGGGAGGAGAATGGGTGAAAGGGGAGTAGACTGGCCTCCCTTCATAAAAAATTGTCTCCCAGATTGTCAGAGTCTTGGTTGCATCCATTACAGAGCAACTTTAGGTTAACAGCAACTGAAACTAAAAACTGCTGATTTGGAAGTTAGTGCACTATTTTTATAGGTTCATACTAGGCTATCTGCCCTAGGGCATTTATAAGCCTAGCCAGAGTGTGTTTGGCTTTTGCCACCCATTTTAAATTAATTTTGCTATGCCCTTTTTCAAGGTTAGTATACTGTGCCTCTGTCTTACAGTGACACAGAAGTGATACCCGGGGTAAAACTACGATCTCCCATCCACTCATCAAGATTCCTTTTGAAGAGAGTCAATGAGGGACTCTGCCTAACCTGGACTGGGATTTATTCCAGAGGGAAGGGAGCCTCTGGGTTATGAATCTGTCCCTCCAGCATGTCCTATTTATTTCAGTGCTGAGGTTCAAGTCTCTCAAGGGCGTAGCTCGATGGGATTTGGATTTTCTGTGGTGCAGCATGTCCATTAATTCCGGGTTGGACATGGCTTTATACGTCAGGCACAGATCGCCTCTGAGCAGGCAGTATGCCACTGAGTAGAGCTGGAGTTTCTTTAACTGGGTAGCATATGGCATCTGTTTGAGCCCTTTGATCCTCTTGGTGAGGTACTTTTGGGGTCTTTCCAGTTGCTGCAGGTGTCTGGTAAGTTACATCCCAAAAGGGGCATTGTACTCAATTATTGGCCTGATGAGGGATGAATAAAGAGGCACGATGACCTCCCCTGATCTAGATGTGAATCCCTTCATGATTAGGTGGGCTACATAAAATGTTTTTCTAACCACTTTGGCCACATGGTTGTCAAATGAGAGATTGCTATCAACTTGGGTCCCCAGGTCCCTAATTACTTTTTCTGTATGTAATGGATTACCACCTATGTGGTAATTTGTGGGCACTTTGTTTTTGCCAAAGGGGATGACTATACACTTTTTGGCGTTTAGCTTGAGGCCATGGCTCTGGCACCAGTTGTCTGTTTCTATGAGGCCCTTTTGGAGGATGCTTGTGTCGGCTGGAGAGTCGATTATGGCGCCCAGTTTGCAGTCATCTGCGAACTTGGTCAGCCACAGTCCTTCCGCATTGGCCTGTACCTCCGAGAAATAAATATCGAACAAGAGAGGTCCCAGGACTGAGCTTTGTGGGACGCCACTTGTAACTGGTTTGGAGTCTGACATGGCTCCAGCAATTCTAACCACGTGGGTTCTGTCCTTGAGCCAGTTTGCAACCCATCTAGTGACATAGGGGTTTATATTTAAGCTGGTGAGCTTATCTATAATGCCCGAGTGGGGTATTGTATCGAAGGCTTTTGCGAGGTGCAGGTAGGCTGTGTGGACCACCTTCCCCTCGTCAATGGCCTTGGTGACTGTTTCAAAGAAATCAACCAGGTTTAAGAGGCAGGATCTGCCCTTAACAAAGCCGAACTGGGTAGGATCCAGTGTCTGTAGGTCCCCAATATCTTTATTTATGAGGTCCATGATGATCCTTTCCAAAGCTTTGCAGACCAAGCTAGTCAGGCTTATGGGGCGATAGTTTCCAGGATTCGTTGAGGCACCACCTTCCACTGTTTGGGTACATATCCTGTAGTAAGGCTGAGGTTGAACAGTAGTTTTATTTTTGGGTTTAGCTCTTCTTGGAGTTCATGTAGATGCAGCCCGGGACACCATCTGGTCCCATTGATGCTGTGTTTTTTGCATTGGAGAGGGCAGCTCTTACCTGAGCATCTGTGATGTCAGGGGGGCAGCACTCTGCTGGGATAGATATTTGCCCTTTTGGTGGGGAGGGGGGGGGAGTTTGTGCTGAACCTGTCAGCTAGGATTTTGGCAATGTCTTTGGACTAATTCTGAGCTTATCTGGGAATTCCCACCCAGGTTCCTAACATAACTAAAGAAAGCCTTGTGATTATCCTTAGTGTCCTATGCAATTTTTCTCTCGAAGCTGGCCTTAGACGATTTTATGAGTGCCCGTAGTTTTTTCCTAATACTGATAAGAGATGCCTTCCCTTTTTGGGATTTTGCTCTATCATGTAGTAACTTCCTCCTTCTGTTGTATAGTTTGTTTATGGCTGGGGTCCACCAGACAGGACGTCTGCCTTTGGGGGATTGGGTCTTGGTTTTATTTGGGATTGCATGATCCATGCATTCCTGAAGGTGTTCATAGAATGCATTTATAAAGGATTCTGCGGTCTGGGCCATATTTTCCACAAGCCTGGGGGCTTTGAAGGATTCCACCTCGGTTTTGAGGAGTGTGAAATTTGCTTTAGAGAAGTTTTTCACTGTGGTTTTCAGGGCATGGAAAGGAATTGTTGGTCAAGTCGGTAAGAAAATTTATGATGGCTTTGTTTCCATTCCTGCATTCCTTTAACCTGCACACCCAGTGGGGCAACACTAGGAATAAAAAAAAATGGCCTTGATGTAACACTGCAGCTAAAATATGGAACAAACGAACAGTAGCTCATGCCCCATACCACTCTCAGAAGCTGTTGTTTCAAGCATAATTTCAGTTTCTTTCTAAGAGTAAAAGCAGACCCTTCAGTTTCAGGAGCAGAATTGCTAGCAGTTGCAAAACACAGGATGCAAATGGTTCACATTTAGGTTTTGCTGTTATTTCTAGCTGTTAAGTGTATTCTGTAGACTTTAGATGTAATGCACTTTATATATTTAATGTGTTAAAAAGCTTATAAATAACTTCTATGGTTAGTTCAGAGGTGACATAATGTTTTTCTCTCTCCTCACAGAGAAGAAAGGAGAGGACCATATCATGAATATACTGCTGATCGCACTTATTTTGAAGCTGTGAGAGCACCTGGAACTTACCCAGATGATCCCCGAAGAGAGTATCCAACACGTAGTAGAGAATTTTACCCTGAGTGGGATCCTTATCAAGGTGATTTTTATGATCCTCGATATTACGAAGATCCACGGGAATACAGAGAATTCAGAGACCCCTATGAACAAGATATAAGGGAATACAGCTACAGACAGCGAGAGCGTGAGCGGGAACGAGAGCGTTTTGAAACAGATAGAGACCGAGATCATGAAAGAAGAACAGTTGAACGCAGTCAAAGCCCTGCCCACTCCCGACGGACACAAAGTCCTAGTGGTTCACCTGCAAGGTCAGAAAGATTACAGAGTGACTCGGAGCGAAGAATCTATAGTAGGTCTTCAGATCGCAGTGGAAGTTGCAGCTCGGTGTCACCACCAAGGTATGAAAAGAGTGATAAGTCAAGAGCAGATCGTTACAGTAAAAATGATAAACTAGATAAAGACCGGATATTTGATGCAGACAGAACTGACAAAGATAAGCGTCTGAAGAAAGATAAGGTGGACAAGGAGAAAGTTGATAAGGTGAAAGCCAGAAAGTCAAAAGCTCCCTCTACAAGTTCTCCATCTTCTGAAACAGAACAGGAACATGATAAAGAACAAAGCCCTGAGGTACTTAAGGGGAAGAGCAAACAGCTAAGTAAAGAGAAGGATAAAGAGGGAATTTCTAAGAACAGACTAGACCTAATGCCATGTATTATACTGACCAGAGTCAGGGAAGGAAAAGCTGTTGATCCTGGCCTGGATAAGAGACTTAAGACTGAAGGTGACATTGTCAAATCTGTTCCTGTGGAGCAAAAAACACAGTCATCTAGAACAGATGTAAATAAATCTGATCTTCTTAAACAGGAAGCAACACGTCTAAAAGTGCCCAAAGATAAGGTTCTTGCTAGTCATGTTGAAATAGTTGACAGAGAAGCAAAACTAAAACCAAAGAAACATTTTAAGCAAGAACAGAATTCTGATGGGGCTAATGCTATAGACTTGGATAAGTTGGAGGCACGAAAAAGGCGTTTTGCTGATGTAAATTTAAGGACTGACAGACAAAAAGTTGAAGTTAAGAGAAGCAGTCAGGACGATGAGGAAGTACGACTTTGCTTAAAAAGGCAACATGAAACACCTTCTGCCCGGGAAGTTACTCTTATTAAAGAAGAGCTGGAAAGAAAGCCATTGCGTAAAGAAATACTTAAGCGAGAGTACAAAAAAATGAAACAAGAAAGGCTGGTTACTGTTACCAGCCCAAAAGATGGTCATGAAGCTATTGGCCTTTCAGTTGGTATTGGGTTACGACTTAATTCTGATCTGCATGGCAGAGTAGGTGAACCATCTGATGAACCTTTAGACTTTCAAGATATTTCTTCAAAAATAAGTGTAATAAAACCACAACCAAGGAGTAATTTTCAACTATCAGAAGAGCATGGATCAGATAGGGACCCTATAAAAGATGAGTGTAGAAAGAACTCCATGAGTGTCCTTGAGGAGATGGTTGATTATAAGTATCCACAAGAAAAATTCCAGCCATTTGATATAGAAGAAAAACTTGGCATTGACATTGATCACACACAAAGCTACAGGAAGCAAATGGAGCTAAGCCGTAGACTAAAGCAACAGCAGGAAATGGAAACCGTAAAATCTGAGAAATTTGGCAGCCCTAAAAAAGAAATAGAGGAATATGAGAAGCGCAGTCTCGTACATGAGGTGGGAAAACCACCACAAGATGTAACAGATGACTCTCCTCCGAGCAAAAGAAAGAAGTTTGATGTGTTTGATTTTGAAGTAAGTACTAAAAGAGAAAGAAACTATAGAAGCTCTCGACAGGTCAGTGAGGATTTTGAAAAGAATATATCCTCACCAGGATTCAGACTGAATTATCATGATCCTCCTCTTGTTTCTGATGATAATGCATCTGACTCTCCTAGGCTTATGGCTTTGAGAGACACCAAAGAGTCACCTAAACTTGAAGAAAGAGGAGTTTCTTGTTCAGGTATGATTGCCCGAGAAGATTCTTTCAAGTTTAATATTTATGAGTCAGGAAGAAGAGAACAAATGGCAGACTTCGGAAAGATGAAACTTTCCAGTTTGAGTTCTGAAGATGAGACCACAAAGTGGGACTTCCATTTGAAGCAAGAACCCAGTAGATCTGATGTTGGCTTTTCAAGTAACTTAATTAAAAAGTCTAACTTTCATCGACGGTCTTTACGAGAATTAGAACCTGGAGAGGTACCTTCAGATTCAGATGATGATAGTGATACCAAATCTCATTCACCCAAACCATCAGCTTTATTAGAAAATTCCAAATTGTCTCTATTCTTACGGGATAGGGAAGATAGACTGCCAAGCTCATTGGAAAGACACAAATTCTACTCTTTTGCCCTTGATAAGACAATCACTCCAGACACTAAAGCTTTGCTAGAAAGAGCAAAATCTCTGTCTTCGTCTCGAGAAGAAAATTGGTCTTTTCTCGATTGGGACTCCAGATTTGCTAGTTTTCGAAATAATAAGGACAAGGAGAAAGTTGAATCTGCCCCAAGACCAATTCCATCATGGTACATGAAAAAGAAGAAAATTAGGACAGATTCTGAAGGAAAAATAGATGATAAAAAAGATGATCAAAAAGAAGAAGAGCAAGAAAAACAGGAACTGTTTGCATCTCGTTTTCTACACAGTTCAATTTTTGAGCAGGACTCTAAACGTTTGCAGCATTTAGAAAAAAAAGATGATGATTTGGACTTCTTGTCTGGGAGACTGTATGGAAGGCAGCTGTCCTCTGATGGATTGAACAGTACCACAGAACTTGTTCAAGAACCAGTTGTTCTGTTCCGTAGTCGGTTTATTGAACTGACAAGAATGCAGCAAAAGGAAAAGGAGAAGGATCAAAAACCCAAAGAGCCAGAAAAACAAGAGGTGCCTAGAGAAACCCGTCCTAAAACACCCGAACGTGTTTCTGAGGTGAAAGAACCAGAAATTAGTGCTGTAAATATAACTGGGCCTTCTTTGCCTAGTCTGCTGCAGACAGAACCACAAGAACCACTGCCTGTACAAACAGAAAAGGCCATTGAGTCACAAACAGCTGAAGTTAAAGAGCAGACACCTGTAGAGTCACCCCGTGCAGCTGAAGAGTCCAAACCAAAGTCAGAATCATCTTTGGCTTTCAGTACAGTACCTGTAGATTCAGTAGAACTTGTTATAGAAAAAGAACAAAAGAATGATAATGCTTCAGTGCCAGTCGTGGAAGAAGAATTGGCACCTGTAGAGCATCCTTCTTATTTGGACACCAAGCCACCAACACCTGGAGCATCTTTTTCTCATGAAGATATTAGCATGGATACAGAATCTGCAGAACTTAACATTGTTTCTTCACCAGTGACTGTTAAAAATACAGAAGAGGCTGATGAGCCAAAAGAAGAAAGTACACTGTCTGTATTGGTGTCTAGTCCTAACACAGATCAGAAGGCAGAAGAAACTACTGAAAAGCAGGCAGTGATATCTGACAATGACATGGAAATTGAACTTCCGGTTACCCCAAAAGATAGAAAATTGTCCAGAAGTAAACGAACAAAAGCAACTTTGCAAACCTCTGTTGCAAATATTGTAGAAAAGCCTGCTACAAGAAAAAGTGAAAGAATTGATCGTGAAAAACGTAAACGTTCTTCTTCTCCTCGTGTTGAAGTGCCAAAAATAGTGGAATCAAAGGCAGAGACTGACAAAGTTTCTAGAACTCCTGCTAAGTCACCAACTAGTATTGTAGAACTTGAAAGCCCTGAGCCAAATGTGACATCTAGAACAAGACGAAAAGTGAAATCAGTTTATGCTACCATAAGAGACGATGATCCTTTGCCAGCTAAAGGGTCAACAGAGTCTGTAAGGTCTACTAGAAAACGAGCAGAAAAGGATGCACAGGAAACATCTAATGTAACTACACCCCGAAGAGGTAGACCTCCAAAATCTCAACGCAAGCCTGGGGAGGATGTGTCCCCTACTAAAATAAACCATGTAAAGCAGGAAACAGAAGAAATTGATACTAAAGAAATAATCGAAAGCCCAAAGCCTGTAGAAGGGTGGAGGTCTCCTAGATCCCAGAAATTATTACAGCGGCATTCTTCCCCTCCATCTGCCAGCAACCAAGGAAGAAGAGGTAAAAATGAGTTGAAAACAACTGATATTTCACTTGTTCCTCCTGAAAATCCTCATGAAGAAGCAAATCAAGAAACAGTAGCCACTGAAGATGCAAGTAAAGTGAATAAAGATAATGCAGAAGCAGAAAATGAGAATTGCAACATCAAAGAGGCAGATACTAAGATTTCAGAATGCGTTTCAGCTGAAGTAACAGAAAAGAAGTCTGCATCAGAAAAGGTTACTAAAGTAAAAAGTGGTAGATCTAGAAATACAAAAACTGCTAATGAGAATAAGCCAGTTTGTTTGAAAAGCTTAGAAATACGGCTTAGTGTTGATGAAGTGAAAGAAGCCTTACAGCAAGAAGAACCTGAGCCAGCAGATCCACCTTTAACAGAAGATAAGTCTCTCAAAAATGACAACTTAAATATGGCTCCCAAAAGTGCTACTGAAGACACTTGCTCAGAAGTTGTAAGCAGTGAGTCTCTTACTGACCCTGCTCACTCTTCAGAGGATACCCAATTAGCAAAACAGATTGAATTAGAGCAGGCTGTCGAAAACATTGCAAAGCTTACAGAAGCCTCAACACTATCTACATATAAAGAACATCGTGATGAGTCTGAAATTGGGCAAAATGATGAAGGAGACAAACCCGGACATCAGGCTAGTGAAACTGAGCTTGCAGCAGCTATTGGGTCTATTATAACTGATGAGATTTCTGTAGAAGCTGACACCTTTCCACCTCCCCAACCTTACTCTGGTCAATCTGATCCAGATGTAGCAGGCGATACAGTAAACCTGCCTTCAGTTTCACAGGAGAGCATGGAACCTGAAACAAATCAAGCAGTTACTAACATATTAGGTACTCATACTCATGTTGATGCTTCTGACCATTCAGTAACTGCTCCCGCACCACCAGTTGTAGAGGCAGAAAGTAAAAATTCTGAAGATGCTTTAAAAGAAACTTCGACAACTGTTCAGGAGGCTGAGCCAGTGAGAGTATCACTTGAAGTCACTCGTAAAAAAGGCCGCCCAAAAACTCCTAGATCCAAACGTTGTAGAAGAGGGAGCAGCAACAGAAAGAGTGAAACCACTGTAGAATGTAGTGTTAATGAGAATGATGCCACTCAAGCAGAAGATCTGAAACAGACTGAGGCTACTAATGCAGCTGAAACTATATCAGAGGAACCAGCAAATGATGAAGGTAGAAATAAAGGTGAGGATGCGCTTAAAACAGTAGTTGAGACTAAACCTAATTCAGATTTTAATGTAATTGCTGAAGTTAGTCCCAGTGAGACCATCCATAACAGTGAGCCCTCTTCTGAAGTATGTACATCTAGAGACTTTCAGATTTCTACAGCAGCTGAAAACAAAACTCAGCCACTACTTCATTTGCACCATACTATTGAAAGTAACCCTACAACTCCACCAAGTGCACCAAAGCTTGCTCTTCCTCTTGTGAGCACCTCAGGGGTACCACCAGTATCAGCAGGAACAGTTCCTCAACAGTCTAATGTTACAATTATCCCTGAGTGGAAGACACGGCATGAAGATGCTCGCCCTCACTCCACTCCTCCACCAGCTCATCCTCCTGATACAAAGGCCTCTGATATTGACTCTAACTCAAGTACTTTAAGACGGATGCTTTTGGAGTCTAAATATGTTTCTGCAAAAAATGTTCCAACAACGCATGTTACAGCAGCTGTCAGTGAGCCGGTGATCTCATCTTGTCTGGAGGAGACTTCTAATCCCATTGTGGAGGAAGTTAAACCTGCACTGGAGGAAAAAGCAGTAATTCCTGCAATAGGTGCTACTACTATACCACCACCAATAGACGTTTCTGCATTTACTGAAAAGCAGAAGTTTAGTGGGACTGTTATTACAACAAAAGCTACTTCTGTGATTAGTAGAATGTCTTCTGGGTTTGATTTAGATGAAACACCAAGAATAACCCTAGGAAAACCATCTTCTCAGCCCATGACCTCAAGTATGTCTTCAGTTAAACATAAACACCGAATAAATATTAATGATAACAGATATCATGCCGGGTCCATGGCTGTTCTAGAAGATACAAGACCAGTGGAGATGTCTCCATTGACTACAGGATCGAGTCCAGGTCTTAGAGTAAATACTTCTGAAGGAGTTGTTGTGTTGAGTTATTCTGGGCAAAAGACTGAAGGCCCTCAGAGAATCAGTGCAAAAATCAGCCAGATCCCCCCAGCAAGTGCAGTGGATATAGAGTTTCAACAGTCTGTGTCCAAGTCACAGATAAAGCAAGAGTCTGTAACAACTCAAGTCACACCTAAAAGCTCTCAAGCAACCACAAATTATGTTAGTATTGCTCCACATACATTACCAACTCATGCAACTTCTCAGACTTATAGTACACAGCCTGTTATTTCTTCTGTAAAGCAAGAACATGCTACTGGGGATAAAGTAGACCAAACCCACCTTTCAAGTGTGGCCCCTCCTTCTCAATCTGGAGCTGTTAAGATACTTTCTCCAGCTTCTCCAGCTGTAAGCAGTCAACCAGTTGTTGTTTATGGTCAACTTGTGCACCAACAGAATGTAACAGCTGGCAGCAAAAAGGTGGTAGATGCTGTTGCTCTAAAATCAGAACCTGCAAAACATCAACAACCATCAACCTTAAGCCCAGGTCTTAGTCCCCATCATCCATCCCTTACTGGCAAACTACAGTCTGATGTTAATCATGTTACGTCTGGGCCTAGCACACCTACAGACAGGACATTGCCTCACTTGGGAGTAGTAAAGCAAGAGCCCCATTCTCCTCGAGCTTGTGGACATTCTCCATCCCCTTATCCCAAAGTCTGCCAGCCTAGTAATGCTTCGTCCCCAGCTCATTCCATCAACACTTCTGTCATGCTTGCTACTGGGATAACTGTACCTCAGTATGTTTCTAGTATGCACCCAGAGCAGTCTGTGATTATGCCTCCACATAGCGTTGCCCAGACAGTGTCTCTTAGTCATCTTACTCAGGGTGAAGTAAGAATGAACTCTCCTTACGGTGTTCACTCACCTAGAGGTACACTGCAGCAGCAGATAGAAATTAGACCGCAGAGGTCAAACACACCACAACCTACTCCAGTAAGGGATATGGTCATGCCTTCTTTGCATTCCCAGCACCCTCAAGACGATGAACTGACTCACTACCATCCAGTTACTAGACCATCAGGACCCCTTCACCCTGATGTCCTAGTAATGCAACCAGATTTCCGTATGCCTTCTGGTCCAAGACTTGAACAGTACAACATACATCAAGAAATGCTTTTGCCTAGAGAAGTTAGGCTTATGATGCATTCTCATATGACAGGCGTGACTGAACATACTGATACCAGACAAACTAGAACACCAGATGGAACAGTGAAGCCTGCATCAGCTAGTAAAACACCTCAGACCGGAAAGGAGACTCCCAAACAATCGGAAGTAAAAATGGCTCACTCACCACACAGTGAATCCAGGCTTGTGAATGTAAATTCTGGAAATCAGCTGTCTGGGCTGTCATTGGCACAGCCTGTGGTCGTTCCCCATCCTGTTCCAATAATGCATCCTAATAATGCTCCCTTTCATGACTTTAGATCAATGTATGATATGAGAAATTATCATCCATCTGCTGCTCAGCTCACTCATCAGTTTCCTGGTACCTCATCTATGGGAATGAATCTGCAGTCCCGTAGTATAACACCATCACAGGTAAGACCAGTCAGTTTTTTAGACTTTAGTTGTGTTTTTTTGCTGACATGTTGCTCTTCCTGAAGTTTCTGTCTTGCTGTTCTGATTGAAGCACTGGTTTTTATTTTTTATTTTTTTTCAAACTAAATGTCCTGAAACCACCTCCAGTCTTTCATTTTGCATGACTTTCATTGTACTTAGCACAAAACATGTAGAATAACTACAGAGACCCTCAGCAGTGAATAACTGTTGGGATTTCAACTTCTAATATCACCATGTAATCACATTTCTAATTTCTTTAGCTTTCACACTTTAGGATGTGCACACTGTCAGTCAATGCATCTCAGGATGTTATGCTTTTGATGAGATGTGGGCACACAACCCCTTCCCTCATCACGTCTTCTTCTGTTTTCCCATTTTGGTGCTTGATCCTAACATAATCATTGATAATTTCCTGTGTTTGATGCTTAAAACACATAAGTCTTCAAAGTGGTCCTGCAGTAAGGAGATCACAAACCAGAACCTGCAGCAGCACCTTTAATATCCAGTAGTGGAGCATGACAAAAAATGCTACCACAGTAGCCATCACTTCAGCCCAACTGCTCACAGGAAATGGATTGAGAACTTTGAGGTTTGTATTGCCACAAAGATGTTGATGTTCATGGAGGTGCTTTTGTGATTGTAGGTCAGTGTCAGACTGATAGAACTATAAGAGATCTAAAGGCTGTATGCCTGTTAAAAACTTCTCCCACAAAAGTGTGCTCAGAAGGTGGTGTCTTATTCTTTGCAAGTAGTGAACTGTTTCTCTTCTTGTAATGGACTGATGTTGTAACTGTCATCAGCCAAAAATGAGAGAGAATGCAGGAGACTAGGTGGTTAATAGTTGTCAGTGGCTTATCAGGTAGCACAGCTTGCCTTTAGTGCTGTGAAGATCAGAATGCAGTCTGTTCTTTCCCAGTACTAGATGTTTGGCTTCATGTCATTAATGCATGCTATTCTTCAAATGAGACATTAAGCCATAGTCCTACCTGCCTCATTTCATGGTTGCACAGGTAGATGTAAGAGTAGGAATTCTGTTTTTTTTTTTTCAGTCTAACTCCACTAGTACAGTACACTCAAAAAACATTTTTTCTCATATAGTCAGAAAGGCAAAGTATGAATTTACAAGTCTTGTGTCGGTGTTTAATTACCAAAATGGTGAAAATTCCTCACATTTCTCAGAAGAACTGTAATTCTCCAGTACCTCTTGTCTAGTGTCGTGGAGGAGCTGAAACCTCTCCTGTTACTCAACAGGTATAAGGCAGGGAATTTATCAGCACAGAAACAGTCAGTTCATTGCAGGATACACACCCATACTCAAAAGCACACTGTAGACAGATGTTCAGACAGTTTTAGAGGAGCACCAGTTCACCTACTGCACCTGCCTTTTGGGTATGGGAGGAACCCAGGGCACCTGGTGAATATCCACACAAGACAGATAGATGATATGCAAACTCCAGAAGAATCCATGGCCAGAAACCAAACCAAAGATGGGCACTTTGAGGCAGCAACTGTTGCCTCCATAGATATTCTTCGGCTTCTAAAACAATTGTCTCAGTATCTCTAATCTTATTCTGTGGTACAGAAGGTATACCTGCCGAACCAAGCTAATCATTTTCAATGGTAAGTTTAGTTTTTTTGTCATACAGACTATTCTCGGTGTTACCAGGGGCTCGTCAGTGGTCCTTCTGTAAGCTCACAAAATTCTTGTATTCGTATATTTAGTTGTCTTCTTTCATTTTTTGTATGCCCTTCACATTTACAGGTAACTTCATGTGCCTTCATCTGTCTTGCATATTAAATTCTGTAACAGACCATCTTTCTTTACCTTAGACTTTTTCCATTTTATTTTTCCAGTTATTTCAGCCAAGCTTTCTCACCGTAATGCAAATTAAAAATCATATAAAATTTTCCTCATACTGTGCTCCTCCATTATTCCCATTTTCATTAGAAATTTTTTAGGTTTTAATTTTCTCTAAAAGTATTTTCTTTTGTTTTCCCCAAGAGTGCTGTCTGGTTAATTGCTCCTTAATTCTCTGTACTGGCTGCAAGCCAGATGCGGGCTCTGCATCTTTGCCCTCCTGTAAAGAACACGTCTTTGTCTTGAGATTTGGATTTTGTGATTGACAGACTTGCACAGACTTCATTTGAACTACTCGATTTGATGGCTGTGAAGTTTATTTTGCCAAGACACTCCTATTTGGTGATTGTCACCTACCTGAAAGGTCCCTGAGCTGTAAGCCATTGTTTGGCCTTTCACAATGTCCGTTTCCCCTTTAGAACTGACCCATGTTTTCTCATTTAAGCAATGTCAGAACCACAAATTCCTTAAATCAGTTTGTTTTCTTGTTCCTTTTCACTGAAGAAGCCTTTCATAACTTGCATATGTACTGCCAGCTGTAATTTTACCTGAAGAGGATACATGAATTAAGTCAAGTACTCCAGCTGATTGTCTGATTTCCTCTGAGTTAAGGAGGAGGTAACAGTATGCTGAACACATTTTGCAAGAAACTGTTTCCCATCAAGTTTCTTGCCACCTGTGAAAAAAAGCTGCTGTTGGCGACCACTCTTTCACAGGTTTCTCTGTTTTCAGTTCTTGCATCAAAACACCTTAAAAAAGTTGTCATTTCACACCTTCTGCATGTATTCTTTCTTGGAACTTGATTCTAAAAACCTAGCCATATTTGGCACCTTGGGGCTTCAGGACTCTGTATTTTGAGTTGTTAGCTTTTGGCCTTCCTCCAGTTCCAAACTGCTAGAGTGGTTTAACATTTTGTTTTTTATAATTCCCTACAGCCTTAACCCTGGAGGACCTTACAGATTTGACCATGTTAAGTTGATATGTAAAATTACCTTTTTCAGTGTATGTTTATTGTCCTCCCTTTGTCACCTTGTGACACCTGCAGCCAGCATCACCAGACAGATTTTCCTGAAGTGGAATTTTTTTAGTCTTCCTTTTTCTTTCTCTTTGAAGTTGCTAGATTCATTGGGAGTGGGGGTTAAACTAGTAATGCAGGGGCTAAGCATATCTTCCTGATGTAGCATATGTTATCTCATTGTGTGCGAGCCAAACCCAGGAATGGAAGATAATTCAGAAGTATGATATATTTTAGGATGTTAGAAGAGTAAATCCCAAAAGTTGCCCACTCAAGGGTCTTCTTATGGACCAGCTGTCATGGTAAGTACATATCATTCTTTGGAAGAGGAGGACTGCAGTTTATGGAATATTTTTGTCTGTCCTTCTCGTGCCCTCAGTCTGTCAGCTTATTTATATTTATTAGCATTTCTTTTTCAGGAAATTCCAGCTGAGTTCTTTGCCCATTTTCAGAGGAGACCAAAGGAGAAAAGCATCAGTGTTTGCATCCATTCTTAATGAGAAGTACAAAAGCATATCATATAACCAGGAACCACAGTGTCTAGCATATGTTAGAGTATGAAGTTCTGCATCCCCTTTGCATCCACCTCTCTTTCTGCTTAAATTTAAGATCCCATGCCTACATATAGTGCATGTTCTCCTTGGGCTATGCATTGTGTTCTTGTAGCAGGATTAAAGAATGTGTGAACTCCAGATATCTACAGATAGTTCATTATGTCTTATATTCACACTACTTGAATAGGTTATACAGCTCAATGAGTAGACATCCATTGGTAGTCCCCCCCCCCCATATGCCTAACAGCCTGTGATTGGCAGTCATAATAATGTACTCAGGCTCTTCTCATCTACTCTTGTTTTTTTCTCCTTTAATTGGGGCAGCGGTGGTGCAACGGTTAGCGTTGTCACCTCACAGCAACAGGTTCTCCCGTTCGATTCTCAGCTGGAGCACCTTCTGTGTGGAGTCTGCATGTCCTCACCACGGTCGAGTGACATCTAAAGACATGCAGGTAGGTGCGTGCGTGAATGGCTGTGCCTTCTATGAAGGGTGGGTGTCGGGCTGGCAACTCAGCACCGTAAAAATCCACTGCCAATCGTTAGCAGACTGGAGTTTCGCTGTGGCGACCCCTAACCAGGAAAAGCCGAGAGTTTTTTTATTTTATAGGTTCATAATTAATTATTAGGCATGCAGTTTAGGAGACCATTGAGAAGCCTAGCCTGATTTTCCAAAAGTAGTATCTGGTGAAGTGACTTGTTCAGCATCACACAGTATGTGCATGGAGACTTCAGGGAATCAAACCGTGGACCACAGGATGCAGTTTAACAGCTCATGGCCTTAATCCTGTGTGCCAGTTGCCAGACAGTGGTCATCTTTTATTATTTTGTTAGCTGTGATGCAGAAAAATCAATCTCCCTAAAAGGGTAATTATTTGATAAATATTTGGTTATAGTTTATTGGACACCCTAAAATTGGCCCTAGGCATGTGTGTGTGTGCCTTCTGTGGAAGGTTGGGTGCCGGGCTGGCAACTCGACACCGTAAAAACTCCACTGCCAATCATGAGCAGACAAGGTGATCCACTGTGGCGACCCCTAACCGGGAAAAGACAAGAGAGAGTTTAAAATACTAATGCTGACAGATCCACAGAAATCATTTAGGTAGAAAGGGTTCTTTGCCTGATAGCTTGTAAAATTCAGAATCTACAAGGTAATTTTTTTTTAATGCAGTCATTAATCTGTTATATTCTGGCTCTTGCCTTGATGTTCTTCACAGTGTTCACGCTTGCAGTTATCATTTCATGACTTCTGGAATTCTTACCTGCAGGAGCTAGCTGACCTGACTTTTAGAGCTTTTTTCTTCTCCAGTCTGGCTTCAGTTGACTCCTTCCCACTCAGACAACAGGGTGTTGATGCTATAAGAGAATATTAACCAAAACCATGTTGTGATCATTGCTGCATTTTATGATGTAGTGTCATCAGAATGGTGTCTTGAACTACTTCCAGAGATTTTGGATAAGTATCCCATAGAGGGGAAACTTTTCTTAGATAACACCTTATAGTGATTTTGAGATTTGCCAGAAAAAGAGTAATTGCATTAATTGTGGCAAATAGATCTCACTGAAATATTTATGTAGCTGGTCTGTCTTCTAATTTGGCTCACTGCACAATGTGGATAGCTGTCCAGGATGTGCAAGGATTATCCCTGGGACAATCCACCAATGAGCTACATGTTTGCAGGAGTCTATTGTTGAAGACACATGCTTGGTCCTGCACTGCTATGATTTTTTTAAACACCTTTATTGAATTATCACTTGTGACTTAGGCAAACTTACATTTATATAAAAGTAATCAAACCGTAGTAACAAGTTCACATTTGCAAACATTGTACATCCCAAATCTATATTAATGCATGTGTATGTAATATATATATAAATATATATACATATAGACACACACACACACACACACACACACACACACACACACATTTATGTATGTATACATTTCCTGTGATCTAAACAACATTACATAAACTATTCAGTTCCTGCCTTCTCTCAGACCTCATTCCTCATTTTTCTGCATGTATGGTTCCCACAGTTTTCTATTCTTTTTGTATAGAATTTACTCCTACTCTTTTCTAAACATCTCACTTCCTGTTTTTGTTAATGTGTTACAGTATTCACTGCTTCAAGTTTTAGATGGTTTTGATTATTTTAATGTCCATTTTCTGGTAATTGCTTTTTTTGGCAGCCACCAGAATTAAACTTAACAAGGCCTTACCATGTTTAGGCTATTCAGATCCTGTATCCCAGCTCAAAAAAATAATTTACTTAGTTAAACTCATTTACTAGCCCAGTATTCCCAACAGAGCACTCTGTAGACATTTTTGAAGTCTGCCAACTCATTGCACTCCCAGAAAATATGTTTGTAGTTATCTCCATCTTCCCCATCACACCTCCAACGTTTGCTGTCTACCTGAGGAAAAATTCTCTGGAGTCTGCTTGAGGTATAGAAGTATCTATGGAAACACGTCCATGCAAAAGTCCTAAATATTCTAGACTTTGTTACATGTCTAGGAGCCATACATATGTCCTCCCATTGGGTTTTTTTTTTGTTTGTCTGAATTGCATATCTAATCTCTCTTCCCAGTATTTTCTGACCTCTTCTGATTGAGTCCTGTACTTATTGTGCAATGTTTTATATGCCCTACTAATCATCCCAGCTTTTGTTCTCAATTCAGTTAAAAACTCAAGTAGTGCAGATCTTTCTTTTAGGATTCCCGTATCCTTTTGTCTTTGTCTGTACTCTGATATCAATCCCTAATAGGTAAGGGAATCACTAGCCTGCAATCCAAATACCTTCTTGGCCTCTTCCTATTCTGTTACCTTTCTTTTCTAATTATTTGTTTCTGGTGCCTTGGTTCCTTTATCAGCTTCCTCCAGCAAATTTCAGCCTCCTTTTCTCCATTCTCTATGCGCCTAATTGCAGTCATCTCTGTCGCCAGACTCTCCTTTCTCCAATCCCATGTAGCCCACTCTTTCCTTATTTCTTGAATTTACCCCTCTGCTTAATCATCATACCTTTCTATTTTGAATTATAGCTTTCTGCTTGTGTTATGTATAAGAGCCTTTAACTCTCTAAAATATCCCTTCAAATTAGGCAATCCTAAACCTCCTTGTTCTTTTGGGAGGATTAATTTATCCCAGTTGACTCTTGCACTATTCCCCCCCAAATAAAATCCAACAACTCTTTATTAATTACCGTCTAGAACTTCTCCTCTGGTTGATAAAAATTATGCCTGACCTGTTTATAAAACTAAAGTGACTAAAACATTTTACTGCTTGTACCTTCCTATCTATATCCACAGGTAAGAGCTTCCAGTTGCTCAGTTTTAGCATTATCTTTTGTTTAGTTTCTTCCCATATATCCTTAGTTGCCATAACCGAATCCTTTTTTAATCCATACTCCTAAATACTTAATTTTAAGCTGCGGTGGTGCAGTGGTAGCGTTGTCGCCTCATAGGAAGAGGTTCTCCGGTTCGATTCTCGGCTGGAGCGCCTTCTGTGTGGAGTCTGCATGTCTTCCCCGCGGTCGAGTGGCATTCGAAAGACATGCATGAATGTGCGTGCCTTCGTTGAAGGTTGGGCGTCGAGCTGGCACCTCTGCACCGTAAAAATCTACTGCCAATCATTAGCGGACCGGAGTTCCGCTGTGGCGACCCCTAACCAGGAAAAGCCAAAAGAAGAACAACTCTTAAGTACTGAATTTTGTCATGTCTCTATAAATTTGGGTATTGCTGGAGCAATTCATGTGTGGGTACGTAGTTTCTGGCTATAGCCTTTTTGTTTTAGCTTCATTGATTCTATCTCCTGATAAAATCCAAAACTGTCTCAAAATATCCCACAAAACTGACATGTCCTTTTCTGGTCCCATCAGGTACAAAAATATCATCATCTGCAAATAAAGCCAACTTTTCTCGAACACCGTACCAATTGTATCCTTGAATTTCTAAGTCCCTTATTTTCCTTGCCAGTGTTTTTAAATGTAATGCAAATAAAGAGGAAAGAGGACACCCCCTGCCTGGTTCCTCTGTTAGAGAGGAATCCTCCCACTTTTAATTTTGCGTCCGATTCTTCGTATATATTTCTAATTAACTGTATTACTCTTATCAGGAAACACAAATGCTTCCATTGCCTTAGTCATAAAATTTCAGCTTACTCTGTTGAATGCTTTCTCTGCATCAAGACCCACCAGTAACAGCACCATTTTCATATATTCTGCTTCCTCTGGATCATCGTTTCTATTAATGTCAAATGTCTGCCTCCCTTCCACATAACCATATTGTTCCATATGTATGAATTTTGGCATCACCTTTGGCATTTCTTTAGCCATTGTAGACTTAAATGCTTTATAATCATGATTTAGAATTGAAATGGGCCTGTCTGAAGCTGGATCAGATGGGCCTTTACTGTTTTTAGGTATTAAAGTCACCACGGCTTTTGTTCCAGGATGTTGGCCCCTCCCTTCCATTTAAAATACTGTTGAACAAAACCTTCTACATCATTTATCCCTTTCTTTCCTTCTAACTTCCAAACGTCCATCGGAATACCATATAAACCTAGAGACATTCCTGTAGACAGGTTACACTTCACCATTTTTATCTTGTCTCCTGTTTTAACTGTTAGTTGTTCAGCCTCATATACCTATAACCTTGGCATATTTAAGTCTTCCGTAAATATTTCCATTTGTGCTGTTTCTTCATTTCCACATTTCTCTGCTTTATATAAATTTTCCAAAATATCTCTAATACATCTAGAGGATCTTTGATTTTTTTTCTTGTGGCTCCCTAAGTTTAGCAACAAACTTTTCTACTTTCTGTGGCCTAAGTTGTGCAAAAAATTTTTATGCTCTGGAGTTATCACCAATCTTTAAACTCATGCGTATTATCCAGGTACTCCATTATTTTCTGCTTAGCACTCTGCCTCTCGTTCTTTGAGATTCCCACTACTTTGTAATACTTTAGCCTTTGTCAACCCCTCTAAATAATTGTTGTTACTTCTTAACCGAATCTCTTTTTTTATTTCTACCCTATTTTTAAACTTCACTTTCATTTTATCCAAGTCAGTAGTGCTTTCTGTCTTCCCTAATAACTCCAGCATAATTTTCGCTACACATTCCTTAAATTTGTCTCTGTTTTATCAGGTAGGTGGGGAAGTGTCTCATCTGTACCTAATTACCCTGTATTTTTATTTTAGTAATTTTTGGCACATGAAATAGTTATTGGATGTATATCAAAGTTCTCAATTAAATGGACATGTTCCTGTGTAGTATCATTTGTATAAAGTGTAGGCCAGTTATTGTACTTTGGGGAGAAATATGTAAAGTTTATTGAGTTCCTGCTACTGAATTCATGTCTTTCATACCAAATATTTTCATACATTTCTTCAGACACCTACCCTCTTCTGTTGCATTTCCCTTCTAGGCCTCCCAGTACAAATCTGTGAACCTAAATCAAATTCCAGTCACCACCTGTAAGTAATATTCCCTGCTGAAAGCTGATTATTTCTTCTAATTTTTAAGCTCCAAAATAGCAGTTTTGGGTGGAATATTTTTACTTATAATACATTTTACCTTATTCCTTCCCTTCCCTCAGAGTCTTTACAAACATTAATGACATGAAGTGAGGCAAATGCCTTTCAGTTCCTCAAAAGTTTAACAAAGTTAACAAAAGTCCAGTCTTTCCACTTTCTTATACAGCTGTATTTCACAAAAGTGATTGATGCTCTGCAGTCTCAATATTTATTCAATAATTTCCATGTTACTGTTCTTCCTGTTCATCTCCATCTCCCAATTCCAGATTCCGGTACAATTCCAAGGTGCTCCCAGTTCTTCTGGCCATCTCCTGTGCTTTTCTCTGTCTCAAGCATTTCCTTTGTGGAAAAGGTTTCACTGGCAAAGTATTTCCCTATGTTTTGTTATCGGAAGAATGAGAAGCAGAGTCCCCTTCTGCTTGATAGCTCATTTTTTGTTGGGTGGACTTTTGTATTTCCTCCTTAGCCTGTTCTGCATCAAAGAATGACTGATAATTCAGGAAAAAAATATTCTAATGCTAGCTGAATACAGCAGTATGAATCTCACACCTGCTTTTCGAAATTCCTTGATTACTGAAATACATTTGTTTCTCTTCTGCCGCAGTGTACGAGTAACCATTTTCCAGAAACTCTCTTGTTTCCAAATTTAATAATTTGCTCTTTTGCCGCAGTTTTGTTAGGACCCACTCTTTCTGCTGGTAGGTTTGCATCTTTACTAATAAAGGTCTTGGCTGCTTTCTCACAACCATATTTGGAACATGCACATAGTGTCACCTTTCAGTTTACCGCTCCTGCTGTAGAATACTAGTTCTGTGCCTTCATAAAATTAATAAAGCCTGTTTCTTCTAGTTTCTCTGGTAACAGCAGAAAATCTCAGATTTTCCCTATGCACCGTGTCCTCTAATAGTACCATTTTTTAAACATCTCTTGAGCAGTGTCATACTCATCCAGCATTTTTTTCATTTCAGCCTGTTTTCTGCAGTATTATCAGCTTATATTAATATCTGTTTAAAGCTGTCTGTTGTTTATATTCCTTCGGTGTTTTTTTTATTTTAGTCCGCTATGAGCGTATTGACTTATTTTTTCCCTCTAGGTTACTGGAAGCCAGGTTTTGCACCATAGCTGGAACCCGAACTGCTTTTCGTTGAACCGATGCAGGATTCTTCCTAGTCAGTGTTTTCTCTTCACTTTTTCTAGCTGACTTTCTTTCAAGCTGTCTTAGTTTCTTCTTTCCGAGCATTCACTGAGTTTTACACAAGTTAACAGTTATCTCTGGCTGAAGTTTCTCAGTTTCGTTTTTACAATGAGAGATGACCCTAGTTCACTTAATGGCGTGGGTGTTTGAGGTGCCAGGTGGGGGTGGATGGGATTAAGTTGCCCACATCAGCTCACACATTTCAGGGGAAGGGACAAGAGAGGGGCACATGCTTAGGCAGTACCCCTGCAGTTGATCCGTGGTGGAGGTTGAGTCTTGGGAGGTGTTAGCTACATAGTGGGGGCAGGTCTGTGGCTGAGTCGCATGCAGAGGTGTGGAAGATATACCATGGCACCTATATCATGCCATCCTCTTGGATGCACATGTATGTACAGGGGTGGAGGTTGGACCTTAAGGGACAAACATTACTTTAGCAGCAGTATGAGGCTGTTCTCACCAGACCGAATATGGTCAGAAGTAACCTGAGGGAGGCATTTGGGGTTCTGGATATCCAGTGAACAAGGAGAGGCACTCGGAACTGCTTTTGGTCAGTTGTCTGCCAAAAGCCCTCTCTAAAAAAAAGTGTTAGTCTGGAAGGTCTGTTTATCTCACATTATATATGTTCAGCTGTGCAAGTCATTTTATGTAACTAACTCTTTTCATGCCACTGATTTTGTTTGTAAAATATCTCTAGACCCATTCTGATTTCATCTGATGTTCATCGTGTTACACTGCTGCAGTCATTAAACTTGGGTTATCCTGCCGTCAGGCAGTTCCCCAGTCGGCTTGAGTTCCAAAGTCTTGGTCCGGCGTCAGTTGCTGTCGCCTCCTCCCTGACATCAGTGCGACAGGGGTATATAAGATGCAGCCAACGCCATTTTCTTCAGTCTTTCTTGCCGCGCAGTGCCCGAAGCAAAAGCAGTTCGCAAGTAAGTAAACAAAATGAAGACCCATACTCTCTGGGGGGTTCTAATCCGTGATCTAAGTAAAGATCAAGTAGTGTCTGCACTTCAGGATGAGATTGTACAAAAAATATCATGCATCACCAAATTATACTTCTTTCTTGTTGCATTAGTGTACAGTTCGGGTATTAGTGACCTATCCACAAGGACACCAAGATCTTCAGCAAATTCATCTGAATGCAAAATCTCAATATTAATGAAATATGGAAGATTCCTATAATTCTGCCTAAATTATGTAACTAAACACTTTTGGCTTTTAATGCTGTATTATTCGATACTGCCCACCTGTGTGGATCATCCAAATAATCTGGTAATAATTTCTGATCTTCGAGGATAGTTGCCATCAACCATCTGCAGATTCACTCATCCAGGTGTGATAGAACAGTTGACATTGACTATATTATATAAAAGTTTTCCCAGTATGGAACCTTGAGGGTACACCGCTTTGTACCTTCCTGCTTTAGAAAATGTATCTTGTACTTTTGACTTTTTCTTATGTAGGCCACAGCCAGTTCATAATCCAGTTATAAACACGAGTTAATAATTAAGTCTCCCAGTGTCTTGAGTGCAAGACAGTGTGGATGTAGCATCTGCGTCCCCCCCCCCCCATTCAGAGCACCAAACACATTATTATAATTCTCAGTAGGCTAGATATGCAAGATAAACCAGAATCTGAAGTAGTTAACTTCATTTTTATCTGGTATATGGATCCACATTGGATCCGAGCCGGCAACTTTTTTCTAGCATCTGCTCCAAGCTCCTCCCCTTACCCATAATGCCCATACCATCTCCTATCTTCTCTCAGATCTCGTTTGCCGCGCCAGTAGTGTGCATCGTGGTCTCCTTTGCTCTGAGCTAAAAAGGGATAGTAAGTGGAAACTTTTGATTATATCTAAGTGTGCTTGTTTAGGATTACCCTTCCTCTCCTTCTGTAGTAACGCGTTGGTTGTTAGTGTAAAAAAAAAAAAAGTTTTCTGTATTAGAATAGTAGACAGGCCTGCCCTTCCCCTACCTGTGTCTGTGTGGTTTTTGGTTGGGAAGGTAGTACCTTTACCTTGAGTGCAGGACTATGGCTGACCAGCCAAAGCCTGTGTTCAAAAAATGTACAGAGTGTGGCCATAAGCTTTCCCCTGCTGATGGTCACACTCTGTGTGTGATATGTTTAGGAGTGGCACATTTATCCACCCAGTGTGCTATCTGTTCAGGCTTCAACCCTAGGGTCCTTAGGGATCATAAGGCCAACCTAGTTACCAAAGGCCTTCTCCCTGTTGCCATGCTGGATTCTGCCTCGGCCTCAGTCGCTAGTGCACCTCCCCAGACAGGGACTCAACCTCCCTCTTCATCTGGCAGTGGGTCCTCTAAGGACAGATCTTAGGTCAGCAAGTCTGACAAAGATAAAGAAAAAGAGAAAGAAAAGGAAAGACGCAGAGAAGAAAGGGAGAAAAGGAAAGACAGGCATTGCAAGAGATTCCCAGACAGGAAGCTCTTTCTCAGCCCTCCATCCAAGACCATGAGGCCTGTTTTTCCTTGGCTCCGGTCACCGTGTTTCTCACCGGAGCTGTTGGAACACTCGGACCAGAGGCCTTCCACCCCTCTGCGCAGACCAGCCAGATCCGAGTCGGTGGCCTCTTTGAGGTTGACTCTGAGCCTATCAGACATGGATATGGACAGGATGATGCGGAGATTTCTTCAGACCCAAATTCAGATGGGAGTCTTGCCAGGTCCTTCTCCCTCTGGACGGGCGACCTCCATGCCTCTTTTCCGCCCCATCTCTCCTTCCCCAATCAGTGCTTTGGGGCTCTTGGATCCGAGGTTTTTCGGAGCTAGTAGCTCGGCACCGACGGTTCCTCCAACCTCGACTCCGGCTGTTACCTTGAGTTCCTCGGATCCAACTTTTTCAGATTCGAGTGACTCTCAGAGCCACGGTCAGGGAGTCGGACCCGGGGGGATGGATTCTTCGGCTCAGACTCTTTCAGACCCGACCCGTTCCCTCGGACCTCAGGCTACCCTGTCTTCGGCCCCAGTCCCCGCTTCGGATCCGGGAAGGACTTCTCCCTCTGCCTTCGAAGTGGTGGAGAGGGTTCTCTCCCCAGGGATTGAGACCCCAGCCAATTCCCTCAGATACCACCCAGGCCCCCCTGGATTTGGCGACGACTTCCTTCATCCTGTCTCAGGGACAGCCAGTGCCAGAGGATCCCAAGGTCATTTTCCCTGAGAAAACCCCTGCGGCTCGTGGATCTCCTTCTGAAAGTCCCACTGAAGAGGGCCACCAGAAGCGCAAGTGCAAAAGGAGGCACTTGGACTCCCCCGAGTCCCTCACCACTGACACTGACTTAGATGAAGGAGAAGGTTCCCCCAGGTCACCTCCCGAAGACGTCTCTTTCAGAGAAATTGTGAAAATCCTCTGCCAGAGGGGAGGTTGGTCAGCCCCAAAACCTTCTGGGGATGAGTCAGTGTTCCTGGAGGCCTTTGGCACAGGCCCATCTACTTCCTGGGTGTCCCCACCAGCAGACCCCTTGGTGGACCTCATCACCACGAGGACATGGAAGGAGCCCAACACCGTAGAGCCCATCCCCAAGCATCCTGACAAGGTTTTATCTCCTCCTTCTGATAGACAACCCTGATCAAAAGGAGCCCCAGTTGATGGTATGTTGGTTGCAGAGGCCGCAAAAAAGAACTAGCACAGGAGAGTTCCTTAGTCCACCCTCCAGACAAGGAGTCCAGGTTGGTGGATAGGTTTGGGAAGCGCGTATACTCTTCAGCGACTTTTTCTATCCATGCGCTGAATTATTTCGCACATGTGATTCAACTTCAGCGAGACCTTGCTTCGGAATTCGCTGAGTCACCCCAGAGTCTTTACCACCACAGGACAGACAGCTGTTCTTGGCGAAAATGTCTACTCTGAAGTCAGTCTCAAATACATCTATGCGGCTACTTTCCCACGCCATGGAAGGAGCAGCTAGAGTGGCTGGGACAGGCATAGTCATGAGGCATCATGCCTGGCTCAGATTGTGTCAGTTCGCCGACCCTTTCAAGGCGTCGTTTATCAACGCTCCCTACGACGGCTCTTCCCTCTTTGGGAAGACAGTATGTGACACACTTGTCCAGAGTGAAAAGGACGGGAAGACTTTGTCTGCCGTCTGAGTCTGCTTCTCTAACCCTCAGCGGTCGTTCTCTAGGAATCTAAAAGAGGGCAGAAGAAGATGTGGTTCTGAAAATTTCAGTTTTCCCAGGATTTTCAGGACAGCTATTCCCCCAGAGGCAGAGGTGGACAGGATCGACGCCGACCCAGAGGTAGAGGGGGGTCCCAGGAATTTTGGGTCTAGGGAACCCTTTTCTGATAGACCTGGTCAGCAGCCCTGAGGGGTTGCCCGACTGTCCTACTCTGGAGAAAGTCAGGGGACGAGTGTCCTTACACCCAGCGGAATGGGAGTCCATTACGACAGATCGCTGGGTTCTTCAGATAATATCCAGAGGTTACTGTATTCCTTACATTGCCCCTCCAAACATTACAAAACACCTCCTGGATGTTCCACCCGCTCACAGGGAAGCTGCAGCTCTAGAGGTTTCAAAGTTGCTTCTCAAACGAGCCATCGAAAAGGTCCCCCCCCCCCGATCAGTCCGTATTAGGCGTTTACTCAAGGTTCTTTTTGGTGCCAAAAAAGACGGGGGACCTCAGGCCCATTCTAGACCTGTCAACATTAAACCTGTCGGTTGCAAAACAGAAATTCCGGATGGTCACCCTACAGTCCATTTTACCTTATCTCCGAGAGTGCGACTGAATGTACTCATTAGACCTTCAGGTGCTTACTACCACATCACGCTCCAGGAGGTTTCTGCGCTTCCGGCTGGGAGCCAATCACTTTCAGTTCAGGGCCCTACCCTTTGGTCTCACCACAGCCCCCCAGGGTGTTCACCAAGGTACTGGCAGTTGTAGCGGCCCACCTGAGGCTTCGGGATATTCAGGTGTTTCCTTACCTGGACGACTGGCTGTTTGCTGCACACAACAAGTATCACTTGTGTCTGGCCCGAGAGTATTTCATTCGGGTAGCAGACCTACTGGGAATTACAGTCATTGTTCACAAATCCCATTTGCAACCAGTACAAATTCTAGACTTCATTGGGGCATGGTTAGATACTTTGCAGATGAAGGTATTCCTAACTCCAGACAGGATTCTACATCTTGGGGGCCACATAGTTCAGATAGCGAACTCCCAGTCTTCAAAGGCGAGCGAGGTTCTCCGGACTCTGGGTTCCATGGCTGCAGCCATATCTATTCTCCCGTATACACGTCTTCACATGCGGGTCCTTCAATGGACTCTGGCTGTCCAGTGGTCTTGGCTAGACCTACCCATGGAATTTCCGATCAAGATCAGTCACGTCTGCAGGACATCTCTTCTTTGGTGGTTAGCTTCACCGGAGATATCAAAAGGACACCCTTTTGTGTCAGCCTCAGTCCAAACCACAGTGACCACGGATGCCTCCCAACTCGGATGGGGGGGACACTGTTTGGGAAGGACAGTCCATGGCACGTGGTCCCAGACAGAGACCAATTTGCACATAAATGTTCTAGAGATGAGGGCAGTGCTTTTAGCGTTGGAAGACTTTCGCATAGTCCTCCCTCTCGAATTGATTGCAATTCAGTCAGACAACATGTCGGTCGTCTGGTATATCAACAAGCAGGGGGAAACCAGATCCTACCCTCTATGACGTGAGGCCATGAGAGTGTGGGAATGGGCGATTTCCACCGGTCGGTGTCTATTAGCAACGCACATCCCGGGGCGCTCCAACATTTTAGCGGACAGATTGAGCCGGGCCATTCTAATGCCTTACGAGTGGTGTCTGAAACAGTCAGTAGCGGAGGAGATTTTCCTGGCATGGGGTCAGCCTTGCTGCGATTTCTTCGCATCTCCTTCCAACACAAAGTGCAGTGAGTTCTTCGCTCTGATTCCCTCACCAGGGGAAGTCCCCAGAGACGCTCAAGTCCAAGTCTGGCCCCCCGGGCTTCTGTATGTTTATCCACCTTTACCTCTCATTCCGAAGTTTCTTCAGAAAGCTTGCCGGCTACGGTGCAAAGTGATCCTCATTGTCCCGTTCTGGCTTTGTCGGGTTTGGTTCCCTTTCCTTTGGTCTCATCTATTAGCTCTCCCGTGGGTTCTGGATCCCTGCCCGGATCTAATTTCCCATCCGTCAGGGACACGTCCACCCGATCTGGGCAGCTTCAAGCTAACAGCTTGGTTGCTCCAGTTCCGTTAATCGCCTGGACTCCCGGTCTTTCACCCCAGGTAAAATCTATTCTAGTGGCCTCTCTTAAAGACTCCACTAGGAAACTATATTGCTGTAAATGGAAGTGCTTTTCCATTTGGGCTTCACAGAGAGAAATAGATCCCTTTACAGCTCCTGTTCCAGCGGTGTTGGACTTCCTGTCTGGTATCTTTCAGCAAGGAGCTAGTTCCTCCACTGTGAAAGTACAATTGTCAGCCATTTCCAGTTTTCATGTTGGTGAAGACAACATGGCCTTAGCCTCCTCTAGGCTGTGTAAGGCCTTTCTTAAAGGTACGTTTCTGCTACGGCCCCCTGTCAAGGATTCTGTATCTCCTTGGGACCTTACTTTTGTTTTACAGGCATTGGTAGCACCTCCTTTTGAACCCGCAGCTTCGGTGAATTTAAAATTTTGTCCTGGAAGACAGCTTTCCTAGTCGCCATCACATCGGCTAGGAGAGATGTTCATCGTGTTACCCTGCTGCAGTCATCACACTTGGGTTATCCTGCTGTCAGGCGGTCCCGCAGTCGGCCCGAATTCCAAAGTCTTAGTCCGGCGTCGGTTGCTGTCGCTTCTTCCCTGACGTCAGTGCGCCAGGGGTATATAAGAGGCATCCAAAGCCATTTTCTTCAGTCTTTCTTGCCACGCGGTGCCCGAAGCAGAAGCAGTTCGCAAGTGCCGGTCGGCCGACACCTGATATTTTCTAATCGAATTTCAGTCCGAAGTCTTCAAAGCTAAGTACCCCGTTGGGGAACCTTTTCTTGCCTCAGTCCGATGTCAGAAAAAGTTAACAATTGCATTTCTTGTGGGAAGCAAATACCTCATAAGGACTTTCATTCTTATTGTATACCTTGCCTAGGCCCAGACCACGACGTCACTGGTTGTCGGTTTTGTGCTAGGTTCAATAAGTGAACTATAAAGCGACGCTTTGATTTCGCACGACACTACTTCTGTAGGAAGTTTAATTACACTATGCCATCAGAGCAACCGACTACTGGCGTGCATAAAAATGCAAAGATAAAGTCAGGCAGCCTAGATCCAAGCCAGACTCCGAGGCCTCACCTGGGCTGGTCGCCGGTTCTCCGGTTTTCAGTGAGGCACCTAAGCAGCCCCTGGCGACCGCAGAATTGCAGCCCCAGACCACTTCGGATGCTCAAGCAGAGAGTTCTAGGCCGACGCAGCCATTTTCTTTAGGCCCTACCGACAACATTGCAGAAGGAGAAGCTGGTGCTCTGGAAACACCTTCGGTAACAGAAGGCGTCTTCAGACTGACTACTCTCACCATAAATTCTTATGCTAAGCTTAAGACTCCTCTAAAACCAAAAAGGACTGCACATCAGTCTCCAGTTCAAGGCCCCATGCCTAAGAAACAGATGCTTAAAATGGCTGAAGATTTGATTTCTTTAGTCAGGGGTTCCCAACCCCCCCCCCCAGACAAAAGCCCTAGACAAGAGGAGGATTATGCCTCCTCTGATCAAGTGTCTATTTCCTCAGGCTCCTCTGAGGAACAGGATTACTCCTTTCCTCCTTATGAAGATTCTGATGCTGAAGATTCCATTCCCTCAGCTTCTCCCCCTGAGGACTACTCCTTTGGGGAAACCTTCCATACCATGAGGGAACATTTCCACTGGGAAGGTCAGGACTACTTCGACTCAAAGAAAAGGCTCCGAGAGTTTCTCTTACTCCCCCAGCACAGACCACTTGCTATCCCTCCAGTTTTAGACATTGTGGATGATGTCTACCTAGAATCTAGTCTAAATCCAGATTCTCTGCCTCCTGCTCCAGCCAAACCAGACAGATATTACAGAGTGCCTGACTCACACAAATTCCTTTACAAAAGCCCTGTTGCTGACCCAGAGACAATCTCCCAGGGTCCCAAAGGGGCTAAGGCTTCTATGGCTAAAAATCCTATACCCTCTGAAAGGGACTCCAGAGCACTAGATAGGTGGGGGAAGAAGGTTTACACCTCAGCTACTCTAGCTATGAGAGCACTAAATTGTCAATTTCACATGCTGAAATACCAGCAATTCCTAATGTCTCAAATAAAACAAAAGATGAGCACGCACCCTCAACAGTCTGAATTCAAGGAAATGCAGGATCTGTTGCATGCAGCTGAGCAAACATACTTTACAATGTGGATTTGATTCCTTGAAAGCTTCATGTAGAGCAGCTGTTACTGGGTCTGTTATACGTAGGCATGCTTGGTTAAAGGAACAAACTCTGCCTGATCATGTTAAAGCAAAGTTACTAGATGCACCCTTACAGCAGGATGTCTTATTTGGAGTTAAAGCAGAAGAGGTTTTAAAGAAAATGGAGGATAAGGCAAAATCTATGCAGATGGTCAAAGATTTCTTACAGGTACAATCCCCACACTTCAGCAGAAATTGGCCAACAAAAAATTGGTCCTTTCCAGCTTCTGACAGACCACAGAGGGGTAAATACAGATGCCCAAGGGGCAGAGGTCAAGCACAAATCCCTTACAAACCTCGTCAATGGGGCACTGCAACACAGAAGGGAGGAGAAGGCAGGTCCCAAACTACTAGAAGACAAACACAATGACTTAAACCTCAAACTGCCAAGCAAACCTCTCTTGGCAGCTCCCTTGGGAGGAAAATTAGCACTTTTTGCAGACAACTGGCGCATCATCACAAAGGACAAATGGGTCCTAGACATTATCTCACAAGGATACAGATTCCATTTCCACACCTTGCCAAGGATAGAAGGAATGCCAAACCTGCCACAGCATCAATGGGCAGAGGCACAAAAACAAATTACAGCTCTCATGGATATGAGAGCCATTCAACTGGTACCTACACAGGAGCAAGGCCAAGGATTTTACTCGAGGCTCTTTCTAGTTCCCAGAAAGGACAATGCTTGGAGACCCATTCTGGACCTTTCGATTCTAAACACCTTCTTGCAAGTACCCAAATACAAGATGCTAACACTACAGCAGCTTCTTCCCATGTTGGGCAAGAAAGCTTGGCTAGTAACTTTGGACCTCAAGGAGGCATACCTGCATGTCCCTATCAGACAAAATTGCAGAAGATATCTCCGTTTCATTGCAGGTTCAACCCATTACCAATTCTCTGCACTGCCCTTTGGCTTATCTACTGCGCCCAGGGTCTTTACAAAATGCCTGGCACCAGTAATTGCATACTGCAGACAAAGAGGAATTCAAATATACCCATACCTGAATGACTGCCTCATCCAAGCAGAAAGCAAGGACATTCTCTTACAACATCTGGCTTTTGTAAAACACCTTCTAAGTTGCCTGGGGTACACAGTAAACGAAAAGAAATCAAAACTAGTGCCCTCACAAAATATGACATTCCTGGGTGCTATCTTGAATACAACGGCCCAGATGGCTTATCTGACGCCAGACCAACAACTACAACTAACTCAATATTTTAAAATGATGGCAACAAAGACCCAACTCCCTGCAAGAAAAATTCTGCAAGCCTTGGGCTTCATGGCATCTTGCATACTACTAATACCATTTGCAAAACTGCATATGAGGAAATTGCAATGGTACCTGAAAAGCATATGGACTCAACACAGCCACAGCTTGGAAACAATGAATACCTCTCATTCCCTGCCTTCAACAGGAGTTTCTATTGTGGTCACAGGCATGTCACCTCAACAAGGGTCAGCCTTTCACTTTACCCCCAGCCAGGCAAACTATGACAACAGATGCATCGGTCTATGCCTGGGGGGCACACATGGCAGGACAGTGCGTTCAAGGCATATGGACTGCAGATGAAAGAAATCTGCACATCAGTCAAAAAAAATGCTAGCTGTACAGAATGCTCTGACAGCCTTCAAGGACCTCTTACATCCAGGACAGCTTATAATAAGGACAGACAACACCACAGTAATGTGGTACATAAACAAGCAAGGGGGTACACTCTCCTACCCTCTATGCAGCCAAGCAATGACCTTGTGGAACACAGCACTGGCTTACCAAGTTTATTTACAAGCTCAATTCCTGCCAGGAAAAAAGAACACATTGGCAGATGACCTAAGCAGGTACATCATGGATCCTCACGAGTGGAAACTGGATCCACAAGTATTTGTAATGATAACTCAAAAATGGGGGTGCCCAGACATAGACCTGTTTGCCAACCCCCAAAACTATCAGCTATCAAAATGTTGCACCAGGACATTCCACCATCAAGCTTGGAAAGTTGGACGCACTCTCATTCAGTTGGAAAATGCTAACAGTATATGCCTTTCCTCCATTGCCCCTTCTCCCAAAGGTGCTGCTGAAAGTCAGGATGGAGAGACCCCGAATGATACTCATTGCTCCAGACTGGCCACGCCAGCACTGGTACCCACTACTAAGGAACATGGCCCACGGCCCACCATGGATTTTACCACAAATTCCTCATCTGCTCACACAACAAGACAGTCAGATTTTACACAGCCAGCTCAAAACCTTAAATTTGGCTGCATGGCAAATCACCTAAGCAACCAGCCAGCTCCTCTTTCACAAGCTGTTATGGATGTCATTTTGGAGGCCAGGAGGCCCAACACAAGAAAAGCCTACTCAGACAAATGGAAAAGATTTTGCGCCTGGAACCAAGCTAAAGGCCAAAATACCCTTCAGCCGGACATACCTCAGATTCTACAATATTTAACTGAGATGTTACACAAAGGACTTTCTTTTTCATCTATTAAAATCCACGCCTCAGCTATTTCAGCTCACTACAACACGGATCCTCCCTTATTTTCACATCCACTTCTAAGGCAGTACCTCAGAGGGGCCAAAAACATTAGGCCTCCCAGGACAGCACCAACACCAACTTGGGACCTCAACTTTGTTCTGGAAAAACTTACGCTGCCACATTTTGAGCCAGCTTTTTCAGCTGATTTAAAGTTTATATCATGGAAGACTGCCCTGCTGCTAGCAATTACTTCAGCCAGAAGAGTCTCAGAGCTACAGGCACTAATGGCAGTAGAGCCTTTCCTCATTTTTCATCAAGACAGAGTTTCTCTACGAACAAACCCCTCCTTTATGCCAAAGGTGGTATCCAGTGTGGCTCTAAATCAAACCATCCACTTACCCACCTTCTTCCCAAATCCACAGAACAAAGGAGAAAGACTCCTGCACTCCTTGGACATCCACAGGCAACTACGTTACTACTTGGATAAAACTAAGGTTTTCAGAAAATCTGACCAGCTTTTTGTATCCTATGCTACAGCATCACTAGGAAAGGCTATCTCAAAACAGACCATTTCCAAATGGATAGGACATTGCATACGTTTTTGCTACACCCATCATGGAAAACCAGTCCCTGCTAGCATAAGGCCCCACTCCACCAGGGCAGCAGCTACATCTACAGCCTTCCTCAGGGGGGTGCCAACCAAGAATATTCTGGAAGCTGCAACATGGAGTTCAGTACACACCTTCACCAAACACTATCACTTACCACTTTACTCTAAGTCTAGAGCTGGCTTCGCCACTGCAGTTTTGCAGGGCCTTCTAGCCTCCTCTAACCCTGTTTGACTCCACCTCCCATCCTTAGCTTTGGGATTCAACCCAAGTGTGATGACTGCAGCAGGGTAACACGATGAACATAGTACAGTTTTGTACCTACCATAAATGTAGATGTTCGAGTGTATACCCTGCTGCAGTCCAGGTTACCCTCCCTCCATCCCCTCTGACCTAACTGAAACCTTTCAATATCTTAAAATCTGATACAACCTTTCTGGTGTGTTTGCTTATAGCTGGAAGGATGTTTTGTTTGTGCTAAACTTTTATTATTGGTACTATCTACTGACCACCTTTTGGGGGGGGGGGGCAACTGACATCTGGGGCAAGAAAAACTGAAGAAAATGGTGTCTGATGCCTCTTATATACCCCTGGTGCACTGACGTCAGGGAAGAAGTGACAGCAACCGACGCCGGACCAAGACTTTGGAATTCGGGCCGACTGTGGGACCACCTGACGGCAGGATAACACAAGTGTGATGACTGCAGCAGGGTATACACTCGAACATCTACATTTATGGTAGGTACAAAACTGTACTTTTCTGAGCTTCAAGCTCTGTCTGCCGTGCCTCCGTATTTGGTTTTCCATTAGGATAGGATTTCCCTCCGTACTAACCCTTCCTTCTTACCTAAAGTGGCATCTGAAGCAAACATAAACCAGTCCATTAATCTGCCCGGTTTCTTTCCCAACTTCCAAAATAAAGGTGAATACAAACTCCATTTGTTAGATGTTCATAGACAGCTTTGTTTTTATCTTCATAGAACAAAGTCTTTCCGCAAGACTGACCAATTGTTTTTTTTCCTTTTCAAAGCGTTTATGGGAAAAGCTATTTCTAAAGTTTCTTTAGCCAGATGGATCACTCTTTGCATTTCATATGCCTACAAAGCAAAATGTTTATCTCCTCCTGGTATAGTTAAGGCTCACTCTACCAGGTCCATGGCGACTTCTGCTGCTTTTTGGTCCAGGGTACCTTTGGACGATATTTGTGCAGCAGCGGCATGGGCCAATTGACATACCTTCATTTCCCATTACAAATTGGATCGGATTTCGAGGGGTAGAGCATCCTTTGGCTCTGCGGTGCTCAGGAATATCCTTCCATAAGGGCCTCCCAGGATCGGAGTAGCTGGGGACTCTGTCCCACAGGTTGCAGATAAAATGAAGTTAACTACTTCAGATAAAGAAGTTATGTACTCACCATAACATTCCATCTGAGTAGTTATATTTCGTTTTCCTGCAACATTCCCTCCCTCCCTCCATCCCCCGGACCTTATCCTGTTTTCAGGTTGGTTATTGGGTTGGGTTGCATATATATTGTTAGTTGCAGCAAACTCGATCTGAGGGAAGATGGGAGATGGTATGGCATTATGGGTAAGGGGAGGAGCTTGGAGCAGATACTAGAAAAAAGTTGCTGGCTCGGATCCGATATATATACCCACAGGTTGCAGAAAAATGAAGTATAACTACTCAGATGGAACGTTATGGTGAGTACATAACTTATTTTTTTAATCATACTGACTGAGGTAAAGACTAAGGCACAGATCTGAAGGTATCCTGGTTAACAAAATATTTTTAAAACACTTGTCCAGAATGTACCTAAAGCTTACAGGTCTAAAACTGTGCAAAGTACTTGCAGTTGCTACCCTTGAGAAAAGGAATAACTATTGCTGACCATCATGACTCAGAGATGGTGTTTAAGGGGAGAATAGTGTTTCAGCTTTAAGAAAATGGTCCATGTGGCCTTGCAGTGAGTCAAGCTTTATATTACTCAGTGCTGGGAAAACTTGTTTATAAGTAGTCAACAACTCAGAACTCCTCCTAGCTAAACTCAAACTCAGCGGCAAAAAGTCAGTCAATGTTGTCACATGTTATATACCACCAGGTAATAACATCCCTACCCTGAAAGCCTTCCTGCCAAAACCTACCCCAGGAAACCATCATCCTCGGTGATTTTAACATAGATTGGAATACCTGCTCAGCCGTTAGCCCCACCAATCATGTCAACTTCTACAATTTCTCAAGTTATTCAAGCTAGCACTAGACTAAGTAATGCAACAATCAAAGAAAGCCTCCTAGACTGGATTCTAATAAATAGGACCAACACCTCATACCATGCAGGCATCCTCCCGGACTCCCTCAGTGACCATCAACCCACCTTATTAAAATTCAAAACGCAGACCAACCCTACCCCCAGATCACTAACAACCCGTAACATAAAAAACTTTGATCCCAATAAATTCAAACTTGAGCTAAAACACCATAGTTGGAACATACTAAAAATATTATCCCTAGAAAAAGCCATAAACTATTTCAGTAATGCCTTCCTAGAAATCCTAAATGCCCACGTTCCAGCTCGGACCACTAAACTCAAAACAAAAACAGCCCCCTGGCTTACCAGGGAGACTAAAAAGAGAATTTTCAAAAGGAACAAAGCGTAGTATATCTGGAGAGCCACAAAACCCCCAGCAGCTAAGGTACAATTCGAAAAACTCAAGAAATGAGACATGAAAATCAGTTCTCCTAGATAAAAAGAACTATTTCCTAGAGCTACAAAACCAGCATCAAAATAACTCCCAAGATATTCTGTGCAGAAATAAACAACTTACTTCACCCTGGCAGACCCGCCACCCCATCCCTACCAACTATGTCAAAAGGCTGCTAACCAAACTTAAACCTACCACACTAGCAGCTGATGGGTTACCCGCTGAATTCCTTCAATTGGCTGCTAATTAACTTGCCTTCCCTATACCCATCCTAGTAAACAGATCTGTGTCAGAAACCTCAGTACCAGCCATCTAGAAGATCACCTATGTTATCCTCCTCCATAAAGGTGGAACCTCCACCGACCTCACCACCTATCGTCTCATAACCATTCTCTCTCCACTAGCTAAAATACTGGAGAAATGCATACTCCACCAACTTATGCCATACCTACTTAACCAACTTCTCTCTCCTACCTAGCATGGATTTAGGCCACCTCATAGCACAACCACTGCCCTACTCTCCTTCACAAACCTCATCAACCAAAACAAACACACAGGCAAACTAACCTCTGCCATATTCATGGACCTGTCTAAGGCTTTTGATATTGTCAACCATCTTAAACTATTACAAGCCCTTACTGACATTGGCCTAAGTAACCAAGCACTAGCTTGGTTTAAAACTATATACAAGGAAGACAACAAGCAGTATGGTGGGACAATAACCTACCCTCACTGCTACCCATCACTACAGGAATCCCACAAGTTTCCATTTTAGGTCCCCTCCTATTCTTTTTCACCAGTAATCTTCACGGCATCTGTCAAGATGCAGCAGTCATACAATACTCTGATGATTCTGTGCTTGTCTCTTCAGCCAATGACTCTCAGAAACTTCTCTCTATAACCCCAAAAGCCTTCCATACCACTAAAACCTGGTTTCTTAACAAACAGGTAATACTAAATCTCCAAAAAAATAAATTGTTGTTTTTACACCCAACAAATCTACCACAATGCCCATCCCATTTAATATAGTCTCCGGAGATGGCACCATAATCTCCCCTGACACTCACTAAATTGCTAGGAGTTACCATTGATAGCAACCTCAAATGTGATCAACATATAAACCAAACCATTAAAAATATCCACAAAAAAACTGGTCAGTCTATATAAAAATAAACCTTTTTAACACAGCATGGTGGGATAACAATTGCTCAGGCTCACCTTCTTTCCATCCTGTTCTATGCCTCACGCATTCTCACCAATTTACCCAAAACCGAAATTGCCAAACTCAACACTTGTTACAATCAAATTGCAAAATTTGCAACTGGTGCCCCCTACCATGCCCACCACTGTCATTCCCTAAAACAACTTGACTGTCTTGAATTCCCTAATCTCCTAAACTGTCATCAACTGTCCTTTGCCCACAATCTCCTGTTATTCCTAGACAAAACCCCATCTGTGGCTAATCTATTAGAACCACAAACTAAAACCAGACAACTCTGCTCTAGTAACAAAAAACTAATCAAGGTCACAAAAACCAACAACACAGCAGGGGACTCCCTCTTTCCTAACTACATAGGCAAAATTTGGAACTCCCTACCCACCTCTATTACTTCAGCAGTTTCAAAGGCCACAAAGTCTGCTCTTCACTTTTTCCCTTAGAACTGTTCTAAATCTCAAAATAAGCACTCTATTTTCATTCTAAAGCCCTGCAGTTGCTCGTATAAGTAATCTTATAAGTAAGCACTAATAAACTAAAGCACTACACCCTCTTATACTCCCTTTAAATACTTGGCTCCCTATTGGTCCTTTTTGATCAGTCAAATAGTAGTTCCTTATACTATTCTGGCATGTCCAAAAGTCAGTTTCGGGTTTACTCTCCAGTCCAGCTGGTGAATCTGGGAATCTTGAGGCAATGTTACAACTGCCTTATGTACACAGACCACCCTCTCCTCCTCCCAACAAGCTCAAATATATGTGAGAGATGCAACTATATAGCCAAACTGGAGGCTGAGCTCTCTCAACCCAATACTGGCGCAGTCAGTCAGGAGGAGAAGGTAACCACACACACCACAAATCCAGTCTCACATAGACCTATCGCAACAGAAAACCAAACACATAAGCACACAAAAACATACTCTGAGGCTCTAAATAAAAATTTGCCCAAGCAGCAGAGACCTCCAAAGCAGAAATCCAAGCAACCGTTACCCCACAACAATACCCACGTATCACATAGTTCACAAAGTCAGTGTGCCACACAGTCACAGACCTTAAGGCTAAACAACACACCTAATACACTTGTAATAGGTGACGCTATTGTTAGACACACTGACGTCCCACTCACCAGGCTGAACAAGGAGAAGGTCACTGTAAGCTGCCTGTCGGGTGCCAGGATCTGCCACATAACACAAGCACTCAGGTCACTCCAAAGCAAGTACAAATATGACTCCATCATTGTCCATGCTGGTGTGAATGACCTGATACATACCTCCCTAGACTACATGAAAAGAGACATAGAGGAGCTCTCTGATCATGTAGCCCAGGCCGGTATGACCCTGACCTTGAGTAGCATCTTACCCTCACCAAGAATGATGCCACAGTATAAAGACAAAATGATAAATTTTAACAATTGGCTAAAGTATTGGTGTCATTTAAAGGGGATCCAGTGTCTGTCAGCCTGGGGTGACGTGCTCGACAAGCCTCATTGCTTCGCTAGGGACGGCTTGCACCTGTCACCCCTGGGCTTTCGAATACTGGCTAAGGCTCTTGCCACCCCCATAGTGCCTTTTTTAGGCAAGGCTCAAAAGACAAACCCACCTTCATAGACAACACAAAGAAAAAGAAACTAAGGGTAATGCTGCTCAACTCCAGAAGTCTAAACCTCAAGATGCACACACTCTAGGCTCTCCTCATTATGGAGAATATCGATATCTGTGCAGTAACAGAAACCTGGTTCAAGGCTCCCGAGAGCACCCCAGCACTACCAGGATGGTTCTCGTAGTTCTCAGCGCCAAGTAACCCCGGTCGAAGATCCAAGGAGCTTTCTTCATATTGACTACTTGAAGAAGTCACTACTTCAAGACTTCTGCCGCGTAAGGACCTCAAGTCATCCTCTTAGGTCTACCAGAGCCGTCAATCACTAATTAGCATTTTCCTCAGTCTTTCTTGCGCTTTCTAACCAGGCAGACCTCTCTCGCAACTGCCAGACCTGTGCTTCCAGCAGTTACTACTACGGCAATGCTAACTGCCTCAACCTAAAAAGCTCAAAACCCGTTGGTTTCTCTTTCTTAGCCAGTGCCGACATTTTGCGCCTCATATACTGTTTAACATCGGATGTGCCGACTACCCATCAATAAAATTGCTAAAAACTACTTGCTTCACGGTCAGCCTCACGGTCCGCAACCCGTTCGGTTAACGCTTCCTAGTGTCACCAAGTTCCGAAAAACGCCAAGAAGGACGGTGAACATTCAGCGAATCCATGACTTGCCTAAAGGGCTCCTGCTACGCTGCCAGAAACCGCAATTGTCGAAAAGCATAAAAACTGCACATCCACGGTCCCTACTTTTCGGCGAAACACCCCCCCCCTCTACTCCATGATTGGTGATCTACCCAAACTCCTGCAAGCGGTCTGCAGGCGGCGAATCCATCTAATCTGCCAGCTGCCTGGCTAAAGCATGCCTGTTAAGCAGACCTTGCCTAGGCAACTTCACAGTTGCCTACTCTGGCAGACCATCCAAAGATTTGTCTCTACCCAACAATCCCACCTGCTGGGCCCAGACTTATCATCTCAGTGAGGCCTCCCCAGCCCCCAAAAGAGCCCCCCTGCATAGCCCTCTGTTAAGTCTGCGGACATTCACAGACCAGCCAGGACAATCCAGAGGCTCCTTTTCTACCCTAATATATTGAAGACTCCGATGCTGCTCCTTACCCACCAGCTGCCTCTCAGGAAACAGATTTTACCTAGAATGCCTTTAACCATGAGAGAACAATTGATGATTCAGGGACAAGATTTCAAGATTTCACCAGCCAGAGGCTCCTTTTTCTACACTTGAAGACAAGACCCAGCTTATCATTCCTACCTCTCTCTACCAGTGTTGATGATTTTAGGAAATGTGATGTTTTGCCTCCTGACTGATCAATAACCAGATGCAAAATTTCTCCAGATCAGAAAAAGTTTTAGGACTTGCAACCCACACAACTTGGGCCCTTAGCTATACCTCCTGTACTGCTATAAAGGGATGAGCCACACCAGAGCCAAACCCTATTCCTGATTCTTTACTTCAGCAGCCTCCAAGAGATGGGGGAGAGATGGGACACCTCTGCTACTCTCTCAGCACCTCAGCTAGAGCTTCAGTTTCATCCTTTTTCATATGATCAGTTTATGCTGGAATACTTGATCAAAACTGTAAAACTGTCCTCTGATGAATCCTTCATAAAAGAAGAATGTTAGAAATAACATCCAACAGGTTAGTAACCATTCCTTAAAATGTAGCTGTCGGATCTGGGAAAATTGGCTACTATTATTTGGATTCACTGGACTAAAACACTGAGGCATGCATATCCTTAATGAGCAAGCCTTAGCCAGCAATGGTGAATTACATCAGTTGCTAGATGCATAGATGCTAAATGCTAGTTGCTATGGTACACTGGAAAACCAGCAGGTTATGAAGAAAGAAAATGCAAGAATAAGAAAATCTACACAAAATCTTAAGCAAGCATTACGATTTCAACCCAAGGTTTAGCAGGAACTGGCTATGGAAAAGACAAGTCCTCCACAAAAATTGGTCCTTTCCAGACTCCACAATATCAAAGGCAGAAATCAATCCAGAGGAGGCAGATTTCTTACAGGAGGAGGCAAGTGGGTAGGCAGGAACTGTGGCAACACACAACCACCTTTCAGACACACCCAAATCCCAGGGGCGAGACTCTGACACAGAGACTGAAATCAGCAAATAGCAGCACCTTTAGAGGCGACATTTAGCCTTAAATTGCTAAGGCACAACAACAAATTGGCAAGCCACTGCAACAGCACAATCACACTGACTTGGCTCTATACACCACCAGGGCACCTTACCAGTACCACACCTACACCAAAAAAACCTTCTTATCAAAAAAGAATAGGCAAAAAACAGCCAAGACAAAAAGTTAATAAAGAATAGAGGAAGGCTACGAAATACAAAGGACACCTTACCAGTAAAAACCAAAACCAAAGTTCCAAATCAACTTGGAAGCTCAAAAAAGAGGAGACCTATTAACAAAGAAACCGTCTTAAACACAAACATCAACATCATTGTCCCAAAAATGCAAACTCAGACTCTTACCAAAAACAGAAAGAAGAGTTGGAGAAAGGACCTAGGCATTCCTAAATCAGATCCAAGTACATCATAGATAGAAATCCCAGAATTCACCAAATTCGCAGAAGAGGTTCCCTCAAATTGCAGATGCAGCCCTTAGTCTTCTTAAAGCATTCAGATTGCAATCAATTACGTCTACTTATCGCCTGGCCGCACTGCAATGCCCAGTAAATCAAAGGATCGAGACGTATCAATTTTAAACAAAACCAACACAATGACAGCAAATTTACATTTACAACATGACAACTGCTTGCTACATACACACCACTGCAGACTACAGACATTTACACAATCCATATCACAGGAATCACCATTACAATGGGACAACAAAGGCAGCTGACAACAGGACACAAAAGGTCATTTACAACACAAAAGCAAAACTTCTAAGTGGCATTACAAAAGCAAAACAACACAACTCCTCAGCAAGAAAGTTCTTACAAACTAATTGGACGAAGAAAACTTATGGCATTCCTAACTGACTGCTTGAAAAAAATACACTCATGTATTATAAAATGGCATCATGCCAGCTCTTTAAACCACTAGCCTAACAGAAAAGAAGAAAATAGCAAGAAAACAGCTGCAAAACAGGAGCCACATGGATCCCATGCATCCTAGCTACAGTGGTACCTAAAATTTGGTCTCCTACAGAGGGTGGCTTAGACCCAGGCACAACCATCCAGCACAACCACAATCACAGCGGGAGGGCTCCCACATATGGACAAGCCCATCTTAGGACAAACAACCTTGACAAAGCCAAGCAATCTACAAGGCTGCTAAGACCCTGGGACCAAGGCACACCACCAAACCATGCAAACAAGGTCAAAAAGAAATCAGACAGCTGCACCACATACACCAAAAAAAGAAGGCTGGCCATAACCCTGCACATCAAAAACATCAGAATGTTCCACAACAGACTGGCTTTGGACCTGGACAGACAACACTCTAGTCATGTTGACTTTGGGACCTTTTGGATTTGGCAAACAGTTACCCTGTAGAATGACTTTGAACCTGGCAAACACCCTAGCAGACATGTTAAGCAGAACCACCGCAATATTTGGATGATGCTCTAATGCAACGACATCTTGTTAAGCAGATCCACAGAAATGCCATTGCCCAAAAATAAATCTATTATTATCAATCACCCAATCACAAAACTCATGGGGAATACCACAAATATTATTCTTGCATGGCACTGCCTAATACCTATCCTTTGTGGCACAGGATGCCAGCATATGCATTCCTGAAACTCAAATGATACAAGGTACTACTGAAAATCAAAGAGGATACAAAGAGGATAATTCCCTTAGCTCAAAGGTACTACTGACAACACTGGTACCCATTGCTGAGGATCCTGATATTAGCTCCGAATTGTCCAATCCAACACAAACCTAATTTGACTCAGAACAACAACTAGGAGTAAATGTGGTACTGACTGCCATGCAGCCTGGACTAACTCAGAAACTTCACATAGCAGCAACTACCAAAACTTTGCAACTGACTGCCTATGGAGACCTGAAACAAAAAGACTTAGACCTTGAACAAGGAGGAACATGACAAGATGGAAAAGTTGAAATTTATGAAAAAAGAAGGAACTATGAATATTAGACGAAAATAGTTGTTGGAAACACTACACAAAGAGGGCAGATGTATTCTGGAGTAAGATATCCTATTCCTCCTATTTCATACCTGTTGCAGCAGCTATTACACAGGCCTGTTTATGGCAGAGCTCCAAGATCAGTTCCTCAGAGGGATCAAGAATGTAAAACCTCCTGGATCAGAAGCATCCTCAGCCAGGCACTTCCTCAGCAACACAGAATGTAACACTCCTCTTGAAACCACCATTAACAGCATGGGACAACCTTGAACCAGCAGCAAACCAGCAACTCCTCCGTTTGAACTGGCAAAAACAGAGGTGCAACACCTGTCATACCTCAGCAAGGAGGGCACCAACTACAGGCCTAAATAAGGAGATAGGCAGGCATGGCAGTGCTCAAGATAGGTAGGTCCATTCCTAAGGTGGTATCGAGAGATACAGGGTGTTATGAGAATCAATCCTGTCTTTTTGTTTTCACAATCCACCTACCTACCTTTTATCCCCTGCAATCACCTACAAAAGACCGCTGCCACCAGAACACTACTAGACTGCTTCTATAACTTGGATAACAAAAACCAAAAGAAACAGAAAAACTGAGCAGCTTTTTAACAGACCTAAGGGAAGGAAAGGCAGGAAAATGCAACAGGCAGGGAAACAAAGGAAATTAAAACAGATTAGGAAATTCAATACCATTCTACGCAGGAAACCAATTTAACAGAACTATAGACCTCATTCTCAAAGACACAAGCCACTACCACAGCTTTCTTCACACAGCTACTACCAGGACTTTTGACGAAGTTTTGGACAAGGGTACATACATTTGCTATACATTTACCTTTACCTCTCTTTGCCCCGAAAGCAGGGTTTGGGATCCTGTGTACTGCATAGGGATCCTAACTACTAATTTTTTCCTTTTCCTCCCTACCATTTTTTTTATAATTTTTCCCCCATTTTATTGGTATTCTAGCAGATGCATCCATGAGAGATAGTGTAGTTTTGGTACCTACCATAAAATGTAGATGTCTATAATGATGAGCAACTGAATCACTGCAGTCTACCCTCCTTCCCTCTGTGGTACCCCTAGTACCTGGGTACCCCCTAGCTGGGGGCTGGGGAGTCTCTTCTGTATTTGTTTGTGTATATGTATATGTACATACATGCTTTTGTTTGTGTTTGCCTTTTTTTTTTGGAAACATTGGCATTTATCCAAAAACTTTAGCAGGGGCAGAGGGCAACTGGCATCTGGGGCAAGAACACTGAGAAAAGTGGTGTTGCCTGATGCCTTTATACCCCAGCAGAGCAGAGAGGTGAAGGGTGAAGTCAGCGAAATCAGTCAGCCGGACTTGACTCCGACCCGGCCGGACAAGGGCTGCCTGACGGACAACCAACCCATTTGTTATGACTGCAGATGCTATCCAGTTCGGACATCTACATTTATGTTAGGTACAAAACTGTACTTTATACCTCATACCATGCTTTTCGGCCCCAAAATTCGGACCGAACCACAAAAGGAGGGGGAGTATCCATATTCATCAAAGATACCCACACATCCAGGTTAGTGGCACTGCATGAAGCATCGGAGAACATCCATATGCAACTAACAGTGGGCAAAACTGCCTTTCAGTTTGTAGCCTGCTACAGACCACCCTCCCAAATTCAGGAACCCCACTCTGCTTTCCTGAGAACACTGGAGAATATGAATGTCTCTCCAAACACCATTATATTGGGTGACTTCCAACTACCCAAATGTAGACTCAAGCCCCAACACCCTAGCCCAACGGTTCCTAGAATTTATAAACTCAAGTGCTATGGAACAACTGGTCACCACTCCCACAAGAGGGGAAAACATATTGGACCAGATCATCACCAACATGAGGACTCTGTGTTCCATACCAGAGGTATACCCCTCATTGGTAAGATCTGACCATAAATTAATCTCACTGGACATCCATATCCCGTCCCCACCCCCAGCCAAGGAAACCACGGTGAAGAACTTCTCAAATGCAAACTTCACACTTCTCAAAACCGAGGTGGAATCCTTCAAAGCCCCCGGGCCAGTGGAAAATACGGCCCAAACTGCAGAATCCTTTACAAACGCTTTCTGTGGACACCTACAAGAATGCATGGATCGTGCTATCCCAAATAAAACCAAGACTCATTCCTCCAAAGGCAGGAGACCTGTCTGATGGACCCCAGCCATAAATAAGCTATACAACAGAAGGAGGAAGCTACTACATGATAGAGCAAAATCCCAAAAAGGGAAGGCATCTCTGATCAGTACTAGCAAGAAACTACGATCCTTCATAAAATCATGTAAGGCCAGCTTCGAAAGAAAAATTGCACAAGATGCTAAAGATAATCACAAGGCCTTCTTTAGTTATGTCAGGAACCTGGGTGGCAACTCCCAGATATGCTCTGAGTTAGTTCAGAATGACAAAAAATACACTGAACACACAGACATTGCCAACATCCTGGCAGACAGGTTCAGTGCAAACTCCCCCCCCCTTCCTCCCCAAAAGAACAAATGTCTATCCCAACAGAGTGTAGCCTCCCTGACATCACAGATGCACAGGTGAGAGCTGCCCTCTCCAAAGCAAAAAAACACAGCATCAATGGGGACCGAACGGTGTCCCGGGCTGCGTCTTACACGAACTCCAAGAAGAACTGAACCCTCACATAGTCACTGTTCAATCTCAGCCTTAGTACAGGATATGTACCCAAGGAATGGCATACAGCAACAGTGGTCCCACTCCACAAAGGTAGTGCCACAACGGACCCCGGAAACTATCACCCTATAAGCCTGACTAGCATGGTCTGCAAAGCTATGGAGCGTATCATCATGAAACTCATAAACAAAGACATTGGGAACCTCCAAACACTGGATCCTACCCAATTCGGCTTTGTTAAGGGCAGATCTTGCCTCTTGAACCTGGTCGACTTCTTTGAAACAGTCACCATGGCCATAGATGAAGGGAAGGTAGTCCACACAGCCTACCTGGACCTCGCAAAAGCCTTCACCACAATACCCCACTCGGGCATCATAAATAAGCTCACCAGCTTAAATATCAACCCCTATGTCATAAGATGGGTTACAAACTGACTTAGGGATAGAACCCACATGGTCAGAATTGCAGGTGCCATGTCAGACTCTAAACCGGTTACAAGTGGCGTCCCACAAGGCTCAGTCCTGGGACCTCTCTTGTTCGGTATATATTTCTCTGAGGTACAGGCTAACATGGGAGGACTATGGCTGACCAAGTTCGCAGATGACTGCAAACTGGGTGCCATAATCGACTCGCCGACTCACACAAGCATCCTCCAAAAGGGTCTCACAGAGACGGATAACTGGTGCCAGAGCCATGGCCTAAAGCTAAATGCCAAAAAGTGCATAGTCATCCTCTTTGGGGAAAAACAAAGTGCCCACAAATTACCACATAGGTGGTAATCCATTAAGTATGGAAGAAGTAATTAGGGATTTGGGGACTCAAGTAGATAGCAATCTCTCCTTTGACAATCACATTGCCAAAGTGGTTAGAAAGACCTTCTATATAGCCCACCTTATTACGAAAGGGTTCACATCTAGATCGAGAGGTCATTGTGCCCCTCTGCTTATCACTCATCAGGCCCATAATTGAATACAATGCCCCATTTGGGATGTACCTTACCCGACACCTGCAGCAACTGGAAAGACCCCAAAAGTACCTTACCAAGAGGATCAAGGGACTCAAACAGATGCCCTACGCAGTTAGGCTAAAGAAACTCCAGCTCTACTCAGTTGCTTACCGCCTACTCAGAGGCGATATGTGCCTGACGTATAAAGCCATGTCCAACCCAGAATTAATGGACATGCTCCACCTCAGGAAATCCAAATCCCTTAGAGCTACACGCTCCAGGGACTTAAACCTCAGCACAGAAATAAATAGGACATGCTGAAGGGACAGATTTATATTCCAGAGGCTCCCCTCACTCTGGAACAAAATCCCAATTCATGTTAGGCAGAGCCCCTCAATGACCCTCTTCAAGAGAAATCTTGACGAGTGGATGGGAGATCTTAGGTTTACCCCTGGGATCTCTTCTGTGTCCCTACTAGACAGAGGCACCGTAAACTAATCTCAAAAGGGCTATCTTCTGTGACCTACTATACAGAGGCACAGTCAACTAATCTAAAAGGATGGTGAAAGCCAAACACACTATGGCTAGGCTTATAAATGCCCTAGGGCAGATAGCCTAGTTTCAGCCTATGAACCTATTTAAAAGACTCCTGAAAGAACACATAAAGCGCTCATGGATTTGCACATGTTCCCCACCTGGCTGACCTTCCCACCTCCCGCCTCCTGCTTTCTCCTACCCACTAACTTCAGCATAATCTCCAACGAATGCACCCTTTATGGCTTCCTCCCAGTTCCAACTCTAATACTACCCCTTAGTTTAACACTCGCATATCACTGCCAGATCACTATGCTTATCTATCCACTAACTTTTCTCACTCTATACCTCTACTCTTACTAGATGCTTAGCTATTACACTTTCCTGCTTCTCAGACATAATCTACTATTCAGTTAACCAACTCTGTCCCATCTCCTGTTACTATACTCTCTACTGACCTACCTGGCCAACATGTTCAGTATTTGACTTTATAAAACCCTAATGCTACCCCTACTCAGTGTTCACCATTATGTAATGCCTGAACCTAAAACTGAAAGTATGTGTACAGTCTACGTAATTATGTTAAATCTTAAGCTTCTTTGTGTTGACACTGATCTATGTTAAGTTTATTACTAGCTATTTTAACCTGAATTTTATTTTACTTGTCAATGTTAAGTCTGCTACTATCTATGTAAATTTGAATGCTTATGTATACCTTATAATTTTGCTTGAATTAAACTGTGGAGCTTTTCTCCCTGGGCCTCTGCTGAAAATTATCAGACTTTCCCAGTCAACAAATGTTAAATAAAACAAATAAACCTAATGTCAGCTTTGGTTTTGTATAGTGGTTCTAGTGGCAGTAGCAAGAAAATTCATCAGTATTTTTCTTGTCATGGATAGCAGTGTCATCAGTTTTTAAAGTAATTTTTTTCAGCAACTTACTCATATGGGTTTTAACTTGCTTAAAGAATGATTCTATTATCTGAGGTGTAATGGTGTGACTATGTTTCATGTTTTGCCTTGACCAAACATACCACCCTCTTAAGCTGATGTAATACTTTTATCTTTTAATGTTTTTACTTGATGAAAGTTTTCTTATGCCCAGTAATGTTTCTGTTTTATTCATTTCTGAATAGTTCTACTACACCAGTTGTGATCAAACTTTTTGAGCTCAACTTTGTGTTGTTAGTGGGAACACAAATTTTGTTCTTTTTTTTTATTAAGTCATATCTCAGGATAAAGATATTGCTTCAGAGTACAAATTTTGTTTCCAATTCCAGTACTGCAGTTCATTATTAATGATATAGTCAGTTTGTGAAAAGTCTGTCCTGGTCTAACACCAGAGCAGTCTGCTTATTACCCAGTTATGTTTCCTACGTTGCTATATTCTGGGCATACACATCAGACTTTCCCCAATTCAATTAATATAGAGTATTTTTTACTCCTGTAGTAAGTACTCAGTGCTTCTTCCAAAAGAACGTTGGCCTTCATGGTTGAAAAAAAATAGATGTTCATCATGGTCGATGTTACAGTATTAAGTCTGTGCATTCCTGTCATGCTGAAGCCCATGGCCGGCCCAAATACCAGAGTGTCTCACCCCCCTCAGCCGGCAGACAGCCTTTGCTTCTGACATCAAGATGTCTGTGGTATAAAGGTTTGTCGGACAGCACCATCATCGGTTCTTTCTCACTTTTTTAGTCCATTGTACAAGACCACATTTGTGACTGTTGTCAGTCAATCGGTCAGCTTGAACTACCAGAGTATTCAGATACGTTTTCCACTCAGGATCTTTCTCATCTTAACTTTTTTGTTTTAAAAAGTCACTAACTGCTTTTCCTGTAGGAAACAAATCCTCCACAAAGACATCCAGTGATATTGCTTATTCTGTTTTGGAACTCAGCATGACATGCCTATCTGCTGCTTTTGTATTAGATTCAACAACAAAACCAGTAAACCTGGGGCTGAATCCCTTTAACAGCATTTGGAATCTGGTAGGGCTAGGCCTATGCACGATATGGCTTCCACTGCTTCCCAGGCTGTCATTTCAAAAAACAGACATGCCTGAAGGAAAAGGATATGTGGGAGGGTAACCACATCTCCATGTCTGACTTCACCTGATCCAGATAAGGTGGGAAGTGCCTTTCCAGCCTGCCTAGTCTGGTGCCTGTTAGGCCAGAGTCTTCTGGAGCATTCCATCTGGAGGTCACCATGACTTCAGTCCAGTTCTCATGCACTAACAACAGATTTTCAGAGGGATTAGAAGCTGCCAAGATGGTCAAGACTGCCAACACCAAGGGTCTGGTGACCGAGAGAGTGGGCGATATTCCCTTGATAGTAGTTTGGAAGGAATTACAAGGGACCTGGATCAAGGTCATGGACACTCGCCCACGACCCAAGGCCTTGTCATCCACCCTCAATAAAGCCCAAGACCACAAACCAAAAAAGCAGGTGCGTTTGCACCAGGCAGTGCTGCCGGAGTCTCCCTTCCTTCTCAACACAAGTCTCTCCAGAGGACCTAGTTAGGTTGGAAGAAGACTTCATTGACTTCTTGAAGTCTAGGCAGCCTACCCTGAAGAAGGAGCCTGAGACAGGACTCCCCCCAAGAAAGAAATGGGACACATCCCCCAAGGAGATGCAGATTCCTTAGAGTCTGGTGATGAGCAGGAACTTGTCTTTGTAGAACATCTTCCCCCGAGCAGTTTGCGGATTATGACTCTGAAGACACCTTGTTCTTCACTTTGCCCCATGAGAACTTGTATCTTTTTGGGATACCCTTTGTAGGATGAAGAATTCCTTTAACAGTGAGTCCAGGGAATTCTCCCAGGCCCAAGCTAACTATAGAAAGTTGCTGAGCCTTCCTGCCCCTAGACCCCTGACTATACCTTCAGTCTGCAAAAGTCTTGAATGGTGTGTTTGCAGACTGATTGCCTTCTTCCTGCCCCCAGGAAACCTGATTGCTTTTATAGGATGCTTGAGTCCCACAGGCATCTCTATATAGAGCCCAGTGGTAGAGCCAATTGTGGTGCCTGTGGAATCCACCAAGGTATCATCTGGACATGCATAAAAAGTATCCCTTGTAAAATGATAGGTAGACTAATGGACTGATTTGGCAAGAAGACATACACCCAAACCACTGTGGCCATGAGAGCTCTGAACTGACAATTTTGTGTGCTCAAATACCTTGGTTCAGTTTCAGGAACCAATAAAAGCTAATTCAGAGGGGATACAAAATTAAAAGCCTCCAGAGAGGCATCCAGAAATTGGATGAAGCTATAACGATCTCTGGCTTGTGAACCAGTTTTCTGTATTCTGCAAATTATTCCAGCCAGTGTTTGGGGTTTCTGGAGGGATTGGGCTTGTTATTACATCAGTTTATGTAGTAAATTTTAGGGTAGTGATTTTCTTTTCTTCACATTTCTGAAGTAATTATTGCTGAAAAAAAACATGCTTAAAACCTAACAGTTTGGAAAAAAATGACAATCTTTTCCCAGTCTTGTATTTTTGGCTGTGATTTGGCTAGATGGTGACTTAATAGCTGGAGGAATTAATTTTGATACATTGTCTTTCAACAGATGTTCAGTGTCATAACATCAAAGTGACATGTTAGAAAGCTGTCTTCTGATGAAGATGAAAAGACATATGATGTAGATCAGTGCCATGGTATGTAGAGAGAAAGCCCTGACTACAGCCCAGATGACAAAGTTCAGTTAGCAGCTCGGGTGTCTCAAGTACTGGCAGGAAAGGATAGGTGCGTCCATCTGGGGGGGGGGGGGGTTGGGGGGTTGGATGCATATGGACGTACCTTGTGGGCAATCCCAATGGATGCAAGGAGAGGACATTATCCTAAAGGGGAAACAGTGGGATGCATTGGCTGAGCCACCACAAAGGTGTGATAGTACACCAGCTTCTACCCTTTGCACAGCCATTCCATAGATGTCTACGAGTGTGTACTGGGGAAGGTAGGTCATGTAGCAATGTACTACTACCCCAATAGCCTCAATGTTATTACTGGACCTAAGCATGTGTCAAAGTAGCAAAGGTAGGAGATCCTGGTTGACCTGATAAATGAGGATGGTCCTGGGGGCAGGTGATTTGTCAGGTGAGATCAACAAAAAATAATCCTCCTTGATCTGTCTTGTATTTAACTTTTTAACCAGGAGGTCTTACTGATCCATAAGAAAGACTGTTGTAGTGGTTTATAGTTTTAACTTGTAAAGTTCCAGGGAGGAGTAGAATAAATTCCTTGGATCCTTTCTTCCTGCCATATGGCATCCTGCAAGGGTAATATTTCCAGTAGGGGACATTGTGATGAGTTTTGGTGTGTTCATCATTGCTTTTTAGATGGCACTCTGCACTTCAGTTACACCAGGACAGGGTTAATTGATTGTATGCCTTTCTGCTGTTAGTAACTGTCTTTCTAAGGTTCTTGAGCCAGCTTTTCCATTAGTTACATTGAGACTTAAAGTGACTATTTTAAACAAATATAGAATTAGTTGTGATTGTTTGGAATATGGTATCCCAGTTGTGTGGAATTACCTACCTTTGTGGGTTAAGGATGTGCAGCATGATTGAATTCTTCAGGTCCCAACTTCAAACAAGCTTCCTCGCTGGCATCACTCTTTGTGCTAGTTTCTATTTCAAGGAACTTCATTTTTTTCTCTTTTTTAAATCTAATTCGCTCCATCTCTCATTCTAATTTTGATAGTCTGTGCATTTTGTAATTCTTCAACATACTTGCTATATATATATTTAGTTATGTACTGTGTTTTATGTTTTTAAGGCACTTTGGTGATAATTTTGTTAGAAAAAAAAAACATTAGAAATTGTTTGATTTTGATTTATGATCTGTCTGCTGTTTTTTTTTTCCCATTACTTTCGCAGGCATATTTTTTTCTGTCACCAATTCCCTCCCTTGTGATTGTGCAGGTTGAAAATTGTAGTACACTCACTTTTGGTATTGTAATTGTGATGCTGGAAACACCAGATTAGTACTGAGAAAGATACTATGCAGTGCAGCCATCTAAGAGTGGAAAATGCAGTTTATTTACTGCTGAATGTAGTTACGTATTTTTTAATTGCATTGTTGACATTGATAGTGAAGTGTAATGAATGCATTTTAAGTGTGTGTTTAATTTTCCAGTAGTAGCCTGACTTTGACCTTGTTTTCTGATTTACAAATGCTGTTGTAGCCATTGCCTGATGGAGAGCATGCACATTCTACTCAACCAATCAGAAGTAAAACACCTCAGATAACCCAGGATTGTAAGAGACCACCATCAACTGGTTCAGATCACACACATCACGTACCTGTAAATCGACATCCAGGGCAGTTGGACACCCATGTGCATGTGCAGAGGGTGCAGGTGGAAACAAGTCAGTCATATTCTTCTCCTGCTCCTGTTTCAGTGAAACAAGAGCTGCCTGCTCACCTCCCATCATCGACTCAAAAACAGACTCCATTCATAACTACACCAGCTACTACAACAGTCATTGGGGTACCATCAGGAATATCAGTCCCACATACAGAATCACAGCCTGTTAAGCAAGAACCACCAGCATCCCAAAGGCCAGTGGACATGGTACAGCTTTTAACGGTAAGCATGTGGGTAAGGTTGTGAAGTTCATTTTTTAAACTAGCACTGAATGCTTTCAGAATATCTCAAAATGTGTGCAGTATGAACCATTTATTCAGAGGTTATTCAGTAACAGCCAACAGACAAAATGTATCCTGGAGTGGTGTATTCAATATGTTAAAAATATAAGCTACTGAAGAAACATTTGAAAAAGAGTGAATTATATAGCAGAAAGAAAACACAAACAAACCTGTTTTTCTTTATTTCAGTGTCAAAAAAAAAAAAAAAGCAGGACTGTTAGGACAGAACTTCAAGGCATTGCCTTCTGCAACTGTATCACAAAACAACTTTAATAGTTCTCTTTTGATTTACACTAACCTAAAGCAAGGTTTATAACCGGAGTGCATAAGTTACATGAAACCAAAAATTTCACAGCAGTATTGGTCCAGAGTATTTATAATTGCTGCAGAAACTACATTTGCAACTTTAAACTTGGTATTTTGTGATCACAATGAGCAAACAATGTACTCACAGCCGGCCTTAGGCATAGGCGAACTAGGCGACCGCCTAGGGCACCATACAACCGGCCTCGTAAAGGGCGGAATTTTATATACTTATTTATTTATTTTAATTAATGTATTTTTGTTATTTTGCGATCTTCTTGGTGCCCTGTCTCTGAGTGAAGGGCGCCGAGAAGATCACAAAATTACAAAACCATAGGGCGAAGGGAAGGGGGAAGCGCCCTCCCACTTTCATAGCATCAGGCTGGCTTCAACAAGTAAAAAAAAAAAATTCTGCCGTCACGCGCGGAACTTAATTCAGTGAAGAGAGGGGTTAAAGGGACAATCCCAGTGTTGAAAATCAACACCCACTTTAATTACGTATATTCCCACCCACAGTGTCAATTTACTTTGAAACCCTGCTATCTGGCATAATTTAATTTGTTTAATCCAAATTTATTTACCAGAAAAAATGTTTAAGGGGAGCATAGTAAGTATTGAAATGAAGACTGTTACGCAAAAATATGGATATTGGATATATATGATTTTATTTAACGTGAAAACATTGTTTTAGTGAATTGCCATTACCGCAATCGCAAGTATTACGCAATCACGTTAACTAACTTCTTCCATAGACCAGACGTTACATTCTTAGCATCAGCTGATGAATAATTGTTATTCTAGTGCAAATTGGTAAGTCTGGAGCATTAACTTGTTAATAACAATGCTTCAGGCTTAAATTTTGCAAGAATTAATACACTCGCAAGTCTTTGCTGCTCTGGCTTGACCAGCAGGTGTTGTCATGACAGCATTACACAGACACAGCCAGGCAGTGGTTTGAGTAGCTGATCGCTGCTGCATTGTTACTGTATATATCAAGATGTACATTTATATGTCTTTCACAGTTTCATATTGTTTCACCTAGACATCAATTTTAAGTTCATGGTGAGCAGTTTCTATTGCTGCATTTCATTTACACTGCCAGACGTTTCCATGATTCCATTTCCCATACTGGCAAAACGGCACTAGATATAGAAAAAGCAGACATTTCCACAGTGATAGCGTTTCTGCATTATCTTTTTTACATACATATTGCTTAGTAGGAAGACAGCAATTACTAGGCAAGTAAGTCACAGAAGCTTTTGTACTTTGCAGATACATGCTTTTATAATGTACCTCCTGCTTTATAAAGGCAGAGCAGGCGCATTTGGTGATGAATTTGTGGTTGTTCATCCAATCATCCAGGTTAGTCATGAAGGAGATGAGGGTGTCTCTCTGGGTAACATATAAGGGTAGTTTATTTCTAGAGATAGTGTAAACTTTGGGTAATATATCTATAGCTCCAGTGTGTTTTACTTACAGGTTGGTGGAGATTTCAGTTCTTAGTTCGAGTGTTAGTGAAGCTGTGTATGTTGCTTAGCTGCAAGACAACAAAGAGAAGTGGATAATTCATCATACAGAATGTAAGACCTTGATCTAAACATAAGACTCTTTTAGAAACTTATAACAAGTAATGGGCTTTAAACCTATCATGGTAGCTAAGGGTCTTTAGCCAGTGATCTTTTTGTTTATGATGCACACTGAGCCCTTTCTAGCTGTGTGAAGTGTCAGGACAGGGGCATACAGAGGGTGGTATTGTACTTTATAATTGGTCTAATTAGACTACAGTACAGTTGAACAATAACTTCTTTTCATTTGGGTGAAATACCCTTAGATATCAGTTGTGATAAATAGAATAATTTCCTAACTGCTAATGGTACATGGCAGTCAAAAGGGAGTTGCAAGCCATTAAAATATATTTCGTAATTGTTGAGTTCAGTGCATCTCTTGAAAATGGATATCATATCAGAATGAAAATGGCAACGTGGAATGCTATAGTTTTATAATACAGTGTACCATGCATTTGATGAAGCTTATGATTAGGTTTGAAAACATATGGAGTAAAAATCCTTTGAAGGACATTAAATTTATGTGTGGTGTTTCCCCTATCATGGTACCTTTCACACTATGTGATACATTTTATTCATAGTCCTCCTTTGTATTGCCTTTTGCTGTCTCTGGAGCTACAATTTCTCTTACTTTTCATATTAAATTACTGTTCTATGACTTGAAAGCGGCAGAAGTAGATGGGGCAACCACTTAAAGTCTGATATTATATATATATATATATATATATATATATATATATATATATATATATATATATATATATATATATATATATATATATATATATATATATATATATATATATATATATATATACACACACACACGTGTATATATATATATATATATATATCAGCCACCAGCCCTCTGTGATCTACTTGCTTATCCGATCTCTGCTGGCTGCCAGCTGTTCTCAGATCATTGAGGCCATAATCCATGCTCCATCAAGTTTTTTTTTGCTATGCAGATATAACCCCTCTGCTGAGTTACCTATGCCACCATGTCAGTGCAGGAACCATTACACCTTTCTTATGCAAGTGCAAGTGCCCATTCTCATGTACCTGCAATGAAGGCTACCACTTTTGGAGCTTGGTGGATGAACACCCATCCCTTGGCCATTTTTGAATTTAATGTTAAGTAGGAAGAGTGGTAGAAAGGGTTGCTATATAGAAAAGGATATAGGTAATAAAGGGTTAGGGTATTCAGGCATACAAATTAAAACAAAGTTACCTAGGTGAGGCACGTGTGTATGACCATGTTTGGTTTAGGTGTTTTAGTAAGGGCTTGAAGCTGGAAAACTTCATGGTCTGTTGTAGGTATGTTGGGATGGTGTTCCATAGTTTAGATACATAATTAAGAGTACAGTGAGTCACCTGCTGAGTTGTTATTATTTTTTTTTATTACTAAGAGCTTACTGGTTGAGCAAAAGTCTCTTCCTGGAAATAAGTACTGCAGGGTATCTTTTAGTGCTGGACATTTTTCTGTTGCAGCCAGTGGGGTATTTTACAGTCATTTCCCAAAAAGATGAGAAATGCAGTAACAGGCTGCTCTCAATAGGTGCTAGGTGCACACAATGTGAGCACTGGGAAGTCAGTGCCAGCATGCTGGCATTCTACAGATTTTATTAATTTTATTGTTTTATTTTATTTATTTGTTTACTTTATTTATTTATTTATTTATTTATTTATTTTGCTAAGAGTATGACAGGGAGGTGGGAGTTGCTCCTGGAATCCAAGTGAGGGGACTTGGAAGTGCAGTACTAGCGTACTGTCATTGTGCCACTCTCTCTATCTCTCGCCTTTTTTTTTGTTGTTGTTAAAGAGTCTTGTGTTGTTCTTGCTTGTTGTAACTTGTTTTGAGCTAGATAAGGATGATCACAAATGCTAATTACACTTGTAATATTTATGCTTAGGCTATAATAAGGATTTTATTCTGTCTTTTACCTTTTACCTTTTACTTATGCATTTATTGACTTTTTATTTTATTTTTGTAACAAGTATCATGTAACTCCAAAATTCTACTTCTTATCTCCACATAAACTTATCGCCAGATCTCCAGGCTGTATTTATGTAGACATATTGCAGTTACTATATTGCATTCTTGTGTGTGTGTGTGTGTGTGTGTGTGTGTGTGTGTGTGTGTGTATTTATATATATATATATATATATATATATATATATATCTATAGTTCATTGTCTCTCGCATGCTTTATTTTATTTCATCTCTACAATACTTTTGTAGTATGCATTATCTTGTCAATTACATTGTATGATGTGAACTTTATCTCACTAAAACTTAAGCTGATATTGAAATTGTTCAGTATTACACAATGCCATGCCCAGACAGATGAACATAGATAGGTAGATAGATAAACAGATCGATAGATAGACAGATAGATTACTATTGCATACACTCAATTAATCATTGTTAGGTCAGCATTTTCCCAGCTTTACTATCACATAAACAACATGATGCACTGAATAATTTCCCAAGTAAAACAGTCAAGGATATATAGTTGATTACAGTAATGTTCCACTAATGTATTACTTTTTCAAGAAGTGCACCTTTTGCTTGTGGAAAATACCAAGTTAGCTAGAAATGGTTATATGTCATTACCAGCTTCTCCTCATATATAATTGGGGCATGGTTGTTGTAATACATAAAAGAGCACAACATATTTAAGTTATAGGTACATTTGAAGGCTTCAGTTGGGCTCTCTGCTACAATTTTCAGATATTACTCTAGAATTGTAAAGTGCATGGAAAAATGTAAGCAGATTATTAATTATACTATTAACATTTAGCAGGGTGCTTTATTTATAGTAGGTAAATTTAACTCTTTGCCAAGATAAAAAAGATTAACATGGCAAATATAGGACATCATTAACAGGAAAACTAACTTGCCTTGGACAGATATGAATCCATTATTACAAAGCAAACCCATCATTTGAAAATAAAGGTTAATTACAGAAGTTTTGAGTGGCCTTTTATGGTTGACATTTTCTGAAATGGGTAGTTATTGATTCATTCATTTTGTTTCATTGGTTATTAAAAGAATGATTAAAACTACAAATTTAAACCCCATTCTAAAAGGTGGTGCTGTATTATACAAGGAATATAATTTAATACAATCAGGAAGGTGAATCAAAGAACAAATACGTGTATTCAGTGCCCTAAAAAAACAGTATGCACACTGATAGATTTGAACAGTGTGTATGGTAACTGGTGAGAAATAGCCAAGTAATGGAACACTGGAATGGCTGGGGAGCTGGCTGCTGCTGGAGGGTAGAGGTTGGTGCAAGAGGGGTTGCTCTGGGGGGGCAATCTGTTACCCTGCTTAGGGCCCTATTTGACCATGATCCAGTTCTGGTATTTAAAGTAGGAAATAAGTACACAAAAGTAGTTGCAGTTTAACTACATTACAAGGTATCTTTTTCTTCTTATGCATTTAAATGATTTAAGCAAATTACTGAAGTGGCTTTTTTGGAGAGTGACCTACATGTGGGTGTGGCTCAAATAGGGTTGTTTTGTGAGTATGTTGTGGGTAGGGCGCAAGGTGCACTGGAGCACTACTTCGCCTAGGGCGCCATTTCAGCTAAGGCCGACCTTGAATGTACTCACCCTTTTTTCTTAAAGACTAAAACACTAACACTCATACAGCACTGCAACCAGAGCTGTCATTTGCCAGCACTTACATCCTGCCAGACTGAGAAACTGCTAAAATTGCATGAAAAAACATGAGAGGAAGACCATAGAAAAAGACAGAAAGAAACAATGAAAAGAAATGAGAGAAATGAAAGAACAGCAAAAATAAGGAGGCAGCTTCAAGTTTTGTTTAAACAAAGTTCAAGTCTACTACAAACTGAGCCCTGTGCTGCAACTTTTAAGTCAATACCTATTTTTTTACTTGCATTGGAGCCACCTTGGATAATTTTAGAGGCACAAGAGATATCGGCTCTGTGGAGCATAAGCCAAAAGCCATCACAGCAGAGAGGTATTCTCCACTTTTTGAAGCCTCTCTTCCACCAGCACTTCTACCAGCATTCCTGTTTTTTTCCACGTCATCTTTTGAATATAAACGGTTTTCCCAAGAGTATTTTAATACTGTGTGGGAAACAGCCAGGCAAAAGCAGAGACCTGTGGTGGTCTGTCCTCTTAACCAATGTATGTCCACATTTAAAATTGAATGAATATTCGTTAGTGCATGTAGAAGAAACTAAAGAAGCCCTCCTCCTTTATCTTCCATTAAAGAGAGGGACTATTACCTGGTTCTTATTGAGTTGCTGTAATTTATAGACTCAGACCATGAAGACACACCCTCTTAGTTTCCTGGTTTCATTTCCCCAGAACATTACAGTTGTAGAGACTGTTAATTTTATTGGAGAGTTTTTAAGTGAGCTAATATCTAATGTTCTGTTTTTCCCTAAAACATTGTGCAGAAATAACAGTGTCCATTTCAAATTAGACTGTTCTCCACTGTTCAACATTAATGTTGTAATGAAAGGTAAACAATCTGCATCCAGGTACTCTGCCTGCAGCATCCAAGCAAGCATGTTGTTTAAATAAGGCTATTAAGAAAAACAGTATATCCATAGTAAGCACAAGGCAAGACCCTTCCACATTGTCTCTGTCTCCACCTATCAGTCCAGAAAGTCCCTAAAAGTCCCTGTTGTTGGCAATATTGTCTTTTGACAGTCAGGGTAGCTGGACAGGGATGTTAAACAACTGTAGAGGTGTGTACCTCTGGTATGGTGACCTCAATAGCTCTGAACTACATAGCTCAGCAATTTTCCTACTAGAGCTGTATTTTAGGACAGATTCAGGAGACATTGCAAGCATATCCTTATGATGACGAAAGGAGTAAAACAGAAAAAATGTAATGCTGTGATTAATAACATTGGGATTCACACATTAAAGAGTGCATATGACGCCGTGAGTGCCACTTCCTGATCTGCTAAGTCATTGGTCATTATGAGAAAAAGTATGTATGACCAAGAAAGTCCTAGGGATGTTAACTGGTTTATTATTCATTGCCCCATTAAGTAAGGGCTGACTTTTGATCTGCAAACTGATGAAGTCATAACCAGCAGAGAGTGGAAAGTTAAAGATTAGTCCTCTTTTAAAGAAATGGTTTCATGCTGTAATCCTAGAGTTCTAGAAAAATTAGAATACATTCTCCATTAAAGGTACATCTGACAAGCAACCTCATGTCTAAAAGGTGTCCCAAGCTACTTCATGCTCTAGTGAAAAGGGAAAAATATCAGAAAAAAAGTATTTCAGGTAACTATATACTGCTCTTTCTTCTCTCCCTTTCCCATTTTCTCTGGGAGGCAGCTTCCAGTATTATCTACCCTCTTGTCTGGAAGTAACCATAGAGAATTGGGTATTAACAGTATTTCAGTGTTCTACTCTGAAATTTCTAGATAAACCACTGTCATTTAATTTCTGACACCCCATCATGTCAGTTAACACAGGCTGTACTTTTTATAGGCGAGTTGTTAAAGAAGGCAATGCATTGAGTGCGTCCCACTTGTAGATCAGTCCTTCTCTTCCATGTTATTTCTAGCCCCTAAGAAGGATAGCTCTCTGTCTACTACTACACTTGTCAGACCTGAACATGCTTATGTGGATAGAGAAATTCACAGATATATCACTAAAAGCATTATAGTGTTATATATTGGAGGGATTCAGCATGCTTAAGTCTAGGCTATCCTACTTGGAAATACCTTGAATTTCAGAAGGGTCATCGTCATTCTCAGTTTTTCTGCTCTGCTGATTGGGCTATACATAGCTCTGAGAGTATAGCTTCAGTGTTTATAAATTTCAGGAAACAAAACATAACCATTTACATTACCTGGGTGGCTGCTTGCTTTATAGACTAGTAAGGGGGCATGTTACTATATTGCATACGTCTTGAGTTTTCTTTGATGCAGTCCTTTAGTAGAGTAAATTGCAAGAACTCATCCCTCATGCTAGCAGCTTCAGCAATTTTCCTGGCATATGTAATAAACTTTCCAGATAAGTCTTAATCCTTGAAGAGATAGAGTTGCAAATTCAGAGTATGATAGCAGATATTTCCTCAACAGAATGCATTTACAGCAAGACAATACCAAAGATCCCTGGTATGTATGCCATTGTACAGCTTTCTACTTTTCCAAAGCTGTGTATGAAAGGGCCACAGTGTACCCTTATAAATATCTAGAACTAATCTTCAGAGTTCCTGAAATAGTCTTTCCTGTTCCTCAGTCTGTACAGGAAAAAGTATGGTGACAGGTCATGACAGCCTACCTAGTGAGATGCTCTCACTTCCTCCAACAGCTGTATCTTCCAGAACAGTCTTGGGATTGTTTATCATTGCAGAACAGCTAGTCTAAACAGGAATGTCTCTTTGCATAGACTTTAAAGCAGTGAAAGAAGTATACAGATCCTTGGTAGCCAGGATGACTTTCATCTGGGTTTTTTTTTTCAGCTCAGCCCAGACAACGTCATATTTATGTGATGTGGTACCTCCATAAATGGGAGAACCATATCTTTCCAGACCTTATCAAGAGGCAGTGTTGAGTGAGTCTTGGGCCATTCTGCATAGTCCACACCTCTGTTTAGGACATTCCAAAGAACACTGTTTTAGTGGGTTACAAACTGGAGTTCTGAGTTCAGGGCAGTTTCACCCACCTTTTCTGACTATACCTCCAGTCTCTCGAGACCAGATACACCTAGCAATGGAAGTGCAGGAACAGTGAATTGCCAGTGGAATAGTAGAGGAAGTACTTCTGAAAGTGCAAAGAGAATGTGTCTGCTACACAACCTCCTTCCTTGACCATTTTAGACATGTCAGAGCTAAAAAAAAAAGTTCCAGAGAGTGTTCACTATCAGTTTTCTGCTGCCTTTGCCGATTCTGTATGCTTTTTCATTCAGTATCTAAAAAATGCCTTCCTAAGCATTCTCATCCAGAACCACCATGAGAAGTACTTAAAATGTAAGCTGGATGACAGCCACATCCGGTTTTCCTCCCTTCCCTTTGGGCTTAGTACAGAGGACTGGCATAGGGGGTATTGAGGCAATTGTCCAGGGCCCTGACTTTCTTGGGGACCCCCAGTTACTGGGGGGGGGGGAATTAATGGGCAGAAATCATGCTTCTTAATGAAGCAGGCAGGCAGACATTAAAACAGAATGTCCATTGAACTAAATTGTCTGTTTTCCAGATGCTCAAGCTTGCAGTTGCATCAGAAAGACAAGTACAGGTGTTTCTGGATTTTGAGTATGTTGCCTTGTTGCTACAGTTATAGCTTTTTGCAGTCCTGCAAAAGGCAAAGCCAGTAGTAAGAGAGCAAATGAAAAAGAGAAGAAAAGTTTATAATCAACTGTAAAATATTTTGTAACATGGGACTATAGTTAGTGACTGTCATAATTCAGGCTCCTTAGTCAAGATGTAGGAATTAAAACCTGACCAAATATCTAAGGATTTCTTAAATTGTTCTAGTGAATTACTTTGCCTAATCTGTATTGGCAGTCTGTTCCAGGATATTATAATACTTTGGCTAATAGATTTACATTCTTGATGAAGTTCTACATTTTGCTGTCTTAAAATTATTCATACACTTGATGTCAGAGCTGATCACAAAAGCTCAATGTTTAATGGTCTGTCTTTAAGTGCATGGTATGCTAATTACTATAATGGATCCAGTAGTAACGTTTTTCAGGAGTAGTCCTGTGCCATGCATTGCCCAAGCCTTGACAGCACATCCTTTTTTTTTTTCTAAATATTAAATTATGTACCTCAAGGTCCTTACAGACTGTCACTTCCTGTGTAACATAGCTGTGTCCGGTCTAAAAATGTGTTCTGTCCTAAAGGAGTCAAAGTATGTTACTCCACTTTTGATGGATTAATATTAAGACCAAGTTTATTGAGACATCTAAATAGGTCAGACACATAAATTAAATGCTAAATAATTAGATGTTAAAGTCAGTAATACACTGATTTCAATATTGTATTTAGTCTGGGACTACTATGGACACCCATAGAAAGCTTGGACCATTTGGAGTAATTGCCTTGAACTCTAGCATGTTGGAATCTGTGTTTTAACCATCACCTTACCTAACCAATAATGTATGGATTAATAATCTTCTTTACTAGGGAATTTTGGATGTGAAGTGCTATCAAATCTCTCTGACGAGTTCAAGTATACAACACTTAACACTAAATTCATTGTCTAGTGGTTCACTAGCCTTTTCATAAAATTGTATTATGTTGTTAAAAATTGATGGTTTTGTGATGAAGCCATGTTGGGGGTCTGCAAGTACAAATACACTGTCTTGAGCATTTAGTAAAGATAGTAGGCACCTTACAAAATTCTTGCTTTAGACTGATGGAAGGCTAATCAAACAGTAATTATTGAAAGCACTAAGAAAAACGTTATTCTATATTGTCACAATGTGTGCTAAACTTTGACTATCAGGAGCAAACGGATCATTAATGACACATCCATTAACCTATTTAATTAATATATCAGATGACCAGAAAAAAACGTGACTGAAACATCCTGGAAATTAATCGCAGTCAGCACCACTGTTCTTTTTAACCCTATTTAAAGATTATTTCACCATATCTTTCTTAATTTTGGGACGCACACAAGACTTGATTTGTCAGGGTTTGAAATTTCATTCTGAGCAACACTTTTTGGCTAAACTAATGCGGTAATCATTAAAACCTCCACTATTCAGTACGGTCTCTGAGAAGTGTTCCCTTGTTCAGAATTGGAGGAGTAGTTGATGGTGTTAGCTCTTAGTACTTTAAACATAGGTATAAAGCTTTTTAATGTTGCCGTTCTTAGCCAGTGATTCTTCATATGCTGTTTTAGTTGTCTTAACTAGCTGTTCTAGTTCTGTACAAATTCTGTCGAATGCCTTCTTTAGGAAACTTGAACCAATTTTTTTTTTTTTTTTTTTAAATAAATGATGTAATGGGATCCTATCTCGCCTACATTCATAACTGATGGGCTCGGAGCCGATCCATCGGCTCCGACTCGGCCAACTAATACACTAGAACGAAGTCTCTTATTGGCTGGGCTACCCTCTATCCCAGGATACACCACACCTGCTTCCCCAGATCTCGTTTGCCGCTTTACAAGCTAGACGTGGTCTCGACTTGGCTGGAGCTAAGTGTACTTTTATTACTTTTTCTGGTCTTTGACCTTGGGTTTTCTTCACAATTTAAAACAACAGCTGTTTTAACGGCTATTTCGTGTTTTTTTTGTGTGAGTGATTGAGTGTTATTGTCGATCTTCTATATCGGTTGGTCGGGCGAGGCCCGTTTAAGTTAGAGGGCCTTTGCCCTTCTTAGTGGAGTGTCTGTGTTGTTATTTACCCTTTTTTTCTTCCGGGCAAAGCCCGTTTAAGTTAGAGGGCTTTTGCCCGTTGTTGTGTTCTTTTGTGTTTGTTATTTCTCTTGTGAGGTAAATCTTCTCTCTAGAGAGCTCGTGCCCTTTTTTTCTCGCGCTCTAACAGTTTGTTTTTTAGTCACTTTTGTTCTTTGCGCGAAATTTGGGTATTGCATAGTGTTATTGTATAAGCATGTCTAAAGAACAAAAATCAGGGTTCAAAAAGTGCACTAGGTGCAATTATAAAATGTCTATTACAGACAGTCATTCTATATGTGTATATTGTTTAGGGCCAAAACATTTGCAGGAGACATGTAGTGTGTGTCATGCTTTTTCTGCTAGGATTCTTCAAGAACGAAAAAATAAATTGATCTTGAAGGGTCTTATTAAGCCCTCTTTTGAGGAAGCTTTGGATTCATCTTCTACTGCTTCTAAAAAGAAAAGGTCGTCTGCTCCGACCAGTCCGTCGGAACCGACTGCTAAGAAGCATAAGTCGACCTCTTCTTCCTCGGCTCCACTGACTTCGGAGCCGAGGGTCGAAGGGTCTGCCTCGATGCCTCTTTCCTCGGCTCCATTAGTTTCGAGCCGCAGGTTGGAGCATCGAGGCAATCACCTCCATCGGTTCCAATGGTTTCGAGCCGGTGGAGGTGTGCAGCTCAGACTCTTCCCCTCGGCTCCAGCTCCTTCGCCGATCCTTATTCGTGCTGTGCCGGATCCGGCGCCGATAGTGTTGGAGCCCTTTCGGAGCCGGTCCCCTACATTGTCTGAGCTGCGAGGAAAGTCGTCTCGACCCCTTTCTACTTCCTCTAAATCCTCCAAATTGTCGGATTCGGATTTGGATAGGGTTATTCAGAGGCTTTTCCAGTCTCCAGTTTTTGCACAAATGGTCTCGGCTCGGCCCAGTTGGCTTCGGAGCCGATCCCCCCTCCGAAACTCTCGATTCCTCCTCCAACCTCCTCGGAGCCGTTGGAGTCGGTGATGGTGGAGCAACGCGGAGCCGTATGGTCGGAACCGAGACCCCCTCGAGGTCTATCGGCATCGACCATTGTTCCTACCCTGTCCTCGGGTTCAGGGTTTGGTACTGGGACTTCCTCAGCCGGGGCCGAGGGGAACATCTTGGGACTGGGTGCCTCGGTGCCTAGTCTTCCCCTCGGAGCATCGGCTGCCGGAATTCCTAGTGCCGTCGTAGTCTCTCGGCCAGTGATCTCCATGGAGTCTGGAGGTCCTGCCTTTGAGGCCACGAGGAGCGTGCTGGCCATGTCCTTGCCGGCTCAGCAGGCTTCCATCTCACCGTCCCTAGACCTGGAGACTGGTGCTTCTGGCGTACTGCAGTCCCATGACAGCGGGGCCCCAGGGCCTGAGGACACCCCCGTCGGGGGTTCCCTTCTTCCGGGGGGTCCGTCCGAAACAGCTTCGGATGAGCCTCCACGGAAGAAATTGTGCAAGAGGAAGCACGTAGACTCCCAAGATGAGTCTGTCACATCGGACACTGACCTCGATGACGCGGAGGGGTCCCCAAAATCATCTTCGGATGATGTCTCTTTCTCTGATATCCTTGAGATTCTGAGACAGAGAGGAGATTGGCAGGCCAAAACCCCTTCCGCTGAGGAGTCAGTCTTCCTCAAGGCCTTCGGGGCCCAGCCCTCCGCCTCCTGGGTGTCTCCGCCCTTCGATGAATTGCTTGATTTGGTTTCTCAAAGGGCTTGGGAACACCCTGGTTCTGTGGAACCGGTGCCTGCAAGACCAAATACATTTCTTTCAGCCCCCCCTCAAAAGGAATTTTTAACAAAAGGAGTTCCTGTAGATGCAATGGTGGTGGCATCTGCCACACAGTAGGACGTGGCAGAGGCTTCAACGTTTATCCACCCTCCTAATAAGGATTCCAGGAGCATGGATAGGTACGGGAAGCGTACCCTTTCTTCAGCGGCCTTTGCCTTACGGTCGCTGAATTACTTATGTCATTTTACTAGGCTCCAAAGGGACCTCCTTAAAGAGCTAAGTGAGTCCCTCACAGGTAATCTACCTGAGGCGCTAGCCCACACTGTTGGCGCCCAGATGACTACCTTGTTTTCCATTGTGAACTTGTCCATGAGGCTCATTTCGTATGCGGCCGAGGGGGCGAGTAGAGCAGCGGGAACAGGCGTCGCCCTCAGGAGACACGCCTGGTTACGCTTGTGTTCCTTGCTGAGGCCTTCAAGTCTTCCTTCGCCGACGCCCCCTTTGATGGGTCCTCTTTGTTTGGACCCAAGGTGAAGGACACACTGACTCGGTGCGAGCAGGAGGGCAAGACCTTGACTGCCGTTGGGGCCCGTTTTTCCGCTCCCTCTAGGCCTTACCCCAAGGCCCAGAGAGGAGGGAAAATGTGGTTCAGAAAAACTCAGAGGTCTTAACCTACTCCACCCAGTGATCCCCCCTCTAGAGGCAGGGGGGGGGGATTCAGGAAGACGTCGCCCCAGAGGCGGCAGAGGCCCCGTAACTCTGGAGACCGCGATTCCTTTCGTGGTTCTTCCTACACTCAACGTCCCTGAGTTGGTGCCCGACTGTGCAGCTCCGGAGCCAGTCGGGGGTCGTTTTGCGGAACACCCACAAGCTTGGGAAGCTATTACCAGCGATCAGTGGGTGCTCCGGATTATAACCGGAGGCTATCTCATTCCCTTCATCAAGCCCCCCCTTCCCTTAAGGGAGATCCCGGACGTGCCACCCAGTCAGCGGGATCAGGCAGCAATAGAGGTTTCAAAGCTGCTAGAAAAAGGAGTCATCCAGCCTGTCCCCACCGATCAGATCGGATCAGGAACTTACTCAAGATTATTTTTGGTGCCAAAAAAGACAGGGGACTTCAGGCCCATTTTGGACCTCAGTTCATTGAATCGCTTTGTGAAAAAGTCCAAATTCCGAATGGTCACTCTTCAGTCCATTCTCCCACTATTGGAGAAGGATGTCTGGATGTGCTCCATAGATCTCAAGGACGCTTTCTATCACATTCTGATAAGTCAAGAGTCTAGGAGACATTTACGCTTCTGCCTGGGAGACAGTCATTTCCAGTTCCGAGCACTGCCCTTTGGTCTCACCACAGCCCCCAGGGTGTTCACCAAGTGTCTGGCAGTGGTGACTGCTCACCTGAGAAGTCTAGGATTCCAAGTGTTTCCCTATCTAGACGACTGGCTCCTTACTGCCACCTCCAAGCATCTACTATTTCAGGCGCTCATGGCCACAGTCACCTTGGGCCGTTTCCTGGGAATTACTTTCAACTGGCAAAAATCTGTACTACAGCCATCTCAGCGTATTACCTTTATAGGCGCAGAGTTAGATACAAAAAGGATGCGCGTCTTCTTACCGGCAGCAAGAATTCAAGTTTTGCAGAACCAAGTTCGATCCTGCCTCCCTCTATCAAGAGCTCCGGCCCATCTGATTCTACAGGTGTTGGGCTCGATGGCATCAACTATACTCCTAGTCCCCTTAGCCAGACTGCACATGCGGGTGCTGCAATGGCTTCTGTCGGTTCAATGGTCCTATCAGGAACTCCCCTTGAACCACTTAGTTATGATTACGGAGAGTTGCCGTCGAGATCTGCGTTGGTGGCTCCTCCGATCCAATCTCGACCAGGGGCGACCCTTTATTCCTCAGTCCCCCGTTGCCACTGTGACCACGGACGCCTCCCAGGTAGGGTGGGGGGGTCATTACCTGGACAGGTCTGTCCAAGGCACATGGCAACCCCAGGAAGCGCATTTGCACATCAATATCCTGGAAATGAGAGCGGTACTTCTGGTACTACAAGCTCTCCATCACTCTCTCCCGCAAGGTCCGATTGCTATCCTATCCGACAACATGTTGGTGGTTTGGTATATAAACAAGCAAGGTGGGACCAGGTCGTACCCACTGTGCAGAGAAGCCATGAGACTTTGGTACTGGGCGGTAGCTACCAACCGCTTCCTAATGGCAACGCACATACCGGGGAAATCCAATGTGATTGCGGACAGACTAAGCAGGACCATCCTGTTACCCCACGAGTGGTCCCTCAACCAAAGAGTGGCTGCGGAAATCTTCGCCAACTGGGGTCTCCCTTGCTGCGACTTGTTTGCCAGCCCCACAATGCGGAGTGCAGAGAGTTCTTCACTCTGATCCCTCTCAGGGACAGATTCCCAGGGACGCTCTAACCCACATTTGGCCCCGGTCTCCTTTATGCCTTCCTCCGTTCCCCTCCTGCCGAGGGTGATACAGAAGGCAATTTACCTGGAGAGCGACATGATTTTGATTGCCCCGCACTGGCCTCGTCGGGTTTGGTTCCCCTTCCTTCGGAGGTATGCGGTAGAAGGTCCATGGTTTCTGGACCCGGTGCCAGACCTGTTGACTCATCAGTCAGGACAGTCTCGCCCATCTGTCAGGTCCTTGAGGTTGGCGGCATGGTTACTCCGCTTCCATCCTTAGTCAGAGACAATTCCCTCTCTCCGGAGGTGATCCACATTTTGTCTTCCTCTCACAAACCTTCCACTGTCAAACTGTATTCCAGCAAATGGAAAAGGTTTGCCTTTTGGGCACAGCAACGAGGTATAGACCCTCTTACCGCCCCAGTATCGGAGGTCTTGAATTTCCTGGCCTCTCTTTTTCAGTTAGGCTCCTCAGTTTCCACGATTAAGGTTCAGCTAGCGGCTATCTCTAATTTTCATGCTTCTTTTGAACCTTCATTAATGTCACACAAACTTTGCAAGTCTTTCCTTAAAGGAGCATGGCTCCTTAGGCCCCGATATCTCATCCTGTCCCCTTGGGACCTAAATTTGGTTCTGGCTGCCTTAACTGCCCGCCTTTGAACCAGCAGCTACCTGCGATTTGAAATTCCTGTCCTGGAAAACCGCCTTTTAGTGGCCATAACTGCCAGGCAGGTTTCAGAGCTTCAAGCTCTTTGTTCTGATCCTCCTTATTTGATATTTCACAAACATAGAGTGTCCCTGAAATTAAATCCCTCCTTTTTACCAAAGGTAGCTTCTTCTTTCTGCATTCAACAGGCTCTAGAGCTCCCTGTATTTTTTCCCCGAGTTCTCCAATAACGCAGAATATATTCTTCATCAGTTGGATGTCCATAGACAACTGCGTTTTTATTTGAATAGAACTGCTCAGACGCGGAAATCAAATCAACTGTTTGTTTCCTTTGCAATAAACAGATTGGGTCAACCAGTAGCTAAAACCTCCATAGCTAAATGGATTAAGGATTGCATCTCTTTCATTTATTCACAGGCTAACAAAGAGCTTCCCTTTCCAGTCAGGGTTCATTCTACCAGGGCAATGGCTACTTCTGTAGCTTTTCACTCCAAATTATCAATAGATGATATTTGTGCTGCGGCTACCTGGACTTCTCCGCACACTTTCATTTCTCATTACAAGCTAGATGTGGTTTCTCGAGGCAGGGCTTCCTTTGGTTCCACAGTTCTCAGGAGTGTTTTCCAATGAGCCACCCGGGATTTAGGTGCTAGGGACGCTGTCCCATCAGTTATGAATGTAGGCGAGATAGGATCCCATTACATCTTTTAGTTATGTACTTACCATAACTTCGGATGTATGGGATCCATCTCGCCTACATTCATACGTACCCACCCTCCTTCCCCCTTCCATTCGGATTTAGAGGAAATGTAGTTCCATTTGGAGATCTTCTCTTGAAGAACTTTAGTTGGTTGTAGTAACTACTATTTTTTCTGTGTTTGCATGTAAGTATGAAAGCGAACAAACAAGATCTGGTTAAGCAGGTGTGGTGCATCCTGGGATAGAGGGTAGCCCAGCCAATAAGAGACTTCGTTCTAGTGTATTAGTTGGCCGAGTCGGAGCCGATGGATCGGCTCCGAGCCCATCAGTTATGAATGTAGGCGAGATGGATCCCATACATCCGAAGTTATGGTAAGTACATAACTAAAAGGTTTCCTTCTCTTTCTTCTGAGTAATTTAGATAAGTTCTTGTTCCACCAAGGTGACAAGATGTGCTTTTTGCCAGTCTTTTTATGTTCAATAAATGCAAACATTTATCTTCAAGTGAGTGGCATGCTAGAAATGGTTCATATTGAACCTCGTCTTTCGGTTAAAATAATTTGTCTCATCAGCCAATAATGAGTCACAAATCTTTGAAAAGTCAGAACTAGGTATTACCATCTTTGAGGTGTTTATATATAAGTCAACAGTAAAGTCAGTTGCTAGGAGGTCTGAAGATCCTAGTGGGGATATTTATAAACAGTAGATCTGAAATATTATTTTGAGTAGCAAAATCAATCATTTGTACCTTGCTTCTGGGCATCATCATGCCCACTTAGTATATTGCATAGCCCAGAACCCCAGCTATTTGAGAGATCAAAGTCAACCAAAATTCTCAGGGTATTTGAATTCCCCATTTCTTAATCATGAAATTTAATTAATTCATTTATTGCTCCACATTTCATTTTTAGGGCTACAGTAACTAAAAGTAATGTGCTAGACCTGATATATTAACGACACCTGGAAGTTCTGTGGCAAGTCATTCCATTTTATATGTTAGACTGTTATAATGTAGAGCAAATTGAATCTTGTACAAGTATTATTTCTTCCTTTCCAGGGGTATCTGTTAAGTATTCAAGCTTATTAAAATCCTTGTGTCATCACATTGCCATGTCTGTGTGATAATAACTATGCATTGAGAGTGCTAACCAATAGCTGATAATTTCCCTATCTTTTTATTATTAAGGCTACATACCTTACCATAATATATTTTTAGTAATCTATTTTGCCTGTTATGTTCAAACTAGGTAAGAAAGTTATAATCTAAAAAAAAAAAAAAAAAGTTTCAATAGTTCAGAGAATTTTGTACGTAATTTGCCACCAGAAAAACTTGGATGCATACTATCTCTATCAAATAGTTCATGAAATAGTAGGAAAAATTTTCAAGTTCTATTCAGATCTGTTTCCTTGTTTTGACAAAATTCCCATGACTGTTTATTATATAATAATGCTTATGAATGTTGTTAGTTGCTGAAGCTTAAGAAGGGAAAACTCTCAGTTAAACAGAAATCCATTTTGTGGGTGTTGCACGAATGAAATATGTTCTTAACTTATTCATATGTGATACAGGGGGAAGTAGGCTAATCATTCAAGCTGGCATGAAGCATGACGGTACTAAATGACAACTTGTTCATGCATTTTTGATGTACTAAGGCTAGATGCACTGACTTCCCCTGTCAGTGTTTGTCTCCTGCTTGATTGTGGTTTAATCACATAATCACTTATCATAAGCACCCCACCTCCTCTAGTTTCAGATGAAGTTACTTCAGTTGTATAAATCTGTATTTGGTAATGCAAAATTGATGCCAGTAAGTCTTTTTAATTTGCATTGTTATGTAAGTATTTCTGGACTTATATTTAAACTGCTACTCTGATTCCTGAATCTTTTTGCATTTCTAGTTACCTCAGCGTATGTCGTCATGGTTCCTGTATCTGTTGGGGCAATCCATTGGTCTGCAGAAGAATTGTACTGTACACCCTCAGTGTTATTGCTGATATTATACTGAATGGCACTATTTATATGACAGATTTCCGTTGGTAATTTAATTAACTCTGACCTTTTTTATAGCATATTTCCATATTGTGATTGCATAAAGTGCGAAAATATTTCACCTTCTCCCTGAGAAAATAGTCTCACTGATTACTAATGTCTTTAACAGTGGGTTCCATTGCTTAATCGGGAGTGCTTTCTTGTCCTACAGCCTTCCTTAGTCCTGCAAGCTGTGATTTCAAATCCTCTAAAACAGCACATTTATTGCAGCTTGTAATTTAAAAATTAGAAAACGTTCCCGTGTAACCTGTATATGCTACACTTAACAATGAAATATAGCCCCGTCTTCCGATAATGAATGAACCCAGGTCTGCACAAAGTGGCTCATGACTATACTTACTTGATTTAAGGTTTAAATTATTGCTTACTTCCCTGCAAAATATGTTTTTAAATTACTCTTTATTACCCAGAGTTTTTGGCCTCTTCTCTGCTGCTCCTTGTGAACCCCACAACCACTCATGTTCATATGTACTTGCATTTGCAGCCACCTAAGTAGTATCACACATCCCCCCTCAAGCTGCCATATGTCTGCTTCAACACAAAATCAGAATATAACATAAATATATAAGTAAATAAATAAATCTGTCCAGTGCCTTGCTATTCAAGGTACACTCAAGCAACATACACCCACAGTAAAATCTATGTCTGCTTCTAGATGTTGCCAGGGTACTTACAGTTTGTGTGAAGTGAAGTTGAAATACAACAGCCATTATTCTTACTTTTTTATTGTACCACAGACATTGAGGTGTACGCAGTCAAAAAGTGGCTTTAAATGCTAGTATTGGGGGGTTCCTTGTTGATGAAAGTGACTGATCCTGCTGTTATTTGATCATAGGATCATAGGAGGTTACTAGGCTAATGGCCCTGCGGCCCTTACAAGCCTAGCCAAGAGTTTATCCACAAAAAAGAAACCTCAGTCAGCACTTGTCACCCCTGTCAACGAGGCACTTGTCACCCCTGTCAACGAGGGACACAGGTGGAACCCCTGGGACAGATTTGTGGTTTCCCATCCACTCATCAGGGTTGCGCTTAAAGAGGGTCAGTGACATTCTCTGTTTGACATGTATGGGGATTCTATTCCAGAGACAGGGCAGCCGCTGGAAGACAAACCTGTCTCTCCAGCAGGTTTTGTTAATGTGTATTAGATTTAGGCCTTTTGATTGGGTAATGCTTGAGGAGTTAGACTTACAGATATGGAGCATCTCTAGCAGGACAGGGTCCAAGATTACCTTGTAGGCGAGACACAGATTGCCTCTGAGCAATCTGTACTATAACGAGTAAAGTGATAGTGATTTGGAGCCTGTCCACATAGGACAGGTGTTGGAGGCCATGGATTCTCTTTGTGAGGTGTTTCTGTGGCCTTTCCAGCTGGTGCAGGTGTTTGGAGAGGTACATACCAAATGAGGCATTGTACTCCATTATTGGCCTAATGAGGGAAGAGTACAAAGAGGTGTAGTAACCTCCTTTTTTCTGGATTCAATCCCTTTACTTATGAGATGAATCAAGTAAAAGGCTTTTCTAACCACTGCTGCTACATGATGGTCGAATGTGAGATTGTTGTCAACCTGTCTACCCAGTTATCTCACCACAGGTTGAGTGCTTAGGGGGTTGCTGTTGATGTGGTAATCAGTAAGGGGCCGTGATCTTGCTGAATGGTATGATCATACATTTTTTTGCATTTAACTTAAGGCCATGACTTTGGCAGCAGTCATTTGTTGCTGTGAGACCCTCTTGAAGCATGTTGACATCATTTGGAGAGTCAGTGACAGTACCAACTTAGTCATCCATTAATTTGGTCAGCCACAGGCTTTACAGATCAGACTTGTCAAGCTAATGGGGCAATAGTTTCCAGGGTCAGGAGTGGCCCACCTTTGTGCAAGGGGATGACAATGACAGTTCTCCACTCTGCTGCAATCAAGCCTGTACTTACGCTGTGGTTGAATAGGGTGTTCAATGGTAAGGCTAGTTCTTGCTGGAGATTGTGCAGAATACAGTCTGGGATGCTATTAAGTCCTATGGAAGCTGTGTTCTTTGCCCTGGGTAGGGCCTTTAACACTTGATCTATGGAGATGTGAGGTGCGGGACAAGTATCTGGGATGCTGAATAGGCCTTTGGGGGTGGGGCGAGGTTTGCACTTAACATATCTGCTAGCAGGTTGGCTAAGTCAACAGGATCAGTGTAAGTGGTACAATCAGGAACCAATTCAGAACAAACCTGGGCTTTGCCATGAAGGTTCCTGACATAACTGAAGAAAGCTTTGCAGTTACCCTTTGTTTCAGAGGCTAGTTTCGATTCATAATTGGCTTTGGAGGTTTTCACTAGTGATCTAATTTGCTTGTTGAGGCTAAGGAGGGAGTTTTTCCAATTGGGAATTTGTGCCTTTTTACCCTTGGACAACAGTTTCTTCCTTTTGTTGTAAAGCCTGTTGCTAGAGGATTTCTACCAGATAGGTTTGTGTTTCCTTGAGGAGCAGGTTTTAGTTCTGTTTGGTATGGCTGAGTATGCAGTTGTACAGGTGCTTGTATACTGCATTGGCGTACTGTTCAGCATAGTTGTCTGCATCCTCTGAGGGGGACAGTGGTGTGAAGGTACTGATACCCTTCCTTAGAAGGTTGTAGTCAGTTATTGAGGTAGTTTAGCCTGGTTACAACCGGGGGGGGGGGGTTGGGGGGGGATAGAAGCTTTGAATGAGACAGACCAATGGTCTGATCTCACTAGGAAGGAACTTACTATGGGGGTGGTGCAGCGGTCGCCCATGTTAGTGAGAACCAAGTCCAGAATGTTATTGCCCCTTGTGGGTGATAAGACGAGCTGGTCTAGTGCGTTAGAATTGATGAAGTCAAGGAATCATTGGGTGAGTACATTAGTGCAGGAATAGTTCACCTAGTCAATGGTGGGGTAGTTGAAATCACCAAGGATCAGGGTGTTAGGGAGTACCTTGATGGAGTCAGGTAGGTCCAGGTAGGAGGTGCGGGTGTCCTGAGTCATGGAGGTGGGTTCTGTAGCTGGCCATAACTGGGATGGGTGTCTTGCTAGTTGGCAGTTGCACCTGGAGTAGTTCTAGTACGTCATGCTGGCAAACCAGTCTGGAGGTGTACTTGTCTGTAATGAAGATAGAGACTCCACCACCCTTAGTCTTCCCGACTTCATTTTGGGGTCAGAACGTGTGGAATGAGGTATTGCCTGGTAAGATAGGAGTGCTCTCCGCAGCCTTGAACCAAATTTCCATGACTGCACAGATGTCGGCAGCTTCCAGTGCAAGGAGAGCCTCCAGTGAGTGTAGTTTCAGGTTAAGGCTCCTAGCATTAAGCAGCATGACCTTCAGTTTGCTTTTTGACACATCTTTTATTTTGAAAGCTTTGTTTTTGGGACATTGCCTAAAAACGCACAGTGGGGGAGACAAGAGCCTTGGCCAGAATCCGGAATCCCAGGGTTGACAAGTGGAGGCCATCTCTGGCAAAGCATCGAGGCCTGTCAACCATGTCATCCCAGGCAGACAGATACTGGATCCCTTTGGAGTGACACCAGAAACTAAGCCAGTTGTTGAAGTCAGTTATTTTTTGTTGGTATTGTGATATCATTCTTGGTGAAGGTAGGATGCTGCTTAGGGCTAGGGTCATACCTGCCTGGGATACATACTCTGAAAGCTCAGTCATGTCTTTCTTCATTTAGTCCAGGGAGGTATGTCTCAAGGCATTCACACCAATATGGACAATGATCGAGTCATACTTGTACCTGTTGTGGAGAGACTGAAGTGTGTGCATGATATGGTGGATTCTGTTACCTTACAAACAACTGACTGTGATCTTCTCCTTGTTGAGCCTGGTGGGGGGGGGGGGGGGGGGTCAGTGTATCTCACAATTGAGTCGCCAGTGACTGGTATGTTTGGTTTATCGTTATGCCTTATGGGTTTTTCCTCCCTTTTTTAGTTTCTCCAAGTCTTTTGGGTTTCTAATACCATGACGGGAATGGACCCCATTCCTAAGTCAAAGTACAATTAAAGTTCAGGAAATTAGTGTGGGCTGTGTGGGTTTATTGTTATGCCTTCTGGGCTGTGTTTGTGAGGCACTGGTGTGTTGTCTGCTGTCTGTGATGTGTTTGGTGTGTGTGGAATGTTTGTGAGTGTGTTTTTGGAGTTCTCTGCTGTTTAGGTAAGTTTTTATTGAGGACCTCTGCATAGGTGAGTGTGTGTTGTGCTTGGCTTTGTGATGTGGGTGGTGTGGTGTTTGTGCTAGCAATGTCGTCTTTGTCAGGAGTACTTACTGTGGCGTGAGAGAGCATGGATTCCAGGTTACTGATATAGATGCATTTCTCACAAGTGGAAGAATTATGTGTTAGGAGAAGAGGGTTGTCAGTGAACATGAAGCAGTTGCTATGCTGTCTCATTATGCCCATGTTGACCAGGCTGGCAGGAGAAACTGATGGGAATTGTCCCGACATAGTGTTCTAAAACTTGGATGGACTTATGGAGAGAGAGTTTTGATAAGTGTTTGTCCACAAGAGTGTAGACCACAAAAACCTTCTTAAATGTAAAATAACTGGCCTGAAGCCCAGATGCTAAAACCAAAACTTAGAGGCTTAGAATACCAAATTTAATCAGGCTACTAACAAGCAGTAAGAAGTGCAGCAGAATAAAAGTACTTTAATAATTGAGAGTAAACAGCAAAGCAAAATAAGGTAATAAAGTAGGAAGAACACAATTACAGTAAAAGCAGCTGAATAAAGTGTAATTTTTAAGTGGAGAGGGAGGAAACAGAAGATAATTCAGGATTAAGAAACTAAGGGGGTTGACCTTCCCAAATGCTGTCTCTGTACACAGTAGAATGAGCTGATGAGATGGGACTGGGTGAGTGTCCAGAATCAAAGAAGCAGGGGGGTAGTCTTCCCAAATGATCACACTGTACTCAGCAGAGTGAGCAAATGAGATGGCACTGGGAGGAGTGTCCAAAATCAAATTTACAGCAGAGGCGGCAGTTCCAAAGCCACCAAGTTTAAGAATGCAACAACACTTGGGCAGAAGGGTGGGGTAAAAGCAAAATGCAGACAGAGACCAGCAGTGTCAAGCAAATAAATATATGCAGTTAAGTTTTGTTAACTGTCACTGAAACAGATCAAGTGCAAAACAGTATACTTATATAAGCTTTGTATATCCAGATGGCTATAGAATCAGTGTATCAGCCAGGCTAAAAGGGAGTAGCTCTGATACTGCTTTACAGGACAAGTGGCACTTTGTGTAAAACAATTTGAAATAATTTATCATGACCTTTTTATCACAATCAGACATTTGAAGTTTACATCAGTAACAAAGTGCCTGTCATTGAGTGGTATAGAGGCTCTCTCTGACTCTCACCATCAATTGTACTTACTGAAATCAGTGAAAATGATCATTGCTATGGCTTATATGTTTGAGCAATTCGGGAGGAGTTGTCACAGTGTTTCTGAGAGCAAAATGCTGGCTATGATTTCTTTTAATTTTCATCACAAACATCAGTTTTGTGAACATTGTGTAGATCATTTTGCAGTCTGGGTGGGGCGTATGTGAAAGCAACTGGTAGCTGGCACAGTGGTGCAGCAAGTAGTGTTCCATCTCACAGGTCTTGATTCTGTTGTTGCTAACTTGGTAGTGGTTCTTTCTTTGTGGAGCTTGCATGTTCCTCTCTGTATGTGTGCGGCTTTTTGGGGGGCGATCTGATTTCCTCCAGCACAAAAATACATGCCATTAATGAATTGGCATTGTGTCAGTTTGTTTGTAGGTTAGTGTGCGCGTGTGTGTCTGTCACATCTTGTGATAGACCTGGCTTATGAGAATTGGTTATTAGTATGCATGTGTGAGTGCATATGTGAGAAAATTGTCCTTACCGATTTCATCTAAGGACATGCACCTGCCCATTGTGTGGCACATGTATAAGTCTTCCTAATAGAAAAAAAATGGTTGTCATATGTTTGTCTTTCAAAAATAAGTCCTGAAATGCATCACTGAACATTTTAGGCACTCTTGAGCTTTTGGGAGCCTGGAAGCTTCTAGAAACCTTAGCTATACTAGGGGATTTTGACTCAGGCTTAGGGGACCTTTTCCCTGTGCCCACCTGGTCTAAATCCAGCCCCTATATTCACAAAGCACCCCTGGTGTTTACATATTTTAAACAAGTCTGAGTTTGACCACAACATAAACATGTAACAAAGTTTAAATTTTAGGCCATTTAAAATTCCAGTTACAGACACAGTTATAAATGCTGTACTATTTTAATTTCTTTATCTTAATATGGTAGTGCTTTACATTTTCTTTACATTTAGAGTACATCTCCAATATCTCTGTATTTCTAACAACTTTGTAAATAGTCCTTTTTTCAAATGTGTTTACTACTTTTTCCTAGTATATCTCTGCTTTCTGTCTTTCTCCTTTTGCCCCCCATATTTCCTGTGATCTGAGTGTACATTTCTCTGCAAATATTGTTCCCAGAAAGTGACATTTATTAAGATGCAGGTTAATTCCCTATGCCCTCAGGGATTTAGTTTCCATGTTTTCTGACGCTTTCATTATACTTAACACTATTTATTTATTTATGCATGTATGTTTGTTGACAAGGATACCAACTGGGTTAGTGCCCTTTTTCAGCAGAGGCTTAGGGAGAAAAGCTCCACAGTACAATTAAGCAAAACTTACAGAAATTGACTTAATATAACAGGATTGTAGTAGAGAACATAAAATATACAATAGAGTAAATGAGCCGCTGTTCTTTCAGGTGCAAGTTAAAAATCAGTAAGAAATACATTTAGTATAAGATATTTATCTTATCGCATCTTATAATATGCCTTTAACACAGGATTTCCATTTCCTTGTAATGGCATTTTTAGTTGCTCACATCAGTTCACTCTGTACTGCTTTACTGGGTTTTGTCTGTTCAAGTCAGTACCCCACCTTAGCAATATCAACTGTTTATTTAAGATAACATGTTCATCCACTCTATGTTTTAGTACATCTTGCAGAGCATGCTTAAGGGTTTTAAAATCTGGGCAGTCTCTGAACATGTTCCCGGTTTCTCTTTCTCTCTAAAGTCTCCATTGTCTTCCCTCCGCCCGAGGAAGTATTTATGTAACCAGTTAGGGGTTTAAAAGTACCTGTGTAGCCATTTCCATGCAAGTATTGTAAATTGCCTGGATTCTGTTGCATATTTGGTTGCAAAGCTGATATCCTTTCGTTTTCCTTTGTAATCTGTTACTTTCTCACAGTCCTTTCTTATTTCCGGTGCCTCATTCTTGTAGATATATAGTATTCTCTAAGCCATATTTACTGATATTGTCTCGAGTGTCAAATCACTTCTCAGCTATACAAGGGATTTTATTGTCTGCTGTTTTTTCTCATGCTCTTGTATCCCATTCCCCCTGTTTCATTTGATAGGATTTGTAATTTCTTAGATACAAATCAAGGAATTGTTTGGCTCTTTCTCATTCTGTACCCTTTTCCTCCTGAGTAGTCTGTTCACAATACCTTGGTTCTTTTTTTACCTTCTTCAGTTAAGTTACTCCCCTTCTTATATGCTTATTCTACTTTTGACTGTAGGTATACCTCTCGGAGGAAACTTCTTTCTCCAGCCTGTTTTACCTGGCTTGTTCTCAAAATGCTTTCTACTACCCAATATATAAGAAGCATTATGTGATTATTCGCAACCTTTCTTTTTGCTTGCATTCAGGTTAGCAACCTGTTTGCATCACTCCAGCACCCTCCCTCCCTCCCTGGTTTGGTGTCATCATTTTCCATTTAGCTGAGTACCTATTGGTTTGCACAAGATAGACAAGCCTGAGCTGAGTAGCCTTCAAATATCCCTTTAAGTCCAGCAATCCTGACTCTCCTAGCTGCTAAGGAAGGATTAATTTATCCCCTGCTGTTTGCATTCTTGAGGACACAGGACCTCTGATGCTTATGTTCTGCATAGCCAGTCTGGCATTCTCTTTGAACCTTCTAGAAATCAGCTTTGGTCACAGAGAAGTCAAAGGTCTTCCTGGGGCTCACTTGGACAAATACATTAGGTGTCTTTACTATACCAAAGAAAGAGCCTTCCATTTGAAAGTTTTCTTTGGAAGTCTGGCTCAGAACTGTCAAGATGACTGCTAGTAGTATCCCCAGAGGCTTGAGGTAAATATCTTCATTGATTTTAGTGGCTCAGCTAGCCAGACTGCATAGTCTGAAAATTCATAGGTACCTGCAGAATACCTAACACTGGAAAGCTGAATAGAAGAGAGTCGGTGTGTGATGCTTATCTAAAGGTATTTATCTCCCAAAGTGTAAAGAAAGTCGAGCCCTGCAGTACTTATCAGAACATTTAGCAAGTGGCCTTTCTTATGCTTCCATTAAGTTGAATCTCTCAGCCAGTGCCGCAATGTGTACCCCTGGACCACCACTATGCTTCCATTAGTGAAGCACATCTTGAAAGGGGCTTTACTCCCCCTTCCCGAAGTAGACTGGTGCCACCCTGTTGTGATCAAATCTTTTTCAGTGAAAAGTTGAACCAAGCTCTTCAGTAACACTGAAATTTCCATTCTGGAAGTCTTTCTACCTGCTGGCTGTCACCTCAAATAGGAGTGTCTCAGAGTTGCAAGCCCCTTGTCTGCAGGGATCCTTACACAACCTTTGATAAGGACAAGGTATATTTTCAGATTAAGCCATCTCACACCTAGTGTAGTTTCTGAGTTACTACTCAACCATGCATTTAAGCTTCTTACTCAACTACCTAAGCTGCAAAAAAAAAAAAACAGGAAAAGATGTTACACTTGCTGGATATTCATTGGAATATTTGATTTTAGGGGGGCAGAAAAATTATCAAGCAAACGAACCAAATTTTCTTTCACATGTCCCAGTAAAGGCAAGTTAGTCAGTTACCAAATGAACTCTGTCCATATGGGTTGGTGAGCTGTGTTATCATTTGCTGTGACTACGTTGAGGCCCCTAGGGGCTGCAGTTATTCACTGCACCAGAGCAACAGCCACCATAGCAGCCTTCTTCAAAAAGGCATCCACACGGGTATTTACGAGGCAGCTCCTGTGACATCTGCCCATGCTTCTTTAGGGTTTAAAATTAATTGTTAAAAAGTTAGCAGAAATTGTATTTATTTTTTTATTTTATGAATTATTTGTTGACTGGGTTAGTCCCACTACACCAGTAACCTCTTTTCAGGGGAGAACCAAGGTGGTATTTATACTACAGGGGAAATTTGGCCAGGGCATCTGGGAACCTCCCTTACTCTTTTTGATAGGTGCTAAGGGATCTCTTACATCCACCCGAGTTACCACCAACTCAAGCAGATGGGACCTTAGTTATAATGTTTCGGCCAATGGACAGTACGCTCGAGTGCAGTGTCCCCTTATGCTGCACTGCAGTGTCAGCAATCTATTTACATGGTGTGGGAATCAAATCCATAGCCTTCAGCACCAAAGAGATGTGTCCTACCTGTTGCAGCACTGACACTGCCATCACATAGGGTAATTCAAGAGAAAAAACTAAAAGTTAGTTACCAAAGGCTGTGAAAATTGCACTTGTCTTACAGTGCTGCAGTTGTATCTAAATGAGAGGAAAAAAGAACACCTTACTTCCTTCTGTTAACGTCATGAAAAGGGACTTGAATTTTATTCTCTGCAAAGAAAGAAAAGCTGTAATACAAGATCACAGTAGTCCTGCAAACTCTGTGACGGTCATTTTGTTGAGTCACAGATTGAAATAAACTTAAAGTGATTCTGAATTATTAATGTAACACAGAATAACAAGATGCATGGCGGGAAATGTATATTTTTGGAGTTTTCCTTTAACTGCAAAGCAGTTGTTAATACCATGAGACACATTTGATTATTTTGAAATGGAATGCAAATGAAAGGGAAGGTGTGACTTAATTACAGTCATAATCTGTGATTTAATAATTATGTTGTGATGTTCATCGTGTTTCACTGCTGCAGTCATTACACTTGGGTTATTCTGCCGTCAAGCGGTCTCGCAGTTGGCCAGAGTTCCAAAGTCTTGGTCCGGCATCGGTTGCTGTCGCTTATTCCCTGAAGTCAGTGCGTCAGGGGTATATAAGATGCAGCCGACGACATTTTCTTCGGTCTTTCTTGCCGCGTGGTGCCCGAAGCAAAAGCAGTTCCCAAGTGCCGGTCGGCCGACTCCTGAGATTTTCAATTCGAATTTTCAGAACCGAAGTCTTCAATAAAGCTAAGTACCCCGTTGGGGAAACTTTTTCTTGCCTCAGACCGATGTCAGTAAAAGTTAGTTATTGTATTTCTTGTGGGAAGCAAATACCTCATAAGGATTTTCATTCTTACTGTATTCCATGCCTAGGCCCAGACCACGACGTCACTAGTTGTCGGTTTTGTGCTAGATTTAACAAACGCACTATTAAACGTCGGTTTGATTTTGCTCGCCATTACTTTGGCCGAAGGTTTAATTACACCATGCCGTCGGAACAACCGACGACCGGAATACACAAAAACCGCAAAGACAAGGATAAGGACAGGCATCCGAGGCCCAAAACTGATGATGAGGCCTCTTCTAGGCCAGTCGCCGGTTCTCAGTGAGGCGCTTTCGCAGCCCCTGACACCCGCTACCTCAGAGCCACAGGCCGCCTCCGACTCCCACGTGGAGATGTCTAGGCCTCTGGATACTCAAGGTGTTGGGCCTACGGAAACTAACCCTTCAGATGGGTCCGGAGCCGCTGAGCAGGCATCTGCTTCTGAGGGTATTTTCAGACCTTCACAACTTACCATAAAAGCTACAGGCAAGTCTAAAACTCCATTAAAGACAAAGAAGCAAGTACAGTATTCACCTGGGCAGGCCTCCATGCCTAAAAAACAGATGCTTAAAATGGTCGAAGACTTAATTACTCTTATTAGGGCTACCCATCCCCCTCCTGATACAAGGCCTAGGCAGGATACAGACTATGATTCCTCTGACCAGGTTTCCATTTATTCTGATTCCTCTTCAGACCATGGATACTCTTTACCCCCCTATGAGGACTCTGATGCTGATTCCTTCAGCCTCTCCTCCAGAGGATTATTCTTTTGGGGAAACTTTACATACCATGAGGGAGCATTTCCATTGGGAGAGCCAGGATTACTCAGAATCCAAGAAAAGACTCAACAGACTTTATTTTATTACCTCAGCACAGACCCCTTGCTATTCCACCAGTGTTAGATATTGTGGATGATGTGTTCTCTGAATCCAGTTTAATTCCTGATTCTTTGCCTCCTGCTCCAGTCAAGCCAGACAGGTACTACAGAGTCCCTGACTCTCACAAATTTCTTTATAAAAACCCTGCTGCTGAACCAGAAACTATTTCCTAGGGTCCCAAAGGGGTAAAGGCTTCCACGGCTAAGAATCCAGTTCCCTCTGACAGGGATTCTAGAGCATTAGACAGATAGGGGAAGAAAGTTTACACTTCTGCAACTTTAGCAGTGAGAGCTTTAAATTGCCAGATTCACATGCTTAAATACCAACAATATTTAATGTCTCTGTTAAAACAGAAACTGATTATAAGTTCAGAACATCCGGACTATAAGGAAATGCAGGAGTTATTGCATGCAGCTGAACAAGTGGGAAAACATACTCTGCAATGTGGTTTTGATTCATTAGAGGCTTCTTGTAGATCAGCAGTTACAGGATCTGTGATTCGAAGGCATACTTGGTTATAAGAACAAGGTTTACCTGATCATGTTAAGGCTAAATTATTGGATGCTCCTTTACAGCAGGTTATTTTATTTGGTGTTAAGGCAGAAGAGGTATTAAAGAAAATGGAGGATAAGGCCAAATCTGTGCAAACGGTGAAGGATTTCTTACAGGTACAGCCACCTCGATTTAGCAGAAATTGGCCTTCAAAGAATTGGTCCTTTCCAGTGTCAGACAGACCACAAAGAGGCAGATACAGACGCCCAAGAGGCAGATCTCAGCCCCAAGGTTCTTACAGACCACGACAGTGGGGGGCTTCAACCCCAAAAGGAGGTGAAGACAAGTCACAACCTTACAGGAAACAGTCCCAATGACTTCTCCCTTCGTATGACAAGCACTTCCCTTTTGGCAGCCCCTTTAGGGGAGGGAACAAGCACTTTTTTCTCAAAATTGGCAAACAATCACCCAAGACAAATGGGTTCTGAATATTGCGTCTCAAGGATACAGGTTCCACTTTCACACTGTACCAAGGCTAAAGGGAATGCCAAACCTGCCTCAAAATCAATGGGCAGAGGCTCAAAAACAAATTTCAGCCCTCATGGACATGAGAGCTATTCAAAAAGTACCACAGCAAGAACAAGGACAAGGATTTTACTCAAGACTCTTCCTGGTCCCCAGAAAGGACAAGGCCTGTAGACCCATACTAGACCTTTCAATTCTAAATACTTACCTGGATGTTCCGAAATTCAAAATGTTGACACTACAGCAGCTTCTTCCCATGCTGGGCAAGAAGGCTTGGCTTGTTACTCTGGACCTCAAAGAGGCATACCTGCATGTCCCTATCAGGCAAGATTGCAGAAGATACCTCAGATTCAAAGCTGGTACAATGCACTACCAATTCTCTGCACTGCCCTTTGGCTTATCTACTACGCCCAGGGTCTTTACAAAGTGCCTGGCACCAGTAATTGCATTTTGCAGACGAAAAGGAATTCAAATATATTCATACCTGGACGACTGGCTCATTCAAGCAAAGAAAAAGGACATTCTTCTAAAGCATCTGGCATTTGTAAAAAGGCTGCTAATTTCTCTAGGGTACACAGTAAACGAAAAGAAGTCAAAACTACTGCTCTCACAGCAGATAATATTCCTGGGTGCCAGCTTGGATACAGCGGCCCAGATGGCGTATCTCACGCCAGACAAACAAGGACAACTGACTCAATATTTTCAATCACTGGCAAAAAAGTCCCATCTCCCTGCAAGAAAAATTCTGCAGGCCCTGGGATTCATGGCATCCTGCATACTACTAATTCCATATGCCAGACTCCATATAAGGAAATTACAGTAGTACCTAAAAAGTGTTTGGACTCAACACTCTCACAGTTTAGAAACAGTAATACCAATAATTCTCTGCCTACAACAGGAATTTCGATGGTGGGCACAGGCATGTCACCTCAACAAGGGTCAGCCTTTCACTCTACCCACAGCCAGGCAGACTCTAACAACAGATGCTTCGGATTACGCCTGGGGAGCACACATGGCAGGAAAATGTATTCAGGCAAGTGGACCACAGACCAAATGCATCTTCACAGCAATCAAAAAGAGATGATGGCTGTTCAAAATGCCCTAACAGCTTTCAAGGACCTTCTGCATCCAGGACAATTATTATTAAAGACAGACAACACCACAGTAATGTGGTACATAAACAAGCAAGGGGGCACTCATTCATATCCCCTATGCAGGCAAGCCATGACCTTGTGGAACACAGCTCTAACTTATCAAGTTCATCTGCAAGCACAATTCCTGCCAGGAAAGAAAAATACTCTGGCAGACGATCTCAGCAGAAATATCATGGACCCTCATGAATGGAAATTGAATCCACAAATCTTCAGCATGGTAACGCAAAAATGGGGGTGCCCAGACATAGATCTTTTTGCCTTCCCACTGAATTGCCAACTACAAAAATTCTGCACAAGGACTTACCACACACAAGCATGGAAAGTGGATGCTCTTTTGTTCAGCTGGAAAAGCCTAAAAGTTTATGCCTTCCCACCACTGCCTCTCCTTTCAAAGGTACTCCTAAAAGCCAGACAAGAAAAACCACAGATGATCCTGATTGCTCCAGACTGGCCACGCCAGCACTGGTACCCAATCTTAAAGAACTTAGCTCAAGGCCCACCATGGATTTTGCCTCAAATTTCACACCTTCTGACTCAACAAAACAAACAGATCCTGCACGGTCAGCTGAAAACCCTAAACCTGGCTGCATGACAGATCCATTAGTCAAACAGGCAACACATCTCTCTAAAGCTGTTATGGATGTCATTTTGGAGGCCAGGAGGCCTAGCACCAGGAAATCTTACTCAGAAAAATGGAAGAGATTCTGTGCCTGGAACCAGGCTCAAAGCCTTGACCCTCTTGTCCCAAACATTCCTCAGATTTTACAATACTTAACTGAGATGCTGGACAAGGGCCTATCCTTCTCATCAATTAAGATTCACGCCTCTGGCATTTCAGCTCATTACAACACGGATCCTCCTTTATTCTCTCATCCCTTGCTAAAGCAGTACCTCAGAGGGGCTAAAAACATAAGACCGCCCCGGAGAGCACCAACACCAATGTGGGACCTCAATTTTGTTTTGGAAAAACTGACCTTACCACCTTTTGAGCCAGCCAATACAGCCGATCAAAAATTTTTATCATGGAAAACAGCTCTGCTCCTGGCAGTAACTTCAGCACGAAGAGTCTCAGAGCTACAGGCATTAATGGCAGTGGAACCTTTTATAATATTTCATCAGGACAGGGTTTCTTTAAGGACAAACCCTCATGCCAAAGGTGGTATCTAGTGTGGCTCTTAACCAAACCATCCATTTGCCAACTTTCTATCCAAACCCCCAGAATAAAGGGGAGAAACTTCTGCACTCTTTGGATATACACAGGCAGCTATGCTTCTACTTGGACAAAACCAAAGCTTTCAGGAAAACTGAGCAACTGTTTGTAGCATATGCTGCATGATCTCAGGGCAAGGCTATCTCAAAGCAAACTATTTCCAAATGGATAGGACACTGTGTTCTTTACTGGTACACACAGCATGGAAAATCAGTCCCTAATAACATTAGGCCACATTATACCAGAGCAACAGCCACTTCAACAACCTTTCTCAGAAGAGTACCAACCAAGGAAATTTTGGAGGCTGCAACTTGGAGTTCAGTGCACACCGTTACCAAGCATTACCACTTGCCTCTTTACTCTAAATCCAGAGCAGGATTTGCTACTGCAGTTCTGCAGGGCCTCATAGCCAAGCCTAACTCTTTATAGACCAGCCACCCAACCTTAGCTTTGGGATTCTACCCAAGTGTAATGACTGCAGCAGTGTAACACGATGAACATAGTACAGTTTTGTACCTACCATAAATGTAGATGTTAGAGTGTTCACACTGCTGCAGTCCAGGTTACCCACCCTCCATCCCCTCGGTCCTTGCTGGACTTATCTATACCTTTCTATCCTATACAACCTTTGTGGTGTATTTGCTTGTAACTGAAGGTATTGTTTTTATTTTTTATGTATATTTTATTGGCAATATGTATTGCCTACCTACTTGGGGGCACCTGACATCTGGGGCAAGAAAAACTGAAGAAAATGGCATCGGATGCATCTTGTATACCCCTGGCGCACTGACGTCAGGGAAGAAGTGACAGCAATTGACGCCGGGCCAAGACTTTGGAACTCTGGCCGACTGCAGGACCACCTGACTGCAGGATAACCCAAGTGTAATGATTGCAGCAGTGTGAACACTCGAACATCTACATTTATGGTAGGTACAAAACTGTACTTTCTGCAGGGCCTCATAGCCGTTGCTAATGCTGTTTAGCTCCAGCCTCCCATCCATAGCTTTGGGACTGTACCCAAATGTGCAGCAGTGAAACACGAAGAACATAGTACAGTTGTGTACACTTACCATAAATGTAGATGTTCGAGTGCATTCACTGTTGCAGTCCAGGTTACCCACCCGCCATCCCCCTTTCTTCTGATGGAACCCATCTTTCCTTCTCTGATTTATACAACCTATGTGGTGTATTTGCTTGTAGATGAAGGTAAAGTTTATATTGGTGCACGTATTTATATATATATATAAATTTTGGCTACCCTTTTAGAGGGCACCTGACATCTGGGGCAAGAAAAACTAAAGAAAATGGCGTCGGCTGCATCTTTTATACCCCTGACGAACTGACGTCAGGGAAGGGGCGACAGCAACCGACGCAGGACCCTGGACTTCGGAATTCAGGCTGACTGAGGGCAACCTGCCAGCAGGATTACCCAAAAGTAATGACTTCAACAGTGAATACACTCGAACATCTACATTTATGGTAAGTGTACACAACTGTACTTTTCGCTCTTTTCAGTTCGATCAAGACACATTTGACAAACTGCGTCTGCGATCTCGTAATAGGGAACCTGTTAAAATATGTGGGATTGTGTTTTATGTCCTTTGTGTTCTGATTAAATTAGTAATTGATCAGGAGCATCTGTTACCTAACAAATCTTTTTTGTACACCCAGGTCATTAGTGAATCCATATACCTTCCCCTTGTCTAATAGTAATTAAATAAACAAGGCATACATAAAAAAATTACAGCAAAATTTGGTGGCAAAAGTTTTGCTTTTTTCTTGTGGTATGTTTGGTAATCATGAAATGATATGAAATGAAAGAAATGCATTATGTTTTTTTTATGTTTTCCAGAATTTTTCCATGAAGTACTTTTTATGGCAGATGTAAAAGTAGTTGCAGTAGGGCTCTGCTGATAAGTAAAATGTGCTGTGATATTTAAGGTGTTCCTTACTTGTGCTTTTTCACACAGAAATATCCAATTGTGTGGCAGGGCCTATTGGCACTGAAGAATGACACGGCAGCAGTTCAGCTTCACTTTGTGTCTGGCAACAATGTTCTGGCACACCGGTCCCTCCCAGCACCTGAAGGAGGGCCTCCATTGAGAATTGCACAGCGCATGAGACTGGAAGCTTCACAGCTAGAAGGAGTGGCACGCAGGATGATGGTAATAATTTTGTGCTATATTGTTTCATTTGTTGAAAGTACTGAAAAGTTTGCTTTCTTCAGGTCCTCTGTTAGTGAAGCTTGGAATTACCCATGTCTCACCTGATGGGCAAATGACTCTGCTCCTGCATTCCCACAGGCTAGCTCTGAAATTTCCATTACTTTTTTTTTTTTTTTTTTTTTGCTACAGTCTGGACTGGTCTGTGTACCTAGCCTGCAACTTATCCACTTATTCCCAATCCCAGATGCTCTTCACTCACTTTCTCTACCAGTGTCACTTTTATTCCTTTCATAGCTTTTAGTAAACTCCACTCACTTCTCCCTCCCACCCCACAGCTCTGCTAGTACCACCTCTCTTCGTATCTGTCTTTCCACACACTCTTCCTATTCACTTTTTCTACCTTCAACCCATCTGCCACCTCTTTAACATTCACTCTCACTCTCCTTTCTGCCTATACTCCTGTTACTATCTGTCCTCGTACATGTCACTTACTTAATACCCTCCATCCCATTAACATACATGCCAAGACTCTGCAGTCATAATCTGATCAATAATAACACACTCTATAGCTTTAATGCATGAAATTCCCTTACTCCACTACCTGTTTCCACTCCCCCTCTCTCTATCCTGTCTTCTTCCATCTTTCTGTCTTTTTCTGTGAACCTCTCTTGGACACATCAGACAAAACTGTAACACCTATCTTGTTCTTTCTCTAAAGACTGGCCCTCTAAATACTAACCACCAGAATATAATGTATGTGAGAAGGCTTGCAGCTTACTTACTTACTCATAAGGTCACCTTGATTATAAGATTTACAATGTCATATATATTTATGATATGTTTTATAAAGATATAGACACTGCTTAAATATTCATGTATTCTGCAAATGTATGCACACTGTTTAACATATCATGTATTGTCCGTGTCCCTTATGGAGGGAGGCAGTCTATAAAATAACTCTGGGTTCTGGCACACAAAGACCCACTACCTTGATAGTACCCCATCCTATATCTGGGGAATTAAGGTAAGATGTTGTCATATCCTGGGTGTTATAGCTATGCTTGTAAAGGCTCTTGTGCCATTAGTGTAGGAATCTCCCTTGAACCTATGAGTTTATTCTGTAAATAACTGTGCACTGTTTGTGTAGTGTCATTCTTTGTATAATATTGATAATTTTTGTAAAAAATCTGAGGAGCTTTTCTCCCCAGGCCTCTGCTGAACAGAAGATGTTCTTCATGTTTCACTGTTGCAGTCCTGATTTGTGGGATTTCCTGATGTGGAAGCCCTTGGCCGGTCCAACTACCAGAGAATATTTTCCCTCCTCCAGAAGCCGGCAGATGCCCTATTTGACATTACTACATTTGGGTATAAAGGAAGTTGGACGGTGCCATAACCTCAGTTCTTTCTTGTCATCGGAGCCCGAAGCAGAGTGCTTGTCAGTGCATTGGTCAGTCCACACCAGAGAAAAAAGGTGTCCAAAGGTAAGTACCCAGTTGGAGGAACTTTTCATGTGCTTTCTGACTAATGTCAGATAAATTTAGTAACTGGCTGCACTGTGGAAAGCAGATACCAAACCAGGACTTTAATTCCTTTTGTGTGACTTTTTAGGGAGCCTGAAAATGACATTCCTAACTGTAAGTTTTGTGCTCACTTTAATAGCAGAACTGTCAGTGAGTTGTCAGGGCATTTGGGTACCATGTTGTCGACCAGTCAAGCTGAGGTGGAAAAAGGAAAAGCTCTTCAGATTTAGGACCTCAAACAATGCTCATTTGCCATTGGCTGGCCCTCCTAGGGACATGATTGCCAAAGAAGGTGAGGCGCATTTGCAGCCCCCTTCGATGACTGAGGTGGTGGCACAGGCTGCTATCGAGTCCCATTTGGAGTCCGGTATGCCTCCAGGTCCCACTTCTCCTTTCAAGCTGAAGGACTTAGCTCGTTGTTGGGTCTGGGGCCGCTTTTCAGGCTCTGACTTCCAGCGACTGTTCTGACCGATTATGGCTCTTACCATCGTCAGGAGATCACCTCTGCCTGCCTCTCATGCGAGTCTGTTGTTCATCCAGGCACTAGTATGGAGGTTGGCCTTAAACCAAAACCTAAGGCGGCTCACAAAAAAGCTACACCCACCTTACCTCAGCCTAGGCCTACTGTCAGGCCTACCAACAAGAACTAGTGAGGTTGGCTGAGGATTTTATTTCCTTGGTCAGATCCAGACGCTCCCCTTCAGCAATGAAACATCCCCTGGTAAAAGAAAGAGGGATACCCCACCAGAGGAATTTTCTGGCTCTTTTTTACTCAGAGGAGGAGTTTGATCATGATGAGTCCACCTTTGAGGAGGGGTACATATGTTGCTTCCTAAAGGGATTCTGACTCTGAGGGGAACCTTGTCTCAGCCTCCCCTGAGGATATTTCCTTTGGGGAAGCATTGCATACCCTGAGGGAGCACTTCAGTAGGAAGCTCAGGATTACCCCCAGTCCAAGAAAAGGATTATGGAATTTCTTAATCTCAGTGAGCATAAACCACTTGCCATTCCCCTAGTCTTAGAGATGGTAGATAATGTCTTACAAAATTCTTCTTTACAACCAGACTCTCTTCCCCCTGCCCCTCAAAAACCTGACACAGGGTTCTAGATATCGCAAACACCTTTTTAAGAACTCTCTGGCAGACTTAGCTTATTGGTTGGGTCTGGGGCTGCTTCGTTGACTAAAAGGTCCTAAGGGAACAAAGGCAGACTCTTCCAAAAATCCTTTGCCTACAGACAGGGAAAGCGTAGCCTGAGACAGATTTGGAAAGAAAGTCTGCACCTCTGCTACCCTCGTCATAAGAGCTTTGAACTGCCAGTTTTATATGGTGAAGTGCCAGGAAACTATTTTTGGTCAGATTTGACAAAAACTGATGGGGATAGTCCCTCTCAAAGGAATTAATGGATCTATGTATCTCCTGTTGTCAGGTGGCTAAACATTCTCAGCACCGTAGCTCCGTATGATGCCTTGGAAGCCTCCAGCAGGCCATCAGCCACTGGATCTGTCATTAGAAGACACGCCTGGCTGAGGGAGCAGTTACTTCTTGAGCATGTCATATTCAGTCTCCTGGATGCCCCTTTAGAGAAAGATTTTTTTTTTTTTTTTTGGGTCCAAGGCTGAAGCTGTCCTAAAGAAAATGAAGGATAAGGGCAAGTTCATGCAAACTGTCAAGGATTTCCTTCAAGTCCAACCAACTTTATTCCGCCAGAATTACCCTACCAAACACTGGTCCATTCCAGACCCCAGTTTAAACCTAGGCAAAGGAAACCTCATGAAGAAACAAGCAAAAGGCAGCACCAGCTGGCTAGACAGTGGCAAACAGACCCCAATATGTCTGTGGGATCACGTCCCCAGGGACCTAGCAGGGAGCAGTCATAACCCCCCATACCCCTTCTGTCTTTCCCACTCACCCCCAGGGCTGGGTGGAAGACTGTCACTATCCTACTAAAACTGGACTGTCATTACCAGGGATCTGTGGGTGCTAAACATCATTCCAAGTAGTTACAAAAACAAGGTCAAACATCCCTTGATTTGCTCAGGCTTCCCAGATAGTTCTCCAAACCAAAAGACAGAAGCCTTAACCCAAATAGAGCTTCTGTGCGCTTACGGGTCTGTAGAACTTGTACCAAGATCCTTACAAGGAAAATGTTTTTACTCCAGACTTGTTGTAGCTCCCAGACAAGAAGGTACGTGGAGGCCAATTCTAGACCTGTCTAGGCGCTCAACCAGTTCTTACAGTTCCCACAATTCAAAATGCTAAGTCTACAAAAATACTGCCCATGATTTCCCCCAGTGTCTTTTTGGTAACTTTAGATCTAAAAGATGCATACCTCCATATCCCCTTAGAGGAGTCACACAGAAGGTTCTTAAACTTCAGAGCAGGTATGAGGTACTATCAGTTATGTGCTCTGCCCTTTGGCGTACTGCACCCTGGGTCTTCACAAGCTTCAGAGCAAGTATGAGATACTGTCAGTTATGTGCTCTGCCCTTTGGCTGTGTACTGCACCCAGGGTCTTCACAAGCTTCAGAGCAGGTATGAGGTACTGTCAGTTATGTGCTCTGCCCTTTGGCTGTGTACTGCACCCAGGGTCTTCACAAGCTTCAGAGCAGGTATGAGGTACTATCAGATGTTAAGTTGTCTATCTCACCTTCATTCTTGCTGGTTGGGCCCGTAGCCGATCCTCGGCTCCGACTCGGCCATCTTCAAAAGCTCGGGAGCTGCTTACTGGCTCGAGGCCCCCCTGTATCCCATGATGCCTGGCGCTAGATACCCAGATCTTGTTTGCCGCTTCTGCTACGAGGTTGCGTTTACTGGCTCTAGTCGTAATTTTCACTTTATTGATATATATATATATATATATATATATATATATAGAACTTTTGTATATTATTATAGTTAGTTGTTAGAATACTTAGTGTTCATACATAGCTGTAGTATTTGTTGGTGTTTAGTCTTCCCCCTTGAAAACTTGCTTTCTTCTTAGAGAGTCCCCCCCTCCCCCCCGTTTCCTTCTTAAGGTAGGCGTTTTAGTTAGAGGCTTATCCTTGTTTCTTTTTTTAAGGTATAAAAATTTTTTCTCTAGAAATTGTGGTAGTTAGTAGGTTTGTTTACCCTTTCTTCTAGTATAGAGTGTATGTGTGCTGTTAAGGTGTGGTAACTTGTGTGCAGTGTGTTTTTTTCTAGTTACCTACTTCCCTTTGTACTTTTTATCTGTAATTTGATATTTCCTTACAGGAATGTCTAAAGACACGAAAGTGTCTGGATTCAAGAAGTGTGACTCATGCTGTCAGAAAATGTCACTGACAGATGGTCACACTTCTTGTGTCTATTGCTTGGGCGCCCTACACTTATCTTTAGGGGTTTGCTTAAACCTGAAGAATTACCGGCCAAGTCTCAGTCAATTAAACCTTCCAAGCCATCGAAGCCGCCGGCTCCCAGTTCGGAGCCATCGTCGGGTGTTGCATCTGCATCAACTTCGGTTCCGGCTGAAACCGAAGTACCTATCTCCCAGTCGGTCCTGACTCTGCTGTCAGAACTGTTAGGGAGTCGAAAACGCTCTAGGTCGCCATCCTTAGAGTCAATACACTCGGCTCTAGAGTCGCCTTTGTTGCAGTCGGAGCGAAGTCATCGATCCCACTCTTCTCGGTCATCTAGGCTATCTGACCATGATTTGGAGAGAGTGGTGAGCAGGCTTTTAAAATCGCAGGCCCTGGCTAAAATGTTATCCAGCCCCCCTCATCAGGGTTCGGCTCCATCTGTCTCTGCAGTAGTTCCTCCTTCGACTCATTCCTTGAGCTCGGAGCCGGAGCTTGCTGGGACCGTGAGACTGTTGGCACCGATACCTACCCTTTTGGTTCCGTTGTCGGCTCCGATCTCTTCCATGGTGCCGTCCTTGGAGGGATCTGGGCGCCGGGACTCCCTTGTCGGCTCCGAGGGGGCGAGTGGCATCGGACCCTTGTCCAACCCCGTTCTCCCTCTCGGAGCTTTGGCGCAGGTGAGTTCGGCTCCTACATCGGCTTCGGAGCTGTCTGTCGGTGCCGGGAATGATTCCGGTCTCTTCGGAGCTGGAGCCTTCTCCGATATCGGGAAGAGGCACCTTCGAGGTCATGAGGAGTGTGCTGGCATCTGAGTCAGCCTCACAGTCAGCCTCATCGGCCCCCCCCCCCATTGTGCCTGCTCCTGTCTCTGCCCCTCCTCCAGACCCCAAGCGTGGGGAACAAGCACTCCAGGGCACCCCATTGGGTGTATCTTCCTCTTCCAAGGCCTCCCCTGTTCATTCAGAGGAGCCCCCTCGAAAGAGGAAATGCAAGAGGAAGCATGTTGACTCCCCTGAGTCTGTCACTTCAAATGCTGACTTGGAGGATTCGGAAGGGTCCCCCGAGCTCCCCCTCTGAGGATGTCTCTTTCTCAGACATCCTTGAAATGCTTAGGCAGAGGGGGAACTGGACTACCCTTAACCCTTCAGAGGATGTCAGTATTCTGGACGCGTTTGGTTCCCGACCTTCCATCTCCTGGGTGTCTCCGCCTTTCGATCCACTGATGTCTGTGGTGGCTCGGAAGGCGTGGTCAGCCCCAGACACAGTGGAACCAACCCCCTGAAGACCCACTAAATTTATTACTGCACCACAAGACAAACAATATCTGACTAAGGGTGTTCCCAGTGATGCCATGGTGATAGCAGCGACAACAAAAAAGGAGTTGGCTGAAACGTCTTCGTCTGTTCATCCCCCTAATAAGGAATCTAGGACGATGGACAGATATGGGACGCGGATGTTTGCATCAGCGACCTTCTCCATGAGGTCGCTGAACTATTTGTGCCACTTTACCCGCCTTCAAAGGGATCTCCTTAAACAGCTAGGAGATACCCTTCAAGATCTATCAGCTGCAGGGGTCCAGGCTAAGGTTACCTCCCAGCTGGCAACTCTTAATTCGGTAGTAAACTCCTCCATGCGGTTCATCTCTTACGCAGCCGATGGTGCGAGTAGGCCCGCAGGCACAGGCGTGGCCTTGAGGAGGCATGCTTGGATGTGGTTATGTAACTTTGCAGAACCCTTCAGGGCGTCTTTCACAAACACCCCCTTTGATGGTTCTGCTCTTTTTGGACGACAGGTGAAGGATACCCTTACCAGGTGTGAGCAGGAAGGCAAGACTCTCTCTGCTGTGGGAGTCCGTTTTTCCACTCCTTCAAGACCGTATCCCAAGGGTCAGAAGAGTGGGAAGATGTGGATGTCCTTCAAGAATGCAACTGCAGTCATAACATGTGGGTTGTCCTGCCTCAGGCAGCCCTCGGTCGGCCGGATTCCAAAGTCTGGGTCCGACGTCGGCTGATGTCGCATTTCTCTCCGACGTCAGAGCGGCTGGAGTACATAAGCATCAGCCGACGCCATTTTCTTCAGTCTTTCTTGCCGCATGGTGCCCGAAGCAGAAGCAGTTCGCAAGTGCCGGTCGGTCAGCTCCTGTATTCTACGATACCGAAGTCATCAAAAAAGCTAAGTACCCCATTGGGGACCTTTTCTTGCCTCAGCTGATGTCAGAAATTACTGAAAAAGTTAACAATTGTCTTTCTTGTGGTAAACAAATACCTCATAAGGATTTCCACTCTTACTGTCTCCCTTGCCTGGGCCCAGACCACGACATCTCCAGCATCCCTGAGGTGCTGCCCAGCTGTCCACCTTCGGAGGCAGTTGTGGGGAAGATTATCGCTGTACCCAAAAGCCTGACAAAGTATAACACAAGACAAATGGGTACTGTCTATCATATCCGAAGGTTACAAGATCCCCTTCCTTCGCACTCCCTACATTCCCAACAAATCCCTTCCAGATGTTCCACCCAATCTAGGGGATCAAGCAGTTCAAGAAATTTCAAAACTGCTAAGAAAAAGAGCCATCCAGCCAGTCCCAGCAGACCAGCAAGGATCTGGAATTTACTCAAGGTTCTTTTTGGTACCAAAAAAGACAGGGGACTGGAGACCCATTCTGGATCTCAGCAGACTAAACAGGTCTGTTCAAAGAACAAAGTTCTGGATGGTCACGCTACAGTCCATTTTACCCTTTCTGGGTCAGGACAATTGGATGTGTTCCATAGATCTTCAGGACGCGTACTACCATATCAAAATGGACAGACGCTCCAGAAGATTCCTCCGCTTCCGGCTGGGAGCCAGTCATTATCAGTTCAGAGCTCTGCCCTTTGGTCTCACTACAGCCCCCAGGGTGTTCACCAAATGTTTGGCAGTAGTTACCGCTCACCTGAGACTGCAAGGATTCCAGGTGTTTCCATATTTAGACGACTGGCTCTTTACTGCTACCACCAGACATCACCTGCTGCGAGCCAGAGACTACACCATCCAAACTTGCTCCAAACTAGGCATCACAATAAATTTCGAAAAGTCTACATTGTCGCCTTGTCAATCTATTACCTTTATAGGTGCAAACTTAAATACAAAGGACATGTCAGCGAGACTTCCATTAGTCAGAGTGCTAGACATTCGCCGACATGTGCAGGTCTTATTAGGATGCAAAAAAATTCAGGCCAGATTCGTCCTAAGAACCTTGGGTCTCATGGCAGCTGCTATCATACTAGTTCCCCTTGCTCGTTTTCATATGAGGATTTTTCAGTGGATGCTGTTCACCCAATGTTCTTTCCAGCAACTTCCAATGGTCTCACAAGATAATGATCACACAGACATGCAAAAACTAACTTGCTTAGTGGATGGTTTCCCCATCAGTACCCCAGGGCAGACCATTTGCTCTTTCTCCTCCAGTGGCTACGGTGACCACGGATGCCTCCCTGATCGGGTGGGCGGGGGGGAGGGCATTTTCAATGCAGACCAGTCCAAGGCACCTGGCAGCCTCACGAGTACCATCTGCATATCAATGTCTTGGAGATGAGGGCCGTGCTTTTGGCGTTGCAAGCTCTTCACAACTCTCTTCCTAGTGGGACCATTGCAATTCAAATGGACAATATGTCAGTAGTGTGGTACATCAACAAGCAGGGCGGAACCAGGTCTATCCCCTGTGTCAAGAAGCAATCAGACTCTGGCAGTAGGCGATCTCTTCCCAACGGTTTCTGATAGCGCACATCCCTGGGAAGTCCAACGTTATAGCGGATAGGCTGAGCAGAGCAATTCTCATGCCTCACGAGTGGTCTCTCAATCAGACCGTGGCGGACCAAATCTTCCGCAAATAGGGTCAGCCTTGTTGTGACCTTTTTGCCACCCCTTTCAACAGCAAGTGCAACAATTTCTTCTCCCTCTTCCCGGACACTCCCCCAGAGACGCTCTAGTTCACGATTGGCCTCAGGGACTTCTTTATGCATTCCCTCCATTCCCCCTAATTCCCAAATTGATACAGAAAGCTAATACATTGGGATGCAAGATGATCCTCATTGCCCCTTACTGGCAAAGACAAATTTGGTTCCCGTTCCTGCATCATTACCTTCTGGAGCAGCCCTGGACCCAATTCCGGACCTCCCGATCCATCACTTGGGCGGGCTGCACCAATCCCTTCAATCTCTCCAGCTCACTGCTTGGTTGCTCCACTTCCGACCTTAGCCAGGCTTCCAAACATCTCCCACTCGGTGCGTGAAATCATCTTATTATCGCCCAAGTCTACCACTAGAAAGACTTATGCTAGTAAGTGGAAATGTTTCTCTTTCTGGGCAGAGGCTAGGAATATAGATCCCTTTTCAGCCCCTGTGCACCATATTCTGGATTTTTTAGCGGAACTTTTTCGTGCTGGATCTTCTTCTGCCACGATTAGAGTGCAGTTAGCTGCAATTTCAAACTTTCATACAGGTCTGTCGGACACTAGTATTATGTCCCATAAGCTTTGTAAAGCTTTTCTCAAAGGGACTACTTTACTCAGGCCCCCAGTGAGAGATCCCCCACCTCCGTGGGATCTAAATTTGATCTTCGCTTCCCTGATACTGCCCCCTTTTGAACCGGCAGCTTTTTGTTCCTTGAAGTTTCTTTCTTGGAAAACCCTTTTTCTGGTTGCAATTACTTAAGCCAGAAGAGTTTCTGAGCTTCAGGCCCTTTGTGTTCGCCCTCCCTATCTAGCTTTCCACAATGACAGTGTGTCTCTCAGGACTAATCCTTCCTTCCTTCCAAAGGTTTCTTCTGACAGTAATTTGAATCAATCTATTGATCTGCCTGTGTTTTTTCCAAATTATTCCAACAAGGCGGAATACAAATTGCATCAGTTGGATGTTCATAGACAGTTACGCTTTTACTTGCATAGAACTAAGCAAATAAGAAAGTCAGACCAGCTGTTCCTGTCCTATGCTGAGGGCAGACAAGGTCTACCTGTGTCGAACGTAACCTTATCTAGGTGGTTGACATCTATCATTACATTTACATATCAACTAAGGGATAAATAGCTTCCTGCTAAACCGAAAGGTCACTCTACTAGAGCTCTAGCTACTTCAGTGGCTTTTCAGACAAGATTGCCAATGGAAACTATTTGTGCGGCAGCTACATGGACCAATCCTCATACCTTTATTTCACATTATAAGCTGGACGTGGCCTCCAGGAGCAGAGCTGATTTTGGTTCCACTGTTCTGAAGAGTCTGTTCCGATGACCCACCCAGGATTGAGGTGCTAGGGACGCTGTCCCAACCAGCAAGAATGAAGGTGAGATAGACAACTTAACATTAAGAAGTTATGTACCTACCATAACGTTCCATGTTAGTTGTCTTCTTCTCGTCTTCTTTCTTGCGTCCCACCCTCCATCCCCCTATCCTAGTAGACCGAGAAGAGTTCCTTATATTTTTATCACTGGCTGAGTCTTCTCTGGCTATTACTTCTGACTAGCAGTCTCTCCAGTTGGATTCATGCATCCTACCACATGTTTTTACTGTATTATTATTATAATTGTTATTATTATGTCTGTAGTTAGGTTTACCAAACGAGATCTGGGTATCTAGCGCCAGGCATCATGGGATATAGGGGGGCCTCGAGCCAGTAAGCAGCTCTCGAGCTTTTGAAGATGGCCGAGTCGGAGCCGATCCTCAGCTCCAAGCCCAACCAGCAAGAAAGAAGGCGAGAAGAATACAACTAACATGGAACATTATGGTAGGTACATAACTTCTTATTATGTGCTCTGCCCTTTGGGTGTGTACTGCACCCAGGGTCTTCACAAGCTTCAGAGCAGGTATGAGATACTATCAGTTATGTGCTCTGCCTTTTGGCTTGTTTTCTGCACCCAGGGTCTTCACAAAATGCCTAGCTATGGTTATAGCCTTCTGCATGACAAATGAAATTCAGTTTTACTTTACTTGTATGACTGCCACATTCAGGCAACAAGCCTAGAAAAAACTCAAAGTAGACTTGCTTTACACCCCAAAATTGCTAACCTCAGTGAGGTTCACCATCAGGACAAAACAATCTCAAACAAGCCCAACAAACAGGACTATGTTTCTGGGAGCCTAACTGGACTCAGTTCTTCAGAAGGCTTTTCTCCCTGCAGACAAGGCTACCTTCCATTTGTCAGGAAATACCTCACAGCCAGAATGTATGTCAGGGCCTTGGGGTACATGACCTGTTGCAGTCTCATGAGCCCTCTGGCCAGACTACATATGGGAAAACTGCAGTGGTAGCTCAAAAGTGTTTGTTGCCGATATTCACAGTTCCTCACCTTCATAATAAAATTGTTTCCTTGCTTCAGGAAAGAGTTTGCTTGGTGGACCCCAAGCATACTCCCCCAGTCTGGGCCTTCCCTTCAGGTTCATCCCTCAGAACCATGCCCTGGTAACAGATGCATTAGAAATGAACTGGGAAACCCACTTCAGCAACTTCAAGACTAGAGGTAGATGGGGCTCCAAGTTCATAAACAAACACATCAACCTAAAAGAACTAATGGCTGTTCAAAAAGGCCTGATTTCCTTTCAAAATAAATTGAAACCTAGAGTACTCATAATGAAGACAGGCAATACCACAGTTATGTGGTACATAAACAAGCAAAGGGGAGGATTTGCTTCCTAGCCATGGACCTTTGGGAAACAGCAAGCTCTCTAGAGCTGCACCGCATGGCACAGTACCTCCCAGGAGAAACCAGTCAGCTAGGAGTCTCTCAGACTCCCACAAGTCGGGACTGCATTGGTAAGTATTTCTAAGCATAGCCAAAAAATAGGGTGTGCCACAAATAGACCTGTTTGTCACCAAAGAAAATGCTTACTTAAAAAAACTTTGTTCCAGGAACAAAAATGAAGTCAGCCTGGAAGTCAGATACGTTTTCCTTTCCTTGCACAGGGTTATACGTCTATGCCTTCCCGCCCATTGCCACTGCTACCCAGGGTATTGCTGAAAATAAGGGAAGAGGGGTAATTCTGATAACCCCTAACTGGCTGAATTAACATTGGTAATCTCTATTACTTGGTCTAGCCAACACGGAGCCACAGATAGTGGACCTGGTAATGTAGAATGGGCACAGTAATACACCCCAACTTGCACAGACTCAAATTGACAGTTTGGATGGTACTCTTACTTTGTAAAAATCCATGCTTTACCTGTTTCTGCCTATCTGCCTTCTCAGCCTCCTCTCTTTTCACATCTCCTCATGAAACAGTTTCTGAAAGGGGTTGTCCACATTAGGCCTCCCAGAAAACCTCCTCTTCCTTCCTGGGTCCTCTGTTTCATTCTGGAGAAGCTCACCATCCCACTTTTCGAATCTAGGGCTTCTGCTGATATACAGTTCGTGAAATGGAAGTCAGCCTTAATACTAGCCATCATTTCAGGCAAAAGGGTGTCAAACAAAGCCTCAGATCTTTGTGTGTGGAACCTTTCATTATTTTCCACCCAGACAGTGTTTCTCTCAGAACCAACCTTTCCTTTATGCCCAAGGCAGTGACAGAGACCTCTTTAAACCAGACTGTATACTTGCGTCTATATTCTTTCATAACCCTCAAAACAAGGGAGAAAGGATCCTTCATCCTTTGGATGTGCACATGCAGCTGTTATACTACTTACCAAGAATGTCAAGAAATCAGACCAACTTTTTATGGCCTTTGCCAGTAGCTCTGAGGGGAGACCAGTTTCAAAACAAACTATTTCCAAATATACTCCCACTGTATTCTCTTTTTGCTGCAGCAGTCATGGTAAAACGCCTCCTGATGCTGTGACACATTCCACTAGGGCTACTGCTACCTCTACTGCCTTTCTTAAAGGGGTGGCCACTAAGGACTAAAGCTGCTTGGTCCCCTGTGCATACTTTCACCTAACATTGCCATTGTCCTACCTTTTTCCGTTCCAAAGCAGGATTTGCCACTGTCATTTTGGATGGCATCCTTGCCTGTCCTTAATATTTCCATTCATCCTCCTTTCCAGCTTTGGGAATCATCTCCCAAGTCAAGACTGTAACAGTGAAACATGAAGAAAATAGTGCAGTTGTTCTTCATGTTTCACTGTTGCAGTCATCACATTTGGGATATCCCTGCCAGGGTAGCCCTCGGCCGGCCCGAATACCAGAGGCTTAGTATTTCTGTGTCAGTTGCTGTTGCTTCAGGACTAATGTCAGGTCACCAGTAGTATAAAGTAAGGCAGCCGACGCCATTACATCAGTCTTTCTTGCTGCGGAGCCCGAAACACAAGCAGTTCGCACGAGTGCCGGTCGGACGCTACCTGAGTTTCGTCTTCCGAATTGAAGCTGAAGTCTTATAAAGCTAAGTAACCCCGTTGGGGATCCTTTTTTCTTGCACTAACCAATGTCAGAAAAAGTTAACAATTGTCTCACCTGTGGAAAGCAAATACCACACCAAGACTTTCATTCTTACTGCGTCACTTGCTTAGGCCCAGACCACGACGTCCCGTGCTGTTGCTTCTGTGCGTTGTTCAATGCCAAAACTGTACGTCGTTGGGCACTTATTGTAGCTAGATATTTTCTCTTACAGTCCTCGAATTCAGATATGGCTTCGGTAAGCCATCCGACAGCAGATGATCTGAAAAAAATGTAAAGATAAAGACAGAGACAGACCGCAGAAGTCCAAACCTACCAACGACGCTCCCATTAAGCTAATCGTCAGTTCTCCGGTCCTCAGTGAGGCGCTTTTGCAGCCCCTGATGCCCACTTTTGTGGATTCCGAGGCCACTACCAAGACCCTTTCGGTGTCCAGTATGCTACAAAACTCTTCTTCGACTAAGGATCCTGCGGTCATCTCTACCTTGGATGGGTCCGGAGTCACTGAGCAGGCACCGGCTTCCTAGGAAGTCCTTCGCACTACCAATTCACTGCACAAACTGACGACTTCTTTCGCGTCTGACGATCTTTCGAAAACTACCGAGTTTCTTACGCCCAGGTTACGAACCACACCCAAGAAACCGACGACCCAATCTCAGGCACCTGCTTTCTTACCTCAGTCTGAAATGCTTAAAATGGCGGAAGACCTTATCATGCTGATCAGGGGAAGCCAAGCTACCCCTTCCAAAAGAGAGATCTGTTCCCTGTAGTTTTGTCTGAACAGGAGTCCGATGACTCTGATGCTTCTAAGTATGAAAACATGCAACCCCTCTTTGCTTATGAGGATGTCCTTCAAGGATGCATCTGCAGTCATAACATATGGGTTGTCCTGCCTCTGGCAGCCCTTCGGTCGGCCGGATTCCAAAGTCTGGGTCTGGCCTCGGCTGATGTCGCACTTTCCCGCGTCAGGCGTCTGGGGTATAAAGCATCAGCCGACGCCATTTTCCTCAGTCTTTCTTGCCGCGTGGTGCCCGAAGCAGAAGCAGTTCGCAAGTGCCGGTCGGTCAGCTCCTGTGATTCAGCTACCGAAGACTTCGAAAAAGCTAAGTACCCTGTTGGGGACTCTTTCTTGCCTCAGCCGATGTCCGATAAAGTAAATAATTGTTTAACTTATGGGAAACAAATACCTCATAAGGATTTCCACTCTTACTGCCTCCCTTGCTTAGGCCCAGACCACGACGTCTCGGCCTGTTCAGCCTGTGCTTCCTTCAACCGACGAACTCTTAGACGTTGGTCGGAGTTTGCAGAGGAATTCTTTGGGGCTACTTTTGCATATAAGATGCCGTCGGAGACTCCGATTTCGCATTTGGTGAAAAGACAGAAGGACAAGGACCGTCACTCGCGGCCCGCGGTTTCGGCTGAAACCACGGTTAGGCCTACCACGAGTGTCTCGGTTTCGGCCGAAACCGAGTCCTCGGTACTTCCTTTAACCGAATCCACTCAACCGACCACCGCGGCCCTGGAAGCCCCGGCTGAGTTGGCTACTGAGCTTCCTACTGAAACCAGTGTCCAGGAAATGTCCGACACCATCCCTTTGGACAAGTCTACTCCTGCACGTGGTGCAGCCAGACCCCCTGCTTCCATGTCCATTAAGGCTTTTTCCAGGGCTAAAGCTGCTAAAATTGCTAAAGCTTTGCCTCCCAAGACTACCTCTCAGAGACCTACTTCTAGTTCTCAGATCCTCAGCCTTGCAGAGGACTTTATCTCTTTAATTAGAGGTTCTCAGCCTCACCCGGACAGGGGCTCTCAACCACCACCAGACAAAAGGCCCATGAGCCCTCTGACCAGCACTCTTCAGATGAGTCTACGGATGGATCTGTGTTGTCAGATCACCAGGACGAGGCTTATTCGGCCTACGAGGATTCTGATGCTGAAGAATCTATCCCTTCGGCCTCCCCTCCTGAAGAGTTTTCCTTTGGTGAGACACTACACTCTATGAGAGAACATTTTCAATGGCAGGGTCAGGTATTTTCTGATTCTAGAAAGAGATTAAGGACCTTTTTACATTTACCTCAGCATAGGCCCTTAGCTATACCTCCTGTTTTGAATGTTATTGATGATGTGTACAATGATGTTAGTACAGCCCCTGATTCTCTCCTCCGGCTCCTGCCAAACCTGATAGATACTACAGGGTCCCGGATTCTCATCTACATCTGTACAAGGCCCATTCTGCAGACCCACATACTATTTCTCAGGGTCCAAAGGGTTGCAGCTGCCACTGCCAAAAATCCTACCTTCTGAAAGAGTCTAGAGCTTTAGAGATGGGGAAAGAAGGTATATACTTCTGCAACTCTTTCCATGAGGGCATTAAATTGTCAATTTCATATGATACAGTACCAAGAGTATTTGTTAGATGAATTGCATAAGAAGCTTTCCTCTTCTGAACCCCTTGACCGTAAATCCCTTCAGGATCTGGTACATAACTCACAGCAGGTTAGTAACCATTTTTTGCATTGTGGTTATGATGCACTGGAAGCTTCATGTAGGTCAGCTATGACTGGGGCAGTTATTCGTAGGCATGCCTGGTTGAAGGAACAATCTTTACCAGACCATGTTAAAGCTAAACTCCTGGATGCTCCAATGGAAAAACAAAAATTATTTGGTTCCTCGGCTCAGGAGGTCTTAAAGAAGTTTGAAGAAAAGGCAAAATCTGTGCAAACAGTTAAGGACTTTCTGCAAGTACAACCACAGAGATTCAGCAGAAACTGACCTACTAAGAATTGGTCCTTTCCAGACTCGGACAGATCCCAGAGGGGCAGGAACAGGCGTCCCAGAGGTAGAGGGCAAGCTAGAGACTCCTACAGAGGCCGTCAGTGGCAGCCTACCAACCAGAGAGGTAGTGCAGGAACAGCAACAGCAACTACCACACCTGGACAAGACTCAATGACTTTCCTTTGATTCCGCCGACCAGGGCTCAATTGGAAGCACCATTGGGCGGAAAGCTTTCCTTATTCTCAAAAAACTGGCAATACTTTACAAGAGACACATGGACACTGCAAATAATAGACAAAGGATACAGGTTCCATTTCCACACTTTGCCAAGAAGAAACGGAATGCCAAACCTGCCACCAAATCAGAGGGCAGAGGATTTAAAGCAGATCAACAACTTAATACAAATGAAAGCCATAGAAAAGTTACCTCTTTCAGAACAAGGCCAAGGATTTTACTCCAGATTATTCCTTGTTCCAAGAAAAGAAAATCAATGGAGGCCTATTCTCGACCTGTCCGCACTGAATACTTACCTCATTGTGCCAAAATTCAAGATGCTGACCCTACAGCAACTTCTTCCCATGCTGGGCAAGGAGTCTTGGCTGGTGACTCTAGATCTCAAGGAGGCATACCTGCATGTCCCTGTTCGGCAAAGGTGCAGAAGACACCTCAGATTTCTTGCAGGATCAGAGCATTATCAATTCTCAGCGTTGCCCTTTGGCTTATCTACTGCTCCCAGAGTATTCACAAAATGCCTGGCATCAGTAATTGCACACTGCAGACTTCAGGGGATTCAAATCTACCCATATCTGGACAACGTCCGCTTGTATAAGGCAAACAAGAAAAATTTGATAAAGGACTTGGACTATGCCATCCACCTATTACAGGCCCTGGGATACACAGTCAACATCCAAAAATCAAGACTTGTTCCATCCCAAAGGATAACCTTTTTGGGTGCAGATCTAGACACAACCACCCAAATGGCCTTTCTCACAGAAGAAAAACAAAAACAACTTCCGGATTACTTCTTGAATCTGACAAGACAAGCTCAGCTAACTGCAAGGAAAACCCTGCAGGGCCCTGGGTTACATGGCATCATGCATAATTCTGATTCCACAAGCCAGGCTGCATATGAGAAAATTACAATGGTACCTAAGGAGTGTATGGTCTCAGCACAGTCACAGTTTGGAAACTTTGATACCAATCATTCCTTGCCTTCAAAAGGAATTTCTGTGGTGGGCTCAAGCCTGCCAGTCCAACAGAGGGTTGCCTTTCAACAAACCAAAAACAAAACAAACCATCACCACGGACGCTTCAGACCGAGGATGGGGAGCACACATGGAGGGCAAATGTATCCAAGGCCTATGGTCTCAAGGGCAGCTGCGCATGCACATAAACCAAAAGGAAATGCTGGCAGTGATACAAGCAATCGAGGCCTTCAAACCTTTCCTCCATCAAGGCCACCTGTTAATAAGGACAGACAACACCACAGTCATGTGGTACATAAACAAGCAAGGAGGCACGCATTCCTACCCTCTATGCAGGCTGGCCATGAATCTATGGGAACTATGCTTGAAACTCAATATCCAATTACAGTCCCAGTTCGTGCCAGGGAAGCAGACAGCTTAAGCAGAACTACCATGGATGCACACGAATGGATGCTGCACCCAGACATCTTTCTACTCATAACACAGGCATGGGGAAAGACGGAGATAGATCTGTTCGCCTCGCCCCTCAATCATCAACTGAAGACATTCTGCTCAAGGACATACCACCCACAAGCTTGGAGGGTGGACTTTCTCTCTCTCAGCTGGAAAGCTCTAAAAGTCTATGCCTTCCCACCTCTCCCATTAATGTCCAAGGTTTTACTGAAGATCAGGGCAGAACAGCCAAGAGTGATTCTGATAGCTCCAGACTGGCCAAGGCAGCACTGGTACCCACTATTGAGGAGCATGTCACAGACGAAACCGTGGCCTCTCCCCCTATGGCCACTTCTTCTGACGCAGAACAATTTCAAGATCATGCATCCCAACTTGAAAACATTGCAGCTAACTGCCTGGAAAATTCCATAAACCCCCCTCAAAATAACTTATCACAGAGAGTAAAGGACATTATTATGGAGGCTCGCCGCCCTTCCACAAGGAAGATATACTCAGCAAAATGGAAAAGATTTCTCATTTGGAGCACAACAAAAGGCTTAGATGTGACAGTGGCGAGCATGGCACATATTCTGGAATACTTAGCAGAATTGTTCCACAATGGCCTGTCCTATTCTTCCATTAAGATTCATGCCTCAGCAATTTTAGCAGAATACAATGTTGATCCGCCTATCTTCTCGCATCCTCTACTCAGGCAATTTCTGAGAGGAATCAAAAACATCAATCCTCCAAGGAAACCACCTTTACCTACTTGGGATCTCAACTTTGTGCTGGAGAAACTAACACTTCCTCCCTTTGAACCAGCAGCACCGGCGGATCTACAGTTTCTGTCTTGGAAAACTGCATTCCTTCTGGCCATAACTTCAGCAAGAAGAGTATCTGAGTTACAAGCTTTAATGGCAGTACAGCCATTTCTTATCTTCCATCAGGACAGAGTTTCATTGAGAACCAATCCTACTTTTATGCCAAAGGTGGTATCTAGGGTATCCTTGAACCAAGCTATCCATTTGCCTACATTCTTCCCAAATCCACAAAATAAAGGGGAAAAACTTCTACACACTCTGGATATACACAGACAACTACGCTACTACTTGGACAGAACTAAAAGTTACAGAAAGACTGACCAACTCCTTGTAGCATATGCTGCTGGAGTACAAGGAAAAGCAATTTCCAAACAGACAATTTCAAAGTGGATAGGAAATTGCATTCGATTTTGTTACTCTTTTCATGGAAAGACTGTTCCTGCAAACATTAGGCCTCATTCCACGAGGGCCACAGCCACCACTACAGCCTTCCTAAGAGGTGTGGCTACCAAGGACATTTTAGAAGCTGCTACATGGAACTCCGTGCATACATTTGCCAAACATTACAATTTACCTTTATACTCCAGATCCAGAGCAGGTTTTGCCACAGCAGTCCTGCAGAGTAACTACATCATCCTTTTCTTAGTACCTCCTCCCCCAGATTGGCTATGGTATTCTACCCATATGTTATGTCTGCAGATGCATCCTTGAAGGACATAGTACAGATGTCCTTCAAGAATGCAACTGCAGTCATAACATATGGGTTGTCCTGCCTCAGGCAGCCCTCAGTCGGCCGGATTCCAAAGTCTGGGTCCGACGTCGGCTGATGTCGCATTTCTCTCCGACATCAGAGCGGCTGGAGTATATAAGCATCAGCCGACGCCACCTTCTTCAGTCTTTCTTGCCGCGCGGTGCCCGAAGCAGAAGCAGTTCGCAAGTGCCGGTCGGTCAGCTCCTGTATTCTTCGAAACCAAAGACATCAAAAAAGCTTAAGTACCCCGTTGGGGACCTTTTCTTGCCTCAGCTGATGTCAGAATTAACTGAAAAAGTAAATAATTGTTTGTCTTGTGGTAAACAAATACCTCATAAGGATTTCCATTCTTACTGCCTCCCTTGCCTTCAATAAGCGCACTCTCAGGCGCCGGGCGGAGTTCGCTGAAGACTTTTTTGGCGAAAAGTTTGCTTACATTATGCCGTCGGAACAACCGGCTACACATATTTCTAAAAAACGGAAAGACCTGGACCGACCTCCTCGGCCCGCGACTTCCTCCGACTCCACGCCAAAACTTACCGCGAGTGCCCCGGTTCCCTCTGAGGTGGTTATTCCACCGCTTGGAACCGAAGACACTGCACTACCGATACCTCCGACACCGGAGGCCACACCGACGCTAATTATTGATTTTCCTCCAGATACTGTAACCGAGGAAATACCCGAGACCATTGCTGTGGATAAGGTTACCCCTGCACGTGGGGCTGCCAGGCCTCCCATGTCTATGTCTATCAAGGCCTACACACGTGCCAAGGCAGCAAGCCAGGCCAAGCATCACTCTGCTAAAACCTTGCCTCAGCTTAACCCTGAAGCCCAAATCATGTCCTTGGCCGCAGATCTAATTTCTATGATCAGAGGCTCCCAGGCCCATCCTGAGAGAGGATCCCAGCCTCCTCCTGATAAGAGGCCCAGGGTTGAACCACCTGACCCCCTTTCTTCAGATGAAGATTCTGGGGACTCTGTGCTTTCTGAATCCCAGGAACCCCCTTTTCAGACTTTCGAGGATTCTGATGCAGAGGACTCCATTCCTTCGGCCTCTCCTCCTGAGGATATTTCTTTTGGGGAAGTTCTGCATTCCATGAGGGAGCATTTCCAGTGGCAAGGTCAGGAATTTTCTGATTCCAGGAAGCGCCTTTGAACTTTCCTTAAAAAGCCACAACACAGACCCTTAGCTATTCCTCCTGTGCTTGATGTGTTGGATGACCTTTACTCTGACTCCAGTACTACCCTGATTCTCTGCTCCTGTCAAGCCTGACAGATACTATAGGGTCCCTGAAACCCATTCTCATTTCTTTAGGGCCCATGCTGTAGACTTAGAAACTATTTCCCAGGGGCCTAAGGGGGTTTCTGCTACCACTTCCAAAAATCCTTTGCCTTCCGACAGAGAGGCAAGGTCCTTAGAGAGATGGGGGAAGAAGGTTTACACCTCTACTGCCTTAACTATGAGAGCTCTCAATTGTCTGTTTCATATGTTTCAATATCAGGATTCCCTGTTGGATGATTTACAGAAAAAATTAGCCTCTCCTGACTCTCTAGATATGAAGTCTTTGCAGGAGGCTGTCCATAACTCTCAGCAGGTTAGTAATCATTTCCTGCAGTGTGGATATGATGCATTGGAAGCTTCATGTAGGGCAGCTATGACAGGAGCGGTCATTCGTAGACATCCATGGTTAAAAGAGCAACCCTTACCGGATCATGTTAAGGCAAAGCTACTGGATGCTCCCTTGGAAAAGAACAAACTTTTTGGTGATAATGCTAAAGATGTGTTAAAGACCATTGAAGAAAAAGCCAAGTCAGTTCAGACATTCAAAGATTTTCTCCAGGTTCAGCCCCCTAGGTTTAGCAGGAACTGGCCTTTTAAAAAATGGTCATTCCCAGATACTGAAAAATTTCAAAGGGGCAAGAACAGACGTGCCCGTGGCAGAGGGCAATACAGAGGATCCTACAGGGGACGCCAATGGCAACCAACAAACCAAAGAGGTGACACAGGGGTTTCCCCTGTCACTCAGGGACAATCTCAATGACTTGACTCTTAACTTCTCCGACCAAGGAGCAAAAACAAGCCCCTTTGGGAGGAAAGTTATCTCTGTTCTCAGAAAATTGGCACAAACTGATAAAAGACAAATGGATATTGGACATTATAGATCATGGTTACAGGTTCTATTTTCATACCTTACCAAGAAAACAAGGCATGCCATATCTTCCACAAAATCAAAAGGCAGAGGCTATCAAGCAAATTTCTCTACTGGCTCAGATCAAAGCAATAGAAAAAGTGCCTCAACAAGAACAAGGTCAGGGGTTTTACTCAAGACTGTTCCTTGTTCCAAGAAAACAAAATCAATGGAGACCGATACTGGACTTGTCCGCTTTAAACACTTTTCTCATAGTACCAAAGTTCAAAATGCTGACCTTACAGCAGCTCCTTCCCATGCTGGGCAAGGGGTCTTGGCTGATTACTCTGGACCTCAAGGAGGCATACCTGCATGTCCCTATCAGACACAGCTGCAGAAGATACCTCAGATTTCTTGCAGGGCCAGAGCATTATCAATTCTCAGCATTGCCTTTGGCTTATCTACTGCCCAGAGTATTCACGAAATGCCTGGCATCAGTAATTGCTCATTGCAGACTCCAGGGGATTCAAATCTACCCCTACCTGGACGATTACCTCATACAAGCGGACAACGAACTAACCTTGACAAAAAACTTGAATTATGTCATACACTTGCTACAGGCTTTGGGATACACAGTCAACTTTCAAAAGTCAAGACTTCTACCATCCCAGCAAATAATTTTTTTAGGAGCCAAGCTAGACACATCCTCTCAAATGGCCTACTTGACAGAAGACAAGCAAGAGCAGTTAACTCATTACTTCAAAAGTTTAGCAAACCTCTCCTAGATGACTGCAAGGAGATTCCTACAGGCCCTGGGGTTCATGGCATCTTGCATTCTCCTGGTCCCACTAGCAAGACTACACATGAGAAAACTTCAATGGTATCTAAAGAGCTTATGGTCTCAGCACAACAACAACCTAGAGGCAATTATCCCACTCATTCCATGTCTTCAAAAGGAATTTCTATGGTGGGCCTCAGCAAGTCAGTCAAATACAGGCATGCCGTTCAAAAAACCTCAGACAACACAGACCATTACCACAGACGCCTCAGACCATGGATGGGGGGGCGCACATGGATGGCAGATGTATTCAAGGGCAATGGAACTCAAAGGAAGAACATCTGCATATCAACCAAAAAGAAATGCCGGCAGTAATGCATGCCATCGAGGCCTTTGGACATCAACTTCATCAAGGCCACCTTCTAATAAGGACAGACAACACCACTGTGATGTGGTACATAAACAAGCAGGGAGGTACTCACTCTTACCCCCTTTGCAGGCTAACAATGAATCTTTGGGAAAAATCACTGAGTCTGAACATACAGCTACAATCCCAACTTGTTCCAGGCAGAGACAATGTTCTGGCGGACAGTCTAAGCAGGAATTTCATAGACCCACACGAATGGAGGTTACATCCAGACATCTTTGCACAACTAACTCGCATGGGGCAGGCCAGACGTAGACCTATTTGCCTCCCAACACAATCATCAGCTACAAAAGTTCTGCTCAAGGACAAATCATCCACAAGCATGGAAGATAGATGCTCTCTCATTCAACTGGAGCTCCCTAGTCATCTATGCATTTCCACCTCTGCCACTGATGACCACAGTGTTACTAAAGATCAAAGCAGAGCAGCCAAAGGGAATCCTAATAGCTCCGAACTGGCCGAGACAACACTGGTATCCACTACTACGGAGCATATGTCACAACAAACCGTGGGCCCTTCCCAAATGGCCTCAACTGTTGACTCAACACAACTTCAGGACAGCTCATCCCAACCTCCAGACTCTACAGCTAACAGCTTGGAAGATCACATAAATAACCTCAATTTATCTCTCTCCAAGGAAGTTCAGCGGATACTAACAGAAGCCCGCAGACCATCCACCAGAAGGGCTTACTCAGCCAAATGGAAGTGCTTCAGCATTTGGAATACCAACAAGGGTCAAGATGCATCAGTACTGAGCATTCCACTCACTCTGGAGTACTTGGCAGAATTGCTAAATAAGGGACTTTCATACTCTTCCATAAAAATACATGTTTCCGCTATCTCAGCTAGATACAACACTGACCCACCTGTGTTCTCACATTCTTTGCTAAGGCAATTTCTTAGAGGGATCAAGAATATAAAACCTCCAAGAAAGGCACCAGTACCAGCTTGGGATCTCAATTTTGTGTTAGAAAAATTGACTCTACCTCCCTTCGAGCCAACAGCTTCAGCGGATTTACAATTTCTGTCCTGGAAGACAGCTTTCCTGCTGGCCATTACCTCAGCTAGAAGGGTTTCAGAATTACAGGCACTAATGGCAATACCACCCTTCATAATCTTCCACCGAGACAGGGTCTCCTTACGAACCAATCCTTCCTTTCTGCCAAAAGTGGTATCTAGGGTCTCTCTAAATCAGGCAATTCACCTGCCTACTTTCTTCCCCAATCCTGAAAACAAAGGGGAAAGACTGTTGCATACCTTGGACATACATAGACAACTTCGCTACTATCTAGACAGAACCAAGATCAGTAGGAAGTCCGACCAGCTATTTGTAGCTTACGCTCCTGGGGTACAGGGAAAAGCAATTTCCAAACAGACAATTTCAAAATGGATTGGACATTGCATCAGATATTGTTATTCCTTCCATGGAAAAAGTGTGCCAGCCAATATCAGACCACACTCTACCAGAGCTACAGCCACCTCCACAGCCTTCTTAAGAGGGGTGCCTACAAAGGATATTCTAGAAGCTGCTACATGGAGCTCCGTGCATACATTTTCCAAACACTACAACCTCCCTTTATTTTCCAGATCCAGAGCAGGCTTTGCTTCGGCAGTCCTGCAGGGATTGCTAGCTACACCATCCTTTTCCTAGAGCATACCACCTCCCCCAGCTAAGCTATGGTATTCAACCCATATGTTATGACTGCAGTTGCATTCTTGAAGGACATATGGTAGGTACAAAACTGTACTGTTCTGATGCAGAAGATTCCATTCTTTCAGCCTCTCCTCCAGAGGATTTTTCCTTTGGGGAAACCCTTCACAACTTAAGTGAGCATTTCCAATGGGAAAGTCAGGACTACCCTCAGTCCAAACAGAGACTCGGGGAATTCTTAGATTTTCCACAGCACAAACCCCTGGCCATCCCCCAGTCCTGGATGTTGTGGAGGCTGTTTTCCTGGGATCCAGCTTGACTCCTGACACCCTCCCTCCTGCACCCAGAAAATCACACAGGTATTAGAGTTCCTGACTCACACAAATCCTACTGCTGACCCTGAGGTAATTTCTCAAGGGCCTAAAGGAATTAAAGCAACCTCTGCTACGAATCCCACCCCCTCATATAGAGATTCCCGAGCACTAGACAGATGGGGTAAAAAAGTATACACCTCAGCTACTCTTGCTATCAGAGCACCAAATTGTCAGTTCCATATGCTAAAATTCCAGCAACATACCCTGGAACTCCTCAAAAAATTTCTTTCTTGCCTGCTTGTGCAGAATCAGTTACAAGAGTTAATGCATTCTGCAAGTCAAGTAACTAAACACAACTTGCACTGTGGCTTTGACGCCCTAGAAGCTTCTTGCAGGGCAGCAGTCACCGGTTCTGTCCTTAGAAGGCATGCATGGCTTAAGGAACAGCCCTTGCCAGACCGTGTAAATCTAAATTGTTGGATGCCCCCTTGCACAAAGACGACTTATTTGACAAAAGGCATAAGAAGTCTTAAAAAGGATGGAAGAAAACGCAAAGTCAATGCAGACAGTTAAGGATTTCATACAGGTCCAGCAGGCATTGTCCCTCCAAGCACTGGTCCTTCCCTGCTCCTTCCAGGTCAGTTCAGCCTAGACCCCAGGGAGCAAGACCTCACAGACAGCAGCCACGGGGACTGCAGAGATCTAAGCAGTGGACTTCATCCACTTCCAAACCAGGGAGTTGTAAGCCACCCCCTAATGGTAAGAACTCACAATGACTCTCTTCCCCCACCCCCTCCCTCTGCCCACCTGCACTTACCACTAGGAGGAAAACTCTCCTTTCATGCAAACACCTGGGTCACCATTACCAATGACCGCTGGGTTCTCAACATAGTGTCCCAGGGACACAAATTTTCTTTCCACACCCTTCCCAACCCCAAAAGGGTTCCCAGGTCTACCTCAAAACCAGTGTGAAGAGGTGCAAAAGCAAGTCCTTTCCCCCCTCTCCATGAGGGCAGTAGAGCACGTTCCTGCAGAACAGAAAGGCTAAGGTTTCTACTCCAGACTTTTTCTGGTACCCAGGAAAGAGCACATCTGGCACCCCATCCTCGATCTGTCCACCTCAACACCTTCCTGGTGATCCCAAAATTCAAAATGCTCACCCTCCAGCAGCTGCTACCCATGCCTTCCAAGAATGCTTGGCTAGCCACCCTAGACCTAAAGGAGGCCTACCTCCACATTCCTATCAGGGAATCATGCAGGAAATATCTCCATTTCACGGCAGGATCTCAGCACTTTCAGTTCTCTGTGCTTCCCTTTGGCTTTTCTACTGCTCCCAGAGTTTTCACAAAATGTCTGGCTCCGGCCATTGCCTTCTGCAGACAAAGGAATATCCAGGTTTACCCTTAGGCGACTGCCTAATTCAGGCAGACAGCCAGGAAAAGCTGCTCCAGCACCTGGCCTTTGTAAATGCCCTACTAACCTCCTTAGGGTACACAATCAACAAAAGGAAATCCAAACAGGTACCCACCCAGAGGATTATATTCCTGGGAACAAGCCTGGACACAGCATCCCAGATGGCATTCCTTACACCAGAAAACCTTCCTGACAGCCTACTTCTCTCAACTAACCACCAGACCCCAACTATCTGCAAGGAAAATCCTGCAAGTCTGGGGTTCATGGCATCTTGCATTCTACTCCTTCCATATGCCAGACTGCATATGAGGAAACCTCAATGGTACCTAAAATGCCTTTGGTGTCAACACTCTCAAGACCTGGAGACTCTTGTACCTATGATACCTTGCCTCAGAAAAGATTTTCTTTGGTGGGCAATAGCATGCTCCCTCAACAAAGGACTACCTTTCTCACCACTCCACGCCACCCAGACCCTCACCACAGACGCATCAGATTATGCCTGGGGTACACACCTGGACGGCAGGTGCATACAGGGCCAATGGAGCCCACAGCAAATCCATCTGCACATCATCCAAAAAGAGATGATAGCTGCCCAGCACGCCTTGATAGCTTTCAAGCCCCTTCTCTCCCAGGGGCTCTTCTGATCAAAACCGACAACACAACTGTGATGTGGTATATCAACAAGCAGGGAGGGACTCAGTCCTACCCTCTATGCAAGCTGGCCATGACCCTTTGGCACACAGCCTCTGCCATGCACTCCACCTGTTAGCACAATTCCTACCGGGTTGTCTCAGCTTTCTGGCGGACCACTTAAGCAGAAATCTTCTGGACCCACACGAGTGTCAGCTCAACAGAAGAACGTTCACCCTAATAACTCAGAAAAAAAAGTCGACCTCTTTGCCTCCCACACCAACCATCAGCTCAGCAAGTTCTGCACCAGGGAGCATCACTGCATGGCTTGGAATGTGGATGCCCTGTCCTTCCCCTGGGTCAATCTATCGGTCTGTGCCTTTCCTCCACTGTCTCTCATCCCCAGGGTACTGCTCAAAATAAAGAAGGAAAAACCGAGGACAATTCTTATAACTTGGCCTTGCCAACACTGGTACCCCTTGCTGCACAGCCTGTCCCCTGTGCCATCTTGGCATCTACCTCAGATTCCAAACTTCCTGACCCAGAAGGAAGGGGAATTCATGCATCCCCAATTGCAGACACTCAATTTGGCAGCTTGGCTTATTCTCTAAGCCCTGATCAGTCTGCCAACCTCAGCAAACAGGTTCTAGATGTTATACATGAGGCCAGACGCCCTAGCATTAGGAAGTCTTATGCTGACAAATGGAAAAGGTTCTGCACCTGGATTCAAGCTAAGGGAGCCAGTATTGCACAGCCCTCCCTCCCTCTCACCCTGGATTACTTAGCTGACCTGCTACACAGTGGACTCTCCTTTTCCTCTATTAAAATTCATGTTTCTGCTATCTTGCTCATTTTCCCACTAAGCAGCCCCTTTTCTCTCACCCTGTGATCAAACAGTTCCTAAGAGGGTCTAGCAACTTGAGGCCACCCAGAAGAGCAGCAACCCCAGCTTGGGGCCTTAACTTTCGTGTTGGAAAAGCTCACCCTACCCCCTTCAAACCTGCCTGTTCAGCAGAGCTAAAATTTCTCTCCCGGAAGACAGCTTTCCTTCTGGCCATCACTTCAGCCAAACGGGTCTCCAAGCTGCAAGCACTCATGGCTTTTGGAACCCTTCATCATCTTCCATGCTGACAGGGTATCCCTCAGGACTAACCCATCCTTCATGCCCAAGGTGGTATCCAGTGTGGCTCTCGATCAATCCATTCATTTGCCCACCTTTTTCCCTAAACCACAGAACAAGGGGGAAAGGTTCCTGTAATCTCTAGATGTGCACAGACAGCTCAGATACTATATAGACAGGACTAAATCCTTCAGAAAGTCTGATCAATCGCTGGTTAGCTTTGCTGCAGGGGCAGAGGGCAAAGCCATTCCCAAACAAACCATCTCTAAATGGATAGTACACTGCATCCATTTCTGCTACAAACAACACAGAAAGCCTCCCCCCAAGGGGATCAGGACTCACTCCAGCAGAGCTCGCTCCACCTCTGCAGCTTTCCTGAGAGGAGTCCCCACCAGGGACATACTGGAGGCTGCCACCTAGACATGTGTCCACACCTTCACCAAACATTACCACCTGCCTATCTTCTCCAAATCCAGGGCAGGGTTTGCCTCCGCAGTCTTGTAGGACATCCTAACCAGCCCCTAGTTTCCTTGACTGCCTCCACCCTTTTCCTCAGCTTTGGGAATCAGCCCAAATGTAATGACTGCAACAGTGAAACACAAAGAACGTAGTGCAGTTATGTACACTTACCATAAATGTAGATGTTCGAGTGTATTCACTGTTGCAGTCCTGGTTTCCCTCCTTCCATCCCCCTCTTCTTTCTTCTCTTTCCTTACAAGGGACTTACCGGTATTTATTTTCTACTGATGGGGTTTTTCCACCAGAACCTGGCTTCCATTTTGGGGCTCCTGTCAGCTTAGGGCAAGAAAAACTGATGTAATGGCGTTGGCTGCCATACTTTATACTACTGACGACCTGACGTCAGTCCTGAAGCAACAGCAACCAATGCAGAAATGCTAAGCCTCTGATATTCGGACCGTCCGAGGGCTAACCTGGCAGGGATAACCCAAATGTGATGACTGCAACTGAATATACTGGAACATCTACATTTATGGTAAGTGTACACAGTTGTACTTTGTACACTTAACATAAATATAAATGTTTGAGTGCATTCACTATTGCAGTAGTCTTTCACTCTCTCCTTCCCCTCCCCCTCTGGCCTGTGGGATAGGCTAGGACATTTACCTTTTCAGTCGGGGTGCCCCCTCTTCCTCCTTCATGCTTGTTCTGGAATACAGGGTCCCAGGCCCCTGACCTCAAGGACATAGTGGAGGTCTCCTACTTGTTGGGGAAAGAAAGTACTGAGGTCATGGTGCCATCTGACTCCCTTTATGCCCAAATGTAGTAACATCAGATAGGGCATCCGCCAACTTCTGGAGGAGGGGAAAATATTCTCGGGTAGTTGGGCCAGCCAAGGACTTCCATGGTAGAAAATCCCGCAAGTCAGGACTGCAACAGTGAATACAATCAAACACCTACATTTATGGCAAGTATACGCAACTGTACTTTTAACTAATCCTAGTCAGACTTTCCCAATAAATAAAAATAAATTCATAGTATATTGTACTCAGTATTGGCGTAACCAGTAAAATAAAAAATAAATTCATAGTATATTGAACTCAGTACTGGCGTAACCAGTCAGGAGGAGAAGGAAACCACACTCACTACGATTCCAGTCTCACATAAACCTACCACGACAGCAAACCAAACACATAAACACACAAAAACATACTCGTAGGTTCTAAATAAAAATCTGCCTAAGCAGCAGAGACCTCCAAAGCAGACACCCAAGCATCCGCTACCCCAAAACAAAACATGTGCAACACATAGCTCACAAAGCCAGTGTGCCGAACAGTCACAGCCCTTAAGGCTAAATAACACACCTGATACACTTGTAATAAGTGACTCTATCATCAGGCACACTGACGTCCCGCTCACCAGCTGAACAAGGAGAAGGTCACGGTGAGATGCCTGTTGGGCGTTAGGATCCGCCACATAACAGAAGCACTCAGGTCACTCCAAGGCAAGTACAAATATGACTCGGTCATTGTCCATGCTGGTGTGAATGTCCTGAGACGTACCTCCCTGGACTACATGAAAAGAGACGTAGAGGAGCTCTCTGAGCATGTAGCCCAGGCCAGTATGACCCAGACCTTGAATAGCATCTTACCCTCACCAAGAATGATGCCACAATATGAAGACAAGATGATCAATTTCAACAATTGGCTTAAGTATTGGTGTCATTCAAAGGGGATCCAATGCCTGTCAGCCTGGGATGACATGCTCGACAAGCCACGATGCTTCGCTAGGGATGGCTTGCACCTGTCACCCCTGTGCTTTCGGATATTGGCAAAGGCTCTTGCTTCCCCCATAGTGCCTTTTTTAGGCAAGGCCCAAAAGACAAACCCACCTCCATAGGTATCACAAGGGATAAGAAACTAAGAGTAATGCTACTCAATGCCAGAAGTCTAAACCTCAAGAGGCACACACTCGAAACTCTCCTTAGCATGGAGAACATCGATATCTGTGCAGTAAATGAAACCTGGTTCAAGGCTCCCGAGAGCACCCCAGCACTAACAGGTTATACCTCATACCATACTTTTCAGCCCCAAAACTTGGACCGAACCACAAAAGGAGGGGGGAGTATCAATATTCGTCAGAGACCCACACCTCCAGGTTGGTGGCACAGCACGAAGTATCAGAGACTATCCATGTGCAATTAACAGTGGGTAAAACTGCCTTCCAGTTTATAGCCTGCTACAGACCACCCTCCCAAACTCAGGAACCCCACTCGGCCTTCCTGAGAACACTGGAAAATATGAAGGTCTCTCCAAACACCATTATATTGGGCGACTTCAACTACCCAAACATAGACTGGGAGCATTACTCTAGCTCCAACACCCTAGCCCAAAGGTTCCTAGAATTTATAAACTCAAATGCTATGGAACAACTTGTTACCACTCCCACAAGAGGGAAAACATACTGGACCTGATCATCACCAACATGGGGACTCTATGCTCCAGACCAGAAGTGTATCCCTCACTGGTAAGATCAGACCATAAACTAATCTCACTGGATATTCACATCCCGACCCCACCCCTGCCCAGAAAACCACAGTGAAAAACTTCTCTAAAGCAAATTTCACACTCCTCAAAACCGAGGTGGAACCCTTCAAAGAGCGCGAGCCTGTGGAAAATCTGGCCCAGACCGCAGAATCCTTTATAAATGCATTCTATGAACACCTTCAGGAATGCATGGATCATGCAATCCCAAATAAAACCAAGACCCAATCCTCCAAAGGCAGGCGTCCTGTCTGGTGGACCCCAGCCATAAACAAAACTATACAATAGAAGGAGGAAGCTACTACATGATAGAGCAAAATCCCAAAAAGGGAAGGCATCTCTGATCAGTATTAGCAAAAAACTACGGGCACTCATAAAATCGTCTAAGGCCAGCTTCGAGAGAAAAATTGCACAGGACACTAAGGATAATCACGAGGCTTTCTTTAGTTATGTTAGGAACCTGGGTGGGAATTCCCAGATATGCTTAGAATTAGTGCAAAATGACAAAAAATACATCAAACCCACAGACATTGCCAACATCCTAGCTGACAGGTTCAGCGCAAACTCCCCCCCCTCCCCACCAAAAGGGCAAATATCTATCCCAGCAGAGTGCTGCCCCCCTGACATCTCATATGCTCAGGTAAGAGCCGCCCTCTCCAAAGCAAAAAACACAGCATCAATGGGACCAGACTGTGTCCCGGGCTGTGTCCTACATGAACTCCAAGAAGAGCTAAACCCAAACATAAAACTACTGTTCAGTCTCAGCCTTACTACAGGATATGTACCCAAAGAGTGGCGTACAGCAACAGTGGTCCCTCTCCACAAAGGTGGTGCCTCAACAGATCCTGGAAACTATCGCCCCATAAGCCTGACTAGCTTGGTCTGCAAAGCTATGGAAAGGATCATCATGGACCTCATAAATAAAGATATTGGGGACCTACAGACACTGGATCCCACCCAGTTCAGCTTTGTTAAGGGCAGATCCTGCCTCTTAAACCTGGTCGATTTCTTTGAAACAGTCACCAAGGCCTTCGATACAATACCCCACTCGGGCATTATAGATAAGCTCACCAGCTTAAATGTAAACCCCTATGTCACTAGATGGGTTGCAAACTGGCTCAAGGACAGAACCCACATGGTTAGAATTGCTGGAGCCATGTCAGACTCCAAACCAGTTACAAGTGGTGTCCCACAAGGCTCAGTCCTGGGACCTCTCTTGTTCGGTATATATTTCTCGGAGGTACAGGCCAACACGGAAGGACTGTGGTTGACCAAGTTAGCATATGACTGCAAACTGGCCATAATCGACTCTCCAGCCGACACAAGCATTCCTCCAAAAGGGCCTCATAGAAACAGACAACTGGTGGAAGAGCCATGGCCTCAAGCTAAACGCCAAAAGTGTAAGAGACCCACACCTCCAGGTTGGTGTCACAGCACAAAGTATCAGAGACTATCCATGTGCAACTAACAGTGGGTAAAACTGCCTTCCAGTTTATAGCCTGCTACAGACCACCCTCCCAAACCCAGGAACCCCACTCGGCCTTCCTGAGAACACTGGAAAATATGAAGGTCTCTCCAAACACCATTATATTGGGCGACTTCAACTACCCAAACATAGACTGGGAGCATTACTCTAGCTCCAACACCCTAGCCCAAAGGTTCTAGAATTTATAAACTCAAATGCTATGGAACAACTTGTTACCACTCCCACAAGAGGGAAAACATACTGGACCTGATCATCACCAACATGGGGACTCTATGCTCCACACCAGAAGTGTATCCCTCACTGGTAAGATCAGACCATAAACTAATCTCACTGGATATTCACATCCGACCCCACCCCTGCCCATAAAACCACAGTGAAAACTTCTCTGAAGCAAATTTCACACTCCTCAAAACCAAGGTGGAATCCTTCAAAGCCCCGAGCCTGTGGAAAATATGGCCCAGACCGCAGAATCCTTTATAAACGCATTCTATGAACACCTTCAGGAATGCATGGATCATGCAATCCCAAATAAAACCAAGACCCAATCCTCCAAAGGCAGACGTCCTGTCTGGTGGACCCCAGCCATAAACAAACTATACAATAGAAGGAGGAAGCTACTACATGATAGAGCAAAATCCCAAAAAGGGAAGGCATCTCTGATCAGTATTAGCAAAAAACTACGGGCACTCATAAAATCGTCTAAGGCCAGCTTCGAGAGAAAAATTGCACAGGACACTAAGGATAATCACGAGGATTTCTTTAGTTATGTTAGGAACCTGGGTGGGAATTCCCAGATATGCTTAGAATTAGTGCAAAATGACAAAAAATACATCAAACCCACAGACATTGCCAACAGCCTAGCTGGTGGGTTCAGTGCAAAGCCCCCCTCCCCACCAAAAGGGCAAATATCTATCCCAGCAGAGTGCTGCCCCCCTGACATCTCAGATGCTCAGGTAAGAGCCGCCCTCTCCAAAGCAAAAAACACAGCATCAATGGGACCAGACTGTGTCCCGGGCTGTGTCCTACATGAACTCCAAGAAGAGCTAAACCCAAACATAAAACTACTGTTCATTCTCAGCCTTACTACAGGATATGTACCCAAAGAGTGGCGTACAGCAACAGTGGTCCCTCTCCACAAAGGTGGTGCCTCAACAGATCCTGGAAACTATCGCCCCATAAGCCTGACTAGCTTGGTCTGCAAAGCTATGGAAAGGATCATCATGGACCTCATAAATAAAGATATTGGGGACCTACAGACACTGGATCCTACCCAGTTCGGCTTTGTTAAGGGCAGATCCTGCCTCTTAAACCTGGTCGATTTCTTTGAAACAGTCACCAAGGCCATTGTGGGGAAGGTGGTCCACACAGCCTACCTGGACCTCGCAAAAGCCTTCGATACAATACCCCACTCGGGCATTATAGACAAGCTCACCAGCTTAAATATAAACCCCTATGTCACTAGATGGGTTGCAAACTGGCTCAAGGACAGAACCCACATGGTTAGAATTGCTGGAGCCATGTCAGACTCCAAACCAGTTACAAGTGGCGTCCCACAAGGCTCAGTCCTGGGACCTCTCTTGTTCGGTATATATTTCTCGGAGGTACAGGCCAACACGGAAGGACTGTGGTTGACCAAGTTCGCATATGACTGCAAACTGGGCGCCATAATCGACTCTCCAGCCAACACAAGCATCCTCCAAAAGGGCCTCATAGAAACAGACAACTGGTGCAAGAGCCATGGCCTCAAGCTAAACGCCAAAAAGTGTATAGTCATCCCCTTTGGCAAAAACAAAGTGCCCACAAATTACCACATAGGTGGTAATCCATTAAGTACAGAAGAAGTAATTATGGACCTGGGGACCCAAGTTGATAGCAATCTCTCATTTGACAACCACGTGGCCAAAGTGGTTAGAAAAACATTTTATATAGCCCACCTAATCATGAAGGGATTCACATCTAGATCAGGGGAGGTCATCGTGCCTCTTTACTCATCCCTCATCAGGCCCATAATTGAGTACAATGCCCCTTTTGGGATGTACCTTGCCAGACACTGCAGCAACTGGAAAGACCCCAAAAGTACCTCACCAAGAGGATCAAAGGGCTCAAACAGATGCCATATGCTGCCCGGTTAAAGAAACTCCAGCTCTACTCAGTGGCATACCACCTGCTCAGAGGCGATCTGTGCCTGACGTATAAAGCCATGTCCAACCCGGAATTAATGGACATGCTGCACCACAGAAAACCCAAATCCCATTGAGCTACATGCTCGAGAGACTTGAACCTCAGCACTGAAATAAATAGGACATGCTGGAGGGGCAGATTCATAACCCAGAGGCTCCCTTCACTCTGGAATAAAATCCCAGTCCAGGTTAGGCAGAGTCCCTCATTGACTCACTTCAAGAGGAATCTTGATGAGTGGATGGGAGATCGTAGGTTTACCCCGGGTATCACTTCTGTGTCACTGTTAGACAGAGGCACAGTATACTAACCTCGAAAAAGGGCATAGCAAAATTAATTTGAAACGGGTGGCGAAAGCCAAACACACTCTGGCTAGGCTTATCAATGCCCTAGGGCAGATAGCCTAGTATGAACCTATGAACCTATTGTCATCAGTATAAATTTTAGACGCGACTAGGTTGTGTGGTTTGAATATCCTCAAACTTGAACACTTTCTCTTACATACACATTTTGCATGCTTATGCTTAATGCTGCTGTTCAATGATTTTGGGCAGTTAATGCAACCAACCACATTCCACAAAGTTCAGTAATAGAAGTAGCTGTGTGATGATGGGTCTGTTGACTCCATTAGCCCCCAACACCTTTGCTGATTTTGTGATTTTTTTTTTTTTTTTTTTTTTAAGTAAAGCTTTGGATTTAACATTTATCATGTACTGAAGTCTTTGGGATCAGTGCCCTTCCCTAGTAAACAAGTATAAGTTATAAATAATGCATCCCATCTGGAGAGAATTCTGTTAAAATTCAATGAATTTTGTACCCTGTGGAGAACATTCATAATGAAAGGGATACTGGACAAAGGTATTAAAGACCGTATGAGGAGGTTGTAGGAATGTGACTTCATTGAGCAGCAGATCCAGAACAGAAGGCATGCCACAAGCGTCTGGATGACTGGCCATGTCTGACATCATAGAGCCCCAACTGCATAACAGATGGGACTGACATTGCAGATGTTAGGACCGCTTGGCTCATAAACTTTCCCAGGCTGCTAGCTCCACCCGTAATCCTTGTAGTGCACTGCTCAAGTTCAATAGTCAGATTTTCCTGCTGTGAAAGACGTTTGTTCATACAGTAAATGGTCCCCAGGCTGCTTGTGGGGAAAAAATAGTTACTCCAAGGTAAATCTTCACTTCTTTAGATGCCCTTTGTTGCTTTTACTTCAAATGAATTTCTTACATCTGTTTCCTTTAACTTTGTTGTCATAGTTGGTGTGTCCTACAAACTTGGCCCTAACTTCCCTAAATATTTTTCTGGCAAACAAGTTCACCCTTTAGAGACGTACTTTGAGTTTTTATTTAACAGGCTGAGACCAAAATGGGTCCACTGGGAATAGTGCTCTACCCTGGTTAAATTCTAAAGGACATAAAATAAAATGTTAATAGTGTCCCTCTATAGTATCCAAAGGTGCCTTATATGCAGTAGTTCAGTATTGTCAGTAAATTATCAGTGTGACACTTTTCAACATTGCAGAAACTCCAGAAATTGGAACAGGATCCCTCTGAATCATCATCATCATCATTTTCTCTCCGGGAGTATAAAACTATCTGCAGTGATAGGTTTCATAACATTAGTGAGACTCTTCTTAGACCTGCAGACCTTATTACTAGAAAGTTTTGAAAACTGAACTGGCTTTTGGAGGAATACACTTAATCCAGTTTGCCAACTTCATTTACATCCCATGCCCAAGTTGCCAATTTTACTTACTAATGAGCCCCTTATTTCCAGGACTGAGATTTCTTCTGTTATTCAATGGTTTATTTTCAGCAGAGCCAGTATCCACTCCTCTACTACAAGTCCTCTGCATTGCCAGTCTTTGCCTCTCCCCTTGTATCTAATATTACCCCATTTCTTAAAGATGCATTATGCTAAATCGACTGCTGCAATAAAGACGTTTGATGATGCATCTGATACTGAGTATCAGATCTACCTTCCACTCAGATTAGTATTTGTCTTGCCTGACATCTCTACACAGGTGTCAGCCCCTTTGACACCTATTAGAAGCTGCTCAAGCTGGCACCAGCACCACCATCATTAGTTTACCTGACAGTCCTCCCAGCTTCAGTTGAACAGGCACTTCTTTTACAGACATAAGTGATTTTTTTCCTTCAGAAAGGCTTGGCTGTCATTTCACATTTTGGAGTGTGATCCAGTTATCTCAACCATGTCCTCCCACACAGACAGTTTTCCTCTCTACTGTAGATCCTTCACGTCAGTCTCCTTCCCACCTCCGATGCTAGACAGCCCAGCCGTTTATCCGTTGCCCCAGAAACTGGATATCTTCCTCTTCCTGTAGCTGTGAACCACCAGGTACACAACATAGTCTTCATCCATGGACTTCCTATTTGCCAAAAGGCCAATCACTTAAAAAATATGCAGGCGTATGTGCCTATATGGGAGACTTGGGTGATGTAAAAGGGACTGCTTCCCCATCCCTCTGTGCTTAATGATCTCAGTTTTGGGAAAATCCTGAATTTAATGCAGGATCGAAGTGGATAACCCACACTCTGCTTTTCATCATCCCAAAAAAGGGTTCAGAATGCGTACAGCAAGACAGCAGTGGCCATGGATAATTCCACTGTTAGTGTGTACATTTTCAGGATAATGTTAATTATGTGTGGGTACGTCGTGCCACCAGGGCTTCTGTTTCTCAGATGGCAGTCTGAGTTCTGTCTCCCAAAGGAATGCTTTACTGTTGGAAAATACTTGGAAACCAAATGTAATGTATTAGCAGTGGCCCTTAACAGGAACCCAGCTTTGCAGTCTGTGGTTGTTTATCTCCTACACTGAATCCAGGACCTCAGGATTGGTTAGGATAGTGTTTGCTCACATTGATGTTATAATTGTGGATGCTGAACTTTTTGACTTGCAGGTAATTCCAATGAAACTTTGTAGGCAGTCTACATTTATGTTTGGAAAACGCATAGTAATGGTCTAAGGCCTAGTTTCCCACATTGGCAGCCTTATAATCTGTATCGCATATGATGGGTGGAATAGTGGCAGGATACCCTGTAGCTTTATATCTGCACACTTCTGGCTGCACCTAACCCCACTTCACATATGATGTAAAGATTTCCTTCCTGTACTCACCTTTTCCAAGGCCACTTTCTGTTTGGAACAGAATTTTACAAGCCACATAAATCTTTGAAGACTAGGAATTGTCCCTTAGTACTGAAAGTTTGAAGTTTCTCCCATCACATCATTCTTTTAAAAGAGCATAAAGGGGTTATTTGGGACTTTGGTTTTGTTGAAACACATGCAGCTCAACAAGCATGATGCTGCTGGTGGGCAGAAGATGTCTTTTTGTAACCCCCTGCAAGGGTGTTGACCCAGAGGTCCAGATCAATTTCAGGAAGACTACAGGCAACCTGAGGATGGACAGCAAATATTCTAACTCTAGTCTGACCAACTGGAAGTGTTCTGCAGGAGATATTTCCTGCACACACATATAGTCTGTTTCAGAGTATGGGAAGTCTCTGGGAAAGGAATCTATCCCTCCAGCATGTTCTGTTTATTGTGGTGACAAGGTTTAGGTCCCTAGAGCCTGTAGCTCGGAGGGATTTGGATTTTTTTAAGTGGAGCATGTCCAACAGCTCTGGGTTTGACATAGCTTTGTATGTTAGGTAGAGATCGCCTTTGAGTAGGCGATATGCGAAGGAGTAAAGCTGGAGTTTTTTGAGACGGTCTGCGTAGGGCATCTGTTTGAGGCCAGTAATCCTCTTTGTGAGGTATTTCTGTGGCCTTTCCAGTTATTGTAGATGTCTTGTGAGGTACATACCAAAAGGGGTGTTGTACTCTATAATGGGTCTAATGAGTGAGGTACATACCAAAAGGGGTGTTGTACTCTATAATGGGTCTAATGAGTGATGAGTAGAGGGGAACAATGACCTCTTTTTTTCTGGATGAGAAACCTTTTGTGATGAGGTGAGCCATGTAGAAGGATTTCCTGATCATTGTGGCGATGTGATTGTCAAAGGCGAGACTACTGTCCACCTTTGTCCCAAGGTCTCTTATTACATTTTCGGCATTAAGTAGACTACCAGCTATGTGGTAGTTCATGGGTACAGAGTTTTTACCAAAGGGGATGACAATACACTTTTTGGCATTGAGCTTCAGGCCATAGCTTTGACACCAGGCATCTGTCTCAGTGAGGCCCTTTTGTAGTATGTCCACATTGTTAGGAGTTTTGATTATGGCTCCTAGTTTACAGTCATCTGCAAACTTTGTATGCCAAAGGCCTTCTGTGTTAGCCTGTACTTCAGAGAAGTAGATACCAAACAGGAGAGGACCCAGGACTGAACCCTGTGGTACTCCACTTGTCACTGGTCTGAAGTCGGATTTGGAGTCTGCTACTTTCACAGTGTGGGTTCTGTCCATGAGCCAGTTGGCAACCCATCTTGTGACATAGGGATTTATACCTAGTTTAGTGAGTTTATCTATAATTCCAGAGTGGGGGATGGTGTTGAAAGCCTTGGCGAGATCTAGATAAGCTGTGTGAACCACCTTACCCTCATGTATGGCTTTGGTGACTGCTTCAAAGAAGTCAATAAGGTTTAGGAGACATGATCTGCCTTTTACAAATCCGAACTAGGTAGGGTCCAAAGTTTGGAGATTACCAGTGTCTTTGTTTATGAGTTCCATGATGATACGTTCCATGGCCTTGCAGACCAGACTCGTCAGGTTAATGGGGCGGTGTCTCCTCCTGGTTTACAGTGGTTACTGAATTTACTATGTAGATCTTCAGGAAGTTTACCAGCGTGTAAAGATCTGGAAGATTGCTACACTTTCAGATAGCTGACTCTTAGTATGATATCAGGGCTTTACCATTTGGCTCTTCTCTATACCAGCAATGTTCATAAACTGCATGTCAGTAGTAGCCATCCAGTCCATCTACAAATGCCAGAAATGTTTCCTTGTTGGATAACTGCCTTCTAGTAGCTATAATCAATGATAAAGAAACATTCCTGACACCTTTCACACTTTAGGGATCACCGTCAGCTGTGCCACATCTCACCTGACCCAACCCAGCTCTTGATAGTTGTTCTCGAGATACCAAGACACGCCAGTCATCATTGCCATTAGGAAAAAGTATCACATATTCTGTCTATGTATCCTCCTCTTTGGTTGAACCAATCCCTTGCCTTTGAGTTCTGGACTTATGATAGTATCCGTTTTAATTGGGCATTGTGCCATACAGTGAACCTTTAAAGTTTATTAGTCCCAAAACTGAGATCCCTTGCACGCAGCAGTCACAACATGCAAGAGACATCTGTTTTGATGGATGATCTCATCTAATCTCAAGTCCTTTGTAGTTTCTCTTCCCAGTACTACTCTTGCTGTAGAGTCATCCTTCTGTCTGTGATGGGGGGTGGGCACTGCCAATATCATACAGCTCAGAGAATGTGATCAATTCAGGATTTAAAAATTTGCATCAATGTACCCAGGTGTCTGCCCTATTAAGGTAACTATTTATGTTTTCAGTTTTTAGTGGTTTGGTCTCAGACGCTTTCAGCTAGTGTGTTTTTACCATTTTCTGTTCTCAGTATTCCTTTGTACACTAAATACAGGGATAACTGGAAAGGATTTTCAGTATGGTGTCAGCCAAAGACATGGACCAATTCTTTCCAGTGTTTGTAGTCCCTCAATATCTTTCCCTCCACTTTCCATTGTTATACAAAAAGTTTAGGACCTTGTAATACATTAGGGGAGTATATGTCAGCTTTCATGTCTTTGGTGCCTTTCTGCAGGTCAGGAACCGTAATAGTTGTATCCCTTCCCATTTGGGCAAAAGCGGGTCTATATCACATCATCGTTTCACAGTTAAGCAAACACCTCTTCAGCGAACACTTATTCAGTGAACATACTGTCCATTGAACTAAGTTTACAGAGAAAAGTTTCTTAAGGCAAACCAATGGTTGGCCACCATCTGGAATTTGCCCTTTTCTCCACTGTAGTGCAATCTCGGAGTTGGTATATTTATGGGGGGGGGGGGGAGTGTAGGGGCATTAGCCCCCCACCCCACCTGCATAAGTGTTAAGTTTTATGGTTTTGTTTATGGTTGCTAGGGCAGACTACCGTCAGTTTGCCCTAGGAAACTTTTCGCTGAAAAGTAAATAGAATGTTCACTGAATAGGTGTTCGCTTAGATGTTCATCGTGCATACAGCTGCAGTAATCACAGATGGGTTTTCAGCCGTCAGGCGGTCCCTCGGTCGGCCGAATTCCAAAGTCTTGGTCGGCGTCGGTTGTCTCTTCTGGCGTCAGGAAGGCCAGAGTATATAAGACACAGCCAACGCCATGTTCTTCAGTCTTTTGCAGAAGCAGTTCGCAAAGTGCGGTCGGCCAGCTCCTGAATTACGAAAATATTTGGAACGTCTTCATTAAAGCTAAGTACCCGTTGAAACTTTTCTTGCCTCAGACCGATGTCAGAAAAAGTTAATAATTGTATTTCTTGTGGGAAGCAAATACCGCATAAGGATTTCCATTCCCTTTGCATACCTTGTTTGGGCCCCAGACCACGGCGTCTCGGCTGTCGCTTTGTGCTACCTTCAATAAACGCACTATCAAGCTTCGGAGTTCGCCCAACACTATTTTGGTAAAGCTTTTGACTATAAAGGACACTCCGACTACCGTTTTATCCAAAAACGCAAGGAAAAGGACCGACCGCGAGGCCTTGGTCTCCGCCGAAACAGGCTACACGTGGTCCGGTTCTCAGCGAGACGCCTTTGCAGTCCCTGACTACAGACGACACTCCTTTGGCGGTGTCTTCTGTACCCGAGACCGCTGGGTCCTCGGCCCTTTCCCAGACTACAACCGAAGCCCCGACTTATGTCGAGCCTACTAATGTGGACAGGTCCACCTCCACCCATGGTGTATTTAGGCCTTCATCTTCTTTTTCTATTAAGGCCTTTACTAAATCCAAAGCAGCCAGGCATCACATTAGGCCTGCTGCTCAAGGCCCATCTCCTGGGCCCATGCCTAAGAAACAGATGCTTAAAATGGCTGAGGATCTAATAACTCTTATCAGAGGTTCTCAGCCCCCTCCTGACAAGAGACCCAGAGTGGAGGAAGAATCCCCCTCTTCTGATCAGGGATCCATTTTATCAGAACATTCTGATGCAGAGGAACACTCTTTCTCCCCTTTTGAGGATTCGGATGCAGAACAGTCCATTCCTTCTGTATCCCCCCCTGAGGATTTTTCTTTTGGGGAAACCTTGCACACCTTGAGGGAACACTTCCATTGGGAAGGCCAAGACTTTTCAGATTCCAAGAAAAGACAGGGAATTTCTTTGGTTACCTCAGCACAGACCTCTGGCTATACCCCCTGTTTTGGAGGTACTGGATGATGTCTATTCGGAGGCTTGTCTTAACCCTGATTCTCTGCCTCCTGCACCAGTAAAGCCTGATAGATATTACAGAGTACCCAGTTCTCACCAATTTCTCTACAAAGGCCATAATGCTGACCCTGAAACCATTTCACAAGGCCCTAAGGGATTAAAGGCCTTCACTGCCAAGAATCCACTTCCTGCAGAAAGGGAATCTAGATCTCTAGAAAGGTGGGGTAAGAAGGTATATACCTCGGCCACCCTAGCCATGAGGGCCTTAAACTGTCAGTTTCATATGATTAAATATCAACAGTTCCTGTTATCGAATTTAAAAACAAAATGTCTCAACCTGAACAACCAGATTTAAAAGTTACAGGATATGATGCATAGTGGAGCAAGTGGGTAAACACACCTTACAATGTGGTTATGATGCCCTAGAGGCCTCCAGTAGAGCGGCTGCTACAGGATCAGTCATTGCAGACATGCCTGGCTTAGGGAACAAGATTTGCCTGATCATGTGAAAGCTAAACTTCTTGATGCTCCTTTACAAAAGGATGTACTTTTTGGTACTAATGCTGAGGAGATACTACGAAAAATGGAAGAAAAAGCCAAATCTATGCAAACTGTCAAAGCTTTCTTACAGGTCCAGCCACCCTTTTAGCAGGAATTGGCCTTCAAAAACTGGTCCTTTCCAGCCACTGACAAGCCCCAAAGAGGTAGATACAGACAAGGGGCAGGGCAATCACAAGGATCATATAGAGGCAGACAATGGCAATCTCCAGCACCAAGAGGTGGTGAAGACAGTGCACAACAATACAGGAAGCAAACCCAATGACTCCCTCATTTCCATGCCAAGCAAGTCTCAGCTGGCAGCACCTTTGGGAGGGAAACTAGCATTATTTGCAAGCAATTGGCATATTGTCACAACAGACAAATGGATACTGGACATTATAAACAGAGGCTACAAATTTCAATTTCACACTCTTCCAAATGAGAGGCATGCCAAACCTGCCACAAAATCAAAGGGCAGAGGCACAACTGCAAATTTCAAAGCTCCTAAACATGAGAGCTATACAAAAGGTACCCACGCACCAACAAGGTCAAGGTTTTATTCGGAACCGACTGGAGACCCATTCTGGACTTATCCATCCTAAACACATTTCTACTCGTACCAAAATTCAAGATGCTCACATTACAGCAACTTCTTCCCATGCTGGGCAAGGAGTTTTGGCTGGTAACATTGGACCTCAAGGAGGCATACCTGCATGTCCCTATCAGACAAAGCTGGAGAAGATACCTCAGATTTCTTGCAGGTTCAATCCACTATCAATTCTCTGCATTGCCCTTTGGCTTATCTACTGCACCCAGAGTATTCACAAAGTGCCTGGCATCAGTGATTGCCTATTGCAGACTTCAAGGGATACAAATTTACCCTTATCTGGACGACTGCCTGATCCAAGCGGACAGCAAACACATACTACTGGAACATCTGGCATATGTGACACGGTTACTGCTTTCTCTGGGATACACCATCAACAAGGAGAAATCAAGGCTAACACCATCTCAGAAAATAACCTTCCTGGGTGCCAGCTTGGACACAAACACCCAGATGGCATATCTTCGCCAGAAAAACAAGGGCAACTATCTCAGTACTTCAAAACACTAGCAAAAGTACCAGGCTTACTGCAAGGAAAATCCTGCAGGCTCTGGGATTCATGGCATCTTGCATTCTTCTAATCCCATGTGCAAAGCTGCATATGAGGAAACTTCAATGGTACCTAAAAATCTATGGTCTCAACACAGTCACAGTTTGGAAGCAATTATACCAATAATTCCATGTTTGCAAAAGGAATTTCTATGGTGGGCCCAAGCATGTCAAGTAAACACAGGCCTTCCATTCTGCAAGCCTCAAGCAAAACAAGTCATAACCACAGACGCCTCAGATTACGCCTGGGGGGCGCACATGAAGGACAGGTGCATTCAGGGCAGATGGTCCCAAAAGGAAAAGCACCTTCACATCAATCAAAAAGAAATGCTAGCAGTAATAAATGCAATTACAGCTTTCAAGGACTTCCTACATCCAGGACAATTACTGATAAGAACAGACAACACCACAGTAATGTGGTACATAACAAACCAGGAGGAACACATTCATACCCCTTGTGCAGACTAGCCATGACTCTTTGGAATTTGGCTCTGGAAAGACAAATCGAACTTCAAGCACAGTACTTGCCAGGGATGGAAAACACACTGGCAGACACTCTGAGCAGGAATATGACAGATCCACACGAATGGAAGCTACATCCACAGGTGTTTACGGAGATAGTTCAAGCGTGGGGGAGGCCAGATATAGATCTTTTTGCCTCCCACAGGAACCATCAATTGAAAAGGTTTTGTTCAAGGACCTTCCATCCAAAGGCCTGGAAAGTGGATGCCCTTTCATTCAGTTGGACAACATGGACAGTTTATGCATTTCCACCTCTGCCTCTTATGCCCAAGGTGCTTTTGAAAGCAAGAACAGACAAACCGAGGATGATACTGATTGCTCCAGATTGGCCAAGGCAACACTGGTATCCACTCCTGAGGAGCCTAACACATACTCCTCCCTGGTCCCTGCCTCTAGTACCTCTTCTGCTGACTCAGAACAGCTACAAAACCCTTCACAGTCAGCTGAAAACACTCAACCTCGCTGCATGGAAAATTCCTTAACACCACAACAGACCCTACTCTCCAAGGAGGTGCAGGATGTCATTTTGCCAGAAGACCATCTACTAGAAAAGCTGGTTTTGCTGTTGGAATGAGAAAAGAGGCCAGGACCCTAGAAAACTGAACTTGCCTCAGGTTTTACAGTACCTAGCTGAACTGCTGAACAGTGGACTTTCATTTTCTTCCATAAAAATACATGCCTCAGCCATTTCTGCAGAATTCAACATGGAACCTCCTTTATTCTCTCACCCACTCTTACGGCAGTTCCTCAGAGGGGCTAAGAATATAAGACCTCCAAGGAAGCAACCAATACCAGCCTGGGACCTTAATTACATACTAGAAAAATTAACATTGCCTCCCTTTGAACTTGCTGCCTCAACAGATCTGCAATATTTGTCCTGGAAAACAGCTTTCCTTCTGGCCATCACTTCAGCTCGTAGGGTTTCTGAACTACAGGCCCTCATGGCGGTGCAGCCCTTCCTCATCTTCCATCAGGATAGGGTTTCCCTTCGTACTAACCCATCCTTTATGCCAAAAGTGCTATCCAGGGTAGCCTTAAACCAAGCCATACACCTACCTACCTTTTATCCCCTCAAAACAAAGGAAAGGCTGCTTCACTCTTTAGACATCCATAGGCAGCTACGTTACTATTTGGACAGAACAAAGCCCTTCAGGAAATCAGAACAACTTTTTGTGTCCTATGCCGTAGGGGCTCAAGGGAAACCAGTTACCAAACAGACCATTTCCAAGTGGATTGGCCACTGCATACGATTTTGTTACTCCTATCATGGGAAATCTGTCCCTACTGGTATCAGATCTCACTCCACCAGGGCCACAGCCACCTCTACAGCCTTCCTCAGAGGTGTGCCTACTAAGGATATTTTGGAGGCAGCCACTTGGAGTTCTGTACATACCTTCACAAAACACTACCACCTGCCCTTATATTCCAGAACAAGAGCAGGCTTTGCCACTGCTGTTTTGCAGGGCATTCTGGCTCAACCCAGTTCCTCATAGTACCTACCACCCTATGCATAGCTTTGGGACTCTACCCATCTGTGATTACTGCAGCTGTATGCACGATGAACATAGTACAGTTTTGTACCTACCATAAATGTAGATGTTCGAGTGCTAATACAGCTGCAGTATTTCCTCCCTCCTTCCCCACTTGGTGAGGGCATGGGGCATAACAACCTCTTCATACCTCCTGACTGGGTTATCCTGCTATGTTTTATTTGCTTGCTTACACTGATTTTGCATTACATTGCATTGCTTGCATATGTGGATAAGCCTTATTTATGTATTGCCTTCCTTTTGGGGGCACCTGACATCTGGGGCAAGAAAGACTGAAGAACATGGCGTCGGCTGTGTCTTATATACTCTGGCCTTCCTGACGTCAGAAGAGTGCGGCGACAACCGGCGCGGACCAAGACTTTGGAATTCGGCCGACCGAGGGACCGCCTGACGGCTGAAAACCCATCTGTGATTACTGCAGTTGTATTAGCACTCGAACATCTACATTTATGGTAGGTACAAAACTGTACTTTATGATTCGATGATGTGATATAGACCCAGTAAAAGCATATCCCTACCCCTTCAAGCTTTTGAGTTTTTTTTTTAGTCCTTGCATGACAATTAGTTAAAAATTCTTTTGAAGGCAGGTTGCCTCCTGTTTCTGTTTATCACAATGTCAGTATACTCATTTGAAAAATGCATGATATCACATCACTAGTACCATGATTGTATCTGCTTAGATTAGTGGTTTGGGAGGAGTTTTGAAGTTGGTTACAAAATCCTCCTTTTACCCTGTGCATTCAGGACACTGCTAACTAGGGAAATGCATGTCTTTTAGAGTACATCCGCCTAGGGGTTCATGGATAGGCCAACGAAAAAATCCAACCACAATTTTTTTCTCATTTTTTATCTGTTTCTGTCAAAATTCAGATTTTAAATAGTATCACATTAAATTTTGTCTATAATTAGTGAAACTAATTTACATATTAAGGTAAACTTGTTGGAAGGATGCAGTTTAACATGTCGCAGCAGTGTATGATAGGGAGAGCCCTAGTAAGTTAGTTTTCAATGTGTGTATTATAAGCTTTATTTCATTATTGAGGAAAGAAATGAAAAGCTGGCTAGGTAGAGAAATATGAACAAGCCAAATTTAATAAAAAACTTTAAAAATATTAAAAAACAAAAACAGGATAAGCGCTTTCATACACATAGGTGGTACTTCAGATCCATGAAAAACACCATTTTGCAATGCATTTGTACAGCTTAATGTCTAAGGTCATGTGATCTTAATGGCTTAATGGGGATAACTTCATCCTTGCCTTCATTAGCCCTAAGCAGCTGCATCCATTTCATCTCCACACATTCTGTCTTTGTTCTTATGTCACCACCTCTCAACCCTGGTGTACATATTTCCGGTACCAGAAACTTAAACCAATGATGTTCATCGTGTTACCTTGCTGCAGTCATCACACTTGGGTTATCCTGTCATCAGGCGGTCCTGCAGTCGGCCGGAATTCGAAAGTCTTGGTCCAGTGTCGGTTGCTGTCGCTTCATCCCTGACGTCAGTGCGCCAGGGGTATATATAATGCATCCGACGCCATTTTCTCCAGTCTTTCTTGCCGCGCGGTGCCCGAAGCAGAAGCAGTTCGCAAGTGCCGGTTGGCCGACTCCTGAGATTTTCGAAGTCGAATTTCAGATCCGAAGTCTTCAATAAAGCTAAGTACCCCGTTGTGGAAACTTTTCTTACCTCAGACCGATGTCAGAAAAAGTTAACAATTGTATTTCTTGTGGGAAGCAAATACCTCATAAGGATTTTCATTCTTACTGCATACCTTGCCTAGGCCCAGACCACGACGTCACTAGTTGTCGTTTTTGTGCTAGGTTTAATAAGCGTACTATAAAAAGACGCTTTGATTTTGCACGACACTACTTCGGTAGAAAATGTAACTACACTATGCCGTCGGAGCAACCGACTACTGGCGTGCACAAAAACCGCAAGGATAAGCACAGGCAGCCTAGACCCAAGCCAGACTCCGAGGCCTCGGCTGGTCCGATCTCCAGTTCACCCGTCTTCAGTGAGGCTCCGACACAGCCCCTGACTACCGCAGATCTGGAACCCGAGACCGCTTCGGAACTTTTGGCGGAAAGTTTTAGGTCGACGCAGCCATTTTGTTTAGCCCCTGCCGACGACACTGCCGAAAAAGATGTCGGTCCTGCAGAAACACCTTTGGTTTCTGAAGGCATCTTCAGACTGACGACGCTCACCATAAAAACTTATCCTAAGACTAAGACTCCTATTAAACCTAAAAAGACTGCACTTCAGTCCCCTGTTCAAGGGCCCATGCCTAAGAAACAGATGCTCAAAATGGCTGAAGATTTGATCTCTTTAATCAGGGGTTCCCAACCCCCTCCCGACAAAAGGCCTGGACAAGAGGAAGATTATGCCTCCTCTGAACAAGTGTCTATTTCCTCAGGCTCCTCTGAGGACCAAGATTATTCCTTCTCCCCTTATGAAGATTCTGATGCTGAGGATTCTATTCCCTCAGCTTCTCCTCCTGAAGACTACTCTTTTGGGGAAACTTTACACACTATGAGGGAACATTTTCACTGGGAAGGTCAGGACTACTCTGACTCAAAGAAAAGGCTCAGAGAGTTTCTTTTACTCCCCCAGCACAGACCACTTGCCATCCCCCCAGTTTTAGACATTGTGGATGATGTTTACTTAGAATCCAGTTTGAACCCAGATTCTCTGCCTCCTGCTCCGGCCAAACCTGACAGATACTATAGAGTGCCTGATTCCCACAAATTTCTTTATAAAAGTCCTGTTGCTGATCCAGAGACTATCTCCCAGGGTCCCAAAGGGGCTAAGGCTTCTATGGCAAAAAATCCTGTACCCTCTGAAAGGGACTCCAGAGCACTAGACAGGTGGGAAAAGGTTTACACCTCAGCTACTCTAGCTATGAGGGCACTAAACTGCCAGTTTCACATGCTCAAATATCAGCAATTTCTAATGTCTCAGTTAAAACAAAAAATGAGCACACTCCCTCAACAGTCTGAATTGAAAGAAATGCAGGATCTGTTGCATGCAACTGAACAGCTGGGCAAACATACTTTACAATATGGGTTTCATTCTTTGGAGGCTTCCTGCAGAGCAGCTGTCACTGGGTCCGTTATACGTAGGCATGCTTGGTTAAAGGAACAAACTCTGCCTGATCATGTTAAAGCAAAGCTTCTAGATGCTCCCTTATAGCAGGATGTTCTTTTTGGAGTTAAAGCAGAAGAAGTAATGGAGGATAAGGAAAAATCTATGCAGACAGTAAAAGATTTCCTACAGGTACAGCCCCCTCACTTCAGCAGAAATTGGCCGACAAAAAATTGGTCCTTTCCAGCTACTGACAGACCACAGAGGGGTAAATGCAGACGTCCAAGAGGCAGAGGACAACCACAAGCCCAGTACAAACCTCGACAATGGGGCACTGCAGCACAGAAGGGAGGAGAAGACAGGTCCCAAACTACCAGAAGGCAAACTCAATGACTTGCACCTCATCTGGCCAAGCAACACTCTCTTGGCAGCCCCCTTGGGAGGAAAACTTGCACTTTTTTCAGACAATTGTCACAAAGGACAAATGGGTCCTAGACATAATTTCACGAGGATACAGATTCCATTTTCACACCTTGCCAATGAAAAGAGGAATGCCAAACCTTCCACAGAATCAATGGGCAGAGGCACAAAGACAAATTACAGCTCTCATAGACATGAGAGCTATTCAACTGGTACCTACTCGAGAGCAAGGCCAAGGATTTTACTCAAGACTCTTTCTAGTTCCCAGAAAGGACAATGTCTGGAGACCTATTCTGGACCTTTCAATTCTAAACACCTTCTTACAAGTACCCAAATTCAAGATGCTAACACTACAGCAGCTTCTTCCCATGTTGGGCAAGAAAGCATGGCTAGTAACCTTGGACCTCAAGGAGGCATACCTGCATGTCCCTATCAGACAAAGTTGCAGAAGATACCTCTGTTTCATTGCAGGTTCAACCCATTTCCAATTCTCTGCACTGCCCTTTGGCTTATCTACTGCGCCCAGGGTCTTCACAAAATGCCTGGCACCAGTAATTGCATACTGCAGACAAAGAGGAATTCAAATATACCCATACCTGGACGACTGCCTCATCCAAGCAGAAAGCAAGGACATCCTCTTACAACATCTGGCTTTTGTAAAACATCTTCTAAGTTGCCTGGGGTACACAGTAAACGAAAAGAAATCAAAACTAGTACCCTCATGACATTCCTGGGTGCCAGCTTGAATACAATGGCCCAGAAGGCTTATCTGACGCCAGACAAACAACTACAACTGACTCAATATTTCAAAACAATGGCAACAAAGACCCAACTAACTGCAAGAAAAATTCTGCAGGCCTTGGGCTTCATGGCATCTTGCATACTACTAATACTATTTGCAAAGCTGCATATGAGGAAATTACAGTGGTACCTAAAAAGCGTATGGTCTCAACACAGCCACAGCTTGGACACAATGATATCTCTCATTCCCTGCCTACAACAGGAGTTTCTATGGTGGTCACTGGCATGTCACCTCAACTAGGGTCAGCCTTTCACCTTGCCCCCAGCCAGGCAAACTATGACAACAGATGCATCGGACTACGCCTGGGGGGCACACATGGCAGGACAGTGCGTTCAAGGCGTATGGACTGCAGATCAAAGGAATCTGCACATCAATCAAAAAGAGATGCTAGCTGTACAGAATGCTCTGACAGCCTTCAAAAATCTATTACATCCTGGACAATTTACAATAAGGATGGACAACACCACAGTAATGTGGTACATAAACAAGAGGGTACACAGTCCTACCCTCTATGCAGGCAAGCAATGACCTTGTGGAACACAGCTCTGGCTTACCAAGTTCAGTTACAAGCTCAATTCCTGCCAGGAAAAAAGAATACATTGGCAGATGACCTCAGCAGAAACATCATGGATCCCCACGAGTGGAAACTGGATCCACAAGTATTTGCAATGATAACTCAAAAATGGGGCCTTCCAAACATAGACCTGTTTGCCAGTCCTCAAAACTATCAACTAACAAAATTTTGTACAAGGACACTTCACCATCAAGCTTGGAAAGTGGGCGCACACTCATTCAGTTGGAAAAACCTGATAGTATATACCTTCCCTCCATTGCCTCTCCTCACAAAGGTGCTTCTGAAAGTCAGAAAGGAGAGACCACGACTGATACTCATAGCCCCAGACTGGCCACACCAGCACTGGAATCCACTATTGAGGAATATGGCCCAGGGCCCACCTTGGATTTTACCACAAATTGCCCATTTGCTCACACAGCAAAACAATCAGATTCTTCACAGCCAGCTAAAAACCTTAAATCTGGCTGCATGGCAAATCTCCTAAACATCCAGCCAGCTCCTCTTTCCCAAGCAGTTATGGATGTTATTCTGGAAGCCAGGAGGCCCAGCACCAGGAAGGCCTATTCGGACAAATGGAAAAGGTTTTGTGCCTGGAACCAAGCTAAAGGCCAAAACACACTTCAGCCTCACATGCCTCAGATTCTACAGTATTTAACTGAGATGTTGCACAAAGGACTTTCTTTTTCTTCCATTAAAATCCATGCATCAGCTATTTCAGCCCACTACAACATGGAACCACCCTTATTTTCGCATCCATTTCTAAGGCAGTTCCTCAGAGGGGCAAAAAACATTAGGCCCCCCAGGAGATCACCTACACCAACATGGGACCTAAATTTTGTTCTGGAAAAACTTACGCTACCTCCCTTTGAACCAGCTTTCTCTGCAGATCTACAGTTCCTATCATGGAAGACTGCCCTGCTGCTAGCAATAACTTCAGCTAGAAGAGTCTCAGAGCTGCAGGCACTAATGGCAGTGGAACCTTTCCTCATTTTCCATCAAGACAGAGTTTCTCTACGAACTAATCCTTCCTTCATGCCTAAGGTGGTTTCCACTGTGTCTTTAAATCAAACCATTCACTTACCCACCTTCTTCCCAAACCCACAGAACAAAGGAGAAAGACTCCTGCATTCCTTGGACATTCACAGGCAACTTTGTTATTACTTGGATAAAACTAAGGCTTTCAGAAAATCTGACCAGCTCTTTGTATCGTATGCTACAGCTTCACAAGGGAAGGCTATATCAAAACAAACCATTTCCAGATGGATAGGACATTGCATTCATTTTTGCTATACCCATCATGGAAAACCAGTTCCTGCTACCATTAGGACCCACTCTACCAGGGCAACAGCTACATCTACTGCCTTCCTCAGGGGGGTTCCAACCAAGGAGATTTTGGAAGCTGCAACTTGGAGTTCAGTACACACCTTTACCAAACACTATCACTTACCACTTTACTCTAAGACTAGGGCTGGCTTCGCCACTGCAGTTCTGCAGGGCCTTCTTGCCTCCTCTAACCCTCTATAACTCCTCCACCCATCCATAGCTTTGGGATTCTACCCAAGTGTGATGACTGCAGCAGGGTAACACGATGAACATAGTACAGTTTTGTACCTACCATAAATGTAGATGTTAGAGTGTTCACCCTGCTGCAGTCCAGGTTACCCTCCCTACATCCCCTCTTATCTAACTGGCTAAATCTCTACAATACCTTCCTGATATATTTGCTTATAGCTGGAGGGATTTTGTGTTTGTGCAAAAAAAATTACTTAATTTGGTGCTATTTACTGACCACCTATTTGGGGGCACCTGACATCTGGGGAAAGAAAAACTGAAGAAAATGGCGTCAGATGCATTATATATACCCCTGGCGCACTGACGTCAGGGATGAAGCGACAGCAACTGACGCCGGACCAAGACTTTGGAAGTCCGGCCGACTGCGGGACCGCCTGACGACAGGATATCCCAAGTGTGATGACTGCAGCAGGGTGAACACTCGAACATCTACATATATGGTAGGTACAAAACTGTACTTTCACACCCTGCTGATATAACCTGTTTAGACAGGGCATTCCTTTCATCTTTCTTGGTGATACCATAAACATGCTCTCTTATTCGATCTCTCAAGCAGCGGTTATTTTTTCCCAATATAGAAACTTCTGCAGACTACACAGGACGCACAATGCACGACATTTTGACTACTGCAGTCAGCATAAAATCTGATGTTGAAAACCTGTCCTTTGGATGTACAAAACTGATCATCTGTTTCTACATATCTACATGCGTTGCAATGATGGCATGGGAACATACCTATCCTTTGACTAACTACATTTCTCTGACCATTAGATAGAGGCTTGTAACACAACATTTTCTTTATTGAGGGACGATCCTTAAAACAAAAGGAGGTTGAATCTCCTAACAACCCCTTACATCTATCATCAGAAGCCAAGATTCTCCAATGCTTTTTTTATAATCTCACAGATATGTCCAGAGTCCTTGGAATATATGAGGGTCATACGTATAGGCTGGGTAGACTTCAGTGTAGAAGGAGTGAGGTCCTCCGTCTGATCGTTAAAACTACGGTCTCGTACGTATATCCCTCAACATAGCTGCATCATTCTGTGCAGTCACTATCTCAGAGCTATTGTACCCTCTGTCCATCAAATTGCTAGTAAGTGTATCAAGAGTCATACATATCACTGTCTTTTGTACTTAATGTAGCTGTTCTAAAAAAAAACTGTCCTGTCAGGACATTCTGCTTAACATATTTGGGGTGCATACTACGTGAGTGTACTGCGTTATTGGTCTTACAAGACTTTACAAACTGTCTAGTGTACAGACCTCCTGCAGTCTTATGCACCATTGAATCCAAAAAAAGGGATAGATTCTGTAGACCATTCATAGGTAAACTGAAGAAAATTGGTAGTACTGTTAAGATAACACACAACCTGGTCAAGGTTATCTACTGTGTCCCCCCAAACAAGAAACGGATCATCCACATAGCGGCCATAATAAAGTACAGATCTTCTGAATCTGTTATTATCAGAAAATACATTCTGCAACTCCCATTCTGCCAGAACCATATTGGCATAGCTATTGGCACATACTGTGCCCATAGCTACCCCTTTCTGTTGCAAATAGTGCTTATTTTCAAATTTAAACACATTATTCTCCAAAATAAGTTCCAACAGAGTACAAATCAAATAGACCTTATCACTACGAAAAGCAGGGTTTATGCCCAAATTTGTCCGAACATTATCAATGCCTGCATCATTTGGAATGCAAGTAAAAAGCGAGGTAAAGTCTAACTTAACCAGGAGGACCTCTTCTCTGTAGTCTGTAGTAGGCCCATCTACACAACTTACTGAGGAAATCCCTAGTATCTCTCAAGATGTTCCCCATTCCATTAATCACTGGGCGGAGTTGCCTCTCAATATAGATGGACATAGGCTCAGTGGCCCAGCCCCTGCCAGACCCTGTTGTCCACATAGGTGGATGCAACAGATTTTTGTAGACCTCTGGAAGTCCATAGATTTTAGTTATTACTGTATTCTCAGCCATAAAATAATCATACAAACTTCTATCTATTACACTATCCATAAGTAGACCTTCAACTCTCTCTTGTATCTCAGCTGTTAGTCTAACTATTCCCAGTCTGTTTAGCTTAGTATAGGTACATTCATCATTCAGCATCAGAAACATAGCATGTTGAGATGTTCTACTAGCAAGATTCCATATGAGGCTGCTTCCATCATCCCAGTGGTCTATATTAACACATCAATTGTCTTACCCAATCCGCATAACAAATGGATGCAAGCAGGATCTGAATTGGTGGATGATGCCAGAGGAGGAGTTATGGTGTCATCCCTTTTCACCCCCTCAAACAAAATCCACAGTGACCACGGATGCCTCCCTGATGGGGTGGGGGGGACATTTTCAGGAAAGACCGTCAAAGCCACTTGGTCCCCCTTGGAGGCCAGGCTGCATGTCAGTGACCTAGAACTGAGGGCAGTGCTCCTAGCATTGCAAGCATTCCAAACGACCCTGCCATTGGGGACAATTGCTCTCTAATCAAGAGAGTATGTGAGCAGTCTGGTACATCAACAAGCAAGGAGGAACCAGTTCCTACCCATTATACTAGGAAGCCCTGAGAGTGTGGCAATGGGCGATAGCTTCCACCCGCTTTCTCTTAGCAATGCACATTCCCGGGAACTCCAATCCAATTGCAGATAAACTGAGCAGAAACACTCTGATGCCTCACGAGTGGTCTATCAATCCCGTAATAGTGACACAAATATTTCACTGTTGGGGCCGGCCTTGCTGCGATCGCTTTGCTTCCCCTTGAACCACAAATGCAGCAGCTTCTTCGCCTTAATCCCCCCTCAGGGGGAGTCACCGAGAGATGCTCGGATACACGATTGGACCCTGGGTCTACTGTATGCTTTTCCTCCCTTTCCCCTCATTCCACAGTTCTTGAAGAAATGGTTGAGAAACAAAGTAATCCTCATTGCACCCTATTGGGCCCCATCAAGTTTGGTTCCCCTTCCTATAGCCTCACCTGGTTCAATGCCCGTGGACCCTGAACCCATCCCCGGGACTCCTATCTCACCCACAGGGGCTGGTCCATTCCGACCTTCAGATTCTCAAGCTGACCGCTTGGTTTCTCCACTTCCACTAATTACCAGGCAGATTAACCTATCTTCCCCACTGCGAAAGATACTTCTGGCTTCTCATAAACCCTCCACCAGGAAAATCTGTCATAGTAAATGGGTCAGGTTTGCAATCTGGCTAAAGAACAAGGACTAGACCCCTTCTCAACCTCAGTCCATAGAGTCTTAGAATACTTGTCGACTCTACTCCAGTTAGGAGCCTCAGCCTCTACTGGCTGCTATCGCCTATTTTCATAATGGTTTTATTGATTCTTCATTAATGTCCCACCATCTTTGCAAAAACTTCCTAAAGGGAGTTCCGCACCTGAGACCGCCTGTTAAAAATCCTACTGAACCTTGGAATTTGACTCTAGTCTTACAAACTTTGACTTGTTCACCATTTTAACCTTCAGCCACATGTGACATAAAGTTTTTATCCTGGAAAACCTTATTCCTGGTAGCCAGCACCTCAGCCAGGAGAATGTCAGAGTTACAAGCCTTGTGTGTTAATCGCCCTTACATAATTTTCCACAGTGAGAGAGTATCGCTTCGGACTAACCCCTCCTTCCTGCCCAGAGTTATTTAGAATTCAAATCTCAATCAGTACATTGATGTGCCAGTTTTTTTCCCAAAAGTTTCTAACAAAGGTGAATACCGTTTCCACCTCCTTGATGTACATAGACAATTACGTTTTTATTTCGATAGAACTAAATCTTTCAGAAAGTCGGACCAGCTGTTCATATCCTTTTCAGGCCCAAGATTGGGCAATGCTGTTTCCAAGGTCACCTTATCAGAATGGTTAAGAGATTACATTACGTTTGTCTATCAACAGAACATATTAACTTTACCTACTAGAGTCATTGCTCACCCCACCAGGTCAGTGTCCACTTCGGTGACATTTCATTCCAGAGCCTCAATGGACGACATTTGTGCATCAGCTACCTGGGCAACTCTCCCCACACCTTTATCACTCATTACAAATGGGATATGGTGTCCAGGGGAAGAGCATCCTTTGGCTCAGTGGTGCTCAGGAATATCCTTCCATAGGGCCTCCCAGGACATAAAGTAGCTAGACACAGTGGCCCATCAGTAGGGAATGAATTTGACTTGATTAGCTTCGACTCGGATCCAAACTATGGGTAAGGACTAGACAAGAGACTTTCCTAGAGAGGCAAGCTGGTTTCCTTACTATTTTCTTTTTGTTGGTGTAGTTTTGTAGAAAGTATTCTTTCAGTGTGGGCTTCATTCTCAGTGTCAGATGGTGAGGACATAACTTATCAACTTTATAAATGATCATTTGAACTTCTCTTGTATGGAGTAGTGACCTTGGATTGGGATCTTATCTTCATGGAGCAGAGCATCAGGACCAGACTCTTCATAGGCTCTCCCCCCTCTATCAACAGCTCCAACCCCCCAATCTTCTGCCTACCATTCGTCCAATTTTTCTCACCCCTGATCTCTGATTGCAGCTAGCAGTGTTCTTTCTTCTCAGCTTCTTGCAGTTTTTTTTTTTTAGTTTCTTTTAGTGTTTAGTTCTTCTCTCTTTTAGTGTCATAGGGTATATTCCTAAACTTTTCCTTCTACTGTGGTTTGTAGGTTTGTTGTGTTTTAAATGTTGTTTGTTGTGAGTGTAGTGAGTGTGTTGAGTTTGTTGTGTGGTTGTGTGTGACTTGAGGTTTGTGTTCAGCTTCTTGGCTGAGTGGTGTGTCTCATTGCTGATAAGTTGTGATGGCTGAAGGCACTGATAATGTGGTACCTGAGTGTGGCTATAACAATTCCAGCAGTGGTGTAATCTGCTGTGGCAGATGGCCACACTCTGTCTAAGTACTGACTGCTTCTAATCGCCGAAGTTGCTCTATATGACAGGAAGGACAAGTTGCAGGTGGTTGAAGGGCCTGAAACGCCTTCAAGGAGGTATTCACACTGCTTTGTCGGCTTTGGTCACAGTGGTTCTGCTGTGGGCCTCTCTCCCCTTCCTTCTCCCTCTGCCCCTCTCCTCCCCTCTCTCAACCTCCCTCTCTAAATTCAAAGCCTGAAAGAAGTAGAAAGAGAGGAAGAGAGGAGAGGAAAAGAACAGAACAGACCCCACAACGAGAAGCTCCCCTCCTTAACCTCCCTCCTCTCCAAAGTCCTCAGTCAGCCCTCGGACTGCCCTCCCCTCGGCTCCACTACTCAAGATTTTCCCCAGAGTCGAAATGCGTCTCGTCCATCTAGGGCTCCCTCGATCCTGCCTCGTGAGCAGTGGCCGAGTTAGTCCGTTGGAAGTTGGGAACTTACTTATTGTTGACTTGGATAAAATGATGAGGATTTCATTCGATGGGAGATCCAGATTTGGCCCTCCCTCCCTCCTCAGGAGGCGGCTTGCATCTTTGCATCTTTCAATTTTTCCACTGCTGCTCTGTCCACTGCACTGAGTACAGATCTGAGGATGGTCTTAGTCAGGGGGTTGGCGCCGATGGTACCTGCTTCCTCAATGCTGACAGCTGCCTGGAGCATGTCAGATCCGAGCCGCTCTTGGAGCCGGAGCTTGGGTGTCTGATCTGATGGAGCGGAACTTTTTTCATCAGCTCTGGCTTTGTCGAGCCAAGTTCCCTCCCTCGGAGCTCTGTCCACTGTGGGCCCAGCTCCAATTCTCATGTCGGATCCAGGGAGACCGGCTTCCTTTTTGATTCCCCAGGAGGTTTGTTCTCCCTTTGCATTCAACGTGGTAGAAAAGGTTCTCTCTGCTGGATCGAAACCCTTGACTATCCCCTTGGACTCTGCCTCGACCCCCTTGGCTCTTTCTACAAATCCCATCATTTTACCAGAGGGACAGCCCGTGCTCAAGGAACCCCAGACTATTCCCCCTGAGGAACAAGTGGCTTGCGAGGTCTCCCTGGAGAGCCCCACCGGAAACGTGCCTCGCAAGCATACTTATAAGAGGAGGTACTTGCACTCCCCCAAGTCCCTCACCGAGAACACTGATTTGGATTATGGGGAAGGTTCCCCCAAGTCACCTCCAGAGGATGTCTCCAAACCTTCTTCTGACGAGTCCGTGTTCCTGGAGGCTTTCGGCACGGGCCCATCTACTTCCTGGTTGTCCCCTCCCGCAGATCTCTTGGTGGACCTGGTCACCTTGCGGGCCTAGAAGGAGCCGGACACCATGGAACCAATTCCTAAACAGCCTGATAAGATCTTGAGTCCACCTTCAGCTAGGCCAGTGTGGAACAACTGTAGATTCTATGGTGGTAGCAGCAGCCACAAAGAAGGAACTAGCCCAAGAGAGTTCCTCGGTTCATCCTCCTGACTGAGAGTCACGGATGATGGACCGCTTAGGGAAGCGGGTTTATGCGTCAGCAACCTTTTCTATTAGGGCTCTGAACTTATTTGGCCCACGTCATGAGACTCCAGCATGACCTGGTCAAGGTGCTGGCTGAGTCTTCCCCTAAGTCCATGTCGCAGGAGGACAGGGACTCATTCTCTGCGGGGGTGGTCACTTTGAAAGCAGTCTCCAGCATGTCCATGTGACTCCTCTTACATGCTACTGAAGGAGTGGCTAGGGCGCCTGGGTCTGGCATGTCCATGAGGCGCAATGCCTGGCTCAGACTATGTCAGTTTTCAGAACCTTTCAAGGCGTCCTTTGCCAGTGCCCCTTATAACGGTTCTAATCTCTTTGGTAAGACCATCAAAGAGACTTTAGTCCAGAGTTTGAAGGACGGGAAGACACTGTCTGCCGTCGGAATCCGCTTCTTGAACCCTCAAAGATCCTTTTCCCGGAGTCAGAGAGGGCAAAAGAAGATGTGGTTCCGGAAGTCACGGTATTCCCAGTACACTCGGGGCTGTTCTTCCCCCAGAGGCAGAGAGGGACAGAATGGATGCTGGCCCAGAAGTAGAGGAGGTCCGAGGAATTTTGGGTCTCGGGAACCTTTCTTGGACAGGCCCGGACAGCAACCCTGAGGGGTTGCCCGACTGCTCTACTCTGGAGGCAGTCGGGGGACGATTGTCATTGCACCTGGCGGCATGGGAGTCCGTTACATCAGACCGCTGGGTGCTTCAGATCATATCCAGAGGATACTCTATCCCTTTTGTGGTTCCTCCCAAATACCTCCCAGACGTAACACCCACGCAAGGGGAGGCGGCAGCACAGGAAATTTCCAAGCTGCTAGGAAAACGAGCCATAAAACCCGTCCCTCCAGATCAGTCTGGATTGGGCTTCTCCTCCAGGTTCTTTTTGGTGCCAAAGAAAACGGGGGACTTGAGGCCCATTCTGGACCTATCTACCCTGAACCTGTCAGTTGCAAAAGAAAAGTTCTGCATGGTCACACTACAGTCCATCATGCCGTACCTGCAAGAGAGCGACTGGATGTGCTCGTTAGAGCTCCAGGATGCTTAGTGTCACATAAAAATGCACAGATGCTCTAGGAGGTTCCTCCGCTTCCGGCTAGGAGTTAGTCATTACCAATTTTGAGCCCTACCCTTTGGTCTCATCACAGCCCCCAGGGTGTTCACCAAAGTGATGGTGGTAGTAGCGGCTCACCTGAAGCTTCAGGGGTTTCAGGTCTACTCATACCTGGACGATTGGCTCCTCACTGCTCCCACCAGGCATCTACTTTCTCAAACCAGGGATTATTTCTTAAATCTCACCCTGCATTTGGGGATCACAATCAATGCATCCAAATGACTTCTAAATCCTGTCCAGGTGATGGACTACATTGGGGCAAGGATAGACACCTTACAGTGCAAAATCTTCCTGACCTCGGAGAGAGTACAAAACCTGAGGATGCATGTCTTTCTGATCTACCATTCTCATCTTCCATCGGCAGAATCAGTGTTGAGGGCCTTGGGTTCAGTGGTGATGACCATTGTGCTTCTTCCATGCACCCAGTTACATATGCGAATTCTACAGTGGACACTAGCTGTGCAATGGTCCCTGTTGGAACTTCCATTATTGTATCTAGTACATCTCATTCGAGTCTGTCAGTCGTCCCTTTTGTGGTGGATGTGCTCTCTAGAGATTTTGGAGGGATGACGCTTTGTTTCAGCCTCTGTCCAAACCACAGTGACCACGGACGCCTCCTAACTCGGGTGGGGGGTTGTTCGGGCAGGACGGTCCAAGGCCTGTGGTCCCCTGTAGAGACCAGCTTGCACATAAACGTTCTGGAGATGAGGGCAGGCCTTTTGGCGTTGCAGACCCTTCATGCCTTTCTTCCTCTGGGAACCATTGCAATTCAGTCAGACAACATGTCAGTGGTCTGGTACGTCAACAAACAGGGAGGGACCTGAGCTTACCCCCTTTGGCATGAGGCCATAGAGTCTGGGAATGGGTGATCTCCACCAGTCGTTTTCTTATAGCAACACACATTCTGGGATGGTCCACCATTCTAGCGGACAGGTTAAGTCAGACTATTCTTATGCCTTACGAGTGGTCTCTGAATCGATCAGTAGCGGTGCAGATCTTCCTGAACTGAGGTCAGCCTTGCTGCGATCTCTTCGCACCTCCTTCCAACTCGAAGTGCAGCAAGTTTTTCACTCTGAACCCTCTGCCGGGGGAGTCCCCCCAGAGATGCTCAAGTCCATGCTTGGCCTCCCAGTCTTCTGTATGCTTACCCTCTAGTACCTCTTATTCCGAGGTTTCTACAGAAAGCTCGTCAACTGGGCAGCAAAGTGATCCTCCTTGCCCGTTTTGGCCTCGACAGGTATGGTTTCCCTTCCTTTGGTCTCACCTTCTGGCTCCGCCCTGGATCTTGGATCCCATTCAGGGTCTGATTACACACCTATCGAGTGTTCCTCATCCGAACCAGGACAGTTTGAAGCTCGCAGCTTGGCTGCTCCAGTTCCTATGATCGCTAGGACTCCTGGATTATCCTCTTCAGTTAGGTCTATTCTGGTGGCTGCTCATAAGTCTTCAACCCAGAAGGTTTACCGCAGTAAATGGAAATGTTTTTCCTTTTGGGCTTCTCAAAGGAGTTTAGACCCCTTCATGGCTTCTATTTCTGCCATTCTTGATTTCATAGCCAATATTTTTCAACAGGGAACTAGTTCTTCTACTATCAGAGTAAAATTGGCTGCCATTTCTCATTTTCATGTTGGTGAGAATTCAGCCTCACTGACCTCCTCCAGACTGTGTAAAGCCTTTATCAAAGGGACATTTCTGTTACGCCCCTCGGTCAAGGATTCTGTTCCCCCATGGGACCTTACTATGGTTCTTCAAGCTTTGGTCACTCCACCTTTTGAGCCTGCTGCAACCACAGATCTAAAATTCTTATCCTGGAAAACAGCATTCCTGGTGGCTATCACTTCTGCTAAGAGGGTTTCAGAATTGCAAGCCGTGTCCATCAAAGTTCCATGTATGATTTTCCATAAAGATAGAGTTTCCCTTCGGATCAATCCGTCCTTTCTTCCTAAGGTGGCATCACAAGTTAATATCAATCAGACCATCAATTTACCTGTTTTCTTTCCTAATTTTGCTTACAAAATGGAATACAAACTCCATTTGTTGGATGTTCGTAGAGTTACGATTTTATTTACACAGAACCAAAAACTTCCGTAAAGCCGATCAACTGTTTGTGTCCTTCTATAGACCCTTTTTGGGTAAACCCATCTCCAATGTCACTATTGCTAGGTGGATTTCCTCATGCATCCTTCAGGTCTATAAGGACAAAGGCAGGTCTTCTCCGGGTCAGGTGAAAGCTCATTCCACTAGGTCCATGGCTACTTCTGCGGCCTTTTGGTCTAGTCTCATTGGATGATATTTGTTCTGCAGCTACTTGGTCCTCATCTCCTATCTTTATTTCTCACTACAAATTAGATTTGACTTCTAGAAAGGAGAGCATCCTTTGGTTCCATGTTGCTCCAGAATATCCTTCCATGAGGGCCACCCAGGAGTTTAGTAGCTGGGGACTCTGTCCCACAGGTTGAAGACCAAATGAAGTAAACTATTTCAGATAAAGATGTTATGTACTCACCATAATGTTCCATCTGAGTAGTTATACTTCATTTGTCTTCAACCATCCCTCCCTCCTTCCCCCTGACCTTGTCATGTGAACAGCCTGCGGGACGCATTTGTAGGTCATAATGTATTTTTCAAGTCGGGTTATCAGTATATAAGGGTCAGCAAACTCGATCTGGGGGTTGGAAAGTAGTGGAGGTGTGTTATGGGTAAGGGGAGGAACTTTAAGCTCAGAGCAGATGCTAGTGAGATTGCCAGCTCGGATCCGGTATCCCACAGGTTGAAGACAAATGATGTATAACTACTCAGATGGAACGTTATGGTGAGTACATAACTTCTTTTTTTTTTAACAGAGAGCTTTTCATTGACACAAGGAGTTGAACAGTAGGAATGAGAAGTGATCAGATTGTCCCCATTCACTGTGCTGAAGCTGTAACCACAAAGTTTTGTATTGTTGGGTTTCTCTTCTATAAACGTTTCATTTTGTCAACATTTTATAGATGGCTTCTCTGTTTAAAATGGTGAACATTTTCAGACAAGTTGCAAATGTGATTTCATAAGTGTTTAAATGGCCCAGCTGAATGCTGACAAAATGTTAAAAAAAAAAAAAAAAAAGTGGGGGAGCATATTAGAATTGCAGGACAGGCTACTCATATTTTAACTTTTAAAATGCACAGAAGTAATTATACAGCTGTAAAGCTCATGCTCAGGGCACTACATTTGTCACGTGTAATATATTTGCCTTTAAACATTTTGGAAGTAAATATTACTGTTGAGTCAAATTCATTGTGTTGTCTGAGGACAGCAGTTCATTAATAGATATATAAATTTGTGTTTCAGCAAAACAAGCACTTCCATTTGAAGTTGTTACCCACAGGATATGTCTTTATAGCAAGTACTTTTCCTACCTTTTGTAATAGTCATATATTTATAAAAATTAGTAAGGGTGTTTCACTGATAACTAGCTCAAATTTGCCATTCCAGAATTAGCAGTGTGTATAGAGGCATGGAATTCCATAGTACAGGTAGGGAAAGGATTAAAACTCATTTTAATTCGGTATTTTTTCCAGGTTTCTAGTAACAAGTTGCATAATAAATTATTTTAAAGTAAAATGTTTTATTTTCATTATGTCATGCCACCATGTTTTTTCTCTTTACAGGTGGAATCTGATTATTGTCTGTTGCTAGCTTTGCCTTGTGGACGAGATCAAGAGGATGTTGTGAATCAAACAGAGTCACTGAAAGCAGCATTTATCAGCTACTTGCAAGCAAAGCAAGCTGCTGGAATCATCAATGTTCCCAACCCAGGATCAAATCAGGTATGACTGTTAGTGCCTCAGAAGAATGCAATCCCATTTCTTTGCTATGTAAACAATCTAATTTTTTCTTGTGTCTCAGGAGAAATGTGTTTAGAAGTCAGAGCCGTCTGCTGAGTTTTCATTTAAGTATGTATTGCCTTGATGAGTTTTATATGATTCTGCATTTATTCTTCCCTTCATGTACTTTTTTAGATTCAGTAGTTACGCCCATGATATACAATAGATGTGCATTATAAGCATCATTTGCAGGAAATCATAAAATACATGGGAAATATTTAAAGATAGATGATGTTACTCTGGTATGAACGTTTTCTGTTGTCCAATATCCCTAGGGGAGCTTGGATGCTTTTTCACGTTATTAATGCTAGGGGGAGCCTGTCTTTAAAAATGTGTACACCACATGAAGTGAACAGTCAAACCACTTTGTTTCTTGAGTTTGTCAGCTATTTCCAAGGTCTTGATCTTTTTAAGTGTTAAGTGCAGTCATTTATTTTCATCTGTTTTATATAGGGCCTTATTAATATTATTGACTTACATTTGGTGTATTTCTAATTCTGCCCAACAATAGAGAATTATTGTCAAGTCCTCTTATTGATGTCTGATTCCTCCTCTATACTGTCATTTTCATTGTCTTTTCTGCTTAGGAGAGAATCACAGTATCAGCAGCTGAGTACTGTGGTACTTTTAGTCTGATGTTTACAATAAGAACTTTCTTAGAGTTGTGAGATTAATATCTTTAACCTTTAACTGTTATAATAATAGCTCCAGTTATTTCTGTTCATACTTATTCTTCCATTTTGACTAGATTGACTAAAAAGTATGCAAAAGGAAACATTTGTCAGAAAGGTATTCTAAATTAAAATGTAAGCAGTAAGAGTCTCCTACAAAGAAAAGTAAGAAATTTAGATAACCATTTGAAATGTTGGGACCCACTAGAGCAAGTCCCAAAAATACGGCGACTGAATGGCTGAAAGATCGGACTTTTATATACCAATTCGGAGTCTGAAAAGCTGAATGCAAGTAGTCCCAGCAACTCTGATCAGGTTAGAAAGACGGACCCTTCAGTGTTGACCATTGCATGTCCAATGCATCATAGTTTTCATCCTGTACAGTCTCCCTGTTCCTTAAGAGGAAGATTTTCTTATTTTGTAGTACCGTGTTTCACTGTCATCACAGACAAATTGGTAGGAAAAAAATATCAGCAGGTTGTGCCATGGAGTTCTGCACCACTCTTTTTCTATGTCCTTTTCCTTCTATCCAAGAGTCCGTTGAGCCTGGAGGAGGAGGAGGGTGAAACTCTGTTATTCAGGCCAGCCATCATAGCCCCTGTGGGAAGGAATTTGAAAAAAAGTGAATTAAAAAGAGCATCATGTGGTGCCTCTGCAGCCACTGGTAACTCATAGTCCATCATAATACCCACATGTCCAACGTGCTGGCAGCACATGTCTGAGCCTGGATCCTGTGCTGCACACTTATGCTGCCAAAATCCTGACTTCTGCTCCTACCAAAAGCAGGAATGACTGCTGCTGGATAGTGTTCCAACTGTGGAAGCTGTCTTCTGAGAAAAGGTTAGAGAGGGCTTCTCTCAGGTTATGATTACCTCACAGGGATGGCACCCACACGAGTGCTCCCAACACTTTAGGAAATGATCAGACAGGGTTACAAGCAGCCAGTTGTCTCTCACACAGAGACTTCCGCATGCTGTCTTTTTTGTCTAGATCAGTCGAGTGACATGACTGATTGTCCTATTTTGCTTATTTTAATCCGTGGACCATCAGGTGCAACGTAGGATCCTTAGAACTTCACCCAAAAATCATGCAGTTGGCCAAGCATGCTGTGGCATCCACCAGTTCTCCTGCTGATTTCCCTAGTAAAAGGAAAGGAAGTACTCAGAGGAGAAATTTATTTGGGTAATAATGACACTTAAGAGACTTCGTAAGTGCAAGTGGTCACTTTCTTGGTTCATTTATCAGGTACCTTCTGTAGAATAGGCCTTTGGCACAACTTCTCAATAGGCTGCCATACTTTCAGCCCTTGGCACAGTCTTTTTTTGGCTTCTAGTCTCCTACCTCTCCTGGTCTTGCTCCAGAATTGCAGGGCTGGTTGTGGTTCTTAAGGCTGTCCTAGGAGCTTCGCCATATTTGCTTCCATCTGAAGGGGATTTCCTTTGTATGCCTGATCCACTTCCCATTCCCCACCCTCCACACTCATTGACCACGTCCCAAGGCAGCTCCTGTCTGTAGACCACACCTCCCCTTGGGAGCATCATCAGTAAGCACCCTCTCCTCCCTGCAGATCTGTCAGTCTCCTGAACCATTAATCAAACCCGGGTCAACTAGGCTTTACTCAGGGCTTTTTCCCTGTACATCAGCGGAGCAGCCCCACCCTGTCACAACCTTTTGAGCCAAAACAGGAAGGTTATTTGTGTGGCCCAGAGTCCATACATAGGTATCAGGTTCCAAACTGCGCATCATTGTTTCTGAGGTGAAGGCTGATGTCCCTATGATACTTGGTCAGAAGGAAGCCAAAGAGGACTGCATCAAGGTCACTAGTGTTCACCCAAGACCTACAGACTGACCACATGTCCAAACAGACTCAAGACACCCAAACAGTCCTCAGTTTGTTTTGCCTAGCTCCAACTACATCTCGACATCCTACCACCTTGGTCTCTATAAAGAATGTATTTAAATTGACCCATGATTTCATGAAATGTATGAACTGTAGGCAACCAACATCTGACAAAGCTTTTTCTACGTAGAGGTACCATTTGTAAAAAAATGTGAGCCTTCTCTTCAGAGCAATGTAGATACTTCAGATTTAGTGGTAGAGGAGCTGATGTAGGTCATATTCATGTCTTCTGTCTCTTACATGAAGTCTGACATTGAGGGCAACTGATCCTCACCACCTGAAGATCATTTCTTTGGAGATTCCCTTTCTAGGATGAAGGAGACCCTCACCTCTGAGGCCAGCAGGTTCTTCCAATGTTACATTACATTTAAGATGCATACTTCAGCCATTTCTGCCTCTCTGTACTGGAACCCACTGTTTTCTCCCAGTCGCCAATGAAACAATTCCTAAAAGGAATTTTGCATCTGACTTCCTGCAACAAACAGATTTCCACACACTGGAACCTTAATTTTGTATTAGAAAAGCTTACTGCCTCACTGCTCCCCCTCCCCAACACACACACACACTCACTCTCACACACACTCACTCACTTACACACACACACACACACACACACACACACACACACACACACTCTCTCTCTCTCTCACACACACACACACACACTCACTCACACACTGAGCTAGCTGCTTCCACTGCTTTTAGTTTTCTATCCTGCTGTAGCCCTCACTTCAGTCAAAATTGCAAGCTGTCTTGAGCATGGAGCCCTTCAAAGATAGGATTCTGTGCGAACAGGGTTACCCTATATACTAATCCCACTTTCATGCCAAAAGTGATTACAGAACTGTCACTACATCTAACCAGTTTGCCAATATTTTTTCCTTCACCTCAGAACAAGGGGGAGAGAATCTTGCACTCCCTAGATGTACACAGAGAACTAAAATATTATTTAGAGAGGACAGAACAATTCAGGAAGTCTGAACAGCTCTTAATAGCCTTTGCAAAAGGGCAGATCAGGAATATCTGTCAACAAGCAGACTGTCTCAAAATGGATTGCCTGCTGCATTACCTTCATTACATCCACCGTGGGAAACCAATTCATGGTACAGTGAGATTCCAATAGGGCCACGGTTACTACTGCAGCCTTCCTTAGAGATGAAATAGCACAGACCATTCTGGAAGCAGCTTCCTGGTTATTTCTCAATACCTTTGAGAAGCATTGCAACTTAAAATACATTTCCAGAGCCGGGGCAGGTTTTGCCACAGCCATTTTGTAGGACTTCATGTCTTCTGCTCTGTCTACATGCCAGTCACCTTGTTTTCTGTAAGCTGTGGGAGTCATCCCAGGAGTCACTGTTGCAGTACTGACTTACTGTACAGTTGTGTAGTAACTTCCCATAAATGTTGATGTTTTCTGTTGCAGTACCCATTCCCTCCCAAATTCCCTCTTGTCTTCTTCTTCCCATGACCTCCTCCTCCCCAAAGAGGTAGGCTGCCCTAGCAGTTGCTGGTTTAGAGGTAGGGGTCCTTCGGATCATTTTTGTACACCTGAGATGGGTCACCCTTTGATGTACCATGCTTTGTCTTCTAGGAGCCATTCCTTTAACTGCTGTTGGCAAGAAGGGCCTGAAGATCATGTCGGCCAATATCACTTTATACCACTGATGCCCTGATATTGCTTGGGCATAGAGGTGGAAGATAAAAACTTTGGTAATCAGGATGGCTGTCTGACTCCTGTAGGCAGGAATCCAGAGAGTAATGCAACAGTGAATATGCATTTATGTAAAGGTCCTGTACAACTACACTTTAACAGATCTTCTTCTGTTTTATACCCTGGTGTGATGGGCCCTCCATTCATGTACCTTACCAAAAATTGACCTCTCAGCAGAGATCAGTGTTCAGAAGCACATTTAAATAGTAATGTAAAAGTGTTGTAAAAATGTGTCCAATGTTGTCTGTTTTCATCTCATTCAACCTTTTTCTTGAATAGCTAGGGTCATTTTTAAGAAGGAAGAGTCTCTAGTCTACTTTATCTCTCTTTCAGCTGTGATTTGAGCCTAGAGATTTATTGTAGAATCTGCTGTCTGCCTGTTTTTGTTATACATAAGGATTTAAAGGGTTATTCTTGGAAACCATGGGTACAGTATTGCTTGGTAGTGAGTCACTGGTAGGAGATCAGCAAGTTTTGAAGTGGGATACCTTTAAAGTTAGTCTGGCTGTTTAATTGAAGACAGTGACTTTGTCCTTTTTTCCAGTTGCAAGAACTCCATATCTAACATTGAAGAACTCCCATGATAGGCCTGTGGTTGGCCTAACCTCTGCTACACTGACATTTTGCATTTTTGTCTCAGACGCTCCTTCTCTGGGGTGCGTGTGACCTAAGATTGTGTATGCCATGATATCTGTCACATGCTGTACTGAGACACATCACGTCACCCCCTGAGCCTGCCAGTTCTGTTCTTCTGCTTTAATGATTTGAATCTCTAGTGGAAGAGTTTTCATGTTTGATGCCTGAAGTAAACAAGCTTACAAAATATTCATATGGGGGCTATCAAATAACAATCCAAGGGCAACCAGCATTTTTCCTGCTATATGGTGTGTGTATGTGGGTGTATAAATGCAGTAAAAAAAATAAACATTGAGGTAGGTATTTAATTAACTCCTGTCAAGCACACAAATAATCAACAGCTTAAAACATTAGAAGTAAATTCTGCATAAAGCAAAATCTACTTCAGCTGAATATAGAGCAAACAAAAAAAATAGATACACAATGCTGTAACCACATTTCTGCAGTTGTGATATCAGTGTAACATTACAGTTTTTCATCATCAAAAGGTACAGAATCCATCGTGTAATCCAAACATGCACACACTTAAGTAAATCCTACATGCAGATAATTCTAAACCAGAAGTGTAGTACCTTTCAGCTGTTACAACAGCTGTGTCACTGTTTTACCCTGTAGACATGCAACAGAAATAAAAACATCTAGAGCCCTTCTTCATGCCATGCACACACAAAATACTATGGAGGAAGCCTTGCTGCTTACACTTTGTATGCTTTAGCTTACTTGTTAGTTGACTATTGCATAGCTCATTAAATTGAGTTTTATATACTTTTTTAAAATATATAACTGCCTCTAACTTTGTATGTATGCGAAACTGTAAAGCCATCTGTTCGTCTGCTGAGAAGTTAACTTTACGTGTGTGTGTCAGGTTTGGAAGATTACTCTTTAGCAAGTTTGGCAGCTCTGCTGTGATGTGATGGTTTGGGGTGCAGATTTCTTACTTTTTTTTTTTGTTGGAGGATATGAATATCACATTGAGTATATTGTACATACATAACACCATAGTTAACCATCAGCAACCTGGATTTGGCACAAAAATGTAAAATTTTTACTTGTACCTCCAAGTTGGATATGTCTTGTTTTCTTTCCCCTGCTAGAGGTTGACCACACTTTTCTTGTTTAGATTTTTCCTTACAATACTGTTTCCTGTACTTTGGAGAAAGCTGTATTTCACGTTTGTATCTATCAGTGAGAAAGAATTCACTGTAATATTTTTTTTTCCTGTGGCAAAAGTAGAAAGAAAGAGTAACCAAAACTGATGTATTTTGTTATTTTGAGATTCCACAACTGCTAACAATAATTCTCTGTCTCTCTTTCAGCCAGCGTATGTTCTCCAGATCTTCCCACCATGTGAATTCTCTGAAAACCATTTGTCACGCCTAGCTCCAGATCTTTTGGCCAGCATCTCCAACATCTCCCCTCATCTTATGATAGTCATCGCTTCTGTATGAGGATTGCTTTTGATTTGAATTTCACATCTGTTTTGTGGATTTACAGACTAAAAGTGGAACATCCCCACCAAGCTACCAGCTTCTGGACCAAATAGACCTGGACTGTACTGTTGGTCTAGAGCTGCAATCCTGTATTGTTTACATATTGTTTCGCTGTGGATTGAGGAGTGTGTGCTCCAACGGCAGATGCATTTTATTCTCTCAGCTGCTCTGGGAACTTAATAGTCCTGGGAACTTATCTTGAGAAAGGATCAGCACTGCTGTTGCACTATATTAGTGATTTGGATCTTGAAGACTTGCTGTGACATAGTGGATGTCTTGAGACCTGCAAGTGGACTAGTGATTAGAGACAGGACCTGGGAAATCCTGTTGCGTTCCAGTGAGTCGAGGATCATTGCACACATTTCAAATTTTCTTGCTGCAGCCATTTTCCTTCCTGCCTGTAGACCTTCTTCATCCATTTTATGGGATGTACAGTTTACAAAAAAGGGAAATTTTGTTTTTCTTTTTTCGGTGGGACATTCAGAACTGTGTGTGCGCGAGTGTGTGTATATATAGCTGTTTATATATAATATATATAAATATATATATGTGTAAATATATATATATATATCTATATAGATATATATATCTTGAGCAGACTTTAAAAACCTCCCCAAACATACTTTTTTTTTAATCTGTGCCAAAATGTGTTTTCAGAGAAAAAGAAAATCTTATTTTCATATTCAGACTTTGTATTGTCATTAATTCATAAGTGCGCTTCAGTTTAACATTGCCTTTCTTTTTCCCCCATCAGGATCTATACACCAGTCCAAGGTTGCTTTACTTTGGTCTCATTAATTTATGAAACTGCTTTCAGTAAAAAATTTTTAACATGGACAAAAACAAAATGACTGTAAAATTGGTTTGAGCCAGAACCAAGCCTCTTTAGTCAAGACTGCAAGGGGAGTACACAAGGGGCAGAGGACTTATGGGGGGAGGCAAAGAGAGGTGTTATTAAATCTGAGCCAGCCAGGATTTCTGTACTTGAGCTACTCTCTCCAACCGTAGCTGATGTCTCCTTGTGATTTTAGTGGCACTGTACATACTACTTTTGGATTCCTGTGTTTATTTTCTTCTTTATTGTCATTAACTTGTAAAAAGGCAAAAACTGAAAAAATGACCAACTTGAACCATGTTTCAGTTTTGTGGTGTAAATATTTGTAAAACTCCAAAGTGACAGTTCATGGTAATGTTGAAGGCACTTATAATTTTGATACACAGAATAAAAAAGAAAAAATACCCGTGAAGTCTCTTTTTTTTAATTTTACATTTTTATAAACCGAAAGCCAATAATGCTCGTATTGGATCATTGCCTATATATATATATATATATATATATATATATATATATATATATATATATATATATATATATATTTATTTATTTTTACATGGAGCTAAAGGTTATAATTGTGTAGGACAATTGCCTGTTTTTAAATTCTAGATCTTATTTAAAGATGCTATTCCAGCACTTTCCTTGCACACAAAGCCAGCTGTGTTGACATACAGGGGATAAAGCCCCTAACTACAGCCCATGCAACCTGAGTTTTAGTAACTCAGACATCTGCCGGAACCAAAACAGGAGGAAAAGGAGTGAAGGTGTGTGTGCCTGCTCTCCTATCTGGGGGGAGAGGTGTCCAGACCATGCACACAGACTGATTTCCCTGATGGAAACCAGAGAAATGTGCACATGTGCTCTTCATTGGTGGTGGTGGTGTATGCAGGCTTACATCATGCCTGGACGTAACCGTCCTGTTCAATGCCTATTGCATATCATTCTAGTAGAGTGCCTATTAGGCATGTGTGAAGTGTTAGGGACTCCTGCTGAAAATCCATGCATGGCTTGTTTATCAATGGCCTCTGTCATTTGTCCCTCACTCTGATAAGGGGGACAAATGTATCAGATTGGCCAAAAAATCCCTTTATCAGATGCATTAATTTTGTCCCTTTTCTTGCTAATCAGGATGTAAAACACTTACATTTTTTGGATTTATTAAAACTACCTGGTGAAGTAGACCTAGTCTAGAAGTGGTAGGAATGGAAGCAAAGTGAACTGACTTTTTCAATAGGGTTCTTAAAGCACCACGGTTAGACCTTGGAAGGCAAAAAGAGTGTGTCAGCACTCATGTTCATTTATACTTTACCACTAAAGCTTCCTGAGTTGATAGTTAAAGCTTTGCTGTCAGAAGATGCAGGTGTCAGTGCCTTGTATGCTGAGGAATTAGGGTCCTTCATCAACTAGAAATTGTTGCAAGCATTGTTACTAGTGTATTCTTCTTCAACCAGTGGTGATAGATATTTTGCTAATGTCAGGCCACCATATGCCAGTACAGTGACGTCAGTACAAACACCAGTCCACGTCTTCCAGGAGTTTTCTGCTTTCCTTCTCCCGTGTCACACTCCTTAGAGTGGCAGTTGCTACTTTTTCATTTTTCTTATTTTCCTTGTGTGATCTGCAGTTGGCGAGGTCAAGGATGATGCTTCTACAGATGGTTTCTCTTCCCTGGGTTTCTTTGGACACAAACCCTAACCTCATGACTTGGCTGACCACCAGCACCAGTCCTGTAGGAGTCTTCTATCTTGGTCCCCCCCCCCAGTAGTCTAGATCAGTCCCACTGACATATTCCCCCAGTGAAGTAGACAGAGTAGGCATCCATGTTCTTTGCTTTTGCAGGCCAGAACATTCTGGGAGAACTTTATATTAAAACTTTTGTGTTCAGAATCAGAGTACATCTCAAAAATTGGGACTGGCAAGTCTTTACCTTAGCACACTTCTTCACACAAGTGCCATTAGTAAAAATCAGAGAGCACCATTCTCCTCCTCCATGTCCAAAGAAGATAAACAATTGATGGTCATCATAAGGATAACTGCTGGCAGTATCAGTGAAGACATGCAGGAAGTTTTTATGACAGAATGTCCAGCCATTTAGCTTGATTTCAAGAGCTTTCAGTGTATCCCCCTCACAAGGCTGCCCTGTCCTACACTGCAGTGCAACACATGGTGTAAAGGGAGTGAGGTACCCATGTTTTCTTCAGCTCCATTTTCCTGTGTGAATCTTCCTTATTTAGTCCATCTGCATTATCCAGGTGACCTTTAGAGCTGCAGCAAGTACCCATTTGGGATTTGTTTTTACTCTTTCTAGAGTTTATTTTATTCCTGTGCGCCCCCCCCCCCCCCAGTGGAACTTGGATACTGTTCCGAAGCCTGCAATTTTTTTTTTAAAACAATAGTTTATTTCAAAGATAAGAAATTCTTTGGACCATTGTTCCACTGTGGTGACCCCAAACGGGAAAAGCTGAAAGGAGAAGAAAGATAAGAAATTCAACAGTACAACAAACCAAGCTTTGTATCCGTGTCTCCTGCAAGTAAATAATGGCAATGTTGACATAATGCTAAGAATAAATAAGTGTACCTCACAAAACATACATTCACACAGAGTCATATAGAGTTGCAACTGTTACTCTCCACCTACCCAAATCTGGAAGGTACAAGACAATATATGCAAAGATTATTATTTAAAGAAATGAATACTTTGAAAAACAGTTTAGTCTGACTCGATAATACCAAACATCTGTTTTATTCTGTTACTCCTAATGCTTTATAATATGTCCTAAGAGTAGGTTTGTCTAACCTAGACCAGCGGACATTGCAGCTTATTGTTGATTGGTATAGGAGTAAAACTCACCTGCTTTGAGTTCCATCTGGTTTTGTCAGTACCAGCATGTTAAGCTGGTTACGTATCTTAGAAACTGATTGTGCCAATGAGTGGGTATTTTTTCCAGTATTTAAAAATTAATCTTAGGAAAGCAGAATATGTTTGGGTCTGATATCCTCCACACAGCCAAAGACATGGTCAGTCTTATGGGAGTAAAGCTATTCCTGTATGTGTCTATTTACTATTTTCCACTGGGTAAGTTTACTGGTGTATTAACCCTTTTCAGCCAGGACCAGAGCTCAAAGAGCAGAAAATACATCAGTCTTTCTAATATGTTGTACAGAATAAGGGTATTGCAAAATTCAGAGTATAATGTTGATTCAGTGCAGTTAGGGTAAGATTAAAATATCCAATCAGAGTGTATTGAGAAAAAAAATGCAAGCTAATACATGCATAAAATGCAGTGCAATCATACATGTAATGCATAAACTCCTACATGCTTGTACAATGTATACATATAAGTTGCCACACTGAGTCTGAGAAAAGAGCCTTAAATATATTCTATTCAGTAGTGGATTTAGGCCTTGGTGCAGGGGTGCGCGCCTCCCCCTTTTTGTTAATCCACACAACCTGCTTTTATTTTTTTTTGTTTGAAATCGGAAATATAAAAAATGTTGTACCAAAACAGTATACAGATGAGACCGTTTATTGTTTACTGCTACATTTTTTTTTTCATTTCACGATGTACGTTGTATTTATTTTTATTTTTTTTTCATTAGTCATGGACAGAAACACAATTAGTGGTACCAATCAGGTGACCTGAGCCTAATATCCTGATTAGATCATCTAAATGTGTGACAAGGGTGCCGGAACCATAGGGCGGGGGGGTGAGTACCTTCCAGACCTCTCAACTGTCCAGATTTTCACAGAATGCCAAGATTTTTGCCTCATATTTTAGGTCTGTTCCTCATAAAGTCTGTGGTTTTCTGGCAAATCACTGGGATGATCTGAAGAAGTCACCAAATAATGAGATACATTTGAGTTTCAGACTTCAAATCCTTCAGAAAATATATGTCAACGCAAACCCTGTTAACTGTAGCAACTTTCTAAACTTATAAGAGCAATATTTAAAATCTGTCCCTATTTTTGGGCCTTTGTCCCCACATTTTGTCAAGCGTTGTCTAGATTTCTTGCACTAAGAGGTTGAGAGGTATGGCGCCCTCCCACTTTTACAGGTGCAAGTTGGCCAGGAGGCTGCAACAATTAAAAAAAAAGAAAAGAAAAAACTTCACTCCATGGTGCAAGCATCTTCTCCTTTAAGGAGGACCATGCTTGCATCACATGCATACACGCCAATGCAGATGTAAATACTTTCCAAACTTGTGCGTGGAATTTAAGCTAGCAGTTCCATTAAGAGAGAAGGTAAGTGTCTGTGTGCGTGTGTAACCATTTGATTGAGGGAGAAGGGTGTGTGTGTGTGTGTGTGTGTGTGTGTGTGTGTGTGTGTGTGTGTGTGTGTGTGTGTGTGTAAACCATTCGTTTTTGTATGAAAAAGCATGCACGTATATGTGGGCGTATGTATATATGGAATTTAAATTAGCTATTCTGTTTGTGTGAGAAGTAAACTGCATGTTTGTGTTATTGTGTGAGAGAAGGTGTGTGCATGTGTGTGCTGCTGTGTGAGACCAGAGAAGAGGGTAGGTGTGCGCGTGTGTGTATAATTTAAACTTGTGGCACCATTCGTTTTTGCATGAGAAAGAAAGTGCATGTCTGTGTTGTGTGAGAGAGTAGGACTGTGTGGAATTTAAACTAGCTGTTAGTTGCTGTATGAAAGAGAAGGTGTGTGTGTGTGTGTGTGTGTAGAACAATCATATTCATTTGCTCACTTGAGATTCATGTTCATGATCATGGCACTATTTTCATGTGAAAAACAATACGCATTAATGACTATTCTGTACTGTATTAGCATCTTACTCGATGACATATGTAATATCTCCTTAGAATTACTACTCACCAATTTACTGTAAATTTTCTGACAAAAGCACTTAAATTTCAGGAGATATTAGCTGAGTCGGTATAGATCAGTTTTTAAATAATATTTGAATCACATTCCATTGATAAATATAGTTTTCAAAATGGAATTTATACATTAATTAAAAAAGGCAATCTTCCCATAATGCTCAAGGTCTCTTTACATTGAGACAAGGCAGTATCCATTGTTACACTGACCAGTTAACATTTTGGCCAGCAATTCATTATTATGCAACTCACTGTCACAAAAAGAGAAAATTCTTACTTGTGCATTATTGACATCTGTCATTTGTGCTTTAGTTTGCAGGATTGTCAACTGATATCAAATGCTCTTTCAATGGCTGTAAAGAACATAGGGTGGCACAGTGATGCAGGCAGCGGTTAGCTTTGTCACCTCACAACAAGAGTTTCTCTGGTTAGATTCTCGGCTGGGGTGCCTTCTGTGTTGAGTCTGCATGTCCTCACTGTGTTTGCGTGGATTTCCTCTAGGTGCTCTGATTTCCTCCAACATTCCCAAGACATGCTGCAGGTGAATTGGACAGTCTAAATTAGCCATAGGTGTGTATGTGTGTATGTGTGTTTGCCTTCTGAGGAAGGTTAGGCAACCGGGCTGGTAACTTGACACTAAAACTGTACTGCCACTCCTTCTGCGAACCAATGATCTGCTGTGGCGACCACTAACGGAACAGCTGAAAGGAGAAGACGACTTCATGTACTTCAGAAAATACATGCTAACACAAGTCCTGTTATTCTAGCAACTTTCTTAGTTAAAAAGAGCAATATTTAAAATTATCCATATTTTGGGCGATCGTATCCCCTTTATATCAGGCTTTGTCCAGATTTCATGCACTAAGAGGATGAGAGGTATGTGTACCATTTTCCAGAATGTCCTGACTTTTGCCTCATATTTTTGGCCTGTTCCACAACATTTGTGATTTTCTGGCAAATGAGTTTCAGACTTCAATTCCTTCCAAAAATGCATGTTAAGATCAATGCTGTAATTCTAGCAACTTTCTAAGTATATGAGCAGTATTTAAAATCTGTCCCCCATTATTTTAGGCTTTGTCCAGATTTCTTATGCTAAGAGGGTGAGAGGTATATGCCCTAGTTAGGGGAGAGAACAGATTAGTCAAGTAACTTGATCAGGCTTGACCCTATAACTTGGTTACAGGAGACAAGAGCCTGAATCCTCTATGCCAGTTACCAGACTGTTGAAGTAATTGTGAGCTTCAGTGGAGACAAGAGTCTGAATCCTTTACACCAACTACCAGACTGGTGGCAGAATTGTGAATTTGAGTTTCAGTACATTTTCAGGGAATTATAAGCCACGGTGGTACAACGGTAGCGTTGTTGCCTCACAGCAAGGGTTCTCCTGTTCGATTCTCTGCTGGGGTGTCTTCTGTGTGGCGTCTGCATGTCCTCCCCGCGTTTGAGTGGCCTACGAAAGACATGCGTGAATGGGCATGCCTTCATTGAAGGTCGGGCTGGCAACTCGATACCATAAAAAAAATCTACTGCCAATCATTAGCGGACCGGAGTTCCGCTGTGGTGACCCCTAAGTGGGAAAAGCCGAAAAGACAAACATGAGTGTCAGTTCATTTTCAATGAATTATAAATTTCAGTTCATTTTCATGGAATTGTGAGCTTCAAGGGAAGAAAGTTTACTGTTGCTCATGCAAAGTCTGTTTTCACTGTGCAACTGTTTTGTTTATCAAGTTTATCATTTCAAGTAACAGCAAGCGGCAGAAACGGAAGGTTCAAAAATGATAAGCAATCAAAAAATGTGGATGTGCACTAGTGAACCATAACAAGAGACTTTGGAAAAAAAACGAATCAACCAAGGATGACATAGGTACTGTAAACTTTAAAATAGTTAACTCCTCTAATTATGAACTATCTAGAGAGGAATGTTGTGTACTAAGCAAAGGCTGGAATTTTGCTCCGGTTCAGAGAGCTGACAAATTAGTTGCTGTAAATTAATTAAGAGACTATGTTAGAAGCCTTAATTTTGACATAATGTTTAATAATCACAATGAAGTAAAAAGTGAATTTTATAAGCCTAGTTGCTTTAACCCACCATTATGTAAGGAGTTAAAAATATTTTTAAATGTATGTGAAGCATAAATAGTTGAAACATTGCATAACAGAGCTGGATATAAGTATTACAACTTGACTAAAAATGAGAATGTTTTGAGAAATTATATAAAAATGAAGTACTGATTTTTAAGGCTGATAAAGGGGGATCTTTGGTAGTACTGGATAGGGGAGAATATGAGTATAAAATGAGAGAGTTGTTAAAAGATAAAAAGTGACATTTTCAGATGTAAAAAAGGGGTATGCTCTTAAAGATTCTTGTATAGGAGAATGGTTCTGCACCAGCAGAATAGATGAAAAAAACAAGAAAGAATCTATTACTAACCCAAAAGTAAGTAGGATATTTGGTATACCAAAGATGCACAAAAATTTAGAAGACGACCCCCCCCCCTCCATTTAAGGCCTATTGTTGGAAGTGCTAAAGTAAAACTGAAGGGCTATCTGTTTTCGTTGACAAAATGTTACAAAAAGTGGTACCTAAAAATATTATACATATAAGAGACAGCTTTGACTTTTTGAGTAAAATTGAGACACTAGTTGTGAATGAAACTGATGTGTTAGTTACACTGGATATTAATTCCCTCTATACCATGATTCCTAATATAGATGGTATGGAAACAGAATTGAACTTTTAAGATCAAGAATGTTCTCTTCTGAAATGGTAGGATTGCTTGTGGAAATGATCTGGTATTAAGTTACAACTATTTGGAGTTATATAAACAGTTGTATGTTCAAATCAACTGAGTGGCTATGGGAGCAGCTTTAGCTCCCAGTTATGCGAATGTATTTATGCAAGGTTAGGAGACAGCAAATATCATCGATAGTGAATGTAATGAATATATATTAAAGATGGTTCGCTTTATTGCTGATGTCTTTTTAATTTGAAGAGGGCCTATTGATATATTGAATGATTTCCTGAAATATATTAGTAATGTTTGCTCATATCTTAAATTTACTCATAATTATGAAATGCACAGGATTAATTATTTAGATCTTACTATTTATAAGGAAGACAATAGGTTGATATCTAAGATTTATAAGAAAGATTTTTCAGAACAACATGTACTTATACTATTCTAGTCTCCATCCCAAGAAAAAATCTAATATTGTTAAGGGCCAGTTAAAAAGGATAAGCAATCTTACTAAATATGATAATGTTTTCGTACAAGAAGCTGAAAATTTCTGCAAAAGAATGGAATGTAGAGGGTATCCAAATAAGGATATGAATAAGTTGTTAGAAAAAGAAATAGATGAAAGAAAAGTTTCTAAAAGTGGTAGAACAAAAAGAAGAGAATGTACGCATAGTACATGACTAGCAGTGCAAAATAGTGTTGATTCTAAAGCTATAAAAAGTATTAGTAGAAATTGGGGTATTTTCAAAGCTAATAATGCAATTATTAAAAAGACAGGTACAAGGCCCAGGTTTGTACAAAAGAGACCTAAAGATTACAAAGATTTCTTTCAGAGTAAACTGAATAGAAAAATACAAGTTGAAGGTAAAAAAGGAATGAATGAGTGTTTCAACTGTAACGTGCAATTACTTGTACACTGACTCTAGTGAAATTGAAGTGGGAAACTATGTAGTCAGAATACCAGGAAGCTTTTCATGTAAGAATAATAATATAGTTTATTTATTAATGTGCATGGATTGTCATGCTTTGTATGTGGGAAAAACTACCAGGGAGCTCAACAGAAGAATTTATCAGCATAAGTATGCTATTGCCAATGGAGATGAAAAGCATGCTATGTGGAAACACTATAAAGAAAGTAAATGCAAAGTTAACTTTAAATGTTTAGTATTAGAAGCATTGAGTAACACCAAGAATGTTATTAACATAGAGGAAGAACTGGGATGGCTAGAGTACTGTTGGCAAGTTAGATTAAATGCATAATGTTCTTCGTGTTTCACTGTTGCAGTCATTACATTTGGGTAATCTGCTGGCAGGTTGCCCTCAGTCGGCCTGATTAACAAAGTCTTAGGTCCTGCGTCGGTTGCTGTCCCTTCTTCCATGACGTCAGGGGTACAAAACATGCAGCGGACACCATTTTCATCCGTCTTTCTTGCCGTGCAGTGTCCGAAGCAGAAGCAGTTCGCAAGTGCCGGTCGGCTGACTCCTGAAATTTTCGTTTTCGAGTTTCAGAACCAAAGTCTTCAACCTAAAGCTAAGTACCCCGTTGGGGAAACTTTTCTTGCTCCTTACCGATGTCAGTAAAAGTTAATAATTGTATTACTTGTGGGAAGCAAATACCTCATAAGGATTTTCATTTGTACTGTATTCCTTACCTAGGCCCTGACCACAACGTGCCTTGCTGTCAGTTTTGTGCTAAATTTAACCAACGCACTATTAAATGTATATTTTTGCATCTAAATATTTTGGCTCAAAATTTAACTATCCTGATATGTCGTCGGTTAGCAATCCGACTACCAGAATTCACAAAAAACGCAAAGAAAAAGACAGAGACAGACCATCGAGGTCCAAAACCGATGAAGCTTCTCCTAAGCCAGTCGCCGGTACTCAGTGAGGCACTTTTGCAGCCCCTGATACCTGCTACTTTTGATTTGCAGGCCTCTACTGAGACCCATTTGGAGTCCGGCATGCCATGAGACAATTTAAGTATTGAACCCGCGGATGTCTCTACCTTAGATGGGTCCGGAGCCGCTGAGCAGGCACCGGTGTCTGAGGGTGTTTTCAGGCCTAAAGATTTGTATATTAAACTGACGCCATCTTCAAAACCAAGGCCAAAACCAACCTCTATGTCTAAAAAACCAATGCATGGGCCACGTGCACAGGCCCCTATGCCTAAAAAACAAATGATCAAAATGGCTGAGGATTTAATTGCCTTGATCAGGGGTTCCCAACCCCCCTCTTGCAAAGAGCCCTAGACAAGGCACTGATTATGAATCTTCAGATCAGGTTTCCATTTCTTCTGATTCCTCTTCTGATCAGGAATTATCTATTCTACCTTATGAGGACTCTGATGCAGAAGAATCCATCCCTTCTGCTTCTCCTCCTGAGGATTTTTTTTTTGGAGAAACTTTGCATGCCTCAAGGGAGCATTTTCATTGGGAGAGTCAGGATTTTTCAGAATCCAAAAAGAGGCTTAGAGATTTCCTTCTTCTTCCTCAGCATAGGCCTTTGGCTATACCTCCTGTTCTAGACATTGTTGATGATGATTTCTCAGAATCCAGCATGGCTCCTGATTCCCTGCCTCCGGCTCCTAGTAAGCCAGACAGATATCACAGGGTTCCTTACTCCCACAAATTCCTTTATAAAACTCTACTGCTGACCCTGAAACAATTTCTCAGGGTCCCAAGGGTGTTAAGGCTTCTACTGCTAAAAATCCTACCCCCTCTGATAGAGACTTCAGGGTGCTGGATAGATGGGGTAAGAAGGTTTACACGTCTGCAACCCTGGCAATCCGGGCTTTAAACTGTCAATTTCATATGCTTAAATATCAGCAGCATGTCATGGGCATAGTTAAACAGAAAATTATGTTGATTTCTGACTGTGTGGAAATAGAGTTACAGGATTTATTGCATTCAGCTGAACAAGTTGAAAAGCATACTTTGCAATGTGGTTTTGGTTCCTTGGAGGCCTCTTGCAGGGCCGCTGTAACTGGATCTGTGATAAAAAGGCATGCTTGGCTCAAGGAGCAAAATCTGCCTGATCATGTTAAAGCAAAATTGTTGGATGCTCCTTTACAACAGGACAGTCTATTTGGTAATAAGGCAGAAGAAGTTTTGAAAAAGATGGAAGACAAAGCTAAATCTATGCAAACTGTAAAAGATTTCCTACAAGTGCAGCCACCCAGGTTCAGTAGGCACTGGCCTACTAAGAAATGGTCCTTTCCAGTACCAACCAGAGCCACTCAGGTCAAACCCAGACACTCCAAAGGCTACAGGTTTCAGTCACAAGGAACTTACAGAACAAAACAATGGGTGCCTCCACCTCCAAATCTGGAAGTAGCAAGGTACCTCCCTATGGTAAACAGTCTCAATGACTCTCCTCTGCCATTTCCAAGCACTTATCTTTTGGCAGCCCCTTTGGGGGGAAAACTAACGCTTCATGCACAAAATTGGCATCTAATTACCCAGGACAAGTGGGTTTTAAATATAGTATCCCAGGGATACAGATTTCATTTCCACACGTTGCCAATTCCAAACGGATGGCCAGATCTGCCTCCAAATCAGTGGGCAGAGGCCCAGAAACAAGTTATGTCCCTCATGAATATAGGGGCTATTCAACCAGTACCAGAAAAGGAAAAGGGACAAGGTTTTTATTCAAGACTTTCCATGGTATCCAGAAAAGACAAATCATGGCGTCCAATTCTGGACTTATCCATTCTAAATACATTCCTGGACATTCCAAAATTCAAGATGCTGACTCTACAACAGTTACTGCCTATGCTAGGCAAGGATGCCTGGTTGGTAACTCTAGACTTAAAAGAGGCTTACCTGCATATCCCAATCAGGGAATCTTGCAGAAGATACCTCCGCTTCAAAGCAGACTATTTGCATTACCAGTTCTCTGCACTGCCCTTTGGCTTATCTACTGCACCCAGGGTCTTCACAAAGTGCTCGGCACCAGTAATTGCATTTTGCAGACAAAGAAACATTCACATTTATCCTTATCTGGACGATTGTCTAATTCAGGCAGAAAACAAGGACACTCTTCTACAGCATCTGGCGTTTGTAAAAAGGCTTCTAACTTGCCTAGGGTACACCATAAATGAAAAGAAATCACAACTGGTACCCTCTCAAAAAATTACATTCCTGGGTGCAAGCTTGAATACAACTGCCCAGATGACTTACCTCATGCCAGAAAAACAAATCCAATTGATGACTTACTTCAAACAAGTGGCCACAAAACCCAGTTACCTGCATAACAAATTCTGCAGGCCTTGGGATTCATGGCTTCCTGCATTCTTCTAATTCCATATGCAAGACTGCATATGAGGAAACTTCAATGGTACCTAAAAAGCTTATGGAGTCAACATTGTCACAGCCTGGAAACAGTGATTCCTATCATTCCTTGCCTGCAGCAAGAGTTCCTATGGTGGGCAGAGGCCTGTCACCAAAACAAGGGACTGTCATTCATTCCACCCCTTGCCACCCAAACCCTGACTATAGATGCATCAGACTGTGCTTGGGGGGGCACATTTGGCAGGGAGATGCATTCAGGGCGAATGGAGCCCAAGTCAAATACACCTGCATATCAACCAGAAAGAGATGCTAGCTGTTCAGAATGCTCTGACAGCTTTCAAGGACTTTCTTCATCCAGGACAACTACTGATAAAATGGACAACACACAGTCATGTGGTACATAAACAAGCAGGGGGTACCCATTCCTACCCCCTTTGCAGACTAGCCATGGCTTTGTGGAACACAGCCTTGACTTACCAAATACATCTACAAGCTCAATTCCTGCCAGGAAAGCAAAATACTCTGGCAGACAAACTAAGCAGAAATCTTATGTACCCACACGAATGGAAACTGGATCCGCAAATCTTCAGCATGTTGACACGCAAATGGGGGAGCCCAGACATAGATCTTTTTGCCTCACCCCAAAACTATCAGTTGGACAAATTCTGCACAAGAATCCATCACAAAAAAGCTTGGAAAGTGGATGCTGTATCCTTCAGCTGGAAAAAACTATAAGTCTATGCCTTTCCCCCTATGCCTTTGCTCTCCAAGGTATTACTAAAAGTCAGACAGGAAAAAACAAAAATGATTCTGATTGCTCCAGACTGGCCTCGCCAACACTGGTACCCGCTCCTATGCAATATGTCACACCTTTCTACGTGGTACCTGCCTCAGACACCTTATCTATAGTCGCAGCAGAACTATCAAATTCTGCACACTCAGCTCCAAACTCTGAATCTTGCAGCATGGCTAATCAACTAATTTTACCAGTTACATCTCTCAGCAAACCTGTGATGGATGTCATTTTGGAGGCTAGAAGGCCTAGTACTAGAAAATCTTATGCTTATAAATGGAAAAGCTTCTGTGCCTGGAATCAGGCACAAGGAATAAGCACAGCAGTGCCCAGTATTCCTCAGATTCTGCAATATTTAACTGAGATGCTTCTCAAGGGCCTATCTTTCTCTTCCATAAAAATCCATGCCACTGCCATTTCAGCTCATTACAACACAGAGCCTCCCCTCTTTTCTCATCCCCTGCTAAAGCAGTATCTTAGAGGGTCCCAAAATTTAAGACCTCCCAGGAGAGCACCAACCCCTGCATGGGGACCTCAATTTTGTGTTGGAAAAGCTCACTCTACCTCCTTTTGAGCCAGCTGCTACTGCGGACATAAAAGTTCTCTCTTGGAAGACAGCTTTTCTTTTAGCAGTCACTTCAGCTAGAAGGATTTCAGAACTACAGGCTCTCATGGCAGTGGAGCCTTTTATTATTTTCTACCTGGACAGGGTAGCGCGCAGGACCAGTACATCCTTTATGCCAAAAGTGGTATCTAATGTGGCTCTTAATCAGACCATTCATCTGCCAACTTTTTTCCCAAATCCACAGAACAAGGGGGAGCGGATTCTGCATTCATTGGATGTACACAGACAACTAAGATTCTACTTGAACAGGACAAAATCTCTAAGAAAATCTGAGCAACTACCGGTGGCATTTGCTGCAGGGGCAAGAGGGAAAGGCTATTTCAAAGCAGACTGTTTCAAAATGGATAAGCCATTGTATTCGTTTATGCTATATGCATCATGGTAAACCTGTGCCCAAGGGGATCAGACCCCATTCCACCAGGGCTGCATCATCGTCTACAGCCTTTCTTAGAGTTGGTTCTTACCAGAGACATCCTAGAAGCTGCTACCTGGAGCTCAGTTCATACATTCACCAAGCATTACCATTTACCTCTCTTCTCTAAATCCAGAGCAGGCTTTGCCACTGCTGTCCTGTAGGGCCTTATAGCTGCTCCTAATGCTGTATAATTCCATCCCCCCAACCATAGCTTTGGGATTCTATCCAAATGTAATAGACTGCAACAGTAAAGTACGAAGAACATAGTACAGTTGTGTACACTTACCATAAATGTAGATTTTCGAGTATATTCACTGTTGCAGTCCTGGTTTACCTACCCGCCAGCCCCCTACTTTTCTCTATTTATACCTCTTCTGTTACTATGCTCAAAAGCCTTTTTGTTGTATTTGCTTTTATTTGGAGGTATATTTTTTGTGTTCTAAATTACGTGCATATATATATCTATATATCTATATATATATATATATATATATATATATATATATATAGCTCCTCATTTAAGGGGCACCTGACATCTGGGGCAAGAAAAACTGATGAAAATGGCATCGGCTGCTTATACCCCTGACGACCTGATGTCATGGAAGAAGGGACAGCAACCGACGCAGGACCCAAGACTTTGCTAATCAGGCCGACTGAGGGCAACCTGCCAGCAGATTACCCAAATGTAATGACTGCAACAGTGAATACACTTAACATCTACATTTATGGTAAGTGTACACAACTGTACTTTTTTCCCCTGGTCTTAATAATAGAGAGGAATTTATATACTTAAAAAGAAAAGGGTTAAAACACTGACTTTTTTTTAGATTTTTTGTTGAAGTTTTATTTTTCTTTAATTTGGCCTATTTTATCATGTGACTAGGCTTTTCCTTTAATGTAGAAAATACGAAGTTCCACAACCACTGCACCACTATTCACCAAAGCAACGAAGTTCACTTATGAAAACCAATTTATTGTTACAAAAAACAGACTTAGCGCTTTCACCATTAAAATGGCATCCTCAGAGTCATTTGAAACACTGAAAACTTGCACATTATATATCCACACACCCCACTGATTAGTCATGACATCATAATTAGTTAATTAAAATTGGTTAAAATGAAACTCAAAAAGCTTGTTTTAACAACTAAAAATGCTTGTAAACAATATGCTTGTGGAAATAACTATTGAACCCCCCCCCCATACACACACACACATATTCATAAATGAAACATATATTATTGTTAAAACTGTATAGTAAAACATTCAACATTTGACAATTTGCTTGAATGTGCTAACAATTCCTATTGAATGTAGTATAGTAATACACTTAAATAATAGCTGACTTGTGTTTCAAAATAGGTTTGAGGGAAATGTTGTCATTAAGACCAGGGTACCTCATAGCATTTAATTGCAATTGCCATTCAGTTTCTAAAAAGGCTACCCTGTTTTTTATGTCTCCCCCTGCCTCATGGTGCACTCTGTCAACTACAAAGAACAAAAACTTACTAAAATTGGGACAATGACTAGTGTGCAAAAACAAAGCATTGTGTACATCTTTTTTCTTGATTGACCTAGTGTGTTCCATAATCCTGTCCTTGAGCTTTCGTGTGGTCATTCCTACATAGAAAGCATCACAGGACATGCAAGAAGCCACATAAACTAAATTCTTGGTGTTGCAACTACAAATTCCTGAACAAGCTATAGTTCTTCCAAAACCAAGTACACAAATGTAGGCCCCTTCCGCAATAAATCTGCAACATTTACAAGATCCACATTTGGTCATTCTAGATTTGACATACCTACCATCCTTCTCCAAAATTGTTTTAACATTTTTTCCTTTACTGAAAACAATCAGCGGCTTGTCACCAATCACCCTTTTTGTGTCAATACTCGTGCGTTAATCCACGCACTCCTCAAACAAGCACCGATTTCGTCTGGTTTGTCATTAAATTTCAAAATAAAGGCTGAACCATCCATCCTATTGTCCCCTTTGGTCCCCTTTGCAACCATCAAGTCAGAATCAACAATTGTTCTAAGAATTGGCGAATAAATAGACCTTCTCTTTTTATACACTTCCCTTTTGATTCTCAACAATAACTCCAAAGGGTAACCTCGGTCCAATAACAGACCAATCAGTTTGTAGATTTCTTTCCTAAATACCTCGTCATCGCTGACAAGTCCGAAATCGCACCATCTGCCCCTTTGCCACCCCTTTTCTCTGGTGAAAAGGGTGACAACTCCCAAAATGCAGCAGTGAGTTGGAATAACTGTCTTTCCTAAAGATGGTACTCATTAAGCCAGATGATTCTTTGACTAAGGTAATATCTAAATAATTGATACTACCCATGTTCCACACATACGTAAACTTTAAAAATTCCGTGGTGGAACCAAGATACTCAACAAATTCACCAGCACTAGATTCATCACCGTCCCATAAAATCAGTAAATCATCAAGAAACCTATTGTACATCACAATTTTTTGCTTGAATTTTGAGGGAAAAACATGAGCTCTCTCCCATGCTAACAAAACTAAGTTAGCAAACACAGGGGCACATTTCGCCCCCATAGCAACCCCAGATCGTTGCTGATAAACCTCACCCACAAATTTCATAAAATTGTTTTTAAGAACTATTTCCATAAGGTCATAAAGCAAATTAATCTTCCCCTTGTCAACAGATTTGCTAGCATTAAGACTATCAAAAAATATTTCCAAACCTAATTCCTGTGGAATGACCGAAAAAAGGTTGACTACATCAATAGTCAAAAAACCAAAAGAGTTGACATCATTTTTGCATCCCCTTAGTCTTTCCAAACAATGCCACGAGTCTCTCAAAATGTGAGAGATTTCTCCCAATGCTGGTTTAGAATATTCATCAACGTATGCTGCAAGTGGCTCTGTTTTGGACCTCCCAGCGGCCACAATTGGTCTAAATTGTAATTTGTCTGTCCCTTTGTGAACCTTGGGGATACCAAAGATATTGGGCATAGTAGGAAACTTTACAGTCAAGTAGTCGTATTCGGTTTCACAAATGACACCCTGATATAGTGCATCCAGTAGAAATAAATCAATCTTCTGGTATGCCCTATTGATTTAATTGACAGAAACCCTGGTGTAAGTACCATCATCTTCTAGAAGCTCCATCATACTTGAAATGTAATCAATCGTATTCATAAGAACCATGCCCCCACCTTTATCAGGTTTCATACATCTAATATGCCTAGAGGTTTTTAGTTCCTTAAGAACCAACCTTTCATCAACAGATAAATTGTCAGGAATGGCACCTTTATTCAAACAAATCCTCCTGAGGTCGTTCTCCATTAACTTCTCCAGTACAACTATCTCTGGGTTGTATGGAGGAATAAAGGTGCTCTTTCTTTTCAACCTAACCAAACTTCCATTGTTGACAGTTTCGTTGTGTTGCTGGTCAGTAGCAAAGTACAGTTGTAAATTCAACTTCCTCATAAATAACCTCATAGCAATCAAAACCTCTGCAATATCCAACCTAAAATTGGGGACAAATTTAATACCCTTGCTAAACAAATCAAAATGAGTGTCTGTTAAGTCAACATCAGTGTAGTTGTATATAAAAAAACATGTTTCTGTGCTATATCACATTTTGAAACAACTTCATCTATAGTGTCACACTGAACCAAGTGATTACTATCAACAGTTTGTACATCAAGAAAATCATATTTGTTAGCTAAGCTACTGCTGACTGAAGTTACAGACTCATTGTTAACAACTGAAGAACCATAGTCATTTCCTACATATGTGTTGACCCAAAATTCCTTGTCACCCATTTCAGTATGTTGGGCACCCATGTCAACATCCAAACAATTGTCAGTTGAATCAACAAGTTCAAGTGACTCCTCACCCAAATAGTCATTTCCAACATTAATAACACTGTTAAAAACTGCAAAATGGCCTGCACATCCCTCAGTTGTGTTAACAGACCATTTCGATACTCCCCCTCCCCCAATATTCTTGAAAATTCAACTGTTTGCGCCCTCTGTTTAATAGTCTTTCTGACCTCCGTAGGCCATATGACTGTTCCAAAAAAGGCTCATGTGCTGAATCAAGTTCTTGGTCATTGATAGGTTTGAAAACATTGTCGTCACTGTCATTGACAACAGGCCCTTCCATATTAAGTCTAGGCTGATAAAAACCCATTTTTCGCCCAGGCGGGTAAGCACATTTGTTAGCATAGTCATTTGTGTCCCTAGTCAACTTCTTTTGTTTGACCTACCTACTTTTGTTCACAAAAACCTCAATATTTTTTAACACTTTGTCAAAATTAACTTGGTGTTGGTAAAATAGCAAGTCAGTAGTAATGCTGGAGTGTAAGTTAGAAATTTCTGAACGCAATACATCCAACTTTATATTGTTGTTCTTAATAATCACCTCCAGCATCTCCATACCAGTACGATCGAATAAAACGACCAATTCATTAAACGCCTCAGTACCAAACTCAACACCCATTGGTAGTTTCCATAAACGAAGTCCCTTAGGGACTTGTTTCAATTCTCTAGACTTAGCAAGAAACAAATTGTCAAGCTGAAGGGCTCGATATTTGGTGCAAAGTTTTCCATACCTAAAAATCTGTTCCCTCACAGTCAGGGATACTGCACGCTTAACAACAGACTCTCCTTCGCTTCCATCAAAACCTGGTGTCTCAAACCATGTGACTAACTCCTGTTGGTTTCGCGTAACCGCCGTCGACCCAGAAAGCCCATGCACGGCCAGCAACACTCCATTACTTGCTGGCAAACGTAAGTTAGAGTTAGAGACAGCTCCACTGTACGAAACAGAAACCCCAGGTTTTTGTCCTGGCGTAATAGTAGACCCAGGTGAGTGCAACGTAAAAAGTTCAACTTCAGAGTCTGTGGGTATAACATCACTCCTTCCTTGGTTTTTGTTCGCCTCATAAACCTTGGTTAATTTCTCAATGGCCGAAGTTAACTCCTTTAATATCTGTTCCATAACCAAACTTCAGCAGCAAGGCAAAATGCAGTCAGGGTTGAATAACAACTCAACAACCCACACAGCAACCCAAACCAGGGTCAAAAAGTTAGAAAATACGAAGTTCCACAACCACTGCACCACTATTCACCAAAGCAATGAAGTTCACTTATGAAAACCAATTTATTATTACAAAAAACAGACTTAGCGCTTTCACCATTAAAATGGCATCCTCAGAGTCATTTGAAACACTGAAAACTTGCACATTATATATCCACACACCCCACTGATTAGTCATGACATCATAATTAGTTAATTAAAATTGGTTAAAATGAAACTCAAAAGGCTTGTTTTTAACAACTAAAAATGCTTGTAAACAATATGCTTGTGGAAATGACTATTGAACCCCCCCCACACACACACACACACACATATTCATAAATTAAACATATATTATTGTTAAAACAGTGTAGTAAAACATTCAACATTTGACAATTTGCTTGAATGTGCTAACAATTCCTATTGAATGTAGTATAGTAATACACTTAAATAATAGCTTACTTACACTCCAGCATTACTACTGACTTGCTATTTTACCAACACCAAGTTAATTTTGACAAAGTGTTAAAACATATTGAGGTTTTTGTGAACAAAAGTAGGTTGGTCAAACAAAAGAAGTTGACTAGGGACACAAATGACTATGCTAACAAATGTGCTTACAAAATGGGTTTTTATCAGCCTAGACTTAATATGGAAGGGCCTGTTGTCAGTGACAGTGACGACAATGTTTTCAAACCTATCAATGACCAAGAACTTGATTCAGCACATGAGCCTTTTTTGGAACAGTCATAGAGGTCGGAAAGACTATTAAACAGAGGGCGCAAACAGTCGAATTTTCAAGAATATTGGGGGAGGGGGGAGTATCGAAATGGTACACAACTGAGGGATGTGCAGGCCATTTTGCAGTTTTTAACAGTGTTATTAATGTTGGAAATGACTGTTTGGGTGAGGAGTCACTTGAACTTGTTGATTCAACTGACAATTGTTTGGATATTGACATGGGTGCCCAACATACTGAAATGGGTGACAAGGAATTTTGGGTCAACACATATGTAGGAAATGACTATGGTTCTTCAGTTGTTAACAATGAGTCTGTAACTTCAGTCAGCAGTAGCTTAGCTGACAAATATGATTTTCTTTTTTTTTTCAAAACAGGTTTATTGTTTTAACATACAAGAGAAGTATCATAACAATTTTATACAAGTAATTAAAAATAGATATGATTATAACATTCAACAAAACAACTAAAGTATTTACAAAGACAATCCACTACAATCAGATCAATTAATTAAACTAAAATACCATGCTATTGAAATTAGGATTTTTTTAACAAATTTTGTAAATTATCCCATACAATATAATAAGATGTTTTTCTAGTTGTTCTTGACCTAATTGTGTTTATTTCCATATGGCACACTATATTCATAACATTTTTAAATTAATTGAACGAAGGAGGTGTATCCGAAATACAAATATGATTTTCTTGATGTACAAACTGTTGATAGTAATCACTTGGTTCAGTGTGACACTATAGATGAAGTTGTTTCAAAATGTGATATAGCACAGAAACATGTTTTTTTTATATACAACTACACTGATGTTGACTTAACAGACACTCATTTTGATTTGTTTAGCAAGGGTATTAAATTTGTCCCCAATTTTAGGTTGGATATTGCAGAGGTTTTGATTGCTATGAGGTTATTTACGAGGAAGTTGAATTTACAACTGTGCTTTGCTACTGACCAGCAACACAACGAAACTGTCAACAATGGAAGTTTGGTTAGGTTGAAAAAAGCACCTTTATTCCTCCATACAACCCAGAGATAGTTGTACTGGAGAAGTTAATGGAGAACGATCTCAGGAGGATTTGTTTGAATAAAGGTGCCATTCCTGACAATTTATCTGTTGATGAAAGGTTGGTTCTTAAGGAACTAAAAACCTCTAGGCATATTAGATGTATGAAACCTGATAAAGGTGGGGGTATGGTTCTTATGAATATGATTGATTACATTTCAAGTATGATGGAGCTTCTAGAAGATGATAGTACTTACACCAGGGTTTCTGTCAATGAAATCAATAGGGCATACCAGAAGATTGATTTATTTCTACTGGATGCACTATATCAGGGTGTCATTTGTGAAACCGAATACGACTACTTGACTGTAAAGTTTCCTACTATGCCCAATATCTTTGGTATCCCCAAGGTTCACAAAGGGACAGACAAATTACAATTTAGACCAATTGTGGCCACTGGGGGGTCCAAAACAGAGCCACTTGCAGCATACGTTGATGAATATTCTAAACCAGCATTGGGAGAAGTCTCTCACATTTTGAGAGACTCGTGGCATTGTTTGAAAGACTAAGGGATGCAAAAATGATGTCAACTCTTTTGGTTTTTTGACTATTGATGTAGTCATCCTTTTTTCGGTCATTCCACAGGAATTAGGTTTGGAAATGTTTTTTGATAGTCTTAATGCTAGCAAATCTGTTGACAAGGGGAAGATTAACTTGCTTTATGACCTTATGGATATAGTTCTTAAAAACAATTTTATGAAATTTGAGGGTGAGGTTTATCAGCAACGATCTGGGGTTGCTATAAATGTGCCCCTGTGTTTGCTAACTTAGTTTTGTTAGCATGGGAGAGAGCTCATGTTTTTCCCTCAAAATTCAAGCAAAAAATTGTGATGTACAATAGGTTTCTTGATGATTTACTGATTTTATGGGACGGTGATGAATCTAGTGCTGGTGAATTTGTTGAGTATCTTGGTTCGGAATTTTTAAAGTTTACGTATGTGTGGAACATGGGTAGTATCAATTATTTAGATATTACCTTAGTCAAAGAATCATCTGGCTTAACGAGTACCATCTTTAGGAAAGACAGTTACTTGAACTCACTGTTGCACTTTGGGAGTTGTCACCCCTTCCACCAGAGAAAAGGGGTGGCTAAGGGCCAAATGGTGCATATTTCCAGACTTGTCAGTGATGACGAGGTATTTAGGAAAGAAATCTATAAACTGATTGGTCTGTTATTGGACCGAGGTTACCCTTTGGAGTTATTGTTGAGAATCAAAAGGGAAGTGTATAAAAAGAGAAGGTCTATTTATTCGCCAGTTCTTAGAACAATTGTTGATTCTGACTTGATGGTTGCAAAGGGGACCAAAGGGGACAATAGGATGGATGGTTCAGCCATTATTTTGAAATTTAATGACAAATCAGACTAAATTGGTGCTTGTTTGAGGAGTGCGTGGATTAACGCACTGAGTATTGACACAAAAAGGGTGATTGGTGACAAGCCGCTGATTGTTTTCAGTAAAGGAACAAATGTTAAAACAATTTTGGAGAAGGATGGTAGGTATGTCAAATCTAGAATGACCAAATGTGGATCTTGTAAATGTTGTAGATTTATTGAAGGGCCTACATTTGTGTACTTGGTTTTGGAAGAACTATAGCTTGTCCAGGAATTTGTAGTTGCAACACCAAGAATTTAGTTTATGTGGCTTCTTGCATGTCCTGTGATGCTTTCTATGTAGGAATGACCACACGAAAGCTCAAGGACAGGATTATGGAACACACTAGGTCAATCAAGAAAAAAGATGTACACAATGCTTTGTTTTTGCACACTAGTCATTGTCCCAATTTTAGTAAGTTTTTGTTCTTTGTAGTTGACAGAGTGCACCATGAGGCAGGGGGGAGACATAAAAAACAGGGTAGCCTTTTTAGAAACTGAATGGCAATTGCGATTAAATGCTATGAGGTACCCTGGTCTTAATGACAACATTTCCCTCAAACCTATTTTGAAACACGTCAGCTATTATTTAAGTGTATTACTATACTACATTCAATAGGAATTGTTAGTACATTCAAGCAAATTGTCAAATGTTGAATGTTTTACTATACAGTTTTAACAATAATATATGTTTAATTTATGAATATGTGTGTGTGTGTGTGGGGGGGTTCAATAGTTATTTCCACAAGCATATTGTTTACAAGCATTTTTAGTTATTAAAATCAAGCTTTTTTGAGTTTCATTTTAACCAATTTTAATTAACTAATTATGATGTCATGACTAATCAGTGGGGTGTGTGGATATATAATGTGCAAGTTTTCAGTGTTTCAAATGACTCTGAGGATGCCATTTTAATGGTGAAAGCGCTAAGTCTGTTTTTTGTAACAATAAATTGGTTTTCATAAGTGAACTTCGTTGCTTTGGTGAATAGTGGTGCAGTGGTTGTGGAACTTCGTATTTTCTAACTTTTTGACCCTGGTTTGGGTTGCTGTGTGGGTTGTTGAGTTGTTTTTCCTTTAATGTAGCCTATTTCATCATGTGACTAGGCTTCTTAAGTTAGATTGGATGTTGTTGGGTAATGTATCCCAAGAACTGGTATTTAATGAATGTAATGAACAATGAATTTTAGTCTGAAGAAGTCTCTGAGAGTGAAGGGCAATGAAAGTGCTAACTGAAGTCATTGTCTTGTTAAAGTGCCGGTAATCCTACAGATACTGCAGTTTATTTTTTATTGTTTTCTGACAGTTATTTGCTTTTACTGTGCTGCTTTTTGTTAAGGACAGTTTTATTGAGGTTGAGCGCTTTCTTCCCTTGAGAGGGGCTTCAGAACAAAATCACAATTCAAACCCAGCCCTTTTATATGCATCACAAATTGACTCAGTTGAACAATTAAACCATTGAGCCTTACTTAATTAGTTACATCTAAAAGTCACAAGAAACATTAAAACTATGACTAAATAATATATGCTACATAACCTATATTAAAAACAATGCCAAATTGCACTGTAAATGCAATAATCAAACTAAACAAACACCATAAAAACATTCCTAACCCTGAATATGTTTCCATTGCAATACACAGGCAATATTTATATTTTTATTGATTCCCGGGTATTGTGTGGCATTTAATCTTAACTGCCACTTGAGCTCACAGATGTCTAAATGTACATCCACAACCCTACAATGGAATCTTTAAAAACCTGCTGCAAAACCATACATTTAAAAACATGGTCCCTACACTCATGAACATGTCTATAAAGTGCATTAGTCTTTTATTATTTCTTATATCCAGCAAGTGCTCACTAATCATTTCTCTAAACCACCTGCGAGTTTTCCCCACATAAAATGTGGTACAATTTAAGCACTTTGCCAAATATACTACATTCTTACTGTTGCAGTTAAAGTGCCCAGTTAAATTACTTTACCTCTAGAAAGAGACAAATCACCAATGGAATCCCCCAGGGTTCGGTGCTGAGACTTTACCTGTTTGGCATCTAGTTATCAGAAATAAAAGCAAATACCAAGGCTTTGTCTCACTAAGTTTGAGGTGACTGCAAGCTAGGAGGAGTTATTGAATCCCCAAATGACTTAACCATCATGCAGGAAGGTTTGTCCCAAACAGCAACTGCCGCCAGAATCTTGAATTGAAAATACATTATCATATCTTTTGGGGTGTCGTGTACCCCAGGGAATTACCAAATTGACAATACTGTCCTGAAAGTTGACCCAGTTGTTTGGCATTTGGGAACTTGTGTGGACATTGACCTAACTTTTGACCAACATGTGCCCAGTGTCATAAGATAGTCTTTCTGTATTGCACAGCTTATCAACAAATTGATTACTACTAGATCTGGAGATGATGATGTCCTCCTTTACGAAGCCCCAATTAGGTCAACCATTTTATATAATGCCAACTGTGACATGTATCTGTCCAGACGCAGGCAACAACAGGAATGCCTACAGAGATGCCTTGCTAAAAAGATACAAGTCCTAAACAATAGGTCTTGCATGGACCACCTCAAAGCTTTATCATTATACTCTGTATCCAACAGAGTGTTGAGGTGACCAGTGTCTGGCATACAAGGCATCCTCTAACCCAATACTATTGAACCTACTGAACATCAGCAAGTCAAATGGCATCAGAAATACTTAGTCCAGGTATCTAAACAGAATGGTGTGTTGAGATGGATATATATTGTGACGATTGGGGAGAGATGGGCAAAGGCTGCCAGCTTAGTCAAATACATGCATGTTTTCTTGATAATAAATGTAAAATACAGGCATGTTTTTTGAGTGTAAAGAATACTGTGAAATGTGGAACTGCAAAGTATGTGACAACATGGCCCAGTGAAGCATGTTGTGACTCTTTCATGTTAGAATTTGGCTCCAGTGCGGCTGGATGAAGGTTTCATGCCCATTGATTTTAGGTTAAAGTTTATGACCAGGATTTAGATGTGGAAGGTGCTTTATTGCTCTGGTTTCTGCTAGAATGTATATGTGAAATGCCTTGTATTGTTGTAAGTTTCTGAGGAGGTGTTAGATTGCTAAATAATGCAGTTTGTGGCCTGAGAACTCAGACGAGGTGTTAAGATGATGCAATATGAATACTGGGAAAACCCAAGTGTCAAAAATAATGTAATTTGGGAGGGCCTTAGAGACATGTTTGTTAGTAATGTTTAAATACTATTTCCCACAAGAGACTGAATGCATTTTGATCTTGATATCCAACTTATCAGCACTCTGCCTTGTGCTCACGTGTATGTTTTAGCACTGTGATTTCTTGTAGGAATAGTTAAAGCTAGTAAAGATTAATTAGGTATTTTCTTTGAAATCAGACCTGTCCTACTGTATTATTTTAAGTTTCTGTGTGATCTCTGAACTCTTAGATATCTCTGTGGTGTAGTAGTTTTGTCCTGTGTTTTAATTATTTATTGTTAAATATTTTTAAAACCTTCTACCTGTGGCTGGTTTGTGTAGAGATTAGCTCTAGAGTACATTGCATATTTATAGAGGTTATTGTAATAGGCCACTCTAAAGTAAGTCTTGACTGTTAGTCATACTACCATTGGGTAATAATATTGCACAGTAATAATTGGACACCCTTTTAGGGGCCTTTTAGCAGCTGATATTATTAGTTGGGTGGTGGCAGTAATTACTACCGTATAGTCTGGGTAAAGGGGCCCAGCTGGAGAATCTGTGTCAGCCTTTCCCAGGAGTGTCTGTGAAGTTGTATAAATACTTATCTCAAAGTGTGTGTGTGTTGTGTCAGCTACTTTGGGCAGGTGACACAAAGCACTGGTTGGAAAGAGAGGTACTGGAGGTTTTAGCTTATCCAGCTAGGCTGAGACCTGGACCCTATAGCTGTTCCAGTGGGGCATCTTATTGGGGACCTGGTGAGCAAGGGACTGACTGCGATCTCTGTGAGCACTTAAGGGATTTACTGTGTGTATTAATTATCCTTTTCTCTTCTATGAGACAACCTCCCTGGTGTTAGTGGTGAGGATTGAGGCTCCTTGATTGCTCGGCCAGGGCACGTTCGTCACAAGTGTTTGACTGTGGTGGAATCTACTTCACATACTAATTGGCTTGTAGTGGTGTGGGTAGAGCGAATTCTTGTAGCTTATGTACAGTGATCTCTAAAAGTGTTTTGTACTCTAAAACAGCCACGCAGTGTATAAGAGTTCAGATCACAATTGTTTTATTTCTTTTGTTAGCTTAGTGTTAGTCAGGGTGAGCAGGCAGCATGTCAGCAGAAGAGTATAGAAAGCTGACAAGGAGCCAGCTGGCGGAGATGTGCCAGGCTAGGGGACTGGTGCATGGAAACCTTACTAAAGCAGACCTGATTGCAGCCTTGGTTACAGCTGCATCAGAAATCAGCATCCTGGAGGACAATCAGACTGACAGTGGGGATACATTATCCTCAGAGAATGGACAGATCAACCTTTCTACAGTGGACGTAAAAATCCAGCTGGAGCTAAAGAGACTTGAGTTGGAGGCCAGGCGTATGGAACTAGAAGCAGCCGAGAAAGTGAGGAGTCTACAAGTTGAAGAAAATGAACAGCAGAGGAGGCATGAGAGGGAAATGCTGACTCTGCACCAGAGTCATGGAGGTAATGAGGAAGGGAGTAACTGGACCGCAGCAGCACAAAAGGTCAGTAAATTTCTTCCACAGTTTAAAGGAGGATAATTGTGATAGCTTCATTCATATGTTTGAGCGGGTATGTAAACAGTATGAAGTTTGACCAAAGGCTCTGGGTTTGGTTCCTGACCCCCTTACTCCATGGTAAAGCTGTAACTTCTTTAGCAAAAATACATGACACTCACTTTTTGATTATACTGCTGTAAAAAGACATTTATTAGAATGTTTGAGCTAACACCTGAAATGTGTAGGAAAAAGTTTTGTGAGCATAGACGCAAGGCAGATGAAAATGTATGTGAATATGTTGTTGAACTGAGCACTTATTTTCATAGCTGGGTGAGTGGATATCAGGTCACCACCTTTGAAGGACTGACAGACCTTTTGGTAAGGGAACAAGCCCTTAGCACTTTGCCTGGTGACATGAGTATCTGGTTAGCTGATAAACAGTGTGCTACTTCAGAGGAGTTGGGGAAGAAGGGAGACCTATACCTAGCAAGAAGGGCAGCCCTGCACAGGAAAGGGACCCCTAGTACTTCTCATGGGTCTAAAGGAACCCATGGTGGGCAGCACAGACTGCCCCAACAGAATCCGCCAGTAGCAGGGGAAGCCACTAGTCCAGGTACACGTCCAGGAGCTAGAGTTAAATGTTTTGAATGCAACCAGTGGGGCCATGTGGCATACAGAAGTCCACAGAGGCAAGGTGGGGAACCAAACGTGAAGGAGCCAGTAAGTGGGAAAGACAAAATGCCAACAGTGGGTTGTCTTGAGACAACAGGGGTATGGAACTACCATCCTGCAGATGTCCTGAGAGGGAAGGATTTGGATGAGGCAGTACTATGTACTTATGCAGTTACATGCAGTGAGGCTAGGAGACAAGCATGTGGGTCTGGTAGCCTGGGGGAGACCCAGACAGACTGCATACTTGCAGCCAGGACTGCTGAGGTGGTTACTTCAGGGAGTGAGCTACACTGTAGCAGTGAGACTGAATGTGAGCCACAGCTGCTTGTGGGTACTGATGTTCCCTTGGACAGGGTAACTGCAAAGGTAGAGGTGAGTAGTAGTACCCAGGCTGATAGTGAGGCACCGCTGTCAGAGGATGCCAGCCTTCCTGTGGAAGGGGAGCTGGGGAAGGGTTACAAGGAGAGAGCTGAGACAGGCTCAGCTCTCAGACCCTACATTGCAAGGCCTGAGGCAGGTAGCTAGGGAGGCACCTGATTCTCAAGGGAAGGGAGAATCTGTATACTGGGACAAAGGGTTACTATACAGAGAGTGGACCCCTGAGGAGGGGCTAGAAGGTGAGAGAGTACAGCAGTTGGTAGTGCCCAGAGCTTACCGTCTGGCGCTTCTAGCCATAGCCCATGATATTCCCTTTGCAGGTCATATGAGCATAAAACTTACAAAGAGGCGTATTATGCAAAACTTCTATTAACCTGGAATTTCCAGAGATGTAACAGGGTGCTGCAGGACTTGTGAGCAGTGCCAAAAGGTAGGCAAAGCAGGTGACAAGGTGAGTGCTCCTTTGATGCCTTTGCCTGTAATTGAGGAGCCCTTTCAGAGGGTAGTAATGTATATTGTGGGTCCTCTAAGTACTCCACGTTCCACAGGGAAAAAGTATGTCCTAGTGATTGTAGATAATGCTACACAAGACCCTGAGGCAGTGGCTTTGCCCTCCATTAAGGCCGAGAAGGTGGCAAATGCTTTGCTAGAGATGTTCAGCAGGGTAGGTTTCCCAAAGGAAATACTGTCTGACAGAGGTGCCAATTTTATGTCAGACCTGCTGGCTTGTCTGTGGAAGTCCTGTGGGTTGAAGCACATGAAGACCACCCCTTACCATCCCCAGACTAATGGTCTTGTTGAGAGGTTAAACTCTACAAACAAATCCATGCTAGGGGCATTTGCAGATCAGTTTAAGAGGGAGTGGGACAAATATTTACCCCATCTGTTGTTTGCTTACAGAGAGGTTCCCCAGTAATCCACAGGATGTTCATCGTGTTACCCTGCTGCAGTCATCACACTTGAGTTATCCTGTCGTCAGGCGGTCCCGCAGTCGGCCAGAATTCCAAAGTCTTGGTCTGGCGTCGGTTGCTGTCGCTTCTTCCCTGACGTCAGTGCGCCAGGGGTATTTATAATGCATCCGACGCCATTTTCTTCAGTCTTTCTTGTCGTGCAGTGCCCGAAGCAGAAGTAGTTCGCAAGTGCTGGTCGACCGACTCCTGAGATTTTCGAAGTCGAATTTCAGATCCGAAGTCTTCAATAAAGCTAAGTACCCCATTGGGGAAACTTTTCTTGCCTCAGACCGATGTCAGAAAAAGTTAACAATTGTATTTCTTGTGGGAAGCAAATACCTCATAAGGATTTTCATTCTTACTGCATACCTTGCCTAGGCCCAGACCATGACGTCACTGGTTGTCGTTTTTGTGCTAGGTTTAATAAGCATACTATTAAAAGACGCTTTGACTTCACACGACACTACTTCAGCAGAAAGTTTTACTACACTATGCCATCGGAGCAACCGACTACCAGCGTGCACTAAACATGCAAGGATAAGGGCAGGCAGCTTAGACCCAAGCCAGACTCCGAGGCCTCAGCTGGCCCAGTCTCCGGTTCACCGGTCTTCAGTGAGGCTCCGACGCAGCCCCTGACTACCGCAGATCTGGAACCCGAGACCGCTTCAGAGCTCTTGTCGGAAAGTACTAGGCCGATGCAGCCATTTTGTTTAGCCCCTACAGACAACACTGCTGATAAAGATGTCGGTACTGCAGAAACACCTTAGGTTTCTGAAGGCATCTTCAGACTGACGACGCTCACCATAAAAACATATCCTAAGACTAAGACTCCTATTAAACCTAAAAAGACTGCACTTCAGTCTCCAGTTCAAGGCCCCATACCTAAGAAACAGATGCTCAAAATGGCTGAAGATTTGATCTCTTTAATCAGGGGTTCCCAACCCCCACCTGACAAAAGGCCTAGAAAAGAGGAAGATTATGCCTCCTCTGAACAAGTGTCTATTTGCTCAGGCTCCTCTGAGGACCAAGATTACTCCTCCCCTTATGAAGATTCTGATACTGAGGATTCTATTCCCTCAGCTTCTCCTGAAGACTACTCCTTTGGGGAAACTTTACACACTATGAGGGAACATTTTCACTGGGAAGGTCAGGACTACTCTGACTCAAAGAAAAGGCTCAGAGAGTTTCTTTTACTCCCCCAGCACAGACCACTTGCCATCCCCCCAGTTTTAGACATTGTGGATGATGTTTACTTAGAATCCAGTTTGAACCCAGATTCTTTGCCTCCTGTTCCAGCCAAACCTGACAGATACTATAGAGTGCCTGATTCCCACAAATTCCTTTATAAAAGCCCTGCTGCTGATCCAGAGACCATCTCCCAGGGTCCCAAAGGGGCTAAGGCTTCTATGGCAAAAAATCCTGTACCCTCTGAAAGGGACTCCAGAGCACTAGACAGGTGGGGGAAAAAGGTTTACACCTCAGCCACTCTAGCTATGAGGGCACTAAATTGCCATTTCCACATGCTAAAATATCAGCAATTTCAAATGTCTCAGTTAAAACAAAAAATTAGCACACTCCCTCAGCAGTCTGAATTGAAAGAAATGCAGGATCTCTTGTATGCAACTGAACAGGTGGGCAAACATACTTTACAATGTGGGTTTGATTCTTTGGAGGCTTTCTGCAGAGCAGCTGTCACTGGGTCTGTTATACATAGGCATGCTTGGTTAAAGGAACAAACTCTTCCTGATCATGTTAAAGCAAAGCTTCTAGATGCTCCCTTACAACAGGATGTTCTTTTTGGAGTTAAAGCAGAAGTCTTAAAGAAAATGGAGGATAAGGCAAAATCTATGCAGACAGTCAAAGATTTTCTACAGGTACAGCCCCCTCGCTTCAGCAGAAATTGGCCATTAAAAAATTGGTCCTTTCCAGCTACTGACAGACCACAGAGGGGTAAATACAGACGTCCAAGATGCAGAGGACAACCACAAGGCCAGTACAAACCTCGACAATAGGGCACTGCAACACAGAAGAGGAGAAGACAGGTCCCAGACTACCAGAAGGCAAACTCAATGACTTGCACCTCATCTGGCCAAACAACACTCTCTTGACAGCCCCCTTGGGAGGAAAACTCGCACTTTTTTCAAACTGGCACATTGTCACAAAGGACAAATGGGTCCTAGACATAATTTCACGAGGATACAGATTCCATTTTCACACCTTGCCAGTGAAAAGAGGAATGCCAAACCTGCCACTAAATCAATGGGCAGAGGCACAAAAACAAATTACAGCTCTCATGGACATGAGAGCCATTCAACTGGTACCTACTCGAGAGTAAGGCCAAGGATTTTACTCAAGACTCTTTCTAGTTCCTAGAAAGGACAATGCCTGGAGACCAGTTCTGGACCTTTCAATTCTAAACACCTTCTTACGAGTACCCAAATTCAAGATGCTAACACTACAGCAGCTTCTTCACATGTTGGGCAAGAAAGCATGGCTAGTAACGTTGGACCTCAAGGAGGCATACCTGCTTGTCCCTATCAGACAAAGTTGCAGAAGATACCTCCGCTTCACTGCAGGTACAACCCATTACCAATTCTCTGCACTGCCCTTTGGCTTATCTACTGCCCCCAGGGTCTTCACAAAATGCCTGGCACCAGTAATTTCATACTGCAGACAAAGAGGAATTCAAATATACCCATACCTGGACGACTGCCTCATCCAAGCAGAAAGCAAGGACATCCTCTTACAATATCTGGCTTTTGTAAAACATCTTCTAAGTTGCCTGGGGTACACAGTAAACGAAAAGAAATCAAAACTAGTACCCTCACAAAATATGACATTCCTGGGTGCCAGCTTGAATACAACGGCCCAGAAGGCTTACCTGATGCCAGACAAACAACTACAGCTGACTCAATATTTCAAAACAATGGCAACAAAGACCCAACTTCCTGCAAGAAAAATTCTGCAGGCCTTGGGCTTCATGACATCTTGCATACTACTAATACCATTTGCAAAGCTGGATATGAGGAAATTACAGCGGTACCTAAAAAGCATATGATCTCAACACAGCCACAGCTTGGACACAATAATATCTCTCATTCCCTGCCTACAACAGGAGTTTCTATGGTGATCACAGGCATGTCACCTCAACAAGGGTCAGCCTTTCACCTTGCCCCCAGCCAGGCAAACTATGACAACAGATGCATCGGACTACGCCTGGGGGGCACACATGGCAGGACAGTGCGTTCAAGGCATATGGACTGCAGATCAAAGGAATCTGCACATCAATCAAAAAGAGATGCTAGCTGTACAGAATGCTCTGACAGCCTTCAAAAATCTATTACATCCAGGACAGCTTACAGTAAGGACGGACAACACCACAGTAATGTGGTACATAAACAACGGGGTACGCACTCCTACCCTCTATGCAGGCAAGCAATGACCTTGTGGAACACAGCTCTGGCTTACCAAGTTCAGTTACAAGCTCAATTCCTGCCAGGAAAAAAGAACACATTGGCAGACGACCACAGCAGAAACATCATGGATCCCCACTAGTGGAAACTGGATCCACAAGTATTTGCAATGATAACTCAAAAATGGGGCCTTCCAGACATAGACCTTTTTGCCAGTCCTCAAAACTATCAACTAACAAAATTTTGTACAAGGACACTGCACCATCAAGCTTGGAAAGTGGACGCACTTTCATTCAGTTGGAAAAACCTGACAGTATATGCTTTCCCTCCACTGCCTCTCCTCACAAAGGTGCTTCTGAAAGTCAGAAAGGAGAGACCTTGACTGATTCTCATAGCCCCAGACTGGCCACGCCAGCACTGGTACCCACTATTGAGGAATATGGCCCAGGGCCCACCTTGGATTTTACCACAAATTGCCCATTTGCTCACACAGCAAAACAATCAGATTCTTCACAGCCAGCTCAAAACCTTAAATCTGGCTGCATGGCAAGTCACCTAAGCATCCAGCCAGCTCCTCTTTCCCAAGCAGTTATGGATGTTATAAGCTAGGAGGCCCAGCACCAGGAAGGCCTATTCGGATAAATGGAAAAGATTTTGCGCCTGGAACCAAGCTAAAGGCCAAAACACACTTCAGCCTCACATGCCTCAGATTCTACAGTATTTAACTGAGATGTTGCACAAAGGACTTTCTTTTTCTTCCATTAAAATCCATGCATCAGCTATTTCAGCCCACTACAATACGGATTCACCCTTATTTTCACATCCACTTCTAAGGCAGTTTCTCAGAGGGGCAAAAAACATTAGGCCCCCCAGGAGAGCACCCACACCAACATGGGATCTCAATTTTGTTCTGGAAAAACTTACGCTACCTCCCTTTGAACGAGCTTTCTCTGCAGATCTACAGTTTCTATCATGGAAGACTGCCGTGCTGCTAGCAATAACTTCAGCTAGAAGAGTCTCAGAGCTGCAGGCACTAATGGCAGTGGAACCTTTCCTCATTTTCCATCAAGACAGAGTTTCTCTATGAACTAATCCTTCCTTCATGCCTAAGGTGGTTTACAGTGTGGCTTTAAATCAAACCATCCACTTACCCACCTTCTTCCCAAATCCACAGAACAAAGGAGAAAGACTCCTGCATTCCTTGGACATTCACAGGCAACTTCGTTACTACTTGGATAAAACTAAGGCTTTCAGAAAATCTGACCAGCTCTTTGTATCCTATGCTACAGCTTCTCAAGGGAAGGCTATATCAAAACAAACCATTTGCAAATAGATAGGGCATTGCATTCGTTTTTGCTATACCCATCATGGAAAACCAGTTCCTGCTACCATTAGGCCCCACTCTACCAGGGCAACAGCTACATCTACAGCCTTCCTCAGGGGGGTTCCAACCAAGGAGATTTTGGAAGCTGCAACTTGGAGTTCAGTACACACCTTTACCAAACACCATCACTTACCTCTTTACTCTAAGACTAGAGCTGGCTTCGCCACTGCAGTTTTGCAGGGCCTTCTAGCCTCCTCTAACCCTCTATAACTCCTCCACCCATCCTTAGCTTTGGGATTCTACCCAAGTGTGATAACTGCAGCAGGGTAACACGATGAACATAGTACAGTTTTGTACCTACCATAAATGTAGATGTTCGAGTGTACACCCTGCTGCAGTCCAGGTTACCCTCCCTCCATCCCCTCTGATCTAACTGGCTAAATCTCTACAATACCTTCCTGATGTATTTGCTTATAGCTGGAGGGATTTTGTGTTTGTGCAAAAATGACTTAATTTGGTACTAATTACTGACCTCCTTTTTGGGGGCACCTGACATCTGGAGCAAGAAAAACTGAAGAAAATGGAGTCGGATGCATTATAAATACCCCTGGCGCACTGACGTCAGGGAAGAAGTGACAGCAACCGACACCGGACCAAGACTTTGGAATTCCGGCCGACTGCGGGACCGCCTGATGACAGGATAACCCAAGTGTGATTACTGCATCAGGGTAGGGAATATGCTGTGGGGCAGCAGGTAATGGTTCTCATTCCTGTCAGACACAACAAGCTGCAAGCAGCTTGGGAGGGACCCTACAAGGTGGTTAGAAAGGTAAGTGATGTTAACTACATGGTGGAAGTGCTAGGCAGATGGCAGGGGGCACAAATTGTACCATGTTAACATGATGAAACCTTACCATGATAAGGGAGGCCCTTGTGCTGAGCATTTGCAGTGGATTGCAGGAGGAATCTGAGAGAGATCTTGTGACTGATCTCCTCAGTGAGGCTCGGGCTGACACCTCGGTGGAAGGGGTAGCAATGTCCCAGCAGCTATCTCCTAGCCAGGTTCAAGAAATCTGAGCAATGTTGCAGGAATTTGGGGACATGTTCACTGGGAAACCAGGGAGCACCCACCTGGTGCAGCACCAGGTGGATACAGAACCCCAGAGGCCTATTAGGCAGTCCTCTTATAGGGTGCCTGAAAGAGTCAAACAGACTCTGAGGGAAGAGGTACAGGAGATGTTGGACCTTGAAGTGATTCAAGAGTCCAACAGTCCCTGGGCCTCACCAGTGGTGTTGGTGCCAAAGAAGGATGGCAGCACCAGGTTCTGTGTGGATTACAGAAAATTAAATAGTCACACAGAGTCAGATGCTTACCCCATGCCTAGGACAGATGAGGCCCTAGAGCAGCTGGGTGGGGCTAAGTATCTTACAACCATTGATCTTACCAAGGGTTACTGGCAGGTGCCCTTGACTCCCAGCGCTAGAGAGAAGTCAGCCTTTTTGACTCCTTTTAGCTTGTATAAGTTCACAAAGATGCCCTTTGGGATGAAGAATGCCCCAGTGACTTTCCAGAGGCTGGTAGATCATATCTTAGCAGGAGCAGGAGAGTTTTCCCTTACTTACATGGATGATATTGCTATCTGCAGCCATTCCTGGCAAGAACACCTTCAGCTTGTCAGGGAGGTGCTGGGCAGACTACAGAGGGCAGGGTTGACCATTAAGCCGAGAAAATGTCAGGTGGGTATGGCAGAGATCTCCTACCTAGGACATAGAGTGGGGAGTGGTAAGATAAGGCCAGAACCTGCCAAAGTGGAAGCTATTCAGGCATGGCCTGCACCTGTCACCAAAAAGCAGGTGAGGGCATTCTTAGGGACAGCAGGGTACTACAGAAAGTTTGTTCCCAATTATAGTACCATAGCTGCTCCCCTCACAGACCTGACAAGGAAGAACAGGTCAGATAAGATAGTGTGGACCCCAGCATGTGAGCAGGCATTTCAGAAGCTTAAGGAAGCTTTTGGAGGATCCCCCTGTGTTAGCCAGTCCAGACTACAGCAAAGACTGTGTTGTGCACATAGATGCTTCAAACTATGGGATGGGGGCTGTACTTAGCCAGATTTCTTCAGAGGGAGAAGAGCACCCTGTGGTTTATCTTAGTCATAGGCTCTGACCCAGGGAGGAATGCTATGCAGCGGTAGAAAAGGAATATCTAGCCATAGTGTGGGCACTACAAAAACTTCAGCCTTATCTGTATGGAAGAAAATTCACTGTGATGACAGATCACAACTTTCTAACATGGTTAAACAGAGCCAGTCAGCAAAATGCCAAGTTGCTAAGATGGAGTCTGGGGTTGCAAGCATATATGTCAGTGCAGCAGCACAGTGGGAGTAGCAATGCCAATGCAGATGGGCTGTCAAGACAGGGAATGGGGTGAGGTACACCCAGACAGACCTGACACTCTCAAGCGATATTTCTCAAGGGGCACTTGAAAAACTTGCTCGAGTTCCCCAGGGGTTGAGATGTGATGATTGGGGAGAGATGGGCGAAGGCTGCCAGCCTAGTCAAATAGAATCTGATATATAATTCTGGCATTTGTAAATAAATGTAAAATACAGGCATGTTTTCTTGATAATAAATGTAAAATACAGACATGTTTCTTGAGTGTAAAGAATACTGTGAAATGTGGAACTGCAAAATATGTGACAACATTGCACTCTATGGCCCAGTGAAGCATGTTGTGGCCCTTTCATGTTAGAATTCGGCTCCAGTGCGGCTGGATGAAGGTTTCATGCCCGTTGTTTTGAGGCTAAAGTTTATGACCAGAATTTAGATGTGGAAGGTGCTTTATTGCTCTGGTTTCTGCTAGAATGTATATGTGAAATGCCTTGTATTGTAAGTTTCTGAGGAGGTGTTAGATTGCTAAATAATGCAGTTTGTGGCCTGAGAACTCAGACCAGGTGTTAAGATGATGCAATATGAATACTGGGAAAACCTAAGTGTCAAAAATGATGTAATTTGGGAGAGCCTTAGAGACATGTTTTTTAGTAATGTTTAAATACTATTTCTCACAAGAGACTGAAAGCATTTTGGTCTTGATATCCAACTTATCAGCACTCTGCCTTGTGCTCACATGTAAGTTTTAGCACTGTGATTAATGCTAGTAAAGATTAATTAGGTATTTTTCTTTGAAATCAGACCTGTCCTACTGTATTATTTTAAGTTTCTGTGTGATCGCTGAACTCTTAGATCTCTCTGTGGTGTAGTTGTTTTATCTTGTGTTTTATTGATTTATTATTAAGTAGTTTTAAAACCTTTTACCTGTGGCTGGTTTGTGTAGAGATTAGCTCTAGAGTACATTGCATATTTATAGAGGTTATTGTAATAGGCCACTCTAAAGTAAGCCTTGACTGTTAGTCATACTACCATTGGATAATAACATTGCACAGTAATAATTGGACACCCTTTTAAGGACCTTTTAGTAGCTGATATTATTAGTTGGGTGGTGGCAGTAATTACTACCGTACAGTCTGGATAAAGGGGCACAGCTGGAGAATCTGTATCAGCCTTTACCAGGAGTGTCTGTGAAGTTGCATACTTATCTCAAAGTGTATGTGTGTTGTGTCAGCTTCTTGGGCAGGGGCATGAAGCACTGGTTGGACAGAGGGGGTACTGGAGGTTTTAGCTTGCCCAGCTAGGCTGAGACCTGGACCCTATAGCTGTGCCAGTGGGGAGTCTTATTGGGGATCTGGTGAATAAGGGAGCAACCAGCCCCAGACTGACTATGATCTCTGTGTGCACTTAAGGGAAATTGTACTTTACAGTGTGTATTAATTATCCTTTTCTCTTCTATGAGACGGCCTCCCTGGTGTTAGTGGTGAGGATTGAGGCTCCTTGATTGCTGGGCCAGGGCACGGTCATCACATATATTACAGGGGATACCACTATTCCAGAACAGGCTCTCCATTCAAGTAAAAGAAAGCTCATCCCTGTCCATATTCAAATGCAACGTGGATCTAATGATGGGCAACAGAAAATGCATCCCAGGGTTGCCCCCATGCCTCTAATGGATAGAGGCAGTTCCTAAATGCTGCATCCCTTACATGGGTCCCCTCAAATTATCAATAGTGTGATCACAGTTACTCTCACTAGGGCTAATATACAATTATTAGCCATAGGATGAACAAGACCAATCAGGAAATGTTAATTCAAACCCCAAAAGGGAAATTGGCTAAGCTTAAAATGTCCTCCAAGTGAACCTATGGTGAGGTAGTAAATAGTTTTAAAAAAATTACCATTTTTAGATCACTAAGTGCCCCTCTCACCCTCTGCCCCCCCCCCCCAGCCTTCCAACAGTTTCTGGCACCTCTGAATGTGTCTCCCATCATGACTGAAAAGATGCTTTGGGAGGAGATTACAAGACCGCGAGAACAAGACTCTGAGACTCGAGAGAGAGAATAAAAAAATGTAAATTTGAAGGGATTTTTGTATGTAGTATATAATGTGGTTTCCATCTCCATTCCAATCAATCTGTTGATCCCAACCAGTGTTGAGACAATGAGGTAAGGAGTTTCAGAATAGGTCTTGCCACAAAGTATCCTACCAAATTAGTTACAGTCTCAATACTCTGATTAATTGTTCTTCACTTACTGTTTTTTTCTTTCTAAAACACCCTCTGTAGATAAGATTTTCTTCCTTTCCTAACCCCATTGCATGGTGTAGGGAGTAGTTGGCTTCTACTCCCTCAGTGACTCCTGTTATGCTATGTAGTTATATGAATAAATCTGTGAATTTACACTGAACTTAGGAGGCTGATGAAGATTTTCTTTATAAATAAACAGGTGACGGTGTGAGTCTTAAAGTAAATGAACTGATAATTTATTTAAAAGGTTTACAGCGTTGGGTTATTTAAGGACATTTGAGCCTTTTGTTACAGCCCTGGAAGAGAGAAATGTAGGGGAACAAGAGAATGCAGCACTGTTAAGGGACTATTGATCCTGTGGAGTAGCTTGTACTTTTCATGGTGCGAGGTACAGAGGGAGTGATGTTACTGATTTACAACCAGTCCTCTGTAACATTAGAAGATATCACATGGGATGAACAAGGGTGTTATGCTGGAATGGATGACTATAGTGGTGCAATTTGTAATATAGTATATAAAGTTGAAGTCTAAATTTACCTGCTCCCTTGAACTCTACTGAAAGGGTTTAGAGAAATAAGGAAGATAATATTTTTTTCTTGCAAGCATAGCAGTGTAAGACAATCCATTTTATTTATTTATCCTTTGTTGACCCAAGGTGGTATTTACACTACTTGGGGAAATTTGGTCAAGGCATCAGGAACCTCCCCTGCTCATTCTTATAGGTGCCATAGGATCTTTTATATCCACTTGAGCCACCACCATCTCAAGTGGGTAGGAACTTGGTGTAACGTCTCATTCAAAGGACGACACACTTAGAAGTGCAGCACCCCTCGTATGCTGCACTACAGTGTCAATTATTGATCTACTTGTGTAGGAATAGTCTTCTGCACCAAAAGCTACCTGGTATATCACTTACATTGCTGATATGTTGCTAGGAATGTATCTAAGATTTGAAGTGGACCTTGGACATGTAATGTACTACGTATGGGATGATATGAGGGTACTTAGATGGTGGGGCTGCTATTTTTGAGCAGATAAGAAAGCTAGAGGTGATGGAGACAAAGTGCCTGAAACAAATGGTTTAATGCACACTGTGGAACAGATGATGAAATGGGGACATTAGAGCAGGAACCAAAGTAGCTCCAGTCACAGAGAAGGTGAAAGACAACAAATTATGGTGATTCAGGCACATGTACAGGAAACCAGAAGACAGTCTGGTAAAAAAAAAAAAGGTTTGGGACTGACAAGAAGAAGGCAAGAGGAGATGAAGGCATCCAGCAAAGAGATGGATGGACTGTGTAACAGATGACCTGTGACAGACATGATTGTTGAAGGAGATAGGAAAATGACACTGAATTAAGAGAGATGCTGAGAATTTGCACAACATCTCAATCTCACATAAAAAATGGGAAAGAAGTGGGGACGATGATGATGATGGTATCGTATGGTATGGTGTGGTGTAAAAAAAAAGATGTCTTTGTTTGCTGATAATTTATCTGATAAATTCAGATGATTTATTTTAAGTTTTTAGATCATGTTCTTGGATCAGTTCGGCATGTTCTCAGTTTACAAGTTGGATATAATGAAGACAAAAGTAACAGCAGTGAATTTTAGACTCAGATTCTGAAGAAGAAGTAAGATTATGTATGCGTCAGATGTCACATTGCGTGTAACTGAAACAAGTATTTGCTTTTTGGAATTTACTTGCTGTGTTATTAATTAGTTAAACCTCATTGTTTTTACTGGAATCAGTTTTTACTTGCAAACCCCACTAACATTTACTATGGTACTTGCTGTAGTGCTGTCAACTAAAGTGGGAATTGTTGCTAGGTTATCATAATGTATATATGAGCTATGCCTTTGAAGGGGGCTATGATTTGGCATGGGTAACCAAATATCTTATAGGTTCATAGGTTCATACTAGGCTATCTGCCCTAGGGCATTTATAAGCCTAGCCAGAGTGTGTGTGGCTTTCACCACCCCTTAGGATGAGAATACTATACCCATTAGTTTGCTGTGCCTCTGTCCAGCAGTGATACAGAGATGATTCCCGGGTAAGATCTCCCATCCACGATTTCTCTTGAACAGAGTCAGTGAGGGGCTCTGCCTCACATGGACTGGGATTCTGTTCCATAGTGTAGGGAGTCTCTGGGTGATGAATCTGTCCCTCATTTATATCCGTGTTGAGGTTTAAGTCTCTTGCTCTCGTGGCTCTGGTGGATTTGGATTTTTTGAGGTGGAGCATGTCCATTAATTCCAGGTTAGACATGGCCTTGTATGTCAGGCACAGATCACCTCTGAGCAGACGGTATGTGACTGAATAGAGCTGGAGTTTCTTCAGTCGGGCATCATGACATATGTTTGAGCCTTTATCCTTTTGGTGAGGAACTTTTGGGGTCTTTCCAACTGCTGCAGGTGTCGGGTAAGGTACATTCAATGCGTTGTACTCGATGGGGCGTTGTACTCAATCATTGGTCTGATAAGTGAAGAGTACAGGGGTACAATGACCTCTCCTGATCTGGATGTGAATCCCTTCATGATCAGGTGGGCAATGTATAAGGTCTTCCTAACCACTTTGGCAATGTGAGTGTCAAAAGAGGTTACTGTCAACTTGGGTCCCCAGGTCCCTGATAACTTCTTCCGTGTTTAATGGATTACCACCTATGTGGTAATTAGGTTACCTTGTTTTTCACAAAGGGTATGACTATACATTTTTTGGCATTTAGCTTAAGGCCATTGCTCTGGCACCAGTTATCCATTTCTATGAGACCTTTCTGGAGGATGTCTGTGTCTGATGGAGTGTCTATTATGGTGCCCAGTTTGCAGTCATCTGCAAATTTTGTCAACCACCCCCCTATGTTTGCCTGCACTTCAGAAAAATAAATGCCGAACAAGAGGGGCCCAGGACTGAGCCCTGTGGGACAGAGTCTGACATGGCACCAGCAACTCTAACCCTGTGTGTTCTGTCCTTGAGCCAGTTTGCAACCCATCTTGTGACATATGGGTTTACATCTAAGCTGGTGAGCTTTTCTATGATGCCCAGTGGGGTATTGTGTCAAACGCTTTGCTAGGTCAAGGTAGGCTGTGTGAACTGCCTTACCCTCATCAATGGCCTTAGTGACTGTTTCAAAAGTTCAAGAGGCAGGATCTGCCCTTGACAAAGCCAAATTGAGTAGGCTCCAGTGTCTGTAGGTCCCCAATGTCTTTATTTATGAGTTCCATTATGATCCTCTCCATAGCTTTGCACACAACGCTCGTCAAGCTTATGGACGCCATTCTTATCCTGTAGTAAGGCTAAGATTAAACAGCAGCCTTATGTGTGGGTTTAGTTCCTCATTGAGTTCGTGTAGCACACATCCGGGGACACCGTCCGGTCCCATTGATGCTGTGTTTTTGCTTTAGAGAGCAGCTCTCACCTGGGCATTTGAGATGTTTGGGGGGGTAGACTTTGGTGGGATAGATTTTTCTCTTTGGGGGGGGGGGGAGAAATTTGCACTGAACCTGTCTGCCAGTATGTTGGCAATGTCTGTGGGTTCAGTGATTTTTTATCATTTTGGACTAATTCTGAGCATATCTGGGAGTTTCCACCCAGGTTTCTTACATAGCTAAAGAAGGCTTTATGATTGTCTTTTGTGTCATTAGCGATTTTTCTCTCAAAGTTGGCCTTGGATGATTTTATGAGTGATCGTAGATTTTGCTAGTATTGATCAGAGATGCCTTCCCATTTAAGGATTTTGCTCTGTCATGTAGTAGCTTTCTCCTCTTGTTGTAGAGTTTGTTTATGGCTGAGTCCACCAGACCGGGTGCCTGCCTTTGGTGGAAAGGGTCTTGATTTTATTAGGGATTGCTTGATCCATACATTCCTGGAGGTGCTCGTAGAAGGCATTTGTAAGGGTTTCAGCAGCGTGGGTTGTGGTTTCCACTGGCTCGGGGCCTTGAAGGATACCACTCCAGTCTAAGAAGTGTGAAGTTTGCTTTTGAGAAGTTCTTCACTGTGGTCTTATGGTCTGATCTCACCAATGAGGGATATACTTCGTGTGGAGCATTTTGTCCCCATGTTTGTGATGATCAGGTCTAGTATATTTTCTCCTCTTGTGGGAATGGTGACTAGTTGTTCCATAGCATTTGAGTTTATGAACTCAAGGAACCTTTGTTCCCAGTCTATGTTTGGGTAGTTGGTCACCCAATATGATGGTGTTTGGAGAGACATTTATACTCTCCAGTGTCTTCAGGAAGGCTGTGTGGGTTTCCTGAGTTTGAGACGGTGGTCTGTAGCATGTTACAAACTGTAGGGCAGTTTTACCTATGGTTAATTGCACCTGGATGGTCTCCGATGCTTACTAACCTGGAGGTGTGGGTATCCTTTATGAATATGGATACATGATATGAGGTATAACCTGATAGTGCTGGGAGTGCTCTCAGAGCCTTGAACCAGGTTTCAATCACAGCACAAACATCGATGTTCTCCATACTGAGGCATCTTGAGGTTTAGACTTCTGGCATTGAGCAGTATTACCTTAGTTTTTCTCCATTTTTGTTTTCTAGGCGGTAGGTTTATCATTTGAGCCTTGCCTAAAAAGGCACTATGGGGTGGCTTGTCAAGCATGTCATCCCAGGCAGACAGACATTGGATCCCCTTAGAATGACACCAGTAATTAAGCCAATTATTAAAGCTGATCATTTTGTCTCTGTATTGTGGCATCATTCTTGGTGAGGGTAGGATACTGCTCAGGGTCAGGGTCATACCGGCCTGGGCTACATAATCTGATCTATGAATATCTTGAAAGAGCTGGTACTACCTGTAAATATGCTGGGCAGGAATTACCTGCCTCTGCTACCACAGCCATACCACAATGATATGCTTCTGAATTTACATTGCTGTCTTTCATACGTGTTAGAGCAGTTTAAGGTGAACTTTCCTCAGCCCCCACCCTTCTATTTGCTACACCCACCCTGCTGGTCTACTTTCCAGACCCCCCCCCCTTCTTCAAATTCCCTGATCCGCCACTGCTATTATTCATGATATGGGATGGTAAGTTACCTAACCATTGTCATGGTACCAGTTGCAAGTACATTCTGTAAAAATATGCCATTTAGGTGTATTTTTGAAGCTTTTAATGGTTTCTAGATTTTTGATTTCAGTTAGCAGGTGATTCCAGGTAGCAGATCACAGTCTGGATAGGTTCTCTTACCTACATCAGTTTTAAATAGAAGGTGTACTACAGAGACATGGGTATCCTATGTAATTCTGATCAAATAAGGGTTGTCTTGTAAAGGTCGATATCCTTCCATATCATAGTTGCAGTATTCTTTACAATAGGGATCCTCTGCCTAGGTCAGTCTGATGTCCAGCCAGTATACCAAAGCTTTTAGGTTGTAATAGTTACATCGTATGTCACACACATGCTCCCCGCACACAGCATAGGGCATAAAGGTAAAGTCCAGACCAATCATCCTCAGATCTGAAAAGCCCCAGTAGGAATGACAGTCTAGAGATACTAGTAAGTAACAAGTACATACGGAAGGAAAAAGGATCAAGGGGAAGATATAGGGAGTGAATACTGCAACAATGAATAGAAGGACATCTACTGTTATGGTAAGATTTTACACAACTGTACTATGTCCTTCCATATCACAGTTGCAGTATTCTTTACAATAGGGAGAGTAAAATAGCAGGAAGAAGATTGGGAGGAGGCAGGGCCAGTGGACCCCTCCAGAGAGCCATGAAGAATGGCCCTTGCAAAACCAGCTCTGACCCTATAAATCACATCCAGTTTACAGTGCTTGGTAAAAGTATACACAGGAGTCCAGGTAGCTGACTCAAGAATAGAGTTAGTATTGAAACCTTTGAAAAAAACACCAAAAGAGTCTACAGCCCTAGTAGAATGAGCCTTACCAGAAGAAGGAAAGCCCTTCCCATTAAGGAATAATAAAAAGAAATAATGGCTTTAAATATCCAAGAAAAAATAGTTTGCTTGGAAACAGCCAAACCTAAAGACCTGGGATGGAAGAAAACAAAAAGCTGCTCAGATTTACGAAGGGCTTTAGTTTTATCCAGATAATGTCATTATCAACTGTACATTTCACTCTTAAAGGGTGCAGTGACTGTAATGTTCATCGTGCTATACTGCTGCAGTCATCACACTTGGGTTATCCAGTCGTCAGGCGGTCCCGCAGTTGGCCGAATCCCAAAGTCTTGGTCCGGTGTCTGTTGTCGTCGCCTCTTCCCTGATGTCAGTGCAGCAGGGGTATAAAAGAGACAGCCAATGCCATTTTCTTCAGTCGGTGCCTGAAGCAGAAGCAGTTCGCAAGTGCCGGTCGGCCAGCTCCTGAAATTTTCGAATCGAGTTTCAGCCTGAAGTCTTCTCTAAAGCTTAGTACCCCGTTGGGGAAACTTTTCTTGCCTCAGACCGATGTCAGACAAAGTTAATAATTGTATTTTTTGTGGGAAGCAAATACCTCATAAGGATTTTCATTCTTATTGTATTCCTTGCCTAGGCCCAGACCACGACGTCTCTGGTTGTCGGTTCTGTGCTAGGTTCAACAAACGTACAATAAAGCGTCGGGCAGAATTCACTCAGCATTATTTTGGCAGAAAATGTAGCATGCCGTCGGAGCAACCGACATCAGCAATGATTAAAAAACACAAAGATAAGGACCGGCAGCCAAGGCCAAGACCAGATACCGAGGCCTCGGCAAGGCCTGATGCCGGTTCTCCGGTTTTCAGCGAGGCACCTTCGCAGCCCCTGACTACCGCTGATTCAGAATTTCTGACGGCATCCCAAACAGAAACCGTTGGGCTTCAGGATCCGGTTCCACAGAACTCCTCGGACGCCAGCCCCGACGGGGAGCCAGAAACTTTGAATAGACCTTCGGTCTCAGAGAGTGTTTTCAAACTGACAACTGCCCCTGCCAAGCCTTATGCTAAGCTCAAAGCCCCCTTGAAAGTTAGAAAACAGGGGCCACACACCACCCCACAGGCCCCTATGCCTAAAAAACAGATGCTTAAGATGGCCGAGGATTTAATTACCCTTATCAGGGGATCCCAACCCCCTCCTGATAAAAGGCCTAGACTGGAGGAAGATTATCCTTCCTCTGACCAAGCATCCATTTCCTCAGGCAACTCTGACGACCAGGATTATTCCTTCCCTCCTTATGAAGACTCAGATGCTGAAGAGTCCATTCCCTCTGTCTCCCCCCCTGAAGACTACTCTTTTGGGGAAACTTTGCACACCATGAGGGAACACTTCCACTGGGAAGGCCAAGATTACTCTGACTCCAAGAAAAGACTCCGTGAGTTTCTTCTTCTTCCACAGCATAGACCCCTGGCAATTCCTCCAGTTTTAGACATTCTGGATGATGTTTTCTCTGAATCCAGTTTAAACCCAGATTTCTTACCTCCAGCTCCAGCTAAGCCAGACCGATACTACCGAGTTCCTGATACTCATGTTTCTATACAAAAGCCCTAATGCAGACCCCGAGACCATTTCCCAGGGTCCCAAAGGGGTTAAGGCCTCTACTGCTAAGAATCCACTCCCTTCTGAGATTCCAGAGCATTAGAAAGATGGGGAAAAAAGTGTATACTTCTGCCACTTTGGCCATGAGGGCATTAAACTGCCAATTCCACATGCTAAAATACCAGCAGTATTTGATTACACAGTTAAAGCATAAGCTGATCCCTCAGACAGATCAACTAGATTTGAAAGAGATACAAGATTTGCTGCATGCAGCAGAACAAGTGGGAAAACATACCTTACAGTGTGGTTTTGATTCATTGGAAGCCTCATGTAGAGCAGCTGTCACAGGGTCTGTCATACGTAGGCATGCTTGGCTTAAAGAACAAGCCTTACCAGAACATGTCAAAGCAAAGTTATTGGATGCCCCCTTGCAGAAATATGTGTTATTTGGTGTCAAAGCAGAGGAAGTTTTGAAGAAAATGGAAGAAAAGGCAAAATCTATTCAAACAGTTAGATTTTTTACAGGTACAACCTCCTATTTTCAGCAGAAACTGGCCATCAAAAAACTGGTCCTTTCCTGCATCAGACAGACCACAAAGAGTTAGGTACAGGCACCCAAGGGGCAGAGGCCAGCCACAAGGTTCTTTCAGGCCTAGACAATGGCATACAGCAACTCAAAGAGGTGGAGACGAAAGATCTCAACCTTTCAGGAAACAAACACAATGACTTCCCTCTTCGCTTGCCAAGCAAAATTGCTCTGGCAGCACCTTTGGGAGGAAAACTGGCTCTATTTCCACAAAATTGGTGCATCATAACAAAGGACAAATGGATTCTGGACATTATTACCCGAGGCTACAGATTTCATTTCCACACTTTACCTCAGATGAGAGGCATGCCAAATCTGCCTCCAAACCAATGGCCCGAGGCTCAAACGCAAATTTCAGCTCTCATGGATATGAAAGCAATTCAAAGGGTACCTACAAAAGAGCAAGGTCAAGGTTTTTACTCAAGACTGTTTCTAGTCCCAAGAAAGGACAAAGCCTGGAGGCCCATCTTAGACCTCTCAATTCTGAACACATACCTGGAGGTACCCAAATTCAAAATACTCACTCAACAGCAGCTCCTTCCCATGCTGGGCAAGGAGTCTTGGCTGGTAACGTTGGACCTCAAAGAGGCATACCTGCATGTCCCTATCAGACAAGATTGCAGAAGATACCTCATATTTGTGGCAGGTACAATGCATTATCAATTCTCTGCACTGCTCTTTGGCTTATCTACTGCGCCCAGAGTATTTATGAAATGCCTGGCATCAGTAATTGCATATTGCAGACAATGAGGAATACAAATTTTCCCATATCTGGACGACTGCCTGATCCAAGCGGACAGCAAGGACATTCTATTACAGCATCTGGCTTTTGTAACACAGCTGGTCAGTTGCCTAGGGTACACAGTAAACAAAAAGAAGTCAAAACTAATACCCTCGCAACAAATAATATTCCTGGGTGCCAGCTTAAATACAACGGCCCAGATAGCTTACCTCACGCCAGGCAAACAAAAGCAATTGACTTGATACTTCAAAAAGATAGCAACTTTTACCCCTCTCACTGCAAGGAAAATCCTGCAGGCATTGGGGCTCATGGCATCATGCATTACAGTAATCCCATATGCAAAGCTGCATATGAGAAAATTACAATGGTACCTGAAAAGTGTATGGTCTCAACACCGGCACAGCCTCGACACAAATATACCTATCATTCCCTGCCTTCAAAAAGAGTTCCTATGGTAGGCTCAAGCATGTCAAACAAACAAGGGTCTTCCTTTCGTCTTACCTCCAACAATCCAAACCATGACAACAGATTCTTCAGACTACGCCTGGGGAGCACACATGGCAGGACAGTGCATACAGGGCAAATGGTCTGCAAAACAAATGCACCTTCACATCAACCAAAAGGAGATGCTAGCTGTGCAAAATGCCCTGACAGCCTTCAAGGACCTCTTGCATCCAGGACAACTTCTAATAAGGACAGACAACACCACAGTTATGTGGTACATAAACAAACAGGGATGAACACACTCCTGCCCTTTATGCAGACAGACTATGACCTTATGGAACACAGCTTTGACCTACCAAGTACAACTACAAGCACAATTGCTGCCAGGAAAGGAAAACATATTGGCAGACGAATTAAGCAGAAACATGGCAGACCCCCATGAGTGGAGACTACACCCACAAGTATTTTCAATGATAACCCAAAGATGGGGATGTCCAGACATAGATCTATTTGCATCCCCCAACAATTGCCAATTACAAAAATTCTGCACAAGGACTTATCACTCCCTAGCCTGGAAAGTGGATGCTCTATCATTCAGTTGGACAACACTGACAGTCTATGCCTTCCCTCCACTACCTCTATTGACCAAGGTATTACTGAAGGTCAGATCAAAGAGACCACAAATGATCCTCATTGCTCCAGACTGGCCACGCCAGCACTGGTACCCATTACTAAGGAACTTGACTCACAGTCCTCCATGGATCTTGCCTCAATTCCCACTACTGTTGACTCAGAAAAACTATCAAACCCGTCACAGCCAGCTCAGAACTTTAAATTTAGCTGCATGGAGAATTCCTTAAATTATCAATCAACACTTCTCACAAAGGACGTCCTGAATGTAATTATGGAGGCCAGGAGGCCAAGCACCAGGAAGACTTACTCAGACAAATGGAAAAGATTTTGTGCATGGTACCAGGCTAAAGGTCAAAATCCTTGGATTCCAAACATTCCTCACATACTGCAATACCTAACTGAGATGCTACACAAAGGCCTTTCCTTCTCATCCATTAAGATCCATGCTTCAGCCATTTCAGCTCAATATAATACGGATCCCCCAATTTTCTCACACCCTTTACTTAGACAGTTTCTCAGAGGGGCTAAGAATATAAGACCCCCCAGAAAACCACCAGCACCAACTTGGGACCTGAACTTCATTTTAGAAAAGTTAACACTACCTCCTTTCGAACCAGCATTCTCAGCAGAACTACAATACTTGTCTTGGAAAACAGCCTTGTTTACTGGCTATTACCTCAGCACGCAGGGTCTCAGAACTACAAGCACTTATGGCAGTGGAACCTTTCATCATTTTCCATCAGGACAGAGTCTCTTTGCGAACTAACCCTACCTTCATGCCCAAGGTGTAGTATCCAGCGTGGCTTTGAATCAGACCATTCATTTACCCACCTTTTATCCTAACCCACAGAATAAAAGAGAAAGGCTCCTTCACTCTTTGGACATTCACAGACAGCTACGTTACTATTTAGATAAGACAAAGATCTTCAGAAAAACTGACCAACTCTTTGTATCATATGCTGCAGGTTCACAAGGAAAGGCTATTTCAAAACAGACCATCTCCAAATGGATAGCACATTGTATCCGCTTTTGCTACTCGCACCATGGGAAGGCAGTGCCTGTCAATATTAGATCCCATTCTACCAGGGCTACTGCAACCTCAGCAGCCTTTCTCAGAGGGGTTCCAACCAAAGACATTCTAGAGGCAGCTACTTGGAGTTCAGTGCACACCTTTACCAAGCACTACAACCTTCCATTATACTCAAAAACCAGGGCTGGTTTTGCCACTGCAGTTCTGCAGGGCATCCTAGCATCACCTAACCCAGTTTAGTACCAGCCACCCTTCCATAGCTTTGGGATTCTACCCAAGTGTGATGACTGCAGCAGTATAGCACAATGAACATAGTACAGTTTTGTACCTACCATAAATGTAGATGTTCGAGTGGTTATACTGCTGCAGTCCAGGTTACCCTCCCTCCATCCCCTCTACATACCAGGGTGTTAGTTACAACTCCATGCACCTCAATCTATTGGATGCAGGTCTATATGGTGTATTTGCTAACAGCTAGTACTATTGCTTATCTACTAAGGTATTGTTGCATAGCTATTGTATTGCCTTCCTACTTAGGGGCACCTGACATCTGGGGAAAGAAAAACTGAAGAAAATGGCATCGGCTGTCTCTTTTATACCCCTGCCGCACTGACGTCAGGGAAGAGGCGACGACAACCGACGCCGGACCAAGACTTGGGGATCCGGCTGCCTGCGGGACCGCCTGATGACAAGATAACCCAAGTGTGATGACTGCAGCAGTATAACCGCTCGAACATCTACATTTATGTTAGGTACAAAACTGTACTTTTTAGAACCTTGTAAATTAGAGTGCTGAGAAAAGTGGCCCTATGAAGCACTGAAAGCCATTTGGAATTATTAGCAAATTTGCATATTGGGATCTGCTAATAGAATGAATTTGCAGATTTTATTCTCAGCAGTCTGTTTTCTGTGAGTATTGTGGTCTGAATGCCTAATGAGACTAGGAAGGCCATATTCAAGTTTGGATGTATCTTTAGCAATGGCCCTGCGAGCAGTGTGTTAAAAGGAGGTGACTGATATTGTAACAGTTTTAATGGAGCAAGGACTTTATTGGTTACAAGTTATGTTTGTCTGGAAAAGGAAAGGGTAGGGTCAAGTATTAGGACTAGGCACTTTTGTTCCATCACATTATTCCATCACATTAAGTATTCTATTCCCCTGAAGGTCCATTAAGAGAGTAAGGAGGAATAGTGGCTAATTTCTTGGCTGAAGCAAAGACCATGGCATTTGTTTTCTTAGGATTAAATAGTAGTTTGTAAGAAGTGGATCAGGTGTATAATTGAGTGAAATGGTCCTTTAATTTGCTTTGGTCGGAGTGGCTAGTACTGGACTGTAGGAGCAGTATGTCATCTGCATACTTATTAATTTAAGCTTTAGTAATTTTAGGGAGAGAGAATTAAAGAGAGAGAAGAGGGCCTACCACAGACTCTTGTGATACATCCCTATTAAGTTTACAAGCAGTAGAGGATGAGAGGTTGCTATGGACTTGGAAGGTTCTATCTTTTAAGTAGCTGTGAAACCAACAAATAGTGTTATCTCCAAAGTTGAGTCTTTTGTGTTTAAGATGGTTATATATAGTTGACTGTTCCAAAACCCTTGTCATGAGACCTACAATAACAAGTCTCACATTCAGGCCACAGTAAATAATATCACTGGCCATTATCAGGACAGCGAAAGTACTGAAACCATTGTGAAGAACAAGCATTGCATCACATAATAGGCCATAGGTGTTAGTTGCTTGTGTATAAGTTTTTCAAATATTTTGGTAATAGGGCATATAGTCGAAGTAGGTCTGTAATCCTTCAACCCATTAGAAGTGACTTTAGGTAGAGAGATTATAATTGCATGCTTGAATGCTGTTGGGGACAGTGCCTGAGGTGAGAGAGAGGTTAAAGATTTAAGTAAACTATTTAGCATTTTTTTCAGCCACAGTCCTCTAGGAATGTGGGATGACGTTTGCTAGGTTTAGAAACTGAATTGTTGAGTTTCAGTAGTAGAAACTTGGTATGCTTTACTGGAATTTCAGAGCAGTGAAAGGTTGCTGCATAACAGTCTGGAGGATATAGATCAGGGGATGAAGGTTTTTGTTCTTAATAGATGGAGTAGATTGTTGGAAAGGCATTGATTATATTGGTTATAGTGGACTGCAAAAAGTTAGCATAATTATTAGCAAAGGTGGAGTGATTCAATGTCATTGGTTCATTTTTGGTAACCAAAAAGTTATTTAACATCCCTATTGAAATGTTTTTCTTTCCAAAACAGAGTTGGTCTAGACCAGTTTGTTTCCTGTTTCCGGTCTATATTATCAGACCGAAAGTTGAAAATCACAAACTCTGTAAATGTCGAAAATGCCGGACCTTGAAGTGTGTTTTGTGAGATCGCAGTACAGTGAAGATTGGAATATTTGCCCTTTCCTCACTGTAGTGCAATCTTGGAGTTGGTGTATATATATATATATATATATATATATATATATATATATATATATATATATATATATATATTTAGCAGGGTGTGTGGGGATCACAGCCCCCCACAATAGCAAGTTCGAGGTCCGGCATTTCTAACGTTTACAGCGTTCGCAATTTTCAGCTTTTGGTCTTATGATATACACCCCCTGTTTCTAAGGTATGGGGATTTTGCAGTATTTGTGGCAGTTATTTATTGCTGGAAAGCCTTTAATGAATAAAACATTAAAAAACCACCTGCCTTAAATGCTCACCCCTATTAAATCATTTGCACTTAATTACATATAATTAAAAAACCTCCAATTACACTCAAAGTTTAATCCATTTGGAATCAACGTATCAAATTTCAGTATATACACAGATTCTTTGTACAATAATTTATTCTTGATAAGGACACTGTCATATTGACCAATATTATTTTTTCTAAAATAGTACCCTGTAACCCCAAACCTTCACCATTATGGAAAGTCTTAAGTTGTTCAGCTGTAGGGCTTTCCTTTTTGCCCTTAATGTCCCTCACATGTTCTAAAAGTCTTAAATTTTCTTTTGCTTTCTCCTACATAAAACTTATTACAGGGACACCTTAATGCATATATAATACTATTCGTTTCACGTCCATATTTTCCTAGTACTAAAAACCTTTTACCGTTAATTTTGGGAAAACATCTTACTACATATTTGCACCCAGAACAACCCCCACAGGGTATAGCTCCATTTGTACCATTTCCAGTGTGGCTCTAACTGAAGGGACAACAAATTTACCATGAATCAAAATATCTTTAATATTTCTTCCTTTCATAGGAAATCCCAGGAATTCTACATAACCATCTCGAAAAATATTTCAAGGTCATTAAATAGCCCCAGTAAATTTCACTACTTCTACCAACTGTGAACTGAATACGTTATACGTAGTAACAAAATGCATCTTTTTTTAATCTCCCCCTGTACAGCTTTTACCCCAGCAGTTTGTACATTAGGATGCACCATGGTGCATTTCTACTGCCTCCCCAAAGTACATAAAGATTTTGTTGACCTTCCTGGTCATCCTATAGTTTTGGCTAAAAATTATTTTCTCCACAAGATGGACATTTTTTTTACATTCTTACATTCATACTTATAACCCAAAGTGCTTCAATTACCATCATATATCAAAGATATGTTTGATTTTTTAGTTAAAATAAAAGACATTCAGTGGACTGAAGACATGCACTGCGTTACTTTAGATGTTAAGAGTCTATATACAAGTATACAGCATAGTTTCATTTTGGAGGTTCTACGGTTATTTCTTGGAGAAAGCCCAGTGTCTTGAGTACATCACAGAGTTGATATATTTTTGTTTGTAGAACAGCTATCTTGAATTTAATGGTGATTTATACCATCAGATGCAAGGGACGGCAATGGGGGCAGATTTTGCCTATATGTATGCTAACCTTTGTGTGAGCCTGTTTGAAGGAGAATATGTATATAAGTCAAGAGTTTTAGCAGTGTGTAGTCAGATGCCACCCCTTACACACTTTGTTGGCTTTACCCTGTGGGGAATTTTTAAGATTACGAAGGCTTTGTAATAATGACAAAGATTTTGAACGAGAAGTAGAAAAAACAGCTAGGATGTTTAATAAAAGAGAATATAATGAGGAGGTTTTGAATAGTTGTTCGGATATGGTCAAGAAGGAAAGTATGGTTAGTGAAAGGAATAGTAATATACAAGCCGGTGAGGTAACAGCTGTACAAGGGGAGATAACAGAGATGTATTTTGTTACTACGTATAACGTATTCAGTTCACAGTTGGTAGAGATAGTGAAATTTTACTGGGGTGATTTAATGACCTTGAAATATTGACAGTAGTAAAAGGAGTTACAGGGTTTTGTACCATACATGGGAGCGGTGGGTTGAAAATCTATTGCTTGCTTATATCTGGGGCCACATAAGAGTCTCTTAAGGGATTTCTTGTTCTTATAGGCATATTGAGGGGTGACCCCTATCAAAGCTTTAACTCGGTCATCAGAACATAATATCTGGTATATTGACAAGAGAGGGAATTTTAGACATCCAGACACTGGAAAGACTACCTATTTCAGACTTACAGCTGATTGTAATACCACTTATATTGTTTACCTAGCTTTCTGTACTACGTTTTTCATTCTATGTGGGCATGACCACAAGAAGGTTTCATGATAGGATTAGGGAACACATACATGATATAAACAGAGAGGCAGGAACTAATGCCCTGGCTAGGCATGTTCTAGTATTGGGGTAACACATAACTTTCAATTCATGGTAATTGAGAAAGTTCAGTTAGGATGTAGAGGTGGTGTAATTAGGAATTTGGTAGAGATTAAAGACCTTGGATGGATTATTGGGATGCGTGCCAACATGGGCAAAGGCGAAAATTATACAATTTGTATTAAACCAATTTTGGTTAATAAGCCACTACGCAGATAAAGTCTCTATATATGCATTTTTATGTATTTTTATTCATTTTATTGATCTATTAGTTGATATTATGTCTCTGTTAAGTGCTTTTTCTTTAAATTAGTGGCTATCAGGCTAATTGTTTATTGGGAACTAACACTGATAGGTGGTTGCTGTTTTTAAAAATTCTTGTGGAGATTATTGAGTTGCCTGATGAAGTAGTTCTGGCAATGAAAGCACTCACCATTTTTGTACTGTGGATTAAACTTTGGAGTTTTATTTGATACTGTCTGCTGTGGTCTGGTGTTTCCTATATTTTTCTGTATATGTTAAAGTAAATTCAGCTGTATGTTATGGTTGCCATCAATGGTCACATTTCCTTTGTGGACTACAAAATGCCCATGCACTCTAATAATGTAAGGACTGACTCAAACTCAGTGGGAATCTCTTAGCATGAATCTGCGTGTACTGGGTGTGCATACCCCTCTGCCCCCTGTGGAAGGATGCCACAAAAAAGCATGAAAGACCTTTTATATGGACAGTATCAGTGCATCTAGCTGATAAGGTTGCCACCTGTCCCTTCATCTGAAGTAGTTAACTTCATTTGCTCAGCAACCTGTGGATATCGGATCCGATTCAGATCTGAGCCGGCAGCTTTCCAAGCTAAAAGATCCAAGCTCCAAGCTCCTCCCCTACCCATAATGCCCTGCCATCTCACTCTAACCCTCAGATCACGTTTGCCGCGCCTTCCATAAGCTTGTCAGAATGAGCTCCGAGCATAGTGCTGTGAGTTTAGCATTTAAATCTTGAATTTCTATCAAACTTTCTCTAACTTTGTGTGTGTGAACTTCCTCTTATCTTTCTAGCCTTTTTTGGGTAGTTCTTTAACTTTTGGTTAAGTTAGATTTATTCCCCTCCCCCCTCTGCGTGTGTGAAGGTGTGTGCTTGTGGGCCTATTTTTCTTTCTTCCTCTTCTATAATGGCGGAAGGCCCTAAAGCCATTTTCTCTAAATGTACCGAGTGTGGCCGTAAGCTGTCCCCAGCGGATGGCCACACTCGGTGTGTCCTGTGCCTGGGGGTTGATCACCTCTCCTCGGGCTGCACTATTTGTGCAGCCTTCAACCCCAGGGCTTTGAAAGATAGGAGGTCAAAGCTTATTCTGGCGGGCCTTTTGCCCTCGGACTCTGCTTTGTCCTCCTCAGTGGCGCCAGCCGCGGTTGCGGCTGCCCCACCTGCCGCTCCTGATCCCCTGGCCGGGACTCAACCTCCCTCACTGGCCCAGGAGGAAAGGGACAGCAGAAAGAAGGATAAAAAGGATAGGGAGAGAGAGAAAGAAAGGCATCGCAGTCCCAAGAGGCAGTCTGTCTCGACCCCTTTGGCACCGCCGTCTAAACAGCTTGCCTCTCCCCTTAAGGTCTCTGGGCCTTCCCCCTCCTGGCTCCGTTCTCCACGTTTCTCCCCGGAGCCGGAGGAGGAGACCCGGTCACCTTCGAGGTCATCTAGGCGGCCTTCCCAGCCGGCTTCAGTGGCCTCATCTAGATCCACCAGAAGTTTATCAGACTCAGATATGGACCGGATGATGCGTCGATTTCTCCAGGCCCAGATGCAGATGGGAGTGCTCTTGCCTCCCCCCCGCTGGGGGGGAGCTCGACACCTTTTTTCACCCCATTGCTCCTTCTCCGACCCACTTTCGGGGTTCAGAGCTGTCGGATCCAACTAGCTTCGGAGCCCGGGTAGGGTCAGCGCCGACTGTACCCTCGAGTCTGTCGGATCAATTTTCGGATCCGAGCTCTCGGGGCCGTGAGCTGAGCTTCAGAGCCGGAGGGGTCAGCGGGCCTTCGGCTCCGTTAAGGTCGGGGCACACTACACTTTTGGATCTGATCGGGTCACCTTCGGCACCGGTCCACACGTCGGATCTGAGGGGACTGCTTTCGGATCCAAGGGAAAGCAGTTCCCCCTCGGCATTCGACATCGTGGAGAGGGTCCTTTCAAGGGATTCGAGGCCCCAGGCTCTTGCTACGGATCCACCCGCCACTCCCACTCAGATGGGCCTGTCTTCCATCATCTGGCCCCAGGGACAGCCTGCGCCTGTGTCCCAGATTGTTCCCATAGAGGAACAGGACATTGTTGGTGAGGCCTCTTTGGACAGCCCCCCCGAGGAGGTCCCTCAGAAACGAAAGTGCAAGAGGAGGCACTTGGACTCACCTGAGTCCCTCACGGAGGACAGAGACTTAGAGAAAGGGGAAGGTTCCCCAAGGTCACCCCCCGAAGACATCTCCTTCGGAGACATTATGGAAATGTTACGCATTAGAGGGGGTTGTCTGCCCAAAAATCTTCCTCGGATGAGTCTGTGTTTCTGGAGGCATTTGACGCAGGCCCATCTACCTCTTGGGTGTCCCCTCCCGCCGACCCCCTGGTAGACCTCATAACTACCAGGGCATGGAAGGAGCCAGACACTGTCGAGCCAATACCCAAGAGACTGGACAGGATCCTCAGCCCTCCCACAGACAGGACAGTTTGGAGCAAGGGTGCCCCAGTGGATGCCATGGTGGTGGCAGCTGCCACTAAAAAGGAATTAGCACAGGAGAGTTCCTCGGTGCATCCTCCAGACAAGGAGTCTCGGATGATGGACCACTTGGGAAAGTGGATGTTCTCTTCAGTGACCTTCTCTGTAAGGTCACTGAATTATATGGCACATGTGATTCGGCTCCAGCAGGACCTGATTAAAGAGTACGCTGGGTCACCCCCAGAGTCCATGTCGGCCGAGGACAAGCGGACCTTTTCAGCTCGAATGGCCACTCAAATCAATCACCAACACATCTATGCGGCTTCTCTCCCATGCTACGGAGGGGGCGGCTAGAGCTAGCAGAATGGGCGTCATCTTACATAGACAGGCCTGGCTCCATCTCTGTGATTTTGCGGAACCCTTCAAGGCGTCCTTCGCGAATGCCCCCTTTTGATGGTTCTATGCTCTTCAGCAAAACCGTCCGTGATATGCTCCTCCAGAGCGAGAAAGACGGGAAGACGTCTGCTGTTGGGATCCGCTTCTCGGCTCCTCAGTGGTCCTACTCCAGGAACCAAAGAGGACAAAAGAAGATGTGGTTCCGAAAAGCTTAACAATCCCATTTTGCTCCAGATCCCTCGTCCTTCAGAGGCAGAGGAGGACAGGCTGGACGCCGGCCCAGGGGCAGAGGGTGTCCGAAGAATTTTGGGTCGAGAGAATCTTTTTCAGATCGACCCGCACAGCAGCCCTGAGGGGTTGCCTGGCTGCTTCTCTCTGGAGGCAGTCGGGGGGCGCTTCTCGGAATACCTAGCTAAATGGGAGTCTATTACGACAGATCGCTGGGTGCTCCGAATCATACCCAGAGGCTATTCAATTCCTTTCCTATCTTACCCCCCGATCAACAAGACTCCCCGATGTTCCACCCGATCAGAGGGAGGCAGCAGCAGCATCAGAAATACGAGGGCTGCTAAGAAAAAGAGCTATCCAGCGCATCCCCAAACAATCCGGATCAGGCTTTTACTCCAGGTTCTTTTTGGTACCAAAAAAGGCAGGGGACTTATGACCCATTCTCGACCTGTCCACACTGAACCTGTCAGTCGCCAAAGAAAAATTCCGGATGGTCACTATTCAATCCATTCTCCCACTTTTGCAGGGGAATGACTGGATGTGCTCACTAGACCTCAAGGATGCATACTACCACATTCTGATGGACAGATGATCCAGAAGGTTCCTCCGCTTTTGGCTGGGAGCCAGCCATTATCAGTTCAGGGTCCTACCCTTCGGTCTCACCACAGCCCCCAGGGTGTTCACCAAGGTCATGGCAGTTGTAGGGGCCCACCTGAGGCCTCAGGGAATACAGGTCTTTCCATACCTGGACGACTGGCTCCTAACCGCCCCACCAGGCATCAACTCTGCTCAGGCAGGGACTACTTCTTACACCTAGCCCGCCACCTAGAGGTCACGATAAACCACCAGAAATCCTCCCTTCAACCTACTCAAATTTTGGAATTCATAGGGGCCAGGATAGACACTACTCAATCCAGAGTCTTTCTGACAGCGGACAGACTTCGCAGTCTAAGCCTTCACATTCTAGACCTCTTACAATCGTCAGCTCCCCCAGCGGAACTAGTCCTGAGGGCCCTGGGATCCATGGCAGCGGCCATCAATCTGTCGCCCTTCGCTCGCCTGAAGATGAGAATCCTTCAGTGGACATTACAAGTTCAATGGTCCATTCTTTTTCACCCCCTGTCTACACCTATTCCCCTCAGCAGGATTTGCAGGGAGTCACTTCTTTGGTGGCTCCGCTCCAGAGATCTCCGAGAAGGCCGCCCCTTTGTTATACCCCCTCCCCAAGTCACGGTGACCACGGACGCATCTCTCCTCGGGTGGGGGGGCATTGCATGGGCATATCCGTCCAAGGCACGTGGACTTTCACAGATACCTCACTGCATATCAATGTCCTGGAGATGAGGGTGGTGCTTCTAGCATTGCAGGCTCTCCATCCCCTTCTTCCTCCAGGAACTATTGCACTTCAAACAGACAACATGTCGGTAGTCTGGTACATAAACAAACGGGGGATCCAGATCCTATCCACTTTGCAGGGAGGCAATGAGAGTATGGGAATGGGTGATTTCCACCAACCGCTTTCTCATAGCAACGCACATCCCGGGTCGGTCAAATACCTTGGTGGACAGGTTGAGTCGAACGATCCTCTCACCTTATGAATGGTCTCTGAACCCAGCAGTAGCGAAACAAATCTTCCTCGAATGGGGTCAGCCTTGCTGCGATCTCTTCGCCTCGCCTTCGAACACAAAGTGCAGCGAGTTCTTCGCTCTGATTCCCCCACCAGGGGAAGCCCCCAGAGACGCTCTAGTTCATGCTTGGCCATCCGGTCTTCTGTATGCTTATCCTCCTCTTCCATTGATGACAAAATTCTTGCAGAAAGCTCGTCAGTTGGGGAGCAGAGTTATCCTCATAGCCCCATTCTGGCCTCATAAAACCTGGTTCCCTTACCTGCGGTCTCATCTAGTACATCCTCCCTGGATTTTAGATCCCAATCTGGATCTGATCTCTCATCCTTTAGGATTGAAGACCCCCGACCTGAACTACCTCAAGCTCTCAGCTTGGTTGATCCAGTTCCCTTAATGGCTAGGACTCCCGGTATATCTTCCTCAGTTAAGGCCATCCTGGTGGCTGCCCATAAACCATCTACCAGGAAAATCTACAAGAGTAAATGGAAACGTTTCTCTGTCTGGACGGAGCACAGGAACTTAGACCCCTTCATGGCTCCTATCCCAGCAGTTCTAGACTTTCTTTTGCATACCTTTGATCAAGGAGCTAGTGCTTCTACTATTAAAGTTCAGTTGGCAGCTATTTCCCACTACCACGTTGGAAACAGTTCAGGGTCTCTAGTGTCCTCCAAGATATGCAAAACATTCATCAAAGGAACCTTTTTGTTAAGACCCCCTATTAAAGATGCAGTGCCTCCATGGGATCTTACTCTAGTTCTTCAAGCTCTGACTGGGCCTCCTTTTGAACCCACGGCTTCAGTCGACTTAAAATATGTATCCTGGAAGACGGCCTTCCTGATTGCCATTACTTCTGCTAGAAGGATATCGGAGCTTCACGCTCTTTGCAGTAAACCTCCATACATCATCTTTCATAAAGACAGGGTCTCCCTCAGGACTAATCCCTCTTTTCTGCCCAAAGTGGCTTCAGAAACCAACATCAACCAGTCCATCAATGTACCTGTCTTCTTTCCAAATTTCCAAAACAAAGGAGAATACAGGCTGCATTGTCTGGATGTTCACAGACAGTTACGTTTTTATTTAAACAGAACAGCAGATCTTCGAAAATCTGATCAACTTTTTGTTTCCTTTGCAAAATCCTGTCTGGGGAAGCCAGTCACTAAAGTAACCTTAGCTAGATGGATTTCCCAGTGCATTCTCCTAGCATGCAAAAGTTCTGGTCATCCTGAGCCCCTGAGAGTGCGAGCCCATTCTACCCGATCTATGGCCACTTCTGCTGCTTTCTGGTCAAGGGTTTCTTTGGATGACATTTGCTCAGCAGCTACTTGGGCTTCCTCTCATACCTTTATTACACACTATAAATTGGATTTAATATCCAGAGGACGTGCATCGTTTGGCTCCGCAGTGCTCTGGAATATCCTTCCATAAGGGCCTCCCAAGTTGCTGGTAGCTGGGGACTCTGTCCCACAGGTTGCTGAGCAAATGAAGTTAACTACTTCAGATAAAGAAGTTATGTACTCACCATAACGTTCCATCTGAGTAGGTAACTTCATTTGTCTGCAACCGACCCTCCCTCCATCCCCCGGACCCTTAGTTCATTATCAAAGGATCAGGATATGTCTTCGTTCAATTGACATCACTGGAACGTATTGTAACCCTTTCTAGGTTATAGAATTTCCTATTGCCTTTTTTTCTGGCAAACTCAATCTGAGGGTTAGAAGGAGATGGCAAGGCATTATGGGTAGGGGAGGAGCTTGGAGCGTGGATCTTTTAGCTTGGAAAGCTGCCGACTCGGATCTGAATCGGATCCGATACACACAGGTTGCAGACAAATGAAGTTACCTACTCAGATGAAACGTTATGGTGAGTACATAGCTTCTTTTTTCTGCAGTTCTGTCCTTTGTGTGTGTGTGTGTGTGTGTGTGTGTGTGTGTGTGTGTGTGTGTGTGTGTGTGTGTGTGTGTGTGGAAGGGGGTGGTGGCTTGAAAATGGTAAATGCATTGATACTTTACATGAAAAACATTTTCTGACTTTTCTCGAAATGTCACAGAAATCTTTGTTACTACATTTAAGTTTTTTTATATAAACTATTATAAATAACCAACATGTAAAGCTTAGCATTTCAATACTGTGTTGCTGATGACATGATCGACAGACCTTGAAGCTTTGTCAGAGATGGTCTTCATCTGTCACCCCTGGGATTTTGATCACTGGCTAAGGGTCTTGCCACCCCATAGTGCTTTTTTAGGCAGTGTCTCAAGGACAGAGTTTCTGATGTAAAAACTCCATCTAAAAACAACCTCAAGGTTATGCTGTTAAGTGCTATGAGTCTTAACATGAAACTGCACTCACTGGAAGCAGTCCTCACCTTGGAAAAAGCAGACATTTGTGCAGTCACGGAGACTTAGTTCAAGGCTGTGGAGAACACCCCAACCATATTGGGTTACACTTCCTTTCACATGTTCAAACCACAAACTGAAGGCATGAAAACTAAAGGAGGCAGTGTATCAATATTCATTAAAGATAAATACACCTCCAGATTGGTTAAACAGTATGATTCCCTGGAAATACTTCAGGTGCAATTAACTGTTGGTAGGACACCTATTCAAGTCATTGCCAGCTACAGGACCCCCTCCATGAATTAGGATACCTACTCTGCCTATTTGGATCTACTTGACTCTATCAAGATACATCTGAACACCATGGTTTTGAGCAACTTTAACTACCCATCCATTGACTGGGTAAATTACTCATGCTCAAACTCACTTGCCCAAAGATTCCTTGACTTTGTTAACTTCAGTGACCTGGACCAGCTGGTTGACACCCCCACAAGGGGTGACAACATCCCGGATCTGGTGCTTACCAATATGGGGGACTACTGTAGCACCCCCACTGTGAGGTCTTCCCTGGTGAGATCTGACAACTAATCAGTCTCATTTGAAGTAACTATCACACCTGACCCCCCCCCCCAGTAGCAACTAAACTAAAAAACTTCTCCAAAGCAGATTATAATCTCTTGCGGGATGGTATAAATAGCTTCACTGCACCCCCCACCCCACCCCCCCGATGGAATTGGCAACTATGCTGAATTCTATACCAATGCTTTATACAAGCACCTGTATAACTGCATTGACTTGGCCGTACCTGATAGGACCAAAACAAGTTTTTCAAGGAAGAGCAAACCTGCCTAGTGGACAACTGTCATTAACAGGCTTTACAGTAAGAGGAAGAAATTGCTGTCTAAGAGTAAGAGGGAGTGATCCCTAAACTGGAACAAGTCCCTCCTCAGCTTAAACAAGCAAATAAGATTTCTTGTGAAGCCCTCCAAAGCAAACTACGAATCCAAATTAGCTTCCTCAACTAAGGACAACCATAAGGTCTTCTTTAGTTACATCCATAACCTAAAAGGAAAGGCACAGATTTGTGCCGAACTGGTAGTTAATGATACCACATATACTGAGCCTGTGGACATAGCTAACCTGTTGGCCGATAGGTTCTGTGAAAACTGTGTCTGCCACACATACCTAGTGACATCTCTACCACCTGTCCCCTATCTTATATCTCTAAAGAGCAGTTCTTAAACCCCATCTCTAAGGTCAAAAACACAGCATCTGTGGGACTGGATAATATCCCAGAATGCGTACTACATGGGTTCCAACAAGAATTAGCAAAATCACTGGGTACTCTTTTCAGTCATAGTCTAAGCACTGGCTTCATCTCAACTGACTGAAAAATGGCCACTGTTATTCCCTTGCACAAAGGTGGTGCTTCCCACTGACCTTGGGAACTATAGACCTATTAGCCTTGGGAACTATAGACCTATTAGCCTGACTAGCCGTATCTGCAAGGCCATGGAGTGAGTCATCATGGACCTTATCAACAAAGATATAGGTAATCTCCAAACACTTGACTCTACTTAGTTTGGATTTATCAAAATGAGATCATGCCTGTTAGACCTGGTGGACTTCTTCGAGACAGTCATCATGGCCCAGGATGAGGGGAAATCTGTGTATACAGCCTACCTAGACTTAGCCAAGGCTTTTGACACTATCCCCCACTCAGGCATCATTGACAAACTCACTCAGCTAGGTATTAACCCTTATATCATTAGATGAGTCACTAACTGACTTACTGATGGACACATATAGTCAAAATGCAGGACTCCACCTCCAACAGCAGACCTGTAATCAGTGGTGTTCCACAGGGATCAAAGTTGGGAGCTGTACTGTTTGGAATCTATTTCTCCAAAGTACAAGCAAAAACTAAAGGTCTGTTGCTGACTGCAAACTGGGAGTGGTCATAAAATCTCCAGATGATATCAACATCCTACAAGAGGGTCTTACACAAACAAATGATTGGTGCCAAAGTCATGGCCTTAAACTCAATGCAAAAAAAATGCATTCTCATCACTTTCAGTAAGAGCGATGTTCTGCTAACTACTACATCAGTAGCACTCAGTGGTGAGAGATCTGGCCACACAGGTTGACAGCAATCTTACCTTTGATCACCATGTCTCCACAGTGGAAAGAAGGGCATTCTATGTTGCTCATCTCATAAGTAAGGGCATAGTCTCCAGAAAAAAATAAGTTATAACCTTCCTATACTCTTCCCTCATCAGGCCAATAATTGAGTACAATGCTCCTTTTGGTATGCACCTTTCCAAGCACCTGCAGCAATTGGAGAAACCACAAAGGTTCCTCACAAGGAAAATTCAAGGTCTCTAGCATTTGGCTTATGTAGATTGTCTGAAATCAGTGACACTTTATTTTGTTTCATACAGACTACTCTGAGGCAATCCCTGCCTTGCATATAAGGCAATCTGTGACCCTGCTTTATTGGAAATGCTGCATATCCACAATTCAAATAGTACACATTACTCACTCTAAAGCCCTTGACTTGGTATGTGACATTAATAGAACTTGCTGGAGGGACAGATTTGTCTCACAGAGGTTACCACACCTTTGGAACAGACTCAGACTTCATGTCAAAGAGAGCACCTCATTGGCCCTCTTCAAACGCAATCTGGACAATTGGATGGTAACCGTAAATTCACCTTGGGGGTTCCACTTGTGTCCCTCTTGGACACGGGCATTAGGTGCCGATTGTGGAAATAAGGGTAGAACTTGGGTAGGCTTGTAAGGTCCCTAGGGCCATTAGCCTAATAACTTCCTTTGATCCTATGTAAATTTCTCAATAGAGTTGATAGTTGCCTTCAAACCCCTGACTGTTCTAATTGTTTTGCTTTGCTATGAAATGGGGGGTTCCCCTTCATATGACTGAATTAACATAAGCCTGAAAACAAAAGCCTGGAACTCAAAAGCCTGAAAACACAAAAATACATATACTGACTTTAAACAACATAAACCATATTAATTTCCACTAAGTATAAGCAGGGGGGCAAGCCCCCGTGCACCCCCCATGTGGAGGGCTTTGCCCCCACCCCCTGCTACTTAAATATATCAACTCCAGGATTGCACTTCATTACACAAAGTGCAATCTCGGAGTTGGTATGTTTAAATAGCAGGGGGTGTGGGAGGTGAACTAAGTGGAAATTAATATGGTTTATTTTTAAAGTCAGTATATGTATTTTTTTGTGTTTTCAGACTTTTGTAGTTTTAGTCATATGAAGGGGAACCGAAATGGGATTGTTAAGTTCTCTTCCTGTCTGTAAAAAACTGTGGAAAACAATTCCACAGCTTTCTGTCTTTTTTACATCAGCTTCTGTGTTCCTGACATTAGCAGGATTGTTTAAGATTGACAGCAGTACCTGACAGGGTAAACTACAGATTTAACTGTGTCTATGACATGTCATACAGGTGGAGATGAATTTCTCTGCAAATTATATGAGTTGAGCTTAAAAAAAAGTTGGCGGGCCTTCCCTTTCTTTGACTCCAATGCAAGGAAATAAAAGTTTTAAAAAGTACAAGCAGGTTTACTGAGCAGCCAAGTGCTCCGGATAATCTGGAACACTCCGCCTTCAGCACTAAACAAACCCACTGTTCCACATTGAACAGCTTTGGCTGTGCTGCACGGGGTTTGATTGGTTAGTATACCACAATTACTGCCAATTGACTTTGCGGTATACAAACCGATCAAAAAAATGCTCCGCTATTCTGCATTGAACAGCATTGGCTGTGCTACAAAGTTTTTGGTTGGCTCATGTACAGCAATTACAGCCAGTCGCCATCGTGGTATATGAGCCAATCAACTAAAATGTTCCTGAGGATGGGAGCCAATGAGATCTCCTAAATACTTAACCAGTCACGCACCAGCAGTGGTTTTCATGCCATAAAAAGGCCTTCAGGATGCAGGAAGGTTATCTTGGACCAACGCTAGTTGGAGGAAGAAGAAACTTATTCCTGCTGTCGATCATTGTATTGGTGGTGGAGGAAGCCAGGGAGGATTCATCAAGTCCAGTCTGTGGAAAGACGAGACAGCGCAAAACAGGGGTCTGCAGTGCTTCAGGGAGTTGGGGATTGAGATTAGCAGACCTCTGACCCAAAAGACTAAGATTCATTTTTGCTGGACGTGGACGGCATTGCTGTTGATCGTGCTTGTACTCTATTGAATTATTTACTCCGGAATTTTTTTGTGGACTGAAGGAGCTGTAGCTGCTTTCCTGTACTGTGCAGAGATTAGTATGTTAAAATGTAGGCTGTGTGTTGAAATGTAATGCAGACTGTGTGTTAAAATGTAGGCTGTAATGTGTCATTCCTGTTTTGACTGGCTTTATCCCTGTCTCCTTGGTGTTATGTTATGTAATCCAGTCTAGGTTTTGTGCTTTATTTAAAATGATTGTGCTAACAGGTTGAGCAGTAGATAGTAACTTAATTATATGGCTCTGTTGTGTGCTTGTCCCTGATGCATTCCTCAGCCAGGTGATTGCTCCATATTTTTTGGTTTGTTGCTCATAAAATTAATTTTTCTGTGAAACTATGCTGTCTAGTTTAAAGTCGCTGTATATTGAGGCATTTCAGTTTCAGATTTCATGTAAGTTAGAAAATGCATGCACAAAAGTCTTGTTCTAACAGCTTTCCAGGTTTATAAGAGCAGTATTTAAAATGTATCCCTATCAGCCAGGTTTTTGCTCTATATTTTTTGGATGTTCATCTTGTTACCCTGCTGCAGTCATCACACTTGGGTTATCCTGCCGTTAGGCGGTCCCGCAGTCGGCCCAAATTCCAAAGTCTTGGACCAACGTCAGTTGCTGTCGCTTCTTCCCTGACGTCAGAGTGCCAGGGGTGTATCAGAGGCATCCAATGCCATTTTCTTCTGTCTTTCTTGCCGTGCGGTGCCCGAAGCAGAAGCAGTTCGCAAGTGCCGGTCGGCCGACACCTGAGATTTTCGAATTGAGTTTCAGTCCGAAGTCTTCAAAGCTAAGTACCCCGTTGGGGAACCTTTTCTTGCCTCAGTCCGATGTCAGAAAAAGTTAACAATTGCATTTCTTGTGGGAAGCAAATACCTCATAAGGACTTTCATTCTTTTTGTATATCTTGCCTAGGCCCAGACCACGACGTCACTGGTTGTTGGTTTTGTGCTAGGTTCAATAAGTGAACTATAAAGCGATGCTTTGATTTCGCACGACACTACTTTGGTAGAAAATTTAATTACACTATGCCGTCAGAGCAACCGACTACTGGCGTGCATAAAAAACGCAAAGATAACGACAGGCAGCCTAGATCCAAGACAGACTCCGAGGCCTCGGCTGGGCCGGTCGCCGGTTCTCCAGTTTTCAGTGAGGTGCCTACGCAGCCCCTGGCTACCGCTGAATTGGATCCCCAGACCGCTTCGGATCCCCCAGCAGAGAGTTCTAGGCCGATGCAGCCATTTTCTTTAGGCCCTACCGACAACATTGCAGTAGGGGAAGGCGGTGCTGTAGAAACACCTTCGGTTTCTGAAGGTGTCTTCAGACCGACTACTCTCATCATAAAATCTTATGCTAAGCTTAAGACTCCTCTAAAACCAAAAAAGCCTACACTTCAGTCTCCAGGTCAAAGCCCTATGCCTAAGAAACAGATGCTTAAAATGGCTAAAGATTTGATTTCTTTGATCAGGGGTTCCCAACCCCCCCCGACAAAAGGCCTAGACAAGAGGAGGATTATGCTTCCTTTGACCAAGTGTCTGCCTCCTCAGGCTCCTCTGAGGAACAGGATTACTCCTTTCCCCCTTATGAAGATTCTGATGCTGAAGACTCCATTCCCTCAGCTTCTCCCCCTGAAGGTTATTCCTTTGGGGAAACCTTACATACCATGAGGGAACATTTCCACTGGGAAGGTCAGGACTGCTCTGACTCAAAGAAAAGGCTCTGAGAGTTTATTTTACTCCCCCAGCACAGACCACTTGCTATCCCCCCAGTTTTGGACATTGTGGATGATGTTTTCTTAGAATCTAGTCTAAATCCAGATTCTCTGCCTCCTGCTCCAGCCAAACCAGATAGATACTATAGAGTGTCTGACTCACACAAATTCCTATACAAAAGCCCTGTTGCTGATCCAGAGACAGTCTCCCAGGGTCCCAAAGGGGCTAAGGCTTCTATGACTAAAAATCCTGTACCCTCAGAAAGGGACTCCAGAGCACTAGATAGGTGGGGGAAGAAGGTTTACACCTCAGCTTCTCTAGCTATGAGAGCACTAAATTGTCAGTTTCACATGCTTAAATACCAGCAATTCCTAATGTCTCAAATAAAACAAAAGATGGGCACGCACCCTCAACAGTCTGAATTCAAGGAAATGCAAGATCTGTTGCATGCATCTGAACAGGTGGGCAAACATACTTTACAATGTGGTTTTGATGCCTTGGAAGCTTCCTCTGGATCTGTTATACGTAGGCATGCTTGGTTAAAGGAACAATATCTGCCTGATCATGTTAAAGCAAAGTTACTGGATGCACCCTTACAGCAGGATGTCTTATTTGGGGTTAAAGCAGAGGAGGTTTTAAAGAAAATGGAGGATAAGGCAAAATCTATGCAGACGGTCAAAGATTTCTTACAGGTACAGCCCCCACACTTCAGCAGAAATTGGCCAACAAAAAATTGGTCCTTTCCAGCTTCTGACAGACCACAGAGGGGTAAATACAGGTGCCCAAGGGGCAGAGGACAAGCACAAATCCCTTACAAACCTCGCCAATGGGGCACTGCAACACAGAAGGGAGGAGAAGACAGGTCCCAAACTACTAGAAGGGAAATACAATGACTTAAACCTCAAACTGCCAAGCAAAACTCTCTTGGCAGCTCCCTTGGGAGGAAAATTAGCACTTTTTGCAGACAACTGGCGCATCGTCACAAAGGAGAAATGGGTCCTAGACATTATCTCACACGGATACAGATTCCATTTCCACACCTTGCCAAGGATAAAAGGAATGCCAAACCTGCCACAAAATCAATGGGCAGAGGCACAAAAACAAATTACAGCTCTCATGGACATGAGAGCCATTCAACTGGTACTTACACAGGAGCAAGGCCAAGGATTTTACTCAAGGCTCTTTCTAGTCCCCATAAAGGACAATGCTTGGAGACCCATTCTGGACCTTTCAATTTTAAACACCTTCTTGCAATTACCCAAATTCAAGATGCTAACACTACAGCAGCTTCTTCCCATGTTGGGCAAGAAAGCTTGGCTAGTAACATTGGACCTCAAGGAGGCATACCTGCATGTCCCTATCAAACCACATTGCAGAAGATACCTCCGTTTCATTGCAGGTTCAACCCATTACCAATTCTCTGCACTGCCCTTTGGCTTATCTACTGCACCCAGGGTCTTCACAAAATGCCTGGCACCAGTAATTGCATACTGCAAAGAGGAATTCAAATATACTCATACCTGGACAACTGTCTCATCCAAGCAGAAAGCAAGGACATTCTCTTACAACACCTGGCTTTTGTAAAACATATTCTAAGTTGCCTAGGGTACACAGTAAACGAAAAGAAATCAAAACTAGTGCCCTCACAAAATATGACATTCCTGGGTGCCAGCTTGAATACAATGGCCCAGATGGCTTATCTGACGCCAGACAAACAACTACAATTAACTCAATACTTCAGAACAATGGCAACAAAGACCCAACTCCCTGCAAGAAAAATTCTGCAGGCCTTGGGCTTCATGGCATCTTGCATACTACTAATACCATTTGCAAAACTACATATGAGGAAATTACAATGGTACCTAAAAAGCATATGGACTCAACACAGCCACAGCTTGGAAACAATGATACCTCTCATTCCCTGCCTTCAACAGGAATTTCTATGGTGGTCACAGGCATGTCACCTCAACAAGGGTCAGCCTTTCACCCTACCCCCAGCCAGGCAAACTATGACAACAGATGCATCCTGGGGGGGCACACATGGCAGGACGGTGCGTTCAAGGCATATGGACTGCAGATCAAAGGAATCTGCACATCAATCAAAAAGAAATGTTAGCTGTACAAAATGCTCTGACAGCCTTCAAGGACCTCTTACATCCAGGACAGCTTATCATAAGGACAGACAACACCACAGTAATGTGGTACATAAACAAACAAGGGGGTACACACTTCTACCCTCTGTGCAGGCAAGCAATGACCTTGTGGAACACAGCACTGGCTTACCAAGTCCAATTACAAGCTCAATTCCTGCCAGGAAAAAAGAACACATTGGCAGATGACCTAAGCAGAAACATCATGGATCCCCACGATTGGAAACTGGATCCACATGTATTCGCAATGATAGCTCAAAAATGGGGGCTCCCAGACATAGACCTGTTTGCCAGCCCTCAAAACTATCAGCTAACAAAATTTTGCACAAGGACTTTTCACCATCAAGCTTGGAAAGTGGACGCACTCTCATTCAGTTGGAAAATGTTAACAGTATATGCCTTTCCTCCATTACCCCTTCTCACAAAGGTGCTACTGAAAGTCAGGATGGAGAGACCCCAAATGATGCTCATTGCCCCAGACTGGCCACGCCAGCACTGGTACCCACTATTAAGGAATATGGCCCAGGGCCCACCATGGATTCTACCACAAATTACCCACCTGCTCACACAGCAAGACAATCAGATTCTACATAGCCAGCTCAAAACCTTAAACTTGGCTGCATGGCAAATCACCTAAGCAACCAGCCAGCTCCTCTCACAAGCTGTTATGGATGTTATTCTGGAGGCCAGGAGGCCCAGCACCAGGAAAGCCTACTCAGACAAATGGAAAAGGTTTTGCGCCTGGAACCAAGCTAAAGGCCAAAATACCCTTCAGCCTGACATACCTCAGATTCTGCAATATTTAACTGAGATGTTACACAAAGGGCTTTCTTTTTCATCTATTAAAATCCACGCCTCAGCTATTTCTGCTCACTACAACACGGATCCTCCCTTATTTTCACATCCACTCCTAAGGCAGTTTCTCAGAGGGGCCAAAAACATTAGGCCTCCCAGGAGAGCACCAACACCTACTTGGGACCTCAACTTTGTTCTGGAAAAACTCACGCTACCTCCTTTTGAGCCAGCTTTCTCAGCTGACTTAAAGTTTATATCATGGAAGACTGCCCTGCTGCTAGCAATTACTTCAGCTAGAAGAGTTTCAGAGCTTCAGGCACTAATGGCAGTAGAGCCTTTCCTCATTTTTCATCGACAGAGTTTCTCTATGAACTAACCCCTCCTTTAGGCCTAAGGTGGTATCCAGTGTGGCTCTAAATCAAACCATCCATTTACCCATCTTCTTTCCAAATCCACAGAACAAAGGAGAAAGACTCCTGCATTCCTTGGACATTCACAAGCAGCTACGTTACTACTTGGATAAAACTAAGGTTTTCAGAAAATCTGACCAGCATTTTGTATCCTGTGCTACAGCATCACAAGGAAAGGCTATCTCAAAATAGACCATTTCCAAATGGATAGGACATTGCATAAGTTTTTGCTACACCCACCATGGAAAACCAGATGTCCTTCAAGGATGCATCTGCAGTCCTAACATATGGGTTGTCCTGCCTCAGGCAGCCCTTCGGTCGGCCGGATTCCAAAGTCTGGGTCTGGCCTCGGCTGATGTCGCACTTCACCCGACGTCATTGCTGCTGTGAATTGGGTATAAAGGCATCAGCCGATGTCATTTTCCTCAGTCTTTCTTGCCGCGCGGTGCCCGAAGCAGAAGCTGTTCGCAAGTGCCGGTCGGTCAGATCCAGAGATTTCTACTACCGAAGACTTCTAAAAGCTAAGTACCCGTTGGGGACTCTTTCTTGCCTCAGCCAATGTCAGAAAAAGTAAATAATTGTTTAACTTGTGGGAAACAAATACCTCATAAGGATTTCCACTCATACTGCCTTCCTTGCTTAGGCCCAGACCACGACGTATCAGCTTGTCTAGCCTGTGCTTCCTTCAACCGACGGACACTTAGACGTCGGTCGGAGTTTGCAGAGGAGTTTTTTGGTCCCGCTTTTGCTTACAAAATGCCGTCGGAGACTCTGACTTCACAATTAGCTAAAAAGCGTAAGGAAAAGGACCGACACTCGCGGTCCGCGGTTTCGGCCGAAACCATGGTTAAGCCAACCGCGAGTGTCTCGGTTTTGGCTGAAACCGAGTCCACGGTTCTTCCTTCGGCCGAAAGCGTGCTTCCGATAGCCGAGGCTTCACATAGTATGGCTGAATCCGCAACTGGAATTACTCCTGCTGTAGCAGGCACCCAGGATTTATCAGATACTATTCCTTTAGACATATCTACTCCTGCACGTGGAGCTGCTAGGCCCCCTGCATCTATGTCTATCAAGGCTTTTTCTAGGGCTAAAGCAGCTAAATCTTCTAAGGCCTTGCCTGCTAAAACCCCCTCACACAGGCCTACCTCCAGTTCCCAAATGCTCAGCTTGGCTGAGGATCTCATTTCTTTGATCAGGGGATCCCAACCTCACCCAGACAGGGCCTCTCAACCCCCTCCAGAGAAGAGGCCTAGAGCAGAGCCCCGGATCCTGTTTCTACAGACTATCCCTCGGATGATTCAGAAAACTCAGGTCCTCCAGAAGGCCCATATTCTCCTTATGAGGATTCTGATGCAGAAGACTCCATTCCTTCTGCCTCTCCTCCTGAGGAATTTTCGTTTGGGGAAACCTTACATGCTATGAGAGAGCATTTTCAATGGCAGGGCCAGGATTTTTCAGATTCAAGGAAAAGGCTAAGGACCTTTTACATTTACCACAGCATAGGCCTTTAGCCATTCCTCCAGTACTTACAGTTGTTGATGATGCTTATAATGATGCCTGTACTGCCCTGACTCTCTTCCCCGGCCCTGCCAAGCCCGACAGATATTACAGGGTCCCAGACACACACTTTCACTTGTATAAGGCTCCTATTGCAGATCCTGAAACCATTTCACAGGGCCCCAAAGCTGTAGCAGCTGCCTCTGCCAAAACCCTCCCTCTGAAAGAGAATCTAGAGCATTAGAGATGGGGTAAAAAAGTTTATACTTCTGCTACTCTTTCGGCTAGGGCCTTAAACTGTCAATTCCACATGATTCAGTATCAGGAATTTTTGTTAGACCAGCTAAATAAAAAACTGTCCTCACCTGAACCTATAGACCGTAAGTCCCTTCAGGATTTGGTACATAACACTCAGCAGGTCAGTAATCATTCCTTAAAATGCGGCTATGATGCACGGGAGGCTTCCTTTAGAGCAGCTATGACTGGAACAGTGATTAGAGGGCATGCCTGGTTAAAAGAACAATCCTTACTAGACCATGTAAAGTCAAAGCTTCTAGATGCTCCCATGGAGAAACAAAGTTTGTTTGGATCCCCTGCACAGCAAGTGCTAAAGAGGGTGGAAGAAAAAGCAAAATCTGTCCAAACAGTCAAGGATTTCTTACAGGTCCAGCCTCCGAGGTTCAGTAGAAATTGGCCTTCGAAGAATTGGTCCTTTCCAGACACCTCCAGAGCACACAGAGGCAGAAATAGGCGCCCAAGAGGCAGAGGTCAATCCAGAGGTGCCTACAGGGGACGTCAGTGGCAGCCTAACAACCAGAGAAGTACTGCCACAGATTCAGCTACGACCATTCCCACAGGACAGACACAATGACTTGACTCTGATACCGCCTACCAGGGAACAACTGCAAGCACCCTTAGGCGGAAAGCTTGCCTTATTTTCCGTAAACTGGCATTACATTACAGGAGACAAATGGATTTTACAGACAATAGACAAAGGCTACAGGTTTCACTTCCACACTCTACCAAAAAAGAGAGGAATGCCAAACCTACCACCAAACCAAAAAACAAACGCTCTAGCACAAATCCACCACCTACTAAGGATGAGAGCTATAGAAAAGGTACCGCCTATGGAACAAGGGCAAGGATTTTACTCCAGACTTTTCCTGGTACCAAGGAAAGAAATCCAATGGAGACCTATTCTCGACCTGTCCGCTCTGAATACATATCTCATTGTTCCAAAATTCAAAATGCTGACCCTACAGCAACTTCTTCCCATGCTGGGCAAGGAGTCTTGGCTGGTGACTCTAGATCTCAAGGAGGCATACCTGCACATCCCTATACGACCAGATTGCAGAAGATACCTCAGATTTCTTGCAGGATCAGAGCATTATCAATTCTCAGCATTGCCCTTTGGCTTATCTACTGCGCCCAGAGTATTCACGAAATGCCTGGCATCAGTAATTGCTCATTGCAGGCTTCAGGGAATTCAGATTTATCCATACCTGGACGACTGCCTAATACAAGCGGACAACAAGACCAAATTAACAAAAGATTTGGAAAAGGTTATACAACTACTGCAAGCCCTGGGATACACAGTCAACATGAAAAAGTCAAGGCTGGTACCATCCCAAAGGATAACATTCTTGGGTGCAGAACTGGACACATCAAATCAAATGGCATTTCTCACAGCAGAAAAGCAAAAGCAACTGCCACTCTATTTCATGGCATTAACAACGCAGAACCAGCTTACAGCAAGGAAAGTCCTGCAAGCCCTGGGTTACATGGCATCCTGCATAATATTGATTCCACATGCCAGGCTACATATGAGGAAGTTGCAATGGTACCTAAGGAATGTATGGTCTCAACACAAGCACAGTCTAGAAGCCCATATTCCAATAATTCCATGCCTGAAACAAGAATTCCTGTGGTGGGCTCAGGCCTGTCAGTTGAACAAAGGTCTGCCCTTCCACAAACCTCACTCAAGCCAGACTATCACCACGGGCGCCTCAGACCTAGGCTGGGGGCACACATGGTGGACAAGTGTATACAAGGCCTATGGACACAAGACCAGCTGAACCTACATATAAATCAAAAGAGATGCTGGCAGTGAAACAGGCACTTCAGACATTCAGTCCTTTTCTTCACCAGGGTCATTTGCTGATAAGGACGGACAACACCACAGTCATGTGGTATATCAACAAACAGGGAGGCACACACTCATATCCTCTATGCCGGATGGCAATGGACCTGTGGAATGTGGCCCTGAAACACAACATTCAACTACAGGCCAAATTTGTGCCAGGAAAAGAAAATACACTAGCAGACACCTTAAGCAGAACTACCACGGATGCCCACGAATGGATGCTGCATCCAGACATCTTCAAAACCATTACAAAGAAATGGGGACTACCAGAAATAGACCTGTTTGCATCCCCACACAACCACCAATTGTGGAAATTCTGCACAAGGACATACCACCCACTTGCTTGGAAGGTGGACTCCCTATCCTTCAGTTGGGAAAACCTGACAGCATATGCATTCCCACCTCTTCCTTTGATGCACAAAGTGCTACTGAAGATCAAAGAAGATCACCCAAGGATCATCCTGATAGCTCCAGACTGGCCGAGGCAGCATTGGTACCCACTACTGAGGAGTATGTCTCGGACACACGCATGGCCTCTACCTCTAGTTCCTTTACTGCTAACACAGAACAACTACAAGATCCTACATCCAAACTTGAAAACACTACAGCTGGCTGCTTGGAATATTACATAAAGCAAAATAAACCAGACTTATCTCAGAGGGTTAAAGACATTATCCTGGAGGCTCGCAGACCCTCCACAAGGAAGACTTATTCAGCCAAATGGAAAAGATACCTCATTTGGAGTGCAGCAAAAGGAGAAAATGTATCATTAGCGAACATAGCTAACATCCTGGAATACTTAGCAGAACTTTTCCACAATGGCCTGTCTTACTCCTCCATTAAGATTCATGCATCAGCAATTTCAGCAGAATACAACATGGATCCTCCAGTCTTCTCTCATCCTCTACTCAGGCAGTTTCTGAGAGGAATTAAAAATGTAAAGCCTCCAAGGAAGCCACCTTTGCCTACATGGGACCTTAACTTTGTGCTGGAAAAGTTAACACTTCCCCCTTTCGAACCAGCAGCAACAGCAGAATTACAGTTCTTATCTTGGAAAACTGCTTTCCTGCTTGCAATCACTTCAGCAAGAAGGGTTTCTGAATTACAGGCATTAATGGCAGTACAGCCCTTCCTTATCTTCCATCAGGATAGAGAGTGTCCTTGAGAACTAATCCTACTTTTATGCCAAAAGTAGTCTCCAGGGTATCATTGAACCAAGCAATCCACCTACCAACATTCTTCCCCAACCCAGAGAACAGGGGGGAAAGACTACTGCATACATTGGATGTGCATAGGCAATTGCGCTACTATCTGGACAGAACCAAAACCAACAGAAAATCTGATCAGCTTCTGGTAGCATATGCAACAGGAATGGAAGGAAAAGCAATTTCAAAACAGACAATCTCAAAATGGATAGGAAATTGCATTAGATTATGTTACTCTTTTCATGGAAAGACAACTCCAGAAAACATCAGACCTCACTCCACAAGAGCTACAGCCACTACTACAGCTTTCCTACGGGGAGTGGCTACCAAAGACATTTTAGAAGCTGCTACTTGGAGCTCCGTGCATACATTTGCCAAGCATTATAATCTTCCTTTATACTCCAGATCCTGAGCAGGTTTTGCAACTGCTGTTTTGCAAGGGATCTTAACTACACCATAATCATCTTAGTACCTCCACCCCCAGTTTGGCTATGGTATTCTACCCATATGTTAGGACTGCAGATGCATCCTTGAAGGACATAGTACAGTTTTGTACCTACTATAAATGTAGATGTCCGAGAGGTATGCATCTGCAGTCAGGATTACCCACCCTCCTTCCCCTCTGTGGTACTCCTAGGGTATTTGCCCATCTTGTAGCTAGCTGGGGGAATCTATTATGGTGTATTTGTTTGTATATATGTATATACATGCTTATATTGTTTGCTCTCTACTGTTTGGAACCATTTGCATTTATCCAAATTTAGTTTTCCTAGAGGGCACCTGGCATCTGGGGCAAGAAACACTGAGGAAAATGGCGTCGGCTGATGCCTTTATACCCAATTCACAGCAGCAATGACGTCGGGTGAAGTGCGACATCAGCCGAGGCCAGACCCAGACTTTGGAATCCGGCCGACCGAAGGGCTGCCTGAGGCAGGACAACCCATATGTTAGGACTGCAGATGCATACCTCTCGGACATCTACATTTATGGTAGGTACAAAACTGTACTTTCCTGCTACCATAAGGCCTCACTCTACTAGGGCAGCAGCTACATCTACAGCCTTCCTCAGGGGGGTGCCAACCAAGGATATTCTGGAAGCTGCAACTTGGAGTTCAGTACACACCTTCACCAAACATTACCACTTACCACTTTACTCTAAGACTAGAGCTGGCTTCGCCACTGCAGTTTTGCAGGGCCTTTTAGCCTCCTCTTACCCTGTTTGACTCCACCTCCCAGTCTTAGCTTTGGGATTCTACCCAAGTGTGATGACTGCAGCAGGGTAAAATGATGAACATAGTACAGTTTTGTACCTACCATAAATGTAGATGTTCGAGTGTATACCCTGCTGCAGTCCAGGTTATCCTCCCTCCATCCCCTTTGAACTACCTGAACTTATCTCTACCACTCTATTCTATACTACCTCTGTGGTGTATTTGCTTGTGCCTAAGGGTTTTGTTTTATTTTTTCATATAGCTATATATATATATATATATATATATATATATATATATATATATATATATTTTTTTTTTTTTTTTTTGCCTACCTATTAGGGGCACCTGACATCTGGGGCAAGAAAAACTGAAGAAAATGGTGTCGGATGCCTCTGATATACCCCTGGCGCTCTGACATCAGGGAAGAAGTGACAGCAACCGACGCCGGACCAAGACTTTGGAATTCAGGCCGACTGCAGGACCGCCTGACAGCAGGATAACCCAAGTGTGATGACTGCAGCAGGGTATACACTCGAACATCTACATTTATGGTAGGTACAAAACTGTACTTTTGTTGCTCATAACATTTCTATTTTTCTGGGAAATTATGCTGTCTAGTTTGAAGTCACTATTAAGCGGCATTTCATTTTCGGATTTCGTATCATTTAAAAAATGCATGTACAAAAGTCCTGTTCTAACAGCTTTCTAGGTTTATAAGAGCAATATTAGCCATGTTTTTGCTCTGTATTTTTTGGTTTGTTGCACGTAAAGTTTCTGTTTGTCTGGGAAATTATGCTGTCTAGTTTAAAGTCACTACATATGAAGAGGCATTTGAGTTTCAGATTTCATATCCTTTAGAAAATGCATGTACAAAAGTCCTGCTTTAATGGCTTTCCAGGTTTATAAGAGCAATATTTAAAATGCACCCCTATTTTTGGGCCTCTGCCCCCAAATTATATTAAGCTTTGTGCAGATTTCTTGCCCAAACAGGTTGAGAGGTAGGGTTTATTTTGCTTCTCATACTGATTTTACAATGCTAGCTCATGATAGCAAGACCTAAGACCCTATGCTTTTGATTTCTTGTTGTGTCAGATATTTGCACCACATGGTTAGTATGCTTTCATTTTCTTTTAAGTGCTGCGGGCCGACTACCAAATTATATTAAACCAAGTACTAGTGTATCAAAAGGAGCAGAGACGATCAGGAGAAGGTGCAAAGACCAGAAATTTCCAGTGATGTGGGTAGGTTGTGGGCCTATTGCCCCATATCTTAGATGTTGAGGAGACGGTTCAGTAACACCACTATTTCACAATCCATCATGGTGGGTGACATGATCTGCAACAACATGCTAACAGCGAGAAACAGACAAACTTGCAAGCATGTAGCTGGAAGGACTATGGCAGACTTCTTCAAACCTCGTAGTTTAGCAAGTACAAAGGTTGTTGAGGCAGAGGTTGGTTTTGTGTCGCTCCTTGCTAAACACAACTTGCCATTTGCATTAGGAGAACACATCCTGAAATTTATGAGGAAATGTGGGGAGGATCAAGATGTTCTCAGGAAAATGACATGTGGAGCAACGAAGGCAGCCTGTAGTATTGCATGGAATGTTCTGGGACCTCATTACCAGAATGACACTGCTGCTGCCTGCCAGAAGTCACCATTCTGTGTGTATATGGACCAAAGCACAGACATGGGTCATGACAAACTGTTGTTGAATCTTGTTGGTTACCTTGATGAAAAGGCAGCCAAAAATGTAATATAGTTCATTAATATGCGAGAATGTGTGTCAGGAACTGGACAAGCATTGTTTGATGCTTTAATGTCCACTCTGACACAATTTGACATTCCAGTTTCCAACATTGTGGCCTCTTCTTCAAACAAATGCCTCAATGATTGTAAAACACAGTTCTGTGCTATGTCATTTAAAGGAGGTGAAACCTGCCTACCACTGTAAATGTGGGCTGTCTGTACCACCTGGCAGATGTATGTAGTAAGGGTGGTATAAAAGTACTATAGTCACCAGTTGAAGAACTTACATCTGATTTGTACTGTCATTTCAGTTCCAGTGCACAAAGACAACAAAAACTACAAGAATTGCTTTATTTGCAGACACTGACCCCCTCAAGATTATTAGATATGCACCTACTAGATGTCTGAGTCTTGGTAAGGTAATTAACATAACCCTGGCCATGTGACCAGCTCTAAATTCATATTTTTGTCTGCAGAGCCACGGTCTGCTAAGACTGACTTAGTTTCAAAACACATACAGAGTCATGCATTGCATATGATTTTTATATTTAAGTATGTACTGGAATCTTTATTGGAGTTCACCATTCAGCTTCAAAGCTGAGAAAGTCAGCTTCTGACACTGCATGCCACTGTGCATAAACTCCTGCAGCAGTATGCTGGCAGACTCCTCAGACCTGTAGCTGCTGTCAGACTAATCAAACATGACGATGTTTCAGTGTTGACTGACAGTCTCTCTGGTCTGCCAAACAGTGAGCTGCATATTGGCTATGAAGTTAAACAGTACATGAGAAACCATGAGGAGGATATTTCCAACACAGTTATTGAATTTAACTTTTATAAAAATGTTACAGCGTTTTATGCTGCAGTGCTGCAGGAAATGCTTAAAAAGTTTCCCATGCAGGATCACTTAATGAAAGATGCTGCATTCCTTATTAATCTTGCCAAAAAATTGGACATTTCTTCAGGACTTATCAGGGATGTTGGTTTCCATCTGTGTGTCTGTGAAAATGATGCTGAGGCTGAACAATTAATTGATGAGTTGTTTACCAAGTATCAGATTGAGGACACAGTAGATGGGCCCCACTCATGTGTGTCCAAGTACAGGGCACACCTTCTGAGGGGCCTTTGCATTGATGGGAAACTGCCACTCTTTAAGCAGCTTATGATGACTCTGCTTGCTGCACTCAAATGCACAAGCTGAAAAAGCATTTAGCATGGTGCGGAAAGTAAAAACTGAATTGCGACAGGCTCTCAGTGTAAAAACATTGAACTCATTGTTAGCTGTGAATATCAATGATGAACTGGACTGCTGTGATCTTAAGCTGCCAAAACATGTTCGATGCTGCTAAGAAAGCCACAGCAGCATACAGTAAGTGTACATCTGGTGTATCTAATGTATGATAGGATGCTGTTCTTGCATTATACAGGTCTGTTTAGAAAATGTAAGTGTAGCAAGTGGATTAATGACCATGTGATTTTATTTTTGATTTGTACAGAAGTGCTGCACCATGTACTTATGGTGTGGTTATGGTATTGTAGCTTGTAAAGTAAATGTTTTGTATCTGAATCAAGTGTGTTGTATTGAATTTTATAAATGTTGCACTAGGCCCCATGGCAATGGCGTGATGTTCTTCGTGTTTCACTGTTGCAGTCATTACACTTGGGTTATCCTGCTGGCAGGCTACCCACAGTCGGCCCGAATTCCAAAGTCTAGGTCCAGCGTCGGTTGCTGTCACCTCTTCCGTGACGTCAGTGCGCCAGGGGTATAAAAGATGCAGCCGACTCCATTTTCTTCAGTCTTTCTTGCCGCGCGGTGCCCGAAGCAGAAGCAGTTCACAAGTGCCGGTCAGCCGACTCCTGAGATTTTCGTGTTCGAATTTCAGATCTGAAGTCTTCATTAAAAGCTAAGTACCCGTTAGAAACTTTTTCTTGCTCCAGACCGATGTCAGAAAAAGTTAATAATTGTATTTCTTGTGGGAAGCAAATACCTCATAAGGACTTTCATTCTTACTGTATTCCTTGCCTGGGGCCTGACCACGACGTTGCTAGTTGTCGGTTCTGTGCTAGATTTAATCAACGCACTATTAAGCATCGGTACGATTTTGCATTACACTATTTTGGCAGAAGATTTAATTATACAATGTCGTTGGATAGCCATCCAACTACCAGAATTCACAAGAAACGCAAAGAGAAAGAAAAGGACAGGCATCCGAGGTCCAAAACCGACAACGAGGCTTCTTCTAAGTCAGTTGCCGGTTCACCGGTTCTCACTGAGGTGCCTTCGCAGCCCCTGACGCCCGCTACTTTAGACCTGCAGGCCCATACCGACTCCCATGTGGAGTCAACTAGGCCGCTGGAAGCACAAGGTATTGGACCTTCGGAGACTATTCCCTCAGATGGGTCCAGAGCCACTGAGCAGGCATTGGCTTCTGAGGGTGTTTTCAGACCTACTCAATTATACATTAAAACAACTTCAGCTTCAAAGGCACAGACTAAAGCTCCTTTAAAGACAAAGAAACAAGTACAACAGCTTCATGGACAGGCCTCCATGCCCAAAAAACAGATGCTCAAAATGGTCGAAGACTTGATTACTTTGATCAGGGGTTCCCATCCCCCACCTGATAAAAGGCCTAGGCAAGAGACAGAATATGAATCTTCAGATCATGTTTCCATTTCATCTGATTCCTCTTCTGATCAGGAATACTCTCTTCCTCCCTATGAGGATTCTGATGCTGAAGAATCTATCCCTTCAGCCTCACCTCCTGAGGATTACTCTTTTGGGGAAACCTTGCATACCATGAGGGAGCATTTCCACTGGGAGAGCCAAGATTTTTCAGACTCTAAGAAAAGGCTCAGAGACTTCCTTTTACTACCACAACACAGGCCCGTAGCTATTCCATCTGTGTTAGACATTGTAGATGATGTGTTTTCAGAGTCCAGTCTGACCTCTGACTCCTTACCTCCAGCTTCTGTTAAGCCGGACAGGTACTACAGGGTTCCTGACTCTCATAAATTCCTTTTCAAAAACCCTGCTGCTGACCCAGAAACTATCTCTCAGGGTCCCAAAGGGGTCAAGGCTTCCACTGCAAAAAACCCTACCCCCTCTGACAGGGATTCTAGGGCATTGGACAGATGGGGAAAAAGATTTACACTTCTGCTACTTTGGCTATAAGGGCTTTAAATTGTCAGTTTCATATGCTCAAATATCAGCAATATATTATGTCACTGCTTAAACGGAAAATGTTGATAAATTCTGAATGTGCAGAAAACAAAGAAATGCAGGATTTATTGCATGCAGCTGAACAAGTTGGGAAGCATACTTTGCAATGTGGTTTTGATTCTTTGGAGGCTTCCTGCAGGGCCGCTGTTATGGGTTCTGTCAGCAGGAGGCATGCTTGGTTAAAGAAATAAAATCTGCCTGATCATGTCAAAGCAAAATTATTAGATGCTCCATTACAGCATGATACCTTGTTTGATGTTAAAGCAGAAGAGGTGTTAAAGAAAATGGAGGACAAAGCTAAATCTGCAAACGGTTAAGGATTTCTTACAGGTAAAGCCACCAAGATTTAGCAGACAGTGGCCTACAAAGAAATGGTCCTTTCCAGTGTCAGACAGACCACAAAGGGGCAGATACAAATGCCCAAGAGGAGGATCCCAGCCCCAAGGTTTGTACAGGTCTAAACAATGGGGTACTTCTACCTCCAAAAGTGGAGAAGACAAATAACAGCCATACAGGAAACAGTCCCAATGACTTCCCCCTGCCTGCACCAAGCACTTATCTTCTGGCAGCACCTTTAGGGGGAAAACTAGCACCTTTTTCTCAAAATTGGCACATAATAACCCAGGACAAATGGGTCCTAGGCATAGTGTCACAAGGCTACAAGTTTCACTTCCATACCCTGCCAAGGACAAACGGTTGTCCAGACCTGCCAAAACATCAATGGGCAGAGGCATAAAAGCAAGTCTCATCCCTCATGGACATGAGGGCCATTCAACAAGTACCAGAGCAAGAGCAGGGACAAGGATTTTATTCAAGACTGTTCTTGGTACCAAGAAAGGACAAGACCTGGAGACCAATACTGGACCTATCTATTCTAAACACATATCTGGATATACCAAAATTCAAAATGTTGACTCTGCAGCAACTTCTGCCCATGCTGGGCAAGAAGGCTTGGCTTGTGACTTTAGACCTAAAAGAGGCATACCTGCATGTCCCAATCAGACAAACATGCAGAAGATACCTCAGATTCAAAGCTGGCTCAATGCATTACCAATTCTCTGCACTGCCCTTTGGCTTATCTACTGCTCCCAGGGTCTTCACAAAGTGCCTGACACCAGTAATTGCATTCTGCAGACAAAGAGGAATACAAATATATCCTTACTTGGACGATTGCCTCATTCAAGCAGAGAACAAGGACATTCTACTACAGCATCTGGCATTTGTAAAGAGATTAAAGAGATTTCTAACAGGCCTAGGGTCACACAGTCAATGAAAAGAAATCAAAACTAGTACCCTCTCAAGAGATAATATTCCTGGGTGCAAGCTTAAATACAACTGCCCAGATGGCTTATCTCATACCAGACAAACAAAAGCAACTGACAACCTATTTCAACCTGTTGGCAACAAAGGCCCAGTTATCGGCAAGAAAAATTCTGCAGGCTTTGGGCTTCATGGCATCCTGCATTCTACTAATTCCATATGTGAGACTGCATATGAGGAAACTTCAGTGGTACCTAAAAAGTGTTTGGACTCAACATTGTCACAGCCTGGAAACAATAATTACCCTCATTCCCTGCCTGCAACAGGAGTTTCGATGGTGGGCGAAGGCTTGTCACAAGAACAAGGGACAGCCATTCAGTTTACCCCCAGCCAGGCAGACATTAACAACGGATGCATCAGATTATGCCTGGGGGGCCCACATGGCAGGAAGATGTATTCAAGGCACATGGTCCACAAACCAAATGCATCTACATATCAATCAAAAAGAGATGCTAGCTGTTCAGAATGCCCTGACAGCCTTCAAGGACCTACTTCATCTGGGACAACTACTGATAAAGACAGACAACACCACGGTCATGTGGTATATAAACAAGCAGGGAGGCACTCATTCTTACCTCCTTTACAGACTAGCCATGACTTTGTGCGACACAGCATTGACTTACCAAGTACATCTGCAGGCACAATTCCTGCCAGGAAAGATAAATACTCTGGCAGACAAACTAAGCAGAAACCTCATGGATCCCCACAAGTGGAAATTGGATCCACAAGTCTTCAGCATGATAACAAGGAAATGGGGATGCCCGGATATAGATCTATTTGCCTCTCCTCACAACTACCAACTAAAAACATTCTGCACAAGGACTTATCACAGATAAGCATGGAAAGTGGACGCCCTATCTTTCAACTGGAAAAGCTTAGCAGTATATGCCTTTCCTCCACTGCCTCTCCTCCCCAAGGTACTCCTAAAGGTCAGACAAGAGAAGCCAAAGATGATACTGATTGCCCCAGACTGGCCCCGCCAGTACTGGTATCCAATCCTAAGGAACTTGTCTCAATGCCTGGCTTGGACCTTGCCACAAATGCCTTATCTACTGTCCCAACAAAACAATCAGATCCTACACAGCCAACTAAAGACCTTAAATCTGGCAGCATGGCGGATAATGTAGTCATACAAAACATGCCTCTCACTAAAGCTGTGATGGATGTCATTTTGGAGGCCAGAAGGCCTAGTACCAGAAAATCTTATGCTGGAAAGTGGAAGAGATTCTGTGCTTGGAACCAGGCACAAGGAATTGACACAGATGTACCAAATATTCCTCAGATTTTGCAATACTTAACTGAGATGCTGGACAAAGGCCTATCCTTCTCATCAATTAAAATTCATGCCTCTGCCATTTCAGCTCATTACAATACAGAGCCACCAATCTTTTCTCATCCTTTGTTAAGGCAGTACCTCAGAGGAGCCAAAAACTTAAGGCCTCCAAGGAGATCACCAATACCTGCATGGGACCTCAATTATGTCTTGGAAAAACTCACCCTGCCTCCTTTTGAGCCAGCCGCTACAGCTGATATAAAGTTTTTATCTTGGAAAACAGCTCTGCTACTAGCAATAACCTCTGCAAGACGAGTCTCAGAGCTACAGGCACTCATGGCTGTGGAACCTTTTATCATTTTTTATCCAGGCAGGGTTTCTCTGAAGACAAACCCGACACTTATGCCTAAGGTAGTGTCCAGTGTGGCCCTTAACCAAATTATTCATCTGCCTACTTTTTATCCAAACCCACAGAATAAGGGGGAGAGAATTCTGCATTCTTTGGACATACACAGACAACTGTGCTTCTACTTGAACAGAACCAAAGCTTTCAGAAAGACAGAGCAACTACTAGTGGCATATGCTGCAGGATCACAAGGAAAGGCTATCTCAAAGCACACCAGCTTTATTGACAACAAAATGTTCCTTCAACTAAGCGCTTTCACCAGTAATTGGCTTTATCAGAGTCAAAGAAACCTCTAACTACAACAGAATAAATAGTGAAAACTTTTTTTTTTTTTTTTTTTTTACAAACACTTAATTAGTTAATTGATAAGCCAGTCATCAGCCATAAAATAACATTAGGTGAACCACCCTTAAAAAAAAGTGCTTAGTGCAAATCATTTCATCTAAAACAAATCAAAGAATCCATTTAACAATGCGTATAATACCTAGCCAAATTTAAACATATCCACTAGGTTCCACAAACAACAAAATTGGTTAAAAAGTTTGAGTGAACATATAAAAAATACTATAAAAATGTATTCCATGAATTAAAAACACTGATATATAAAAAGCATGTGTATAAAATGAACATAGCAGCAGGCAATGCTAATAAACATACCCAAGCTGAAAAACCATTAGCTTTTAACTTTTGAAGTTTGAAACAATGCCAAACTATGGTTTCAGACTTATTCAAAACACTATTACGTCCCCATAATGTACCTGTTCCAGATACAAAATAAACATTGTACCCAGTATAGTAAATGTGCTAAATAATGTTATTAGATCTCTGCTTTAACATGGGCATGAGGGAAATACCTTCATTAAGTCTTGGTGGTCGCATGGCATTTAAATTCAGTTGCCACCTTGCTTCTTTGCTTTCAACAAGAAGTCTGTCATTGCCACCCCTACAGTTCAGTACCACCCGATCAATAACAAAGAAAATACATTTTTTAAAATTGGGACAACCAACACTGTGATAAAGCATTGTGGTCATCTTTCCTTCTAATGGCCCTAAGATGTTCACCAATCCTGTCCTTTAGCTTTCGGACAGTTTTTCCCACATAAAAAGCATGGCAACTGGCGCACGTGGCAACATAGACCAACATTGTAGTATCACAACTACATCTCTCTGGGCATGATAAAGCATAATCATGCCCATGTATCGCCACATATGGCCCACCATTAATGTAGCGACAAAATTTACATGACCCACATTTGACCATCAAAGACTTGTACCATCTATTTTTCTTGTCCTCCAGGATGTTTTTAATGTTTTTCCCCCTACTGAATACCACCGTGGGTTGAACCCCCAACTTTGTCTTGGTGTATTCATTGAAACAAACTTGCCACAATTTTTAGTTGTTTCAATAAGGGGGCTACACAAAGGGTTGTATTTTAAGACAAGTACGTCAGAATTATCCTTTGTGGTAGTACCCACAGTTTCAATACCTGATGTTAAAATAGGAGAAAAAGATGTGGACCTTTTGGAAACCACTTCACGTTTTGTATTTAAAACCAATTTTAGGGGATAACCTCTCTCTAAAAACATCCCTACTAAAGTGTACATCTCATCCAAGAAAATCTTCTCATCACTAACCAGTCTTGATAACCTCACCATTTGGCCCTTAATAATGCTTTTTCTCTGATAGTGAGGGTGGCAACTATTGAAATGAATTAGGGAGTTAGAATGTGTTTTTTTCCTGTGTATGTGTAGCCCCTTATCAGTGATCTTGAGATGCATGTCAAGATCATCTATTTCTGTCTGGTGCCACTTGTAGGTGAATTTAAGGAAGGTAGTGGTATGATTTAAGTACTCTACAAATGTTTTAACCTCCTCCTCATTGCCTTTCCACAAAATAAGAACATCGTCAAGGAACCTATTGTACATCAGAATATTTTGCATAAAGTTAGTGCAAAAAATATGGGATCTTTCCTAATGCATCAAGACCAAATTTGCATAGATAGGGACACATTTGGCACCCATGGCAACACCAGCAATCTGGTGAAACAATTCACCTTCAGAGGTTAAATAGTTGTTCCTAAGAACCAATTCCATTAGTTCCACCAGTTGGTCAATCTTTTTTCTATCTATCCTATCACATGTGAGCAAGGATTCTCTGAACCAATTTAATCCCTCATCATGGGGAATAACTGTAAATAAATTCACCACATCAATGGTGAGAAAGGAATATTGAGTGTCACTCTTGTCTCAAGCGTTCCAAACAGTGCCATGAATCCTTCAGAATATGCTCAATTCCATTGACCACACACTGGGACCCAAAATCCACAAATGCTGCCAAAGGTTCAGTCTTAGAACCCCTGCCGCCACAGTAGGTCTAAAGGGTGGGTTGTTGACATTTTTGTGGATTTTGGGAATCCCAAAAGTGACCGGTGTGATTGGGTGGGGGACTGTCAAAAATTTTACATAATTCTCATCTAGGACACCTTGATATAAAGCATCCATTAAGTATAAATCAACACCAGTGTAGGCTCTGTTTATTTCATTTTTTGAAACTCTGGTATGTGTGTCATTCAGAATCTCGTGCATCCTAGATACATAGTCTATGTGATCCATAATGACTGCCCCCACCCCCCCCCACCCTTGTCGGGCTTCATAATCCTGACATCCCTGTTTTTTGCTAAATTACAAAGAGTTAGTCTTTCCTTGTGACTGAGATTGTCATGCTGTGTAAAGAAATTAGAGTTGTTATTTTGAATAATTTCTCTAAATTCTTTTTCACACATCCTTTCAAAAATATGAACTGCCATGTGATTTGGGGGAATAAACGTACTTTTTCTTTTTAAGGTTCCCATACAATTGTTAGTATTAGTGTTGACATGTTCAGAAAAAAACATCCTAAGATTAAGTTGCCGGGTGTAAAGCTTCAAATTAATAAGAACATCAGCTATGTCAAGTTTAAAAACTGGGACAAATGTAGTCCCTTTACTTAACAGTTTGAAATGTGCTTCGTTAATAGTCAAACCACTAAAATTGTAAATGGTGAAACCATTGTGCACAATAACTTCACCACTCATATCGTCAGAATGTCTAGATGAATTCGCAAAACCAAAATTCTCTGAGTTATCCATTGTGCCAAAGTCAAAACCATTGTGCCAAAGTCAAAACCATCAGTCCCAAAACATAGGCCTGAACAGATGAAGTCATCTAATATCTGTTGGTTTGCCTCTGGTACGTTTTGTGGTTGTAATAGTTCCTGCGCTGGTTGTGACCATTGTATTGGTTCCAAGACTCGCCCTGCCTCTGATTCTTCAACCTCTCCGATCTCCTCAGAGGGGGTGGTTGTTCCAAAAAATGGTCACCATCAGAATTGTCATTGTCCAAAAAATAACCCTCCTCATAGTTGTCACTTTGTTCGTGACTAGTAACATTGTCATTCGAGTGAGTAGACCTAAAGTCTTTTGTGGGGTACACACGTTTGTTTTTGTAGTCAGCTTGATCTCTTGCCAACTTCTTACATTTAATGTTAACCCCCAGGATTCATGAAGCTTGCGCCAGGCACAGGCATAGCATAGGCAGAATAACGCCAAATATGGCCACCGAGCGATTCAGGTACGATCCAATACCACGTGCACTACCGGCATACGCCAGAACTGCGCAGCCCTCAGCATAGGTATGCTAATCACCCCATGCGCAGTGTTGCACCATGCAAATGAAGGCATATAGTGATTCATGAAGTGGTGCAGGTGTAGCGTAAGCCCACGGAAATGTAAACCAAAAAACACGGTTTACATTTTCCCAAACAGAACATCGGAGCTATGGAAGCGGAACAGACTCATGTATTACAAAGTTAACATATGCCAATGGCTAAATACACAGCCAATGGCATAAAAAAAGATGCACAACACCTAAAAAACAACTTTAATGTCATGTCCACAGTAATGCACAGTACAACCGCAGGGCATGTGTGCGCAAACTGGAACATAAAGAAAATATATAAAAATGTCATAAAATCGCAATGTAATACAAATCAGGTGTATACCATAATACACAATGGTAGGCAAGGAACACCACAACCAAGGTGCAAGGGTTGCTAAGGGCCTGCAACAGTGTTCAGCGCGGTAACTATGAATTAGTAGTCAATGCCATGCAAATGAGGCAGATAATACTGAATCGCAAATGTCCCGCCGGATGAAGGTTGAACCATACGGCACAGTGCTATAACACCGAAGAGTGGCTCAGAGGAGATACATGACATCAGCAGAGGGGTGTGCCACCATAGCAGTAAGCACATTGGAGCAATGCAAATCTGGCCTGGCCGTTGCTAAGCAAAGCCGCAGGACAGGGGTGGGGAGGAAGGTATAGAATCGTTTAGTTGAGAGCACACATGGTGCCCAAAAGCGCATGTGTACAGGGGTGAAAACGTGCCCGAAACCCAGTAAGCGGATGCACGCGGCGTGAACAATAACACAAACAGGAAGGTCAGGGGAAGAAAAGAAGGAAATGCTGAAGTAGGGTAATTGGCATACTAATGAGCAATCAACACCAATCAACTCACAGCGGCCAATCGACGGCAGCTGCCAAGTCTGCTCGCAGAAACCTGCAAAACAGGATAGGGAGGCATTGGAATGCAAAGAAAGGAGGGGAGGCATTGGATTGCAAAGATAGGAGATCTGTCATAGCAGAGCAAAGCAAACCGACAGTAGACCGGCAGTAGCACACATTACGCAAGATACGCCAGGTCTAGGAAAGTACAAATTAAAGCAGGCTGCCGTATGCATGCCAGAAAATGGTAGGTGGAACATGCAGAAATGTAAAGGGAAGGTCAAGAGGTAATCCACGGCAGCCAAATGTAATTCAACACCAAAGGCACCACAATAGTAGTTCCGGTAGTAAAACACATAAGATACCCTGTAGCTATGATCGTACATACACACCCTATGACATCATCAGTGTTCACAGCACAATAGTATAAAGTGTGAAAGCACCCTACACACACCTGTGAATTCCCAAACACTGCACCATAGGTGTAAACACACGGGGAACTTTTAAAATGTACATGTTGGGAGCTGCCATAGCTGTGATTTATCAGTATGTGTTAGAGACTGACGGTGTTGTGGAGGATGATGCCGACAACCACCGCAGGCCCCGGAGGAGGAGAAGAGTGTTCAGACCAAGGATAACCTACCAGGGGCTACATGATCTGGAGATAGTAGAGCGTTACATGGTGGACAGGGACATCTTACAGCAAATAGTGGAGCTGTGCCGGCCACGCCTGAGAACCAGAAATAACAGAGGGGAACCCATCCCAGTGGACATGAAGGTATGTGTAAGCATGCGAATACTAGCCACAGGTACCTTTCAAAGGCCAACTGGAGATATAATGGGGATCTCACAGGCATCAGCATCCAGAGTACTACACCAGTTCCTGGATGCCATGTTACCACATGCCAATGAGCATATATACTTCCCCCGAACTCAGGAGGAGTTGGCCAGCAATATGCATCAGTTCCACCATGTGGCATACTACCTGGAGGTACTGGGTGCGATAGACTGCATGCACATACAAATCAAGTCATCACCCAGTGAGCATGGTAGGCGCTACATAAACCGTAAGGGATTCCACTCCATCAACTGCCAGGTTGTGTGCAGTGCCCAGGGCATAATCATGGATGTGTGTGCTGGCAGCCCTGGAAGCTACCATGACCCCCATATCTAGCATGCCTCACAGCTGTATCAGGTATTTGTCAGGGGGGATATCCCACATGGCCACCTTGTGGGGGATGCTGGCTATGCACTGGAGCCGTGGATGATGACTCCCATCAGAAATGCACACACACCCATGCAAGAACGCCATAATGAGGCACACGCACAAACCAGAATCATCATAGAGTGTGTTGGGATGCTGAAATCACAGTTCCGGTGCTTGGACACATCTGGTGGAGCCTTGCAGTACTCTCCAGGCACGTGTGCCCACATCGTCATAGTATGTGCCATGCTACATAATATGATCCTGCAGAAACAGCTGCAGCAGGGACAAAATGGTGAAGGCCCTCATAGCCCACCACATTTGCCAAGGCCATCACAGGCACAGAGGGATTCAGACCATGAACACACTGCGCCAGCCCCAGTAGGCAGACGGAGGTGTGCCCAATATGCCTACGCCTTGGCAAAGAGGGAACGTATAGCACATACGCTGACAGTGTAGGCCCCTACGGACTGACACACCTCTCCACCTGCACACACAGTAAAATGGATGGCACACAAGCACAACCACCTGTAAATTGTAATGTATAGGTGGCCCACTGTGTGAATCCTACATAGGCAGCCCTCAAAAATTGTACACACAACAGCTATTGGAACACGGAATGTCAACACCTGAACAGTACATGCGCCTATCAGCATATGGTGGTGCTGTGTGTATAGGTTCCCAGGTACATCGGTAGGTACATGGCTGATTGTCAGAGGCCATACACCAAACGGGGCAAACACTGTCCGCTGTCACCACAACATCGAGTAACCAACTTCGCGTAGAGGAGCAGAGGCAATCGTCGGAGCACGTGTGTAAGCACTGTTCTGCAGACACTCAGCACGGAGTCCCTGCTGCGTTAATGAGGGGCTCCACATAATATAATCATGGATGTTGTGTCAAGGCATGGGGTGTACCCATGACAGGTATTCGTCACCCCAGCATACTCCACCCACGGTCGTTTGAAGGTGTAGCACAGTATCGTGTGTGGCTCACTGTGATATACATACCCAATGCCGGAGCACATCCAGGAAACATCACATGGACATACCATTAACTGGACTCATCAATATGTAAACTAACTGAGTTACCCATGTGAGTACAGTATGGAGTAACAGCCATAGTATACTCCAAGTACAAAACGACATAACACATGTACAAATCCCAGATGGCCATATGTTAAATGCAGTGACCGTCGTGCATGTTCCCGGTCCCACGTCCTGCAAGGGATGTAACGTAATCCCGAAGGCACGAGTAATACATGTCAGATGCAGGTCATCAGATCATATGTTTAGCACACGTTACCGGGAATATGCATTGCCCATTGCTGGTAAGCGACTTTTAAATATGACTATATGGATATGTGCAAAACAGGGATAAGCTACTCCGAATATCGTGCAGATCACGGTGAATGATGTCCAGAACAGGTGAAACCAGCATTATTTACCCTTGTACTAATAGTGCCTGCTCTGAAGGGTAAAACGACCACTGCCAGGTGTAGAAAACGCAATCATGTATAGAATCACCTAACACTATTGCTAGGCAGGATGTACCTATGGTAGGGTTGCCACCTCTTCAAATGACTAATGTGGGACATACGTCAGATGTCGGCAGGCCGACACATACACCCAGCCAGGATGGAAAGCAGAACTGCACTGTTTTGCCTAGATAAAAGCTCATTCTTGTAATGTTTACTTACTTATTCTGTTTGTTGGTTCAGATACAGAATAACTGTTTTATGCGATTATTACATAAACTATAGGAAATAAGTATGTTCTAAAATCACAGGACATTTGCCATGTTTACAAATATTTTGCAGGACACAACTGCCCAAAGAGGGACTGTCCCTTGCAGAGTGGGACAGCTGGCAACCCTAACCTATGGCAGGTGTGTAATGTGACAGGTACAGACACAAACGTGCAGAGTCCAGGAAACAGTATACACCAAGTACACCATGAAAGGTGTAGCTTGCCTGTCACTTTCCCTGTCAGATATATATATATATATATATATATATATATATATATATATATATATATATGTACACATATATACATATATATATAATACAGATAGAAAGGGCAATAGAGTGATATATGTTGATATATACGGATTCAGCGATATCTGCAAATATATATAGATAGGTCAATGACATTCATAACACCTTGGAGGTACAAATAATTAGGATACCGCCAACTATGGAATGTGTAACATACCAACATGTGTAACCATGAGGCTGAAAGACCGAAAGAGAACAGTACAACCGCGAGTAATAGTATGATGATATGAATGGATAGTTACCGCTGCCGGTGTTGCGGTCCATGTAGGTACTGTGTTCAACTGTGTTTGTGAGTGCTGTAGTCTGTGTATGTATGTGTTGAGGGTGGCGTGTGCATCCCCGTGTGACTGTAATGAGTGTATGTGTGTTCGCATCATGTGTCTGCTAGTGCCAACTCGGAGGTAGATCATTACGGTAGGTGTGGGTATAGCTAGCCGTAGGCATACGGTCACCACCTGTCCCACATTAGGAGGGACAGCCCTCCCTGGGTAGGTGTGTCCTGACATAAAACATTACAAAGGGCAAATGTCCAAGATCGTAGGACATTAATATGTCCCATATATAATGTAATAGTTGCATTAAATAGTTATGCCTGTATGTAAGAAACGTGAATGTTACATGCAATATGATAAGTAGCCAAAGTCCAACAACAATAGGTATGTATTGAGGATAAAAGTATGTGCTATCCTGTGTACTGACCGTGGCTATGTGTTGGCCTGTAAACACTGCTGTGTGTCCCGGAAGTGTCCAACAATGGCCATATGAAAAGGTGGCAACCCATGGCAAAGAGGTTCTGTTACCAACACAACTGCAATGACTGCAAATATCTGGGACAGAAATACACTGGATAGCTGTCATGTAGACATATCCCTTTACATATCGCTGCAATTCTGGAGGTATGGAAGTATCAACCTCACCTGCATACTATATAGAAACCAAGTAACAATGGCCCAATGTACAATCCCATAACATAAGTCTACTAACTGATAGCTCTTTAATTAGGGACGGATCCCACACACATATATATGGAATATGTAGAAATGCAAGCCCCACAAACCTGTATATGCTATGTACACCCACCGACATCCCCCACACTAGAAACTATAGCAATACAGACTGTAATAACAGCACAACATCCAGTCAGTCAATTACAACTGCAGAACCATCAACATACCTTGTGAGAGACACAATTAAAGGCGCCATGCAAAATTGCAGCCATTGTATAATGGAACAAACAGCGATGTTACAGGTTTTGTTTGCAATAGTCCGTTAACAAACGTTGGGATGACAGGTACACCCACATGTTGAACCACATACTCTAGCTGTCACACACAATCCACGGGGGACATGAATCCAAAGTATACTTGTCTCTATGCATAGCAGTTGCAATTACACATAACAAAACGCAATACAGGCTGTCTCCCCGAAGGTAGGGCAAATGGGCAACACCCAAGTGGAGAAGTCAATTATACCCCACTGTTGCCGCGTAATTGGTGAATGGAGTAGCTGCAAAGCTGATATGCAAGTAATTAGTCACTCAGAAACACCAATAGGCGGCAGGAAACCACATGTTACAGGTATCGACGTATATAAGGAAGACTTGCCAGACATTCAAACCGTATGCTCATACAAAATACCCGTGTAAGCAGTGTCAGAGAGATAGAGACGAAAGTCCATAACGATAAGGTATATAGAACACTCGGTATGTAAGTTTATGTATAGCATGTTTTTTATTAATTATTTACTGTATGTATAGCCTGGTTTGCATTAATTAAAAGTGTCCACAATGCATAAAGTGGGAAAAGGTATTTATGTAGTGATGTCTTGCTGAGCATACTAACGCATGTAGAAACTGTGCGTCCAGCAGTGGGCCACAAGGTACACATCCCAGACACCACAAGGGATGCCACATGAGGGCTTTAAACAGAACATTTCCATACAATCCGCCGTCAGTGGTAGGGTATGTCCAACAAGTATGTGCCATAGCAGGGGATAGTATATGTTGGTATACTGTCACAGCAGGCATGTGTATGGGCATATAACGACAATGACATGTCTAAGGTGGTCCTGCTGTGTAAGTATGCTGTACATTATGGGATACTATGTGAAATATGTGTAATGTATAGTATTGTAGGTAGATATGTCAGATATTCTACACAGCATAACAGGCATATAATGCATACCAAAGGTATTGTCTATTGGCATGTACAATAACAGGATACATATGGCTTGTAGGCATGGGACATTGCAATAGCATGATAGCTAATCTAAATGGAAGGGCTACCAAGTAACCATGCACACAGGACATGTAATAGCTTTACAGGTTCATAGTGGGGTACTATGCAGTCTGGCAAGTCTATGTGTAAGCACACCTACAGTGTTCACAACAGTGGCACCTCTCTAGGGTAGTGTCCTGTGAACAGTAGAGCCATGTGTTACCTGCACCTCTGCATAGTACAGCCATTGCAGTGATCCCTGGCGTACATGTGTCTCCCAACCACCAAGGGAGGTATCACATGAACAGTGCTACTGAGTGTCCCTGCGTGATGTACATAGGACTCATGTTCCAAAGCATGGTGAGTGACCGGTTTGGGAATGTAACCCTCAAGCACATCCCACTCATTGTTGCGTGTGTGCACATATCCATGAGCGTGTTGCTCACTGTGGCTTTTGCTTATGTCGTGTATGTGGAGTATATCCATTAATATTGTTGTGGACATGGGCCCTGTCTGTTCAGCAGAGGTCACCCCTGAGTATGTAGTATGCAAATGTGTACAGATGTGGTGTCCGTAATTCAGCCACATACTTTAACTGTCGGAGCTCAATAAACGTCATGGCGTGTTAATGGTGTGGTATGTAAAGCTGTAGCTGTTGTGTAAGGTACACCCTAAATGGGGTGGTGTACCCTTGAATGTGTGTAGAAGTCTTGAGTTCAGAGGTACAATGGGTCCCTATATACCAGCTACACACCCAGTACAGATAAGTGTGGCCACGTAGAAGGATATCTATGCCACAGTGGCAATACGGTAACCACAGGAGTGGGTGCGACATACGTGTGTACTACAAACATGCACAATGTGACATGTATGTAGGGGACTACCACCTATGTGATAGTCAGTGGGTGAATGGTGTAATGCAAAGGTGATGTTCATGCACCTTGTGTCATGCAGCTTGAGGCCATGATATTCATATCAGGTATCTGTCACAGTGACACCCGTATGGATGGAGTCAGTATCAGCTGATGGATCAATCATGGCGCTTTGTATGCAGGGGTTTGTAAAGCTAGGCAGGGAAAGTCCCTCTGTGCTAGCCTGTACCTCAGGGAAGCATATACTGAACATGAGGGACCCAATGACTGAGGACTGTGGTATGGCAAATGTAACTGAAATGCAGTAGGTACTATGATATGCTACCCTCATTGTGTGTGTCCTGTCCATGAGCCATGTTGCATAATATCCTGAGACATAGGGTACGATGTGCAGGTGGATGTGTATGTTGTCAATACCAGAATGGAGAACAGTGCTGAAAGGCAATGAGAGGACAATGTAGGATGTGTGGACTCCCATACCATCATCAACTATCCTGGTAACTGTATGAAAGGAGTCCACCAGGTGTAGGGGCCATGCTCTGGCCCTAACAAGTCCAACCCGGGTGGCATCAAAGGACCAGAGCCCAACAATGTCTCTGTGAATGACGTCCTTGATGATGTGCCCCATAGCCGTGCAGAATAGTCCAGTCAGGTGTGTAGGACTATAGTCCCACTCGTGCATTGTGGTGCCACCTGTGTGGAGTGTGATAAATGTTGTGTGCCATTCAGGAGCCAAAATGTCTGATACAAGGCTATTACTTAATATGGTGGCCTAGTGGGGAGACATGTCGTTCAGAGGTTTGTGGACATCACAGCCTTGGACTTTGGAAGGTGACATGGGGCCAGTGTCCCAGGACATATAGAGTGCAGGTTAGTACTGTGTAGGTGTGACCACTGTGCAACAGCCTCCACCTGTTGTTGTATATTATGTCCATGGAACGTGACCATGGCGTCTGTTATTTGGTGTGTACCATCATGGCTCTGTGTGGAATAGCATGATCCATGCAGTCATGTACGTGCTAATGAAGTGCACTGGGGTATGTTTCAGCATTTGTAAGTGCAGTGTCCATCTGCACGGGTGTCATGAAGTTAACAACCGCTGTCATAAGACGTCTGTAGTAGGTGTTGTAGTACTCATGTACTGTGTATGCCGTGAAGGGTGTGGTGCCGGGATGTGGCTAACAAGGTTGATTAGCATATGTTTGGAATCAACCAATGAGGGGATAACCCCAGGTGTGGAACACCAGTCACATGTTGGTAGTATTCATGTCAAGGTTAATGTTGGTCTTGGAGGTGGTGTGTATGGGTTGATCCAGCCGAGTGGAGGTTATGACTCATGGATGTGTCAGTACATGAGTGGCTATCCCAGTTAAGAGTGGGGTAGTGTCAGTCACACATCAGTAGTAGCTGTCTGAGCCCTACTGTCCAGTACACCAACAAATGAGGTCTGGCAACTGTGGGGTATGTTGTTGAATCTGTAGCTTGTTACAATGTGTATAGCGGTTCCAGACACAGTTAGTTGCACGTGGAACACCTCTGATGCATTGTGCTAAGTAACTAGCCAGGATGTGTGTACAACATAGTGGGATATGGGAACACCTCAGCTGTGGGTGTGCCGGTCCAGGTATGTGCCTGAAAGGTATGGTCTGTCTATAACCCGTCATTGCAGGTGTGCGCTGCAGAGCCTAGAGGCAGGTCCCAGTCACTGCAGAGATATTGGAGTGGTGCATTATAAGGTGTGCCTTCCCTGCGTGCGTCACAGAGGAAGGTGCAAGCAATGTGTCACATGACCCCATGTCCTGCTTGCCAGTTCCCATTCTGCCGGTGACTGTTATTGGAAACTGTGCAAGACAGGCAGTATAGAAGCAGCAAGAGCCTTACATGTGATCTGTACTCCCAGGGCTGACAGGTGCAGGTCATCTGTGCCAAAACATTGTGTTTGATCAGGTCAGTCAAAGCGGACAGATACCAGATGCCTGTGGAATGACAGCAGAAGCATAGGCAACTGTTGAAGTGACACAGTCAGTCGTTGTACAGTGGTATCGGGTCTGGATGAATGCATAATGCTCCCCAGGGCTAGGCCCACACCTTCAGGGCTACAACACTGGTGAGCTATTGCATGTCCCTGCACACGTAGTCTGTGAAGTGGCATCTCAGGGCAGTCACACTAACATGGAGAATGACAGTCACATCATACCTGGTGAGGTGTGGCATGGGTGCATAGGTTATGTTGCAGAACCAGTTACCCGACAGCAAGATGTAAGTGACTATCGCCTTGTGCAGCCTGCTGTGTGGAGCTGCAGTGTGACCACCTACAGACTCACCTATGACTGGTGTGTTGTGTATGTTATAACACCCTATTGGCTGTATGTGATGGGCACACATGAGTCTGTGGGCTATAAGTTGGTGATGTTGTGTTCCATGATGGGGGCTGCCTCTGGTGCCTACACATAGTATGGAGAGGTACTTACAAGTTGTCCTCGTATGTGTGGCTTGTGGTGGAGATCATGTGAGACTATGTAATGAGTGGGGTGTGTTGCGAATGTGACACATCCCCACATGACTGTCAGGTGCAGCCAGGGTTGGTGACAGCATTACCCCCAGCAGGGCTGCATAAGTGAATCCCCCACAGGCTGTAGTGTCGTATGTTGGGAGGTGAGCATTGAATGTGTACATTTGACAATTGCTGTATTGCCACATGTACAACATATCCATCATATAGACAGGCAATAGCACTGGTACGTGACAGTCGGACATGCCTGTATATACAACCATGTCTCACAGGATATGTAAGTTACGTGTACAACAGCTGTTGTACCATAAGCAAGCTGGAAATTTTAGGACAGCCAGTGTACCTGTGGGAAATGGTGTGGAATGGGTGCTATATTAATCAGTAGCTCATGACATGCTCAAGTTCTGAACAAGTGCCTAGCATGACTATACAATACAGATAGGGTGTTGGATAATATCAACCCACAAGTGGTGACGACAGTCATAATGGGTGGCACCGCACTATAACCCTGATGAGTATGGTGTGCATGTCCATGAACTATTATCACTGTAGATGTAAGCAGTACAGATGTACAAGACAGTACAGATGTTTGATTATAAATACCTTTGTATGTCACAGGAGGGTTCTACCAGTGACCCATTGACAGACTCACAACTACAAAAGGTGCCAGAGTGACATGTGCATATCACACCAGTGCCAGCTACAGTAGAACAGGGTTAATGTGTTGTACTCCACCCTCATTGTAGCCCATACAACACAGACACATGTTAGGCATCTGTGTATGTAAGGATGTGAATGGCCATGACCTATGAGGAATAGCTGTGTCAGTGTTGTGAACAACATACAGAATGGGCTGTGTGGCTGAGGTGTGTGACATATGTGCACATTCTGATGGATGATATCAGCATTGTCACTGCTAGGTGAACATCCCTGTACCCATTAACTACCACCTAGGCTGTGGTCAACATTATGGACACTGTGTAAGGGATGATGCTGTGCAGTACACCTCCCTGCCTTGGTGACGTCTCCAGGCCCCTTGGGTAGTCATACGAGGTACCCATGTCATGACAGGGTGCCATCCATGAGCATGGAGATCATTGGACAGGCATATACAGCACTGGGGTGACCAATATTGGATCACATATCACCTTTAATGGGTAATGGCCATGTGGATGGGCGATACCAGCCTTCACAATCCTCACCTCCACTACGCAGCATGCTGTCTACCTTGCATAAAGACATTTGCTACACCATGATGATGGACATGCTACATGTCCATATCCTGATCTGTAAGACATACATCATGGACAGCCACCGTCCTAATACTAGGATCGCCACATGCTGGACAGATCCCTGTGCCATACATGTGACATACTCCTGCAAAACCATGCAACCCTGTCCATCAAAGCTGCACATGCCATCCCAGTCATACATGGTCTGATGGCCGCATGGTAGATGTAGTATCAACTGTCCGGATCAGTAATGCGGTGCTGATGCACCTCGCGGTGGCATACTGGCTGTCTGTTACAGCTAGGAAACCTTGCCCGTACATGCTATGGTTGATAACCAACCCTGCAAATGATGTCCGACTAGCCATTGTCCCATGTCTATCACATGTGCAACACAGGCGATCCGTGGCAGGTTGTTGAACAGCTGTACAGTGCTGTGTAGATGTATATGGCAAAACACATACATGTACAGGTGTCCATGCATATGTGTGCATTGTCACTGCTCAAGTCCATTAAGGCTGTGTCTGTGTTGATATGTGACATATACACAGCATCAAGTTCAACACCAGTACCGTGGACACATCCAGCCATGTGCAGATAGGTAAGAACACCAGTGCAGGCAAATAGACATGCCCACATTAAGACAGCATTCACATGGAGTATGAACACTGTAATGAGGTGACACAGATATATGGTGATGATATCCAATGCATAACGGGTGTTACATGTGTGTGACACAAACACGTCAGTCGTGTCAGTGTCATGATGATTTGCAAAGATTAAAGTGCAGATGTACTAGATGTCATAGAAATGTATGTGCAGCAGTATCTCTGTACATCTCTGAAACTGTGACCTGTCACCATCATTATGTCTTACAGATAATGCCTCATACACGCCTTCCAGTGTACAGCTGCCAGGAGGATGATGTCCTCATCCCTTACCTCCATGAGAACTACGAGGTGTTGTTCAGCTATGTGCCACAGCATGCCCAGTAGCGGGTTGACCTGTGGCAGGATCTACGCAGGAGGGTGAACGATGTGGGTGGCCATAACCGCAACTACCAGCAGGTGCGCAGACACTGCACAGACTTGATACGACATGCAAAACAGCGTGCCACTGCAATCGCCAGGGAACAAGGTGGAACAGGTGGTGGGCCACCAACCCAGCCCCCACTCACACACACCAAGGAGCTACTGGCCAGTCTGGGGACACCCTCAGAACAGCATCCACACACTAGCTGCCATCGTGGAGGTGGGTGTCTCCCAACCAATGAGCTTGGAGTTGCCTGGTAAGTCAGTACTGCACATATGGCTATTATATCCCATTTAGTTGCATGTGTCACTGTACATTATGTAAAGTAACAACATATGCAAGGTATGTGGACACACATGCTGCATACTACAGTATGCTACCTTGTGTATGCACACATGTGCATACTGTATGCCATTATACAGGCGAATGTGTTAACATGCACAGTGCACCCTGTGGCTGTCAGACAGTCAGGGATAATGTTCATACTGCTGTGTCACCCCTATACAGGTACCTCTGGCATGCCGCACAGACATGAGTCCATTGCAGGTGAGACTGTCATCAGTATCAGGCATGTTAAAGCATAGATCTATTTGCCATGTGGCCAGTTAACAGTTGCACACTTGATGTTTGTTCCAGTCACGATATACAGGTCGCATCACCCATCATTCACACAGGCCACCCATGTGCAATATATACAAATGAAATGATACACCGACTTGAAACCACAGTAGTTGTCATTGCTACATGTGTGGTCAGCTGTGCATACAACAGTGGAGGTGTTCTACAATGGAGGCATATGTAGTATGCATTGGAACAACATGTGTGGTACGCAAACAGTACCACACAGTGAGCTGTGATATGGGCAGCCCACAGGTGTCACCATTGTGTTATATGCCCCTGCATTGGGTGCACACATTGTGATGTGCCATCTGACATGTCCCAGATACGTAGTGTTCTGGCTGCAATATTGTCACACTATCCCATGACCCATACCCCACATACCAAACATTAAACCCATTGTCTGCATAGCCCTGTGGATGGTGACATATCTGACATCTATGGGTGTATGTCATATGGGACAACACAGACATGTGAGATGGCCATCACATACATTTGGTCAACACATGTGCACACATGGCCATGGGGGATGGCCAGAGACACATAGCCACACAGTAGATGTGATGTGTACACACCCTGTTGCACATTGTCCACACATGGTCCAATTATAGCCTTAGTTGACTGATTATACAGTTGATGTGGTACACTGGACATCCTAAAAGCCTGTGTACAGCTAGTGGAGGTGTCACTGATGTCTACCATATAAGATCTGTTGAACATCACGACTGTGTCATAGCATGACAGTAGTCACCTGTACAGCTTCGACAGACATTGACACCACATCAGGCCACAGATACTGTACATTTCCCTTGCTGCTGTAGGACATCACCATTAGCTGTGCACCTCGTGTGTGTGGTACATCAATGTCATGTGGGAAATGGTGAATTGACATGTCCACTATGGGTAGACATGGTTGCCAGGCAGCTAAGACCCTGTAGTTGTTGTGCAGGGGTATCAGCTGTAGGCCTCCAGTGACCTGTCACTTGACACAGTATGGTTTGATGTGTATAAACCTCGGCATCGTGGGTCACAATCCGCAGTTATGTCATGGGTATGCATGCAGTTATGGCTTTGCAATGTGTACATATTATGCATTGTACAGCACTATAGATGCCTCAAGATGCCATGCAATGGCACAGTGTCTGTATTTCACACTGTATAGCAATGTAGATGGCTCACACTACCCTTCCATGGTCATGCACATTTGCTAAACATGCATTCTATCTGTAGGGCATACAGACAACACCACAATGTGATGCCCATTACGATGCTGTACATGTGTCAGGACACCATTGTGTCAGACATGTATGCATGTTACTGCACACGTTAGCAGAGTACATGTCAAGATCACATCAGCCACGTGTACTGTTATCCTGTTCTGGTCCACATGGTGTATCACGGGAATACATGCATACTACCATGATTGTGTGAACTGCATGGCTACTGATATGACACCTGCTTGCTGTAGTGTGCACCCCAGGGAGGTATGCTTACTAACACTATTCATGTCTGAGCTGCATGCCCTCTGCTGTACCACAGGCATGCTGCATGCCATCTGTCAAATCACATGCATGGTGTGTCTGTGTGTGTGTGTCTGTGTGTGCCTGTGTGTCTGTGTGTGTGTGTGTGTGTGTGTGTGTGTGTGTGTGTGTGTGTGTGTGTCTGTGTGTGTGTGTCTGTTTGTGTCTGTGTGTGTGTCTGTGTCTGTTTGTGTCTGTGTGTGTATGTGTGTCTGTGTGTGTGTCTGTGTGTCTGTGTCTATTGTAATTTGGAGTCTTTCTTTGCATTCACATGTGATGTAGGTGCATTACCCTCCTGCGGTCCATCTGATGTTAGTGTCCCCACAGATACTAGCAGTGATGAACATATGCATGAGGTACAGGCAGGGTTGTCAGGGGCTGAATCTGTGCCAACGGTTGCCATCCCATCTATGTCCCCCTCTTCCCCGCACACAGTTCTGCTGTCAACACATACCGCATCCCCAGTGGCCATAGAGGAAGGACAGTCAGCGTCTGTTAACGTGGAACAGGAATGTGTGGCGGCTACAGAAGGTGTGTCTACACACCATGGTGTCAGTGTAATGACTGCAGATGTGCCACACAGGCATGTGGCCGGTGCTGCTCATAGGAGGACCTCTGGCAGACATGCACCTGCAGGACAGAGCACAGCAGATGGTATCACCAGACGCATGTTCCAGACTGTAATGGCGGCACAGGCACATGCTGAATGGCAGACCAGTGAAGGGCAGAGGCTGCAGAGGGCTGCTATCCATACCCCAAATGACAACATCCAGACATTGGCAAATGCTCAACAGCAGATTGCTGATGTTCTTGACAGGCGATTGGGTGACATGGTTGGAATCCTTGACCATGGCATGGCAATCCGTGAGTGTGAGCTGTCTGTGCTGGAACATCTGGTAGGAGTGAGGTGTAGGCCACGTGGATGTAGGCCAGCCACACCACCTAGTGCAGGTCAACGTGAGCGTACCACCTCACATGCTCGCTCCCATAGTGCCGGTAGCAGTAGCAGTGCAGCTGGTGCTGCGCTGTCCACACCAGGACACAGCAGGCCACGTGGACGTGGCCCTGGACATTCCCAGTGGGGACACGGTTCCAGTGGGCATGTGTCGTCGGACAGTAGCCAATCTGTACCTCCGCCTCGTAGTGCCCGTGCAACCCCTGGCAGGCACAGGTCACGTGGCCTTGGCTGGACACAGTGAGCTGTACAGCCTGGTCTGTACAATCTGGAGCTGTCAATAATACCCCGTGTAGGCCTCACAAAAGGCAGAACTGTGTGCACACATACACGCACACAGCAAAGACATCTGTAGGGCACAACAACAACCACATGCATACTGAACAGACATGTCCAAACATATCACTGGCCTTTACCCATACACATGATGTCATCCATTGGTGCAGCCTATGCCCCTGGCAAACATTATCACCCTGTGCATATGATGAAGCCTGTGCCACATCCCTGTCATCCACACCATCTGTGCAGGGACATGCTCAAATGGTCTGATGCACAGGGTGAACAGAATAGTGAGAAGTGTAATTTACATTAGTTGTGTAAGAATAGTGAGAGAAGTGTATATTACATTAGTTGTGTACTGTTGACACGCACCAGACATACCATGTAGTACAGGTTTAGCATGCATTGTTATATGTTCACAGTATGTGTCATGGTAACAACAGTAACAGTATGTTGGTAATGATGCCCTGGTTCCCTCCTTATGGTCTACTTGCATGTGCCTACAGGTAGCACTGTTTGCAGTCTCCCATGTGTAACTGTGGAGTACTCACAGGCACATATGGCAATAGCATGCTAAACGTAGCCTCAGCCTGACTGTCTGAAAGTCTAACATACCACAGATGTCCACACATATACTGATCCAGAAGCATGTGGGCAGTTCAATAGGCTACAGTGGCTAGAGATGTGACATCCATACCAGGTCACATCACAGGTATGTTGACATGGTGCAGGGGTTGTACACAGCGGTCTGGCCAATGATAATGTTAGAGGCCACTTGATAGCATGAGGCCTCACTGTGTAGCAGTAATACCCTGTCACATTACAGGAACATGCTCACACTAATGGGGTCAACAACACTTTAACGCACACCCCATAGTGTTGAGGTGAGGACCCTTGCCTATGTGGTCATCACCCTCACAGTACTGTGCACCCACACAATGCGACACAGAGAAGGAACATGTACAGGTAGCCAGTTTGGCTGAGACCGATGGCATCAACAGGGTAGTGGACTGCATCACCATGAGGGGTTAGGGATCCTGTGTGTTCAGTATGGTAGCATACACCCTCACTCCATGCACCAGACAGCCATACATACCTACATACACACACACAAACACTGTGGAGACCACAAATGTACACATTTGGATAGCTGATGTGTGTGATACACACACCACACCTGCCTACGTCATGCTTTCCACACTGCAGTATGTACAGATCTCTACAACAGTGTACAGGGGTGTGTGACAATTGGGTTGTATTCCACACCATATGTGGCATATATGGTCACACAAGCAAACACACATGGCAGTACTGTGAATGATACACCTGCTATATGATGATACGTCTGACAGACATGCAGCAGTATTGGCCGCATTATGTGTACCAACGCTACCTTCGGCAATTGTGCTGCTATATGCACACGGGAGGATGTAAGTGTTACAGGTGTCAAGTGACGTACTGTCGGTAACACCTGACCAGTGTGTAGGTGTTATGTCTCCACCATCAAGTAACGGTAACATAGCGTGCTGTTTGCACATGTCATGGTTGGATGGCGTGTGACACACCTGTGAGCTGTCCCTAGCAAACATCCATCTACACAGGTGCATCACCACTTTATGTACACACATCCATCCACACCTGCTGTACATCCTACCGTACTGTCAGTATGTCACCATATACAAGTGTCAATGATGGGGCTGCATTGCAGCTGCATGTTGTAGTTAGGCACAGATGAGTTACTTACATCAGCTACTGTACATGCATGGTAGCTGCATGAACACTACAGATTGTACGTGTGTTGGTCCTACATGCCTGTCATGTAGCCATGTTTGTATGTATTGCAATTGGTGGACATGTGTGTTGACATACATAACACATGGACTGTTGTATGATATGATGGGTGTCATGGGTAACTAGTACAGAGGGAATGTGTCCTTGGTCAACATTGCTACCTCATGTACTGTTAGCATTCAACAGCCATGGACCCACCTTCCATTTGTGTGCGTATGATTGCTGTAGCCACTTGTCTGCACAGAGGACAGCAAAAGCTATGCTATGTACATGTGTTGTGTGTTTGGCCCATGCACATATCCACTGCAATTACATGTATGACATAGCCAAACAAGTGTGTTCGTTGGTGTAGAGTGACAGTCATCTGTCACAGCTGTGTAAGACCCAGGGCCCCTGGTATGTGTAGAGTCAACCTGGTTATGTACAGTGGTATCATTGCAATGCATAACACGTGATGGAACCCTGTCGGTACATGTGTAGTCTGCACAGTTGCTGTAGACCTATGTACAGTCCACTGGTCATGAGTCACACGGTGTTGTGTTAATGTATGGCTGTGTATTGCTGGTCCAATGACATGGTGATGTGTGACGGCTACATTGTAGATTGTGGTGTGTACCTCTGTGATCTACACCTGAGAGAACTGTGATAGCTCCTGAGTGTGTACTGGTCAATACATGTGAGTGGCCTTCATGTACGTGGGGACAGTAATACCATGCTGTGCCCTTCTGTGTTTAGAATCCATGTGCATGCAAGACGGCCCTTGCAACTGCTAAGTGTGTGAGCATGCCCAGTATGCCATTGTGTAGATGGACACACAGTACATTCCAAACTGTGCACTTCCATGATTAGAATCTGTGCGCATGCCAGACGGCCCTTTGCAACTGCTAAGTGTGTGAGCATGCCCAGTATGCCATTGTGTAGATGGGCACACAGTACATTCCAAACAGACGTGTGATACTAAGTGTGTGGGCATGGCCATTGACATCCTGTATAGCCATGGTGGTCATCCAGGCAACAGATGTCCATTTTCAATGTCACGATGGATGCCTACATTGAACACACTGGTTGCTGTCTCGAAGGGTGTACTGTCTGTGGCACGTCCCGTATCTATGTAGTGTTGTAGTGCTCCGTAGATATTTAGTTGCCCCGATCACAGCACTGCCGTGTGTTTGTCTACGTCTACCTTGGGACAGTAATATGCTTTCAGACTGCTCACTCTCTAAACATTCCCTATCGGCGCCTTTGCCTTTGCGCATGATGTCACCCACCTAGAAGTATGCCTCTGGGAGTGCTGTGTTCAGTAATCTTGGTAGCACGTTCTGTAAATGCGTAATGCTGTAGTGTGATAAGGTAGTTGGGTGTATGTTCAACTCCCAGCCCTGCCAATTGTGTGTGTGTGTGTGTGTGTGTGTGTGTGTGTGTGTGTGTGTGTGTGTGTGTGTGTGTTTCCAGCTGCCTGGGGACACAGTTATGCTTTTAGATGCCTCACAACACATACATTCCCTATCGGCGTCTTTGCCTTTGTGGATGATGTCACCCACCTAGAAGTATGCCTCTGGGAGTGCTGTGTTCAATAATCTTGGTAGCGCGTTCTGTAAATGCGTAATGCTGTAGTGTGAAAAGGTAGTTAGGTGTATGTTCAACTCCCAGCCCTACCAAGTGTGTGTGTGTGTGTGTGTGTGTGTTTCCAGCTGCCTGGGGACACAGTTATGCTTTTAGATGCCTCACAACACATACATTCCCTATCGGCATCTTTGCCTTTGCGGATGATGTCACCCACCTAGAAGTGTGCCTCTGGGAGTGCTGTGTTCAGTAATCTCGGTAGCGCGTTCTGTAAATGCGTAATGCTGTAGTGTGAAAAGGTGGTTAGGTGTATGTTCATCTCCCAGCCCTACCAAGTGTGTGTGTGTGTGTGTGTGTGTGTGTGTGTGTGTGTGTGTGTGTGTGTATTTCCAGCTGCCTGGGGACACAGTTATGCTTTTAGATGCCTCACAACACATACATTCCCTATCGGCATCTTTGCCTTTGCGGATGATATCACCCACCTAGAAGTATGCCTCTGGGAGTGTTGTGTTAAGTAATCTCGGTAGCGCATTCTGTAAATGCGTAATGTTGTAGTGTGATAAGGTAGTTAGGTGTATGTTCAACTTCCAGCCCTGCCAAGTGTGTGTGTGTGTTTCCAGCAGCCTGGGGACACAGTTATGCTTTTAGATGTCTCACAACACATACATTCCCTATCAGCGTCTTTGCCTTTGCGGATGATGTCAACCACCTAGAAGTATGCCTCTGGGAGTGCTGTGTTCAGTAATCTCGGTAGCGTGTTCTGTAAATGCGTAATGCTGTAGTGTGATAAGGTAGTTAGGTGTATGTTCAACACCCAGCCCTGCCAAGTGTGTGTGTGTGTTTCCAGCAGCCTGGGGACACAGTTATGCTTTTAGATGCCTCACAACACATACATTCCCTATCGGCGTCTTTGTCTTTGCGGATGATGTCAACCACCTAGAAGTATGCCTCTGGGAGTGCTGTGTTCAGTAATCTCGGTAGAGCATTCTGTAAATGCGTAATGCTGTAGTGTGATAAGGTAGTTAGGTGTATGTTCAACTCCAAGCTCTGCCAAGTGTGTGTGTGTGTGTGTGTGTGTGTGTGTGTGTGTGTGTGTGTGTGTGTTTCCAGCTGCCTGGGGACACAGTAATGATTTTAGATGCCTCACAACACATACATTCCCTATCGGTGCCTTTGCCTTTGCGGATGATGTCACCCACCTAGAAGTATGCCTCTAGGAGTGCTGTGTTCAGTAATCTCGGTAGCGCATTCTGTAAATGCGTAATGCTGTAGTGTGATAAGGTAGTTAGGTGTATGATCAACTCCAAGCCCTGCCAAGTGTGTGTGTGTGTATATATATATATTTGTAATATGTATGTGGATATTAGCACTATTGAATGTGCTGCATTATCTGTTCTTGATCACCTTGGATGTCTCTAAATTTGCTATGGCTCTGTGATAGTGCACATACTGTGTTCTGTAGTGATCCTGGGTTATAGTTGTGTAGTGACCAGTTATTTTGTTGCTGGATATTACAAGGGACATTGAAAACAATGATAGTACAGCAGCTTTAAACGGTCATGTGCACATCTCAGCAGCAGTCAGCAGTGGTTATTACGTTGGAGGATGAGTATGGCTCATATAACTATGTATTAAATGACAATACTATGCAAATGAGGTTAACATTACTGACACCCGTTTATCCACAGGTTGTGATACAGATCCCAAGAATGTATGTGTATACATTGCCAGGTGCAGGACTGGAATATTGTTGAATGTAATGTTAATCTGTACAGCCTGGCAGGTACAGTCTGTGACTGTTCCACAACCTCCAGTATATGGCTTGAAACATGTTTCAGTACATGCTGAAACTGTGTACATGCAGACACACACATAAAACAAACAGCTAGGGATAACACATACACACACACATTGCATCAACATTGGGCCATGCAAAACCTGTTGCCCCTCACACACACAGATACATACATGTTGATTGGACGGCTCAATGACAGGCTCTGGAAAAGAAACTACATACCATGTGCATATGATGACATCTGTGCCACCTCCTGTAATGTGTAACATTGATGTAGGTACAGACTAACGTGGTGCTGATGCACAGGGTGGCTTCATAGCACTGTAATAATGTTAAAATGTTGTTAACACAAAGTGTGATTTCCTTCTAGGTGTATGTAAGCAGGCATGATGCATTACAGCTATGATCATCAATGTAGTATAGTGTACAGCACTGTTAATTCTGAAGATGTATTATCCATCCATGTGCTATTTGACTGACGTGTGTAGTATTGGTAGCATGTGTTTCAGAGTGTGCAGTATGTGTGTGATGTGTGTAGTACAGATTTTCATGTATTTATATGTGAACATGGTGAAGGTGCACTGTCTGCATGTACATGTATAGTGGACACATTGGAATGGTGACATGCCCTGTATTACACACTGTTAACACTTCATAGTTTCTATTGGTGGCCAGTATGCATTATACTGCACATATTGTTGTACTTGTTTACACATGTGTGATTGCTATGGTTTTACACAGTGCTGTGGGTGATACTGTTACTATCTGTGATTGTTTTGCATTATGGTAGTAGACACGACCTCAACAGTCTGAATAACCAATTGTTATATGATATCTTCACAACTGACCCACACATGTAGGACACACAGTAGCATGTGGATCCTACATGTACTATAATATACCAGTACGCACTGGTATTGACTGCCACACATTCCTAGGACCATTACTGTTTGACATATAGCCATGTTAGTTACAAGCAAAGACAATAGGGATATTCCTGTCCACATCTGGGAATTCATACTGTGGCCTACAATGCATTCCGCACATGACACAGTTATTCTACACAAGGGTATCATACAGACAGATACGTGTTATCCAACCCATGCTGTAAACCTATAAGGCTAAAAAGAGTTAGTTATCCACATTTACTACACATACTATATCAACAGTAACACATAGGTATTACACCCCAATATGTATAATGGGTAACAATGTGTACATATAGACAAGTGCTATGTCATTTGTCATTTGATATTTGCATTTACAATGGTATTTTGAAGTACATCACTGTATCACATAAGCAATGAGAGTTCTGCATGCATATCCTCCAAGGTGGTTGTACAACTGTGATGAATGTCCATTATTGACATTATTGACAGACTTTGCTGTGTTTGAACTGTTCTGCAGTAATACACATACATGAACAGTCGCTCACACTATGTATATAAACTGTCATGTGTGTGTGTGTGTGTGTGTGTGTGTGTGTGTGTGTGTGTGTGTGTGTGTGTGACACAGATGACCTAGGCCACAGACAATTCTGGTACATGTAGTTGACAAGTGCTTTAATGCTCCACCAGATGTGTCCAGGCACCAGAACTGTGACTTGAGCGACACAAACACATGCTAGATTAAAGTTTCTGTTTTTGTGTGTGCCTCATTATGGCATTCCTGTTCATGTGTGTACATTTCTGATGTGTGTCATCAGCCACAGTTGAACTGCACATCCAGCATCCCCCACTAGGTGACCATGAGGGTTGTCCCCATTGCCAAATGTTTTGTACAGCTGCGTCAGATGCCACATATAGGAAGCATTGCAGCTTCCAGGGCATCCAGCACACACATTCAGTATTATGGGCTGGCCATCACACACAAACCACCACTTCATGGAGGGGAAGCCCTTGTGGATGATGTAGGCCCTACCACACTCACTGGCTGGTGCTTTGATGCATATGTGCGTGCAGTGTATTGCACACAGTACTCAGGGTATTCCACTATTGTGTGGAAAAGACACATATTGCTGCCCAATACCTCACGGGAATTGGGGATATATACATGATCACTGACATGTGCTGACATGGCATTCATGAACTGGTGTAGTACCCTGGATGCTGATGTTTGTGAAATCCACATCATATCGCCAGTTGATCTCTGGAAGGTACCTGATGCTGGTATCCTTAGGGCAACACATACCTTGGTTTCCACTGGGACAGGTTTCCCTCTGTTGGTTCTGTGTGTGAGACATGGCCTGCACAGCTCCACAATCTTCTGCAGGAGGTCTCTGTCCACTCTATAGTGCTCTACTGTCTCCAGCTCATGTAGCCCCTGGTAGGTTACCCTGTGCCTGCACACTCTTCTCCGTCTACTCACTGTGTGTTGCTGAGCAGCATTCACATTGGCACAACCCTCCACATGTTGCATATGTTGACGTATAATAGCAATGGCAGCCCCTAACATTATGTTGTCTCAGTTAAGCTTTTACAGTTTTCACTTCTCTTAGTATACTACAGTGTTGCAGTGTGTCTGAGAAAACATGGTGGAATGCTGTTTGTAGAGTTGTACGTGCTGTGCTGTGCTGGCCTACTGTACTGGCTGTGTAATATACTCAGTCTGATTGTTTTCACCTGCTAGCTGTGGTAGTTCTCCTTGGTTAACTTACTGCTATTTGTTTACCTTCCTTTTCACTGACTGTGTCCACAGTGAGCGGCGCCGCGCATAGGAGCACAGTGAAGTGCACATCCACTTCCATGCGCGCACACAGGCTTACACATGTGTACAAACACTTACACTGGCTTACACGACATTACACGGGCTTCAACAATCTTACACTAGCTTACTCATTCTTCAGCGCGCGCACACGGGCAGACGCATGCACACATGCTTACTCGGGCTTACAGGCGCGCACGGGCACACACACTTCAGCAGGTTTGCAAGAAACTTCAGTGATATCCATGGCGTACACTCTCAGTTTAAATCATAACACGCCTCTTCCACTGATGAGTCACTGACAGCAAACATGTGACACACTGCTCCAATAAGATTACAGTGTTTTATACATACACACTCATGATGTCACCTATCTTCTACGCTGATAGTCCCCTTAACCTACTCTTACACTGTATAGGCTTGGCTAATAATGGCATGACAAATTGTGCTTCACTATCCTCAGCCTCAATTGCATAGGATTGCCTACTAATGCTTGGTTACATCTCTGAGAGTGTGCTTCCACAGATAGCAACCACTACTCAGTAGCCATATTGTCTTCAGCTTGTCATTCACCTGCATGGCGAACTAACTTTTAACTGACATTACAATTTGTATGTATATTTTACATATTTGTCTTGTTTTGTACACGCAGCGAGTATTCGCGCCGCTGCGCTATGCTTAAACACTGGAGATCGGGGGAGGACAACTAGAGTTTTATTAATTTCCAATGGAAAAACATGCCACTGGCCTTATATTTGGCCAATGGCATGCTTCTTCAACTAAATCCATCCTTTATTTGCAGATGACATTGCTCCATTTAGCTACTTGCAGAACATTACTCGGTTAACATCCATGTACATTTCTGCACATAACTCTACTCTTGCACGGACAGCTTACTGTTTCATGTATCGCAAATTTTACATCATTTGCATAGCTTTCACCTACAAATGGGGTAATTTGCATATCCTAACATTGTCCGTAACGTTGCTTTAGGGGCTGTGTTACACCCTACAGGATATTGCTGAATAGCTCGGCAGACATCTTGCCTTGCTCTACTCTTACTCTACTGTACACACCGCCAAGGCTTAGTGAATCCTGGCCTAAGCTTTGCTGTGTGCTAATATGTCTATTTGTGGAGTAAGCATGGCTGTAGGTATGTTTTGACCTGCTACGTCTGTCATTTCTGCAGAGCAGCTCCCACTTTCATCATTTGTAGAGGTGACAGCCCTATAGGAACTATATGTTCAGCTGTGACATTTGACAAGTCAACACATACCTGCAGTCAATACTAAACTGACTACTTCAGCTTTTCATACCTTCAAATTTGTCTTGTAGTAGTATAGTCGATAATACTGTTTCCTATAACATGTATCTGTTTCTGATACAAGATATGTCATTTTATTACACCCCTACACACACTATATGAAGAAATCACAGGCCAGATGCCATTACATTCCTTTGTAGGACACACGCCCAGAGTGTTGTGTTCCTCACAAAAGCCAACAGGTGTTAATCAAAACATATTCTGCTATCATCTACCTTATGTGTTCGCCGGTATTTGTGCTTTCCGTCAGTGGCAGAACTCGCATGCGAGTGTGGGAGACTGAACACTGTATTGGAGACACTGCATAATACCCTGAGGGACACATTTATGTTGTTTCTATTAACCTTCCACATTGACTATCACAGGGCATAAGTATTCATCACATTTATCGAGGTACATGCTTTTGACTTATACATGTTTTGTCATTTGTCATCACGTCTTTCTTCATACCTGTCCGCCTAATCTCACTAGTTCTGTACATTTATTTAGGTCAGGGTTACCTTCATACCTCTCAACTGTGCACATTTTGGGTAAATGTCCCAAACTTAGACTTATAATTTTGTTCCTTTTTTAATAATATTGTGCCTTTCTGGTAATTTAGTGGCAAGTCATTAGGGACTGTGGGGTTAGACAATAATGACAGACGTTAGTAGTTTATAATTAATAACACTCAAAACATTCATACTAATGAATGATCCATTATTCTATCAATGTTCTGACTTTGTAAGAGGAATATTTGAAATATTCTCTATTTGTACTTATTTTAAAATGCCTTTGTCCAGATGTCTTATTCTGAAGGGTTGAGAGGTATGGTTACCATCTTAGTCGTACGCATGTACGTCCATGATAATCACTTACAAGACACTGATATAAGTCCCTATGTCTTCCCCCAATAGTTTACACAATATCCAGTAGATGGGTTCTTCATTTTTGGAAGATATAGGTGTCTGCTATACCCACATAGGAATATTAATTACTCCCATGGGGCGGACCTCATAAATCTGTGCCAACCAACACCTAGGCCCATTATTGCATACCCATGATTCCCAGACCTGACACCCCTCCACAGTAGTCATAACACATATTTAATGTGAGCGATAATAAAGTATGAAGACACTTCTAAGCACTATCCACTCTCCGCGTATCGGGACATATATCATGCATTCTGTCAACCCATGTGTTATTACACTTGCACAAGCTACTGCTGCATGTACAGCTATATTGTAGTTGCGGATGACACTGATTTTGCAGCAATCATTACAGGACGGTGCCTGTATAGATTCACAATTTTTGGGGTCCTGCAAAGGACACCTATATCCATGTTTAAAGAGTAGGACTTGCAGATCTGGCACACTGGTACTTTCCGGGCAATAGTTTTGAAAGCAGCAGTGTATTTACCTTAATTGCATGTCTGTATGTCTATCCATACTAGCTATGATGTAACCTATTTATGTACATGTGTTATATCTACAAGGACATTTGTTTATATGTTTGTTATGCATATATCAATTAATGTTGTTTGTGTATATATATATATATATATATATATATATATATATATATATATATATATATATATATATATGTATGTATGTATATATATATATATATATATATATATGTCTGTACATTCTTTATTTCATATATTTATTTAGTTTAAGTCTGTGGATATATATCTATACACAAATGTATATATCCATATATAGACATTACGTGTAGAAAACAGCATTAATTTGCTATGCTGTGAGCGGATTACACATGCGCCAAGACTTGCATTTCCTTATTGTGGGTTACGCTGAAGGTGCATATCCTTATTCTGGGTTACATCTGCTTACTACGCCTTTGTGCTTACATGGGCTTTATTACTTGTGACAGTACCAGTAAAATATCTATAATCCGTTTAATGGATATATGCTAAACACACGTTCACCTTTACATATTTAAATGTCTGTACAACACAGACGCATTCATTACACTTTAACATTATATGTGCTGTAGTCATAGTTGAACCGGGACTGCATTCACGTTGGCCGGATGCTGTAACCACTATACTTTTGGTGTTCTGACTCATTTATATGCATACCCATAGTACATAGCTACATTAACATATGCCTCACCGCTTCACTTACGACACAGGCATCCATTCTCCTGCTGGGAAAAATGCGATACTACATATTACACATTCCCCTATTCCCTACTGCTCTGGACCCAAGCTGCATATTTAATCACTGCAGGGATATTCAGAACCCCAAGGCTTATAGCCCTGACACATACAAGTCTTTAATTGTCAGGGTGTTCATGTGGTGATCTGGGTTTAGGCTTGTCCGCCTGGTGAACGGTACTGCCCTGACCATGTTCAAATGTCAGACAAAGCACATGGACAGAGTTTGTCCATTTTAAGCATTTTACCTGTGTTTGCAGACACAGGTGTTTGGGCACCTGTCAGCAGCTTATAATGTTGGCAATACATAATATGGGTGGGAGTGGTTACAATACATAATCCACGGTGAGTGGTGTTCCCATTCACATTTGACTATTTCCTGTATTCATTCATATGAGGATTATTATTTTGGACATGAATTAACTACAAGTATGCAGTAGTACAGTAAACAAATGTGAAGGTTTGTTACTGTAAAAATGTATGGACCTCTGTAATACTCAGGGACTACCCCACATCCTTCACAACATTTCATGCTAATGTACATACTGTTATTCTGTGAACTTTCGAAGTTTGTGAGAGCAGTATTTACATCTGTCCCTATTTGTCCACCCATCATTTTATGCTTTGTCCAGATTTTGTTGCTGTAATAGGTTGAGAGGTGGTGTCGGTATGTGATTGAGTTGAATATATACTGTCGATAATTCAGTGGGGAGTAGGGTTACCACCTTTCCCTGTTTGCGAGGGGAAGTCCCACTTTGGACAGTTGTGTCCTGCGACAAAACCTAAGACATGGCAAATGTCCTGTGATTTTAAGACAAAATATATTTCTTATTTTCTTTAATAGTTGCATAATACAGTTATTTTGTATCTAAAACACACAACTATTATATGAAATAGCTTAAGCAATTCAAATGCTATGAAATAAGCTTTTATTTTGGCAAACAAGTGTAATTCTGTCCTTTGCACTGGCCGGGGGTATGTTTTATCCTGCAAATTCTCACATTTCTACAAAAGATGTCCCACCTTGGGCATCTGAACAGGTGGCAACCCTAGTGGGGAGACCTGCATGGTGGACAGGTGTTCCATCCTGCGTAGTATGTTTTGCATGTCCGTCTAGTAACTGAACAGTACCATGACTACACATACATGTTTTGTCCAGATGTGTACAGTACTAGACACCGTGGCGTGTAAACAACTCTGATGTTTCAACAGGTTACTTATCCCACGCGGGATGTACATACATTTTGCCAAAACATGAACGCGCGGGCATTTGGATTTACATAACTGTGATGGGATGTTTACAAACGTGGGATACATATTTGCAATCTTGACACTGCCTAGGGCGATACTTCCTACTACATGTGGGTAATACTCGCTATGTGTAGGTGTACGGCTGGGCAAGCCTGGTAGCTGGATTTGGTGGACATTCGTACATGGGTGCAGGTTGTGTGCTATACAGGGGATGTTGTATTGCATTTGCATGCATGGGTTCTGCATTTGGATGTCACGGTTCCGCATATACCATCCTATGTGTATGTGCCAGTTACGTTCCTGTTCATGTGTATAGAACATTTTAATATTCATATGTTTGTGTGAGTTTGGTATACAATATGGACGGTCAGGTTTCTTTACGGTTGTTATATGGCCACAACTGCCCAGCTGTGTACTATCACTATCACTGTGGGACTGTTCGTGACCCTGCCCATGGGGCTAGATGTGTATTGGCGCGCTGACATGATGCACTTCACTTCCACTGGGTATAACTACTTACAGTGCAGTACATTACAGACACATGATTTTAAATATCATTTGTTCCATGGACGGAAACTCATATTGTGTTGCGTGCATTTCTGTTTGGTTCTCAATTTTGTGTGGCCGGGAACTGTCTTGCATGCTTTGCATACGTTTCATTATCCACAGACACTGATAGGTGCAATTACTATTGCAGGCAGACTATAATATTCAGCAGTTTAGGTTGCTCATCGACAGCCGACATTGACATGCCTCCGGGCGCAGCTTAGTAATGCCCCATGCACTCATGCACATTTCCTATGCACGTGGATGTGGTGGCAGCGCACCTTCATTAATATGCATATGGCGCTACTACACAATATATACACCGCACGGCCGGTGCAGGCCTTATGCCGGCCTTGCGCTGAGCTTCATGAATCCCGGGGAACATTATTTTTGACAAAATCGTCAACATTTTTAAGTAGTTTTTGGTAGTGGGGGGTATATTGTGGAAATAACAGATCATTCACAATGTTAGAATGTAAAGCATTAATTTATTTTTCCAATACTGCCAGCTTGCTATGATTGTTTCTAATAACAATGTCTAAAAGCGCCAAAACTGTTTTGTCAAACAGCTCGACCAGTTCACCAAACGCGCTGGATTCTTGATCTATACCAAATAGTAACTTCCACAATCTCAACCCTTTAGGCACTTGCTTAAGTGCCAAAGATTTACTGAGGAATGCGTTGTCCAACTGAAGTGCTCTGAATTTCTTACACACAGACTCGAAGCTGATGAAGCCAATTACTGGCGAAAGCGCTTAGTCGAAGGAACATTTTGTTGTCAATAAAGCTGGTGTGTTCCAGGTCGTTGTTGGGATTATTTCTTTATTTTCCAAGTTTTTTGTTCCTGTTGGGAATCTGTTTTTGCTATGTTATCTCAAAGCAGACTATTTCAAAGTGGATAGGCCACTGCATTCGTTTCTGCTATTCACAACATGGCAAGGCAAGCGAGTGCCTAAGGGCATTAGGCCACATTCAACCAGAGCAGCAGCCACTTCAGCAGCCTTCCTCAGGGGAGTACCAACCAAATACATTTTAGAGGCTGCTACCTGGAGTTCAGTGCACACCTTTACAAAGCACTATCATTTACCACTCTACTCTAAATCCAGGACAGGCTTTGCCACTGCAGTTCTACAGGGCCTCTTAGCCGCTCCTAATGCTATTTAGCTCCAGCCTCCCAACCTTAGCTTTGGGATTCAACCCAAGTGTAATGACTGCAACAGTGAAACACGAAGAACATAGTACAGTTGTGTACACTTACCATAAATGTAGATGTGCAAGTGTATTCACTGTTGCAGTCCAGGTTACCCACCCACCATCCCCCATTTCTTTGCTGCAACTTATCTGCACTTCTCTAGTCTATACACCTATGTGGTTTATTTACCTGTAGATGAAGGTATAATATATTTTGGTGCATGCATGTTTTATTGGCATATTTTTAGCCTACCCTTTTGGGGCACCTGACATCTGGGGCCAGAAAAACTGAAGAAAATGGCGTATTGCATCTTTTATACCCTGGCACACTGAGGTCAGGGAAGAGGCGACGGGGACTGACACCGGAGGTAGACTTTGGAATTCAGGCTGATCATGGTAGCCTGCCAGCAGGATAACCCAAGTGTAATGACTGCAACAGTGAATACACTCGAACATCTACATTTATGGTAAGTGTACACAACTGTACTTTTCACACAGTGCAAAAAATAGGGTGTTCCAAATTTTGACTGTTTGTCACACATTACTAGAGTCTGTGTTTCACATTGGCCTCTTAAAAGGTTGAGACCTATGCAGGTTTCTGGTACCTACACAATGCTGGAACCATATTGTAGGGAGAAAAGAAACCTAAAGATTGAGTTAAACTGTAGGAGAGGGTGGAGTTTTCCTTTAACATTCACCTTCCATCTTTTGATTATACTCATACTGTCATCTTCTTTGAGTCTGCTGAGGACATTTTGATTATAAATCATGTTGAATCTCTTTAAGCAATGTCACAGCAAGAGTCTAGCATGTTTAAAGTGTGCTTGTAATGTTGAGAAGTCCATTAACTTTCTGATCCTATTCATTCAATCTGTCCAGTCCGACATATGGGTCCTCTGAGCCACTTGTCGGATCTGATTAGGCAACATCAGTGCTCCAGCCTTAAGACCCTTGAGAACTTTCCCTCTCCTAATAGGGTCTGTGTTAAATCATCGAATGCTTAAAAAGCGAACAATGATTTATCGAACCCATGTAAACGAAAGCTTACAATCTCAAATGCTTAGAACAGCAATTTTTTTCCAAGGGAGAAAAATTGCTGTTTCACAAAACAAAAAAAAAATAAAAATTTTAAAACATTACATAAAGTGGGGGGCTTTGCCCCACATTTCTGGAGTGGGGAGCTGTGCCCCCACCCCCCTACTTAAATATACCAACTCCGAGATCGCACTACAGTCACGGAAACAACAAAGTAAAGGAAGCGGCCAAGTGATTTCTTTCCCAGGAAAATAATTTGCTTATATGCCGTTTCATTATTTTGCCTTTTCGTGCTTTCAAGTTCAGTCAAGACACATTCGAAAGAATGCATGTTCGATTATTTAATAGGAACCCTCCTAATACATCTGTCCTGATTTGCCCCCATATCTAGTTTGCTACATTTGAAACGGACACAGCTGTGTGCAGTTAAAGTGCTTCACCTCTATATTTAACAAACTTTTGATAGATTTTTGTAGTTTTTCAGCATCTTTCATTGTAGTATCTTTCATGACAATAGGGCAGATTACCTTCTTTTTGGAACTAGTTAGAAATTTCATCATTGTAGTTTTGTAAGCCCATTATTCCTGTGCATTTCCCAACATTGCAGATTGTTTGACATTCATCATATTGATCACAGCTACAGTAGCCTTAGATATATGGGTTATATCTTGCCAAGGATATAACAGCTGGCCAGCTTCCAAAACTTCAGAACACCTTCCATGTTTCCAAACTGCCTACTCAGGTAAAGCTTTCAAGGATTGACAAGTCAGCTTGTTCTTTCCTTTGTTGGACAGATAGATACCCTTTGGGGAAAAAGAAAGCTTCCATTTTCTTAATTTTGTTGCTGTTTTATTACTTTCCTTTTCAGGAAAGTTAGTTTACAGATAGGAGTGTACTGTTTTAATGGACTCTCTCAAGATTGCGATGTGTTTTTAAATGGCACGTTCATTTTTTGTGTCAGTTTAAAAGTGGTGTGAAATAACTGAAAACATTTTATGTGGAGAACTTGTGTTTATTTTATTTTTGTGGGACTTACATAGTGTTTTAAAGTGCTTTGTACTGTGTTTTTTTCTGTCAAAAAAAGAAATGTTTGCAGACTGATAGTGTTTATTGTCAGTTTCTGTTTGTCTCCCCAAGGAAAGAGGCACCTTTTTGTCTTGGCCATGGAATAGAATACTGATGTCATGTTGGTCCTTCTTCCAGTCCCAAAAAGAAAAAAAAAAACATGCAAACAGCTTCTGACACCACAGCAGGCTAGCAGCTTACCTCAGCCACAGGTGGGGTGACTTTGTTATGGCCATTTGTTGCACCTCAGACCACTCATCTTTTACCCCAGATCCATCTGGTGTAGCACCTACAACCTCTATGGACTGGGGACTGTGGGGTTATCCATGTCTACTGCAGCTGGTGGGGTCCCCTCAATGGGCAAGCGAGAGACAGTCTTGGTCCAGGGGAGTGAACAGTGAAGGTGCTGTGTCCATCTCCAGGGAAGCTGCTGCTGACATTAGCAATCTGGCTGGTCCCATTTTTTTCTTGTCAAAAAAAAAAAAAAAACATGTATCTTACTCCTCTTCAATATTCTATGGATAGGAGTAGTTTACTGGGTCTAACTCAGGATTTAATTCAGGTTATTGATCCTTCTTGTAAAGTAGTTTCTGGTAAAAGAAAGAGGGATTTCTCTTTTACCTAAGAGATTCAAATTCTGACTCTGAACAGGAAGATGCAGCGACAGATGCATTTTTTTTCCTCAGATTTCTTATTCAGACTCAGAAGAGAGCTCAGTTTCTGATTACCCCCATGGAGGTTTCTGTTTATGTGAGACTATTGCTAAAGTGTAGGTACACATATACTATAAAAGATTTGTAGATGATGTGTTTCTTCTCTGGAAAGGAAATGACACTGACCTAGAGATATTTATAGACTATATTAATCATACAACCAATTTTTTGGAATTTGAAGGCAAATGGTCAAAGTCAGAAATTGAATTCTTAGATGTTCTTATTACTAGAGAAGATGGAAATTTTGCTACAGCATTATATAGGAAGAACTGTAGGAAGAATAGTTTGCTTCATCGTACCAGCATGCATCCAGGGCATGTATTTAAGAATATTGTAGTAAACCAAGGAAGAAGAATATCACACTTAACAAGTGATGATAATAAATGTGCTCAAACTATGGTAAAATTGAAGAATGAATTTTTGGAAAGAGGTTATTCCCTTAAAAACGTTGATGCTCTCTCAGACCCCCAGGTTATAGATAGAAATGGGAAAGGGAGACCGTATTTTAAGAAGAATTTAGACATACAAATTAATGGAAGGAAGAATATTAGTCAACCATCAACTAAGGTGAGGTTGAATATTCCCTTTTCCAATAATAATAAAGATATAAAGGAAATTATAGATACGAATTGGGCCATATTGACAGCTAATGATGATATAAGATATATAGTAGGGTTGAGACCCAGTTACAGTTATCGTAATAATAAATCTCTTAAAAGGTTATTATGTTATGATAAAAAGAATAACTATGAAACCAAAGTTTCCTCCAATAGACAAGGAACATTTCCCTGTCGAGGATGCAATCAGTGTTCATATATGATTGCAACTGATAAGTTTGTACATCCAGACACAAAGAGAATATACTATTTTAAGCATTATGCTGATTGTAAAACTAGAGATATAATTTACTTAGCAAGTTGTCAGAAATGTTATTGCTTCTACGTAGGTAAGACCAATAGAACATTGAGAGAGAGGGTAAGAGAACATATTTACGCAATAAACCATGAAGATGAAACCAATGCAGTAGCTGAACATGTTTTAAATAATGGGATGGATCATACATTTAAATTCATGGTCATAGAATTGATTTTAAAAAATAGTAGATTAAGTAATATTAAAAACTTCACAGAGCAGGAAGAGAATAGATGGATTATTCGCATGCAATCAGACAAAGGGAAAGGTCTGAATGATAGGACAACAATAAAACAATTTCTGATAAGTAGACCATATTGTATTTTTATATTTATATATAATATATATATATTTTATACATACATTCTTTATATTTATATTTACATATTTTAAAGTGTCTTAACGTGTTTTTATTTATGTACATATATACATATTTATTTATAATAATTAATTCAGTATATTATTTCATATTTATATATTTACATAGGTTATAATGGATTATTATTAAATATGTGGATATATAAATTATAAATGTGTATTAATTAATAACTAATGCTTTTTTATACTATATGAATGTTCTATTTAACAATTTTTAGTATATATTTAGTTGATTAATTACTGCTTTTAATACAATATACATATAAGTGTTTATTATCTTAAGAAAGAGATGATGTAGGCAAGCGCTTTTATTATTGACAGTTGTTAATTGCTAATATTTCTTTACATGATTTTTGGCACCAATTTCTGGTATTTAAATGCTTGCATTATGAGATACAATTGTTTGTCTGATGAAGGGTTTGATTTAACCCGAAAGCGCTTACAAGAAGCTTCTGTTATATACTTTTGGTGAAATAAAGAATTTAAAAGCATCGTATTTGCCGTGGTAGTGTATGGAAGGTTTGCTACAAAGTATTGCATTTGCTGTGGTGGTGTCTAGAAGTTTTGTTATGGGAGTATTGCTAGTGTGTGCCAGTGTTTTCAGTGGTAAAACTTTGAGGTTTCTCAATCCCTCAGAAAATGATATTAGTTGTTATAGAAGGATTTTCCAGAACCTGCACCCATTCCTTCTCTTCTATCTGCTCTGGATGATGTGTGTGTTACTGCCTGCAATTTTCCTGATAGCCAGCTGCCCCTAAAATGGCAGATAGGATGTATAGATACTACCTTGAGCCTCCCCTGCAAAGAGGCTACTAGCCTAGTGGGACTAATTTGGTCAACAAAGGACAGATAAATAAATAAAGTTCCTCTGCCTTTTAAATTTTTATACAGTACTCCCCAAACCTGACCCAGCAGCTATAGCTTTAGTAGATCCCACTGCCACTAAGCACTTTCATTCCAATCCTACTCTTTGTGAGAAGGCTGTGAAAATTATTGATAAGTATGAGAAAAAAAACTGTTCACTTCAGTATGAAAGTCAAAGCCAAAAAAGACTGCAGCAACACCACTTTCATATGTTAAAATTTATTCTAACATATTGTGAAAGTATGAGGATGGCTTTTTCTACAGATCTGATGTCTTTTCATCTGTTCCTCAACCAGTCAGTCTCTGATCCAACCTCAGATCCAGCTCTGGCCACTTCAACAGACTTTGGCTTTGTAACTCAAGCTCTTCTCCCTACCCATAATCCTCTTCTTAGCCTGGATTACCCCAGATCTCATTTGCCACTTCAGCATTTGGATGTGGTTTCTTATAGCTCAGGCATAGGAACCGATAAGTCATTGTTTTTGTTATTTTGCTGTTTGAGAGATTATCATTTGCTCTTAGAGTTTTCTCCTTTATCTTACCCTTTACTGTAGGAAAAAAGTTTCTTTTTATATATAGCAAAAGTTTTTCGGGTTGGGTATCATCATTCTGTATGGACCTCGTGCCCTTGCTGTAGCTGTTTCCAGCATTATATAGTGTAAACTTTCTCTTGCTATCCAATTGTGGGTACTTCTAGGTGCTTTTCCCTTTCTTACCATAGTTGGTATTTGATTGGTATTCTTCCCTTATTATCCTAGTTAGTATTTAACGCTTTGTTTTTCGTTATTTTTGGTATTTTTGCTTCTGCTGTTTTTGTGGTTGGAAGGATGGCTGACAAGCCAACTGATTTAAAAAAAATGTTTGTCATGTGGGCATAAGATTCCAAACTCTGATACCCAGTCAGAGTGCGTCTTTTGCCTTGGGACAGCTCATCTCAATGAGGAATGATAAATTTGTGTGAGGTTTAATCACTGAGCACTTGTCAAGCACTGTAAGGCTGAAAGGTTTGCTTCCATCTTCCTCTTCATCTGCTGGGGCACTTCCCTTTTCCAAGAAATCTTCAGGAAAAAAACAAGGGTCATTCTACTGGAAAAGCCAAGGATTTGAGGAAGCAGTCCCCTAATCATTCTCCTTCCTCTGCTTCTGGCTCAGCTCCACCCAAAAAAGTACCAAAATCTATGGATCCATATGGCTTATTGGATCAGACTCGATCTAAGTCCAAGTCTCAGATCCATCATTCAAATGGTTTTCTCCAGAGCCCATCCCCTTGAGGCTACATTCACCATTCTTACAAGGGACTCCTCATAGAGCTTCATCCCTCAGGTCAGCTAGGAGTCTGATGAAAGCAGATGTGGATAGTATGATGAGAACATTTCTCAGGACCCTGATTCAGTTGGGAGTTATACCATCGCCATCTCCCACTGGATCCATGAGCCTACCACCAGTCCACTCCCAGTTTCTAACTCCTGCTCAAATCAGTCCTTTGCTTTTGGAGTCTTTGGACCAGAGGATTTCAAACTTGTCTGTGTCAAATCCTAAGGTTTAGCCTTTGTCATCTGTGACACCATCTCTGATTCAAACTGACTCTTCCGGAGTTAGAGGGATCTTGAAGCTGTCACATCGGTGCTGGCTTTGGGAGGCTAGGTTCAACTCCAGTGTTCTCTGATCCATCCCTCTATATCAGGGTCTCGGAACAGGACAACTCAACTCTGACCTGTGCATTGAAACAAGATCATAGGTTGCTGTGAGCTGTACTGGACATGTGGCTTTGGTTCCTACCAGATCAGTTCTTGATTCCCCCATGACTTCTGCTTTTGATGTAGTGGAGAGAGAGTTTTCTACCTCTGTGGACATGCATGTCCTCCACCATCAAGTAGCGGTAACATAAGCGTGCTGTTTGCACATGTCATGGTTGGATGAAGCGTGTGACACACCTGTCGAGCTGTCCCTGGCAAACATCCATCTACACAGGTGCATCACCACTTTGTGTACACATCCATCCATTACCTGCTGTACATCCTACCGTACTGTCAGTGTATGTCACCATATACCAAGTGTCAATGATGGGGCTGCATTGCAGCTGCATGTTGTAGTTAGGCACAGATGAGTTACCCGCGTCAGCTACTGTACATGCATAGTAGCTGCATGAACACCTACAGATTATGCGATGTGTTGGTCCTACATGCCTGTCAATAGCCATGTTTGTATGTATTGCAATTGGTGGACATGTGTGTTGACATACATAACACACATGGACTGTTGTATGATATGATGGGTGTCATGGGTAACTAGTACAGAGGAATGTGTCCTTGGTCAACATTGCTACCTCTCATGTACTGGTAGCATTCAGCAGCCATGGACCCAATCTTCCATTTGTGTCGTTTATGATTGCTGTAGCCACTTGTCTGCAATAAGTAGGACAGCTTGCCATGCCAGAAAATATACTTCTCTGTACATGTGTTGTTTGTTTGGTCCATGCACATATCCACACCGCAATTACATGTGAGCATATATGGCTCGAGTATGTTACGTTAGTGCTAGAGCAGACAGTCATCTGTCACAGCTGTGTAAGACCCAGGGGCCCCTGTGGTATGTGTAAGAGTCAACCTGGTTATGTGCAATGGTATCATTGCAATGCATAACCGCATTGATGGAACCCTAATGGGGTCGCATTAGTGTAGTACTGCGCACAGTTGCTTTGCAGACATGCAGCGAAATCCACTGGTCATGAGTCAAGCGGTGTTGTGTTAATGTATGGCTGTGTATTGCTGGTCCAATGACAATGGGTGATGTGTGGCGGCTACGTATGTAGATTTCGTGGTGTGTACCTCTGTGATCTACACCTGAGAGAACTGTGATGGCTCCCTGATGTGTACTGGTCAATGCCGACATGTGAGTGGCCTTCATATGCGATGGGGACAGTAATACCATGCTGTGCCCTTCTGTAAGTTAGAATCCATGTGCATGCAAGGCGGCCCTTGCAACTGCTAAGTGTGTGAGGACATGCCCAGTATGCCATTGTGTAGATGGACACTGAGTACATTCCAAACTGTGCACTTCCATGATTAGAATCACAATGCGCCATGCCAGAGCTGCCCTTTACAGCTGCTAGGTGTGTGTGAGCATGCCCAGTATGCCATTGTGTAGATGGGCACACAGTACATTCCAAACAGGCGGTGTGATACTAAATTATGTGGGCATGGCCATTGACATCCTGTATAGCCATGGGTGGTCATCCAGGCAACAGATGTCCATTTCAATATCACGGTGGATGCCTACATTGAACACACTGGATTTGCTAATAGTCTGGAAAGGTGTACTGTCTGTGGCTTGCGTCCGTATCTATGTAGTGTTGTAGTGCTCGGTAGAGTATTTAGTTGCCCGATCCACAGCACTGCGTCGCGTGTTTGTCTCACGTCTACCTTGGGACAGTAATATGCTTTCAGACTGCTCACTCTCTGAAGCATTCCCTATCGAGCCTTTGCGCTTTATGCATGATGTCACCCACCTAGAAGTATGCCTCTGGGAGTGCTGTGTTCAGTAATCTTGGTAGCCGCGTTCTGTAAATCGCGTAATGCTGTAGTGTGATAAGGTAGTTAGGTGTATGTTCAACTCTCCCAGCCCTGCCAGTTGTGTGTGTGTGTGTGTGTGTGTGTGTGTGTGTGTGTGTGTGTGTGTGTGTGTGTGTGTTTCCAGCTGCCAGGGGACACAGTTATGCTTCTAAGATGCCTCTACAACACAGCCACATTCCCTATCGCTGCGTCTTTGCCTTTGTGGATGATGTCACCCACCTAGAAGTATGCCTCTGGGGAGTGCTGTGTTCAATAATCTTGTGCGTAGCGTTCTGCAAATGGCGTAATGCTGTAGTGTGAAAGGTAGTTAGGTGTATGTTCAACTCCCAGCCCTACCAAGTGTGTGTGTGGTGTGTGTGTGTGTTGTTTCCAGCTGCCTGGGGACACAGTTATGCTAGATGCCTCACAACACATACATTCCCTATCGGCATCTTTGCCTTTATTGGATGATGTCACCCACCTAGAAGTGTGAGTTCTGGGAGTGCTGTGTTCAGTAATCTCGGTAAGCTGCTCTGTAATGCGTAAAATGCTGTAGGTGAAAGGTGGTTAGGTGTATGTTCATCTCCCAGCCCTACCAAGTGTGTGTGTGTGTGTGTGTGTGTGTGTGTGTGTGTGTGTGTGTGTGTGTGTATTTCCAGCTGCCTGGGGACACAGTTATGCTTTTAGATGCTCCTCACAATATGACATTCCCTATCGCATCTTTGCCTTTGAGATGATATCACCCACCTAGAAGTATGCCTCTGGGAGTGTTGTGTTGGGTAATTCACAGCGATTCTGTAAATGGCGTAATGTTGTGTGTGTGATACAGTTAGGTGTATGTTCAACTTCCAGCCCTGCCAAGTGTGTGTGTGTGTTTCCAGCAGCCTGGGGACACGGTTATGCTTTAGATGTCTCCACAAATACATTCCCTATCAGCGCCTTGCCCTTTACGGATGATGTCAACCACCTAGAAGTATGCCTCTGGGAGTGCTGTGTTCAGTAATCTCGTAGCTGCATTCTGTAAATGCGTAATGCCAGTAGTGATAAGCGAGTTAGGTGTATGTTCAACACCCAGCCGCCATGTGTGTGTGTGTTCGCGCCTGGGGACACAGTTATGCTTTTAGATGCTCCTCACAACATACATTCCATATCGGCTTTGTCTCTTGCGGATGATGTCACCCACCAATTGTAGAAGTATACCTCGGGAGTGCTATGTGTTCAGTATTCTCGGTAGAGCATTCTGTAAATGCGTAATGCTGTAGTGTGATAAGGTAGTTAGGTGGTTCAACTCCAAGCTCTGCCAAAGTGTGTGTGTGTGTGTGTGTGTGTGTGTGTGTGTGTGTGTAATGTTCCAGCTGCCTGGGGACACAGTAATGATTTTAGATGCCTCACAACACATACATTCCCTATCGGTGCCTTTGCCTTCGGATGATGTCACCCACCTAGAGTATGCCTCTAGGAGTGCTGTGTTCAGTAATCTCGTAGCGCATTCTGTAAAATGCGTAATGCTGTAGTGTGATAAAGGTAGTTAGGTGTATGATCAACTCCAAGCCCTGCCAAGTGTGTGTGTGTATATATATATATTTGTAATATGTATGTGGATATTAGCACTATTGAATGTGCTGCATTATCTGTTCGTGATCACCTTGGATGTCTCTAAATTTGCTATGGCTCTGTGATAGTGCACATACTGTGTGCTGTAGTGATCCTGGGTTATAGTTGTGTAGTGACCAGTTATTTTGTTGCTGGATATTACAAGGGACATTAAAAACAATGATAGTACAGCAGCTTTAAACGGTCATGTGCACATCTCAGCAGCAGTCAGCAGTGGTTATTACATTGGAGGATGAGTATGGCTCATATAACTATGTATTAAATGACAATACTATGCAAATGAGGTTAACATTACTGACACCCGTTTATCCACAGGTTGTGATACAAATCCCAAGAATGTATGTGTATACATTGCCAGGTGCAGGACTGGAATATTGTTGAATGCATGGGGGGTGTCCATGGCCAGAAATGGTGATCTGTACAGCCTGGCAGGTACAGTCTGTGACTGTCCCACAACCTTCAGTATATGGCTTGAAACATGTTTCAGTACATGCTGAAACTGTGTACATGCAGACACACACATAAAACAAACAGCTAGGGATAACACATACACACACACATTGCATCAACATTGGGCCATGCAAAACCTGTTGCCCCTCACACACACAGATACATACATGTTGATTGGACGGCTCAATGACAGGCTCTGGAAAAGAAACTACATACCATGTGCATATGATGACATCTGTGCCACCTCCTGTAATGTGTAACATTGATGTAGGTACAGACTAACGTGGTGCTGATGCACAGGGTGGCTTCATAGCACTGTAATAATGTTAAAATGTTGTTAACACAAAGTGTGATTTCCTTCTAGGTGTATGTAAGCAGGCATGATGCATTACAGCTATGATCATCAATGTAGTATAGTGTACAGCACTGTTAATTCTGAAGATGTATTATCCATCCATGTGCTATTTGACTGACGTGTGTAGTATTGGTAGCATGTGTTTCAGAGTGTGCAGTATGTGTGTGATGTGTGTAGTACAGATTTTCATGTATTTATATGTGAACATGGTGAAGGTGCACTGTCTGCATGTACATGTATAGTGGACACATTGGAATGGTGACATGCCCTGTATTACACACTGTTAACACTTCATAGTTTCTATTGGTGGCCAGTATGCATTATACTGCACATATTGTTGTACTTGTTTACACATGTGTGATTGCTATGGTTTTACACAGTGCTGTGGGTGATACTGTTACTATCTGTGATTGTTTTGCATTATGGTAGTAGACACGACCTCAACAGTCTGAATAACCAATTGTTATATGATATCTTCACAACTGACCCACACATGTAGGACACACAGTAGCATGTGGATCCTACATGTACTATAATATACCAGTACGCACTGGTATTGACTGCCACACATTCCTAGGACCATTACTGTTTGACATATAGCCATGTTAGTTACAAGCAAAGACAATAGGGATATTCCTGTCCACATCTGGGAATTCATACTGTGGCCTACAATGCATTCCGCACATGACACAGTTATTCTACACAAGGGTATCATACAGACAGATACGTGTTATCCAACCCATGCTGTAAACCTATAAGGCTAAAAGAGTTAGTTATACACATTTACTACACATACTATATCAACAGTAACACATAGGTATTACACCCCAATATGTATAATGGGTAACAATGTGTACATATAGACAAGTGCTATGTCATTTGTCATTTGATATTTGTATTTACAATGGTATTTTGAAGTACATCACTGTATCACATAAGCAATGAGAGTTCTGCATGCATATCCTCCAAGGTGGTTGTACAACTGTGATGAATGTCCATTATTGACATTATTGACAGACTTTGCTGTGTTTGAACTGTTCTGCAGTAATACACATACATGAACAGTCGCTCACACTATGTATATAAACTGTCGTGTGTGTGTGTGTGTGTGTGTGTGTGTGTGTGTGTGTGTGTGTGTGTGTGACACAGATGACCTAGGCCACAGACAATTCTGGTACATGTAGTTGACAAGTGCTTTAATGCTCCACCAGATGTGTCCAGGCACCAGAACTGTGACTTGAGCGACACAAACACATGCTAGATTAAAGTTTCTGTTTTTGTGTGTGCCTCATTATGGCATTCCTGTTCATGTGTGTACATTTCTGATGTGTGTCATCAGCCACAGTTGAACTGCACATCCAGCATCCCCCACTAGGTGACCATGAGGGTTGTCCCCATTGCCAAATGTTTTGTACAGCTGCGTCAGATGCCACATATAGGAAGCATTGCAGCTTCCAGGGCATCCAGCACACACATTCAGTATTATGGCTGGCCATCACACACAAACCACCACTTCATGGAGGGGAAGCCCTTGTGGATGATGTAGGCCCTACCACACTCACTGGCTAGTGCTTTGATGCGTGTGCGTGCAGTGTATTGCACACAGTACTCAGGGTATTCCACTATTGTGTGGAAAAGACACATATTGCTGCCCAATACCTCACGGAATTGGGGATATATACATGATCACTGACATGTGCTGACATGGCATTCATGAACTGGTGTAGTACCCTGGATGCTGATGTTTGTGAAATCCACATCATATCGCCAGTTGATCTCTGGAAGGTACCTGATGCTGGTATCCTTAGGGCAACACATACCTTGGTTTCCACTGGGACAGGTTTCCCTCTGTTGGTTCTGTGTGTGAGACATGGCCTGCACAGCTCCACAATCTTCTGCAGGAGGTCTCTGTCCACTCTATAGTGCTCTACTGTCTCCAGCTCATGTAGCCCCTGGTAGGTTACCCTGTGCCTGCACACTCTTCTCCGTCTACTCACTGTGTGTTGCTGAGCAGCATTCACATTGGCACCACACTCCACATGTTGCATATGTTGACGTATAATAGCAATGGCAGCCCCTAACATTATGTTGTCTCAGTTAAGCTTTTACAGTTTTCACTTCTCTTAGTATACTACAGTGTTGCAGTGTGTCTGAGAAAACATGGTGGAATGCTGTTTGTAGAGTTGTACGTGCTGTGCTGTGCTGGCCTACTGTACTGGCTGTGTAATATACTCAGTCTGATTGTTTTCACCTGCTAGCTGTGGTAGTTCTCCTTGGTTAACTTACTGCTATTTGTTTACCTTCCTTTTCACTGACTGTGTCCACAGTGAGCGGCGCCGCGCATAGGAGCACAGTGAAGTGCACATCCACTTCCATGCGCGCACACAGGCTTACACATGTGTACAAACACTTACACTGGCTTACACGACATTACACGGGCTTCAACAATCTTACACTAGCTTACTCATTCTTCAACGCGTGCACATGGGCAGACACGCATGCACACATGCTTACTCGGGCTTACAGGCGCGCACAGGCGCAAACACACTTCAGCAGGTTTGCAAGAAACTTCAGTGATATCCATGGCGTACACTCTCAGTTTAAATCATAACACGCCTCTTCCACTGATGAGTCACTGACAGCAAACATGTGACACACTGCTCCAATAAGATTACAGTGTTTTATACATACACACTCATGATGTCACCTATCTTCTACGCTGATAGTCCCCTTAACCTACTCTTACACTGTATAGGCTTGGCTAATAATGGCATGACAAATTGTGCTTCACTATCCTCAGCCTCAATTGCATAGGATTGCCTACTAATGCTTGGTTACATCTCTGAGAGTGTGCTTCCACAGATAGCAACCACTACTCAGTAGCCATATTGTCTTCAGCTTGTCATTCACCTGCATGGCGAACTAACTTTTAACTGACATTACAATTTGTATGTATATTTTACATATTTGTCTTGTTTTGTACACGCAGCAGTATTCAGCCAGCTTCTTTATGCTTAAACACTGGAGATCGGGGAGGACAACTAGAGTTTTATTAATTTCAATGGAAAAACATGCCACTGGCCTTATATTTGGCCATTGGCATGTTTCTTCAACTAAATCCATCCTTTATTTGCAGATGACATTGCTCCATTTAGCTACTTGCAGAACATTACTCGGTTAACATCCATGTACATTTCTGCACATAACTCTACTCTTGCACGGACAGCTTACTGTTTCATGTATCGCAAATTTTACATCATTTGCATAGCTTTCACCTACAAATGGGGTAATTTGCATATCTAACATTGTCCGTTACAGCGTTGCTTTAGGGCTGTGTTACACGCCCCTACAGGATATTGCTGAATAGCTCGGCAGACATCTTGCCTTGCTCTACTCTTACTCTACTCGTACACACCGGCCAAGGCTTAGTGAATCCTGGCCTAAGCTTTGCTGTGTGCTAATATGTCTATTTGTGGAGTAAGCATGGCTGTAGGTATGTTTTGACCTGCTACGTCTGTCATTTCTGCAGAGCAGCTCCCACTTTCATCATTTGTAGAGGTGACAGCCCTATAGGAACTATATGTTCAGCTGTGACATTTGACAAGTCAACACATACCTGCAGTCAATACTAAACTGACTACTTCAGCGCTTTTCATACCTTCAAATTTGTCTTGTAGTAGTATAGTCGATAATACTGTTTCCTATAACATGTATCTGTTTCTGATACAAGATATGTCATTTTATTACACCACTACACACAATATATGAAGAAATCACAGGCCAGATGCCATTACATTCCTTTTGTAGGACACGCCCGCCCAGAGTGTTGTGTTCCTCACAAAAGCCAACAGGTGTTAATCAAAACATATTCTGCTATCATCTACCTTATGTGTTCGCCGGTATTTGTGCTTTCCGTCAGTGGCAGAACTCGCATGCGAGTGTGGGAGACTGAACACTGTATTGGAGACACTGCATAATACCCTGAGGGACACATTTATGTTGTTTCTATTAACCTTCCACATTGACTATCACAGGGCATAAGTATTCATCACATTTATCGAGGTACATGCTTTTGACTTATACATGTTTTGTCATTTGTCATCACGTCTTTCTTCATACCTGTCCGCCTAATCTCACTAGTTCTGTACATTTATTTAGGTCAGGGTTACCTTCATACCTCTCAACTGTGCACATTTTGGGTAAATGTCCCAAACTTAGACTTATAATTTTGTTCCTTTTTTAATAATATTGTGCCTTTCTGGTAATTTAGTGGCAAGTCATTAGGGACTGTGGGGTTAGACAATAATGACAGGCGTTAGTAGTTTATAATTAATAACACTCAAAACATTCATACTAATGAATGATCCATTATTCTATCAATGTTCTGACTTTGTAAGAGGAATATTTGAAATATTCTCTATTTGTACTTATTTTAAAATGCCTTTGTCCAGATGTCTTATTCTGAAGGGTTGAGAGGTATGGTTACCATCTTAATTAGACGCATGTACGCCCATGATAATCACTTACAAGACACTGATATAAGTCCTATGTCTTCCCCCAATAGTTTACACAATATCCAGTAGATGGGTTCTTCATTTTTGGAAGATATAGGTGTCTGCTATACCCACATAGGAATATTAATTACTCCCATGGGGCGGACCTCATAAATCTGTGCCAACCAACACCTAGGCCCATTATTGCATACCCATGATTCCCAGACCTGACACCCTTCCACAGTAGTCATAACACATATTTAATGTGAGCGATAATAAAGTATGAAGACACTTCTAAGCACTATCCACTCTCCGCGTATCGGGACATATGTCATGCATTCTGTCAACCCATGTGTTATTACACTTGCACAAGCTACTGTTGCATGTACAGCTCTATTGTAGTTGCGGATGACACTGATTTTGCAGCAATCATTACAGGACGGTGCCTGTATAGATTCACAATTTTTGGGGTCCTGCAAAGGACACCTATATCCATGTTTAAAGAGTAGGACTTGCAGATCTGGCACACTGGTACTTTCCGGGCAATAGTTTTGAAAGCAGCAGTGTATTTACCTTAATTGCATGTCTGTATGTCTATCCATACTAGCTATGATGTAACCTATTTATGTACATGTGTTATATCTACAAGGACATTTGTTTATATGTTTGTTATGTATATATCAATTAATGTTGTATGTGTTTGTGTATATATATATATATATATATATATATATATATATATATATATATATATATATAAAATATATATATATACATATATATATATATATATATATATATATGTATGTCTGTACATTCTTTATTTCATATATTTATTTAGTTTAAGTCTCTGGATATATAGCTATACACAAATGTATATATCCATATATAGACATTACGTGTAGAAAACAGCATTCATTTGCTATGCTGTGAGCGGATTACACATGCGCGGCGCACTTGCATTTCCTTATTGTGGGTTACGCGCAGGTGCATATCCTTATTCTGGGTTACATATGTTTACTACGTCTTTGTGCTTACATGGGCTTTATTACTTGTGACAGTACCAGTAAAATATCTATAATCCGTTTAATGGATATATGCTAAACACACGTTCACCTTTACATATTTAAATGTCTGTACAACACAGACGCATTCATTACACTTTAACATTATATGTGCTGTAGTCATAGTTGAACCGGGACTGCATTCACATTGGCCGGATGCTGTAACCACTATACTTTTGGTGTTCTGACTCATTTATATGCATACCCATAGTACATAGCTACATTAACATATGCCTCACCGCTTCACTTACGACACAGGCATCCATTCTCCTGCTGGGAAAAATGCGATACTACATATTACACATTCCCTATTCCCTACTGCTCTGGACCCAAGCTGCATATTTAATCACTGCAGGGATATTCAGAACCCCAAGGCTTATAGTCCTGACACATACAAGTCTTTAATTGTCAGGGTGTTCATGTGGTGATCTGGGTTTAGGCTTGTCTGCCTGGTGAATGGTACTGCCCTGACCATGTTCAAATGTCAGACAAAGCACATGGACAGAGTTTGTCCATTTTAAACATTTTACCTGTGTTTGCAGACACAGGTGTTTGGGCACCTGTCAGCAGCTTATAATGTTGGCAATACATAATATGGGTGGGAGTGGTTACAATACATAATCCACGGTGAGTGGTGCTCCCATTCACATTTGACTATTTCCTGTATTCATTCATATGAGGATTATTATTTTGGACATGAATTAACTATGAATTAACTACAAGTATACAGTAGTACAGTAAACAAATGTGAAGGTTTGTTACTGTAAAAATGTATGGACCTCTGTAATACTCGGGGACTACCCCACATCCTTCACAACATTTCATGCTAATGTACATACTATTATTCTGTGAACTTTCGAAGTTTGTGAGAGCAGTATTTACATCTGTCCCTATTTGTCCACCCATCATTTTATGCTTTGTCCAGATTTTGTTGCTGTAATAGGTTGAGAGGTGGTGTCGGTATGTGATTGAGTTGAATATATATTGTCGATAATTCAGTGGGGAGTAGGGTTACCACTTGTCCCTGTTTGCGAGGGGAAGTCCCACTTTGGACAGTTGTGTCCTGCGACAAAACCTAAGACATGGCAAATGTCCTGTGATTTTAAGACAAAATATATTTCTTATTTTCTTTAATAGTTGCATAATACAGTTATTTTGTATCTGAAACACACAACTATTATATGAAATAGCATAAGCAATTCAAATGCTACGAAATAAGCTTTTATTTTGGCAAACAAGTGTAATTCTGTCCTTTGCACTGGCCGGGGGTATGTTTTATCCTGCAAATTCTCACATTTCTACAAAAGATGTCCCACCTTGGGCATCTGAACAGGTGGCAACCCTAGTGGGGAGACCTGCATGGTGGACAGGTGTTCCATCCTGCGTAGTATGTTTTGCATGTCCGTCTAGTAACTGAACAGTACCATGACTACACATACATGTTTTGTCCAGATGTGTACAGTACTAGACACCGTGGCGTGTAAACAACTCTGATGTTTCAACAGGTTACTTATCCCACGCGGGATGTACATACATTTTGCCAAAACATGAACGCGCGGGCATTTGGATTTACATAACTGTGATGGGATGTTTACAAACGTGGGATACATATTTGCAATCTTGACACTGCCTAGGGCGATACTTCCTACTACATGTGGGTAATACTCGCTATGTGTAGGTGTACGGCTGCGCAAGGCTGGTAGCTGGATTTGGTGGACATTCGGACATGGGTGCAGGTTATGTGCTATACAGGGGATGTTGCGTATTGCATTTGCATGCATGGGTTCTGCATTTGGATGTCACGGTTCCGCATATACCATCCTATGTGTATGTGCCAGTTACGTTCCTGTTCATGTGTATAGAACATTTTAATATTCATATGTTTGTGTGAGTTTGGTATACAATATGGACTGTCAGGTTTCTTTACGGTTGTTATATGGCCACAACTGCCCAGCTGTGTACTATCACTATCACTGTGGGACTGCTGGTGACCCTGCCCATGGGGCTAGACGTGTGTATTGGTGGTGCGCTGACATGATGCACTTCACTTCCACTGGGTATAACTACTTACAGTGCAGTACATTACAGACACATGATTTTAAATATTTGTTCCATGGACGGAAACTCATATTGTGTTGAGTGCATTTCTGTTTGGTTCTCAATTTTGTGTGGCCGGGAACTGTCTTGCATGCTTTGCATATGTTTCATTATCCACGGACACTGATAGGTGCGATTACTATTGCAGGCAGACTGTAATATTCAGCAGTTTAGGTTGCTCATCGATAGCCGACATTGACATGCCTCCGGGCGCAGCTTAGTAATGCCCCATGCACTCGCGCACATTTCCTATGCACGTGGATGTGGTGGCAGCGCACCTTCATTAATATGCATATGGCGCTACTACACCATATATACGCCGCACGGCCGGCGCAGGCCTTACGCCGGCCTTGCACTGAGCTTCATGAATCCCGGGGAACATTATTTTTGACAAAATCGTCAACATTTTTAAGTAGTTTTTGGTAGTGGGGGGTATATTGTGGAAATAACAGATCATTCACAATGTTAGAATGTAAAGCATTAATTTATTTTTCCAATACTGCCAGCTTGCTATGATTGTTTCTAATAACAATGTCTAAAAGCACCAAACCTGTTTTGTCAAACAGCTCAACCAGTTCACCAAACGCGCTGGATTCTTGATCTATACCAAATGGTAACTTCCACAATCTCAACCCTTTAGGCACTTGCTTAAGTGCCAAAGATTTACTGAGGAATGCGTTGTCCAACTGAAGTGCTCTGAATTTCTTACACACAGACTCGAAGCTGATGAAGCCAATTACTGGCGAAAGCGCTTAGTCGAAGGAACATTTTGTTGTCAATAAAGCTGGTGTGTTCCAGGTAGTTGTTGGGATTATTTCTTTATTTTCCAAGTTTTTTGTTCCTGTTGGGAATCTGTTTTTGCTATGCTATCTCAAAGCAGACTATTTCAAAGTGGATAGGCCACTGCATTCGTTTCTGCTATTCACAACATGGCAAGGCAAGCGAGTGCCTAAGGGCATTAGGCCACATTCAACCAGAGCAGCAGCCACTTCAGCAGCCTTCCTCAGGGGAGTACCAACCAAATACATTTTAGAGGCTGCTACCTGGAGTTCAGTGCACACCTTTACAAAGCACTATCATTTACCACTCTACTCTAAATCCAGGACAGGCTTTGCCACTGCAGTTCTACAGGGCCTCTTAGCCGCTCCTAATGCTATTTAGCTCCAGCCTCCCAACCATAGCTTTGGGATTCAACCCAAGTGTAATGACTGCAACAGTGAAACACGAAGAACATAGTACAGTTGTGTACACTTACCATAAATGTAGATGTGCAAGTGTATTCACTGTTGCAGTCCAGGTTACCCACCCACCATCCCCCATTTCTTTGCTGCAACTTATCTGCACTTCTCTAGTCTATACAACCTATGTGGTGTATTTACCTGTAGATGAAGGTATAATATATTTTGGTGCATGCATGTTTTATTGGCATATTTTTAGCCTACCCTTTTGGGGGCACCTGACATCTGGGGCCAGAAAAACTGAAGAAAATGGCGTTGGCTGCATCTTTTATACCCCTGGCACACTGACGTCAGGGAAGAGGCAACAGCAACTGACACCGGACCTAGACTTTGGAATTCAGGCTGACTGTGGGTAGCCTGCCAGCAGGATAACCCAAGTGTAATGACTGCAACAGTGAATACACTCGAACATCTACATTTATGGTAAGTGTACACAACTGTACTTTTCACACAGTGCAAAAAATAGGGTGTTCCACATTTTGACTGTTTGTCACACATTACTAGAGTCTGTGTTTCACATTGGCCTCTTAAAAGGTTGAGACCTATGCAGGTTTCTGGTACCTACACAATGCTGGAACCATATTGTAGGGAGAAAAGAAACCTAAAGATTGAGTTAAACTGTAGGAGAGGGTGGAGTTTTCCTTTAACATTCACCTTCCATCTTTTGAGTATACTCATACTGTCATCTTCTTTGAGTCTGCTGAGGACATTTTGATTATAAATCATGTTGAATCTCTTTAAGCAATGTCACAGTAAGAGTCTAGCATGTTTAAAGTGTGCTTGTAATGTTGAGAAGTCCATTAACTTTCTGATCCTATTCATTCAGTCTGTCCAGTCCGACATATGGGTCCTCTGAGCCACTTGTCGGATCTGATTAGGCAACATCAGTGCTCCAGCCTTAAGACCCTTGAGAACTTTCCCTCTCCTAATAGGGTCTATGTTAAATCATCGAATGCTTAAAAAGCGAACAATGATTTATCGAACCCATGTAAATGAAAGCGTACAATCTCAAATGCTTAGAACAGCAATTTTTTTCCAAGGGAGAAAAATTGCTGTTTCACAAAACAAAAAAAAAATAAAAATTTTAAAACATTACATAAAGTGGGGGGCTTTGCCCCCACACCCCCGATGTAGGGAGCTGTGCCCCCCACACACCCCTACTTAAATATACCAACTCCGAGATCGCACTACAGTCACGAAAACAGCAAAGTAAAGGAAGCGGCCAAGTGATTTCTTTCCCAGGGAAAGAATTTGCTTATATGCCGTTTCATTATTTTGCCTTTTCGTGCTTTCAAGTTCAATCAAGACACATTCGAAAGAATGCATCTTCGATTATTTAATAGGAACCCTCCTAATACATCTGTCCCGATTTGCCCCCATATCTAGTTTGCTACATTTGAAACGGACACAGCTGTGCGCAGTTAAAGTGCTTCACCTCTATATTTAACAAACTTTTGATAGATTTTTGTAGTTTTTCAGCATCTTTCATTGTAGTATCTTTCATGACAATAGGGCAGATTACCTTCTTTTTGGGACTAGTTAGACATTTCATCATTGTAGTTTTGTAAGCCCATTATTCCTGTGCATTTCCCAACATTGCAGATTGTTTGACATTCATCATATTGATCACAGCTACAGTAGCCTTAGATATATGGGTTATATCTTGCCAAGGATATAACAGCTGGCCAGCTTCCAAAACTTCAGAACACCTTCCATGTTTCCAAACTGCCTACTCATCTAAAGCTTTCAAGGATTGACAAGTCAGCTTGTTCTTTCCTTTGTTGGACAGATAGATACCCTTTGGGGAAAAAGAAAGCTTCCATTTTCTTAATTTTGTTGCTGTTTTATTACTTTCCTTTTCAGGAAAGTTAGTTTACAGATAGGAGTGTACTGTTTTAATGGACTCTCTCAAGATTGCGATGTGTTTTTAAATGGCACGTTCATTTTTTGTGTCAGTTTAAAAGTGGTGTGAAATAACTGAAAACATTTTATGTGGAGAACTTGTGTTTATTTTATTTTTGTGGGACTTGCATAGTGTTTTAAAGTGCTTTTTACTGTGTTTTTCCTGTCAAAAAAAGAAATGTTTGCAGACTGATAGTGTTTATTGTCAGTTGCTGTTTGTCTCCCCAAGGAAAGAGGCACCGTTTTCGTCTTGGCCATGGAATAGAATACTGATGCCATGTTGGTCCTTCTTCCAGCCCCAAAAAGAAAAAAAAACATGCAAACAGCTTCTGACACCACAGCAGGCTAGCAGCTTACCTCAGCCACAGGTGGGGTGACTTTGTTATGGCCATTTGTTGCACCTCAAACCACTCATCATTTACCCCAGATCCATCTGGTGTAGCACCTACAACCTCTATGGACTGGGGACTGTGGGGTTATCCATGTCTACTGCAGCTGGTGGGGTCCCCTCAATGGGCAAGCGAGAGACAGTCTTGGTCCAGGGAGAGTGAACAGTGAAGGTGCTGCATCCATCTCCAGGGAATCTGCTGCTGACATTAGCAATCTGGCTGGTCCCATTTTTTTCTTGTCAAAAAAAAAAAAACATGTATCTTACTCCTCTTCAATATTCTATGGATAGGAGTAGTTTACTGGGTCTAACTCAGGATTTAATTCAGGTTATTGATCCTTCTTGTAAAGTAGTTTCTGGTAAAAGAAAGAGGGATTTCTCTTTTACCTAAGAGATTCAAATTCTGACTCTGAACAGGAAGATGCAGCGACAGATGCATTTTTTTTCCTCAGATTTCTTATTCAGACTCAGAAGAGAGCTCAGTTTCTGATTACCCCCATGGAGGTTTCTGTTTATGTGAGACTATTGCTAAAGTGTAGGTACACATATACTATAAAAGATTTGTAGATGATGTGTTTCTTCTCTGAAAAGAAAATGACACTGACCTAGAGATATTTATAGACTATATTAATCATACAACCAATTTTTTGGAATTCGAAGGCAAATGGTCAAAGTCAGAAATTGAATTCTTAGATGTTCTTATTACTAGAGAAGATGGAAATTTTGCTACAGCATTATATAGGAAGAACTGTAGGAAGAATAGTTTGCTTCATCGTACCAGCATGCATCCAGGGCATGTATTTAAGAATATTGTAGTAAACCAAGGAAGAAGATTATCACACTTAACAAGTGATGATAATAAATGTGCTCAAACTATGGTAAAATTGAAGAATGAATTTTTGGAAAGAGGTTATTCCCTTAAAGAAGTTGATGCTCTCTCAGACCCCCAGGTTATAGATAGAAATGGGAAAGGGAGACCGTATCTTAAGAAGAATTTAGACATACAAATTAATGGAAGGAAGAATATTAGTCAACCATCAACTAAGGTGAGGTTGAATATTCCCTTTTCCAATAATAATAAAGATATAAAGGAAATTATAGATACGAATTGGGCCATATTGACAGCTAATGATGATATAAGATATATAGTAGGGTTGAGACCCAGTTACAGTTATCGTAATAATAAATCTCTTAAAAGGTTATTATGTTATGATAAAAAGAATAACTGTGAAACCAAAGTTTCCTCCAATAGACAAGGAACATTTCCCTGTTGAGGATGCAATCAGTGTTCATATATGATTGCAACTGATAAGTTTGTACATCCAGACACAAAGAGAATATACTATTTTAAGCATTATGCTGATTGTAAAACTAGAGATATAATTTACTTAGCAAGTTGTCAGAAATGTTATTGCTTCTACGTAGGTAAGACCAATAGAACATTGAGAGAGAGGGTAAGAGAACATATTTACGCAATAAACCGTGAAGATGAAACCAATGCTCTAGCTGAACATGTTTTAAATAATGGGATGGATCATAAATTTAAATTCATGGTCATAGAATTGATTTTAAAAAATAGTAGATTAGGTAATATTAAAAACTTCACAGAGCAGGAAGAGAATAGATGGATTATTCGCATGCAATCAGACAAAGGGAAAGGTCTGAATGATAGGACAACAATAAAACAATTTCTGATAAGTAGACCATATTGTATTTTTATATTTATATATAATATATATATATTTTATATATACATTCTTTATATTTATATTTACATATTTTAAAGTGTCTTAACATGTGTTTTTATTTATGTACATATATACATATTTATTTATAATAATTAATTCAGTATATTATTTCATATTTATATATTTACATAGGTTATAATGGATTATTATTAAATATGTGGATATATGAATTATAAATGTGTATTAATTAATAACTAATGCTTTTTTCTACTATATGAATGTTCTATTTAACAATTTTTAGTATATATTTAGTTGATTAATTACTGCTTTTAATACAATATACATATAAGTGTTTATTATCTTAAGAAAGAGATGATGTAGGCAAGCGCTTTTATTACTGACAGTTGTTAATTGCTAATATTTCTTTAAGGCGGATTTTTGGCACCAATTTCTGGTATTTAAATGCTTGCATTATGAGATACAATTGTTTGTCTGATGAAGGGTTTGATTTAACCAGAAAGTGCTTACAAGAAGCTTCTGTTATATACTTTTGGTGAAATAAAGAATTTAAAAGCATCGTATTTGCCGTGGTAGTGTATGGAAGGTTTGCTACAAAGTATTGCATTTGCTGTGGTGGTGTCTAGAAGTTTTGTTATGGGAGCATTGCTAGAGTGTGCCAGTGTTTTCAGTGGGAAAACTTTGAGGTTTCTCAATCCCTCAGAAAATGATATTAGTTGTTATAGAAGGATTTTCAAGAACCTGCACCCATTCCTTCTCTTCTATCTGCTCTGGATGATGTGTGTGTTACTGCTTGCAATTTTCCTGATAGCCAGCTGCCCCTAAAATGGCAGATAGGATGTATAGATACTACCTTGAGCCTCCCCTGCAAAGAGGCTACTAGCCTAGTGGGACTAATTCGGTCAACAAAGGATAGATAAATAAATAAAGTTCCTCTGCCTTTTAAATTTTTATACAGTACTCCCCAAACCTGACCCAGCAGCTATAGCTTTAGTAGATCCCACTGCCACTAAGCACTTTCATTCCAATCCTACTCTTTGTGAGAAGGCTGTGAAAATTATTGATAAGTATGAGAGAAAAAAACTGTTCACTTCAGTATGAAAGTCAAAGCCAAAAAAGACTGCAGCAACACCACTTTCATATGTTAAAATTTATTCTAACATATTGTGAAAGTATGAGGATGGCTTTTTCTACAGATCTGATGTTTTTTCATCTGTTCCTCAACCAGTTCCTCAACCAGTCAGTCTCTGATCCAACCTCAGATCCAGCTCTGGCCACTTCAACAGACTTTGGCTTTGTAACTCAAGCTCCTCTCCCTACCCATAATCCTCTTCTTAGCCTGGATTACCCCAGATCTCATTTGCCACTTCAGCATTTGGATGTGGTCTCTTATAGCTCAGGCATAGGAACCGATAAGTCATTGTTTTTGTTATTTTGCTGTTTGAGAGATTATCATTTGCTCTTAGATTTTTCCCCTTTATCTTACCCTTTACTGTAGGAAAAAAGTTTCTTTTTATATGTAGCAAAAGTTTTTCGGGTTGGGTATCATCATTCTGTATGGACCTCATGCCCTTGCTGTAGCTGTTTCCAGCATTATATAGTGTAAACTTTCTCTTGCTATCCAATTGTGGGTACTTCTAGGTGCTTTTCCCTTTCTTACCATAGTTGGTATTTGATTGGTATTCTTCCCTTATTATCCTAGTTAGTATTTAACTCTTTGTTTTTCATTATTTTTGGTGTTTTTGCTTCTGCTGTTTTTGTGGTTGGAAGGATGGCTGACAAGCCAACTGATTTAAAAAAAAATGTTTGTCATGTGGGCATAAGATTCCAAACTCTGATACCCAGTCAGAGTGCATCTTTTGCCTTGGGACAGCTCATCTCAATGTGGAATGATAAATTTGTGTGAGGTTTAATCACTGAGCACTTGTCAAGCACTGTAAGGCTGAAAGGTTTGCTTCCATCTTCCTCTTCATCTGCTGGGGAACTTCCCTTTTCCAAGAAATCTTCAGGAAAAAAACAAGGGTCATTCTACTGGAAAAGCCAAGGATTTGAGGAAGCAGTCCCCTAATCATTCTCCTTCCTCTGCTTCTGGCTCAGCTCCACCCAAAAAAGTACCAAAATCTATGGATCCATATAGCTTATTGGATCAGACTCGATCTAAGTCCAAGTCTCAGATCCATCATTCAAATGGTTTTCTCCAGAGCCCATCCCCTTGAGGCTACATTCACCATTCTTACAAGGGAGTCCTCATAGAGCTTCATCCCTCAGGTCAGCTAGGAGGCTGATGAAAGCAGATGTGGATAGTATGATGAGAACATTTCTCAGGACCCTGATTCAGTTGGGAGTTATACCATCGCCATCTCCCACTGGATCCATGAGCCTACCACCAGTCCACTCCCAGTTTCTAACTCCTGCTCAAATCAGTCCTTTGCTTTTGGAGTCTTTGGACCAGAGGATTTCAAGCTTGTCTGTGTCAAATCCTAAGGTCTAGCCTTTGTCATCTCTGACACCATCTCTGATTCAAACTGACTCTTTCGGAGTTGGAGGGATCTTGAAGCTGTCACATCGGTGCTGACTTCAGGAGGCTAGGTTCAACTCCAGTGTTCTCTGATCCATCCCTCCATCTCAGGGTCTCGGAACAGGACAGCTCAACTCTGACCTGTGCATTGAAACAAGATCATAGGTTGCTGTGAGCTGTACTGGACATGTGGCTTTGGTTCCTACCAGATCAGTTCTTGATTCCCCCATGACTTCTGCTTTTGATGTAGTGGAGAGAGAGTTTTCTACCTCTGTGGACAGAATATCCACCCCCCTCTGGCTCTTCCCTCCACAACAGTCTGTTGTGTGTGCTGAGATTTTTCATCCTGTCCCACCGGGGCAATCGGCATGATCAAGTCTGGAGACAGTCCTCATCCAGGCCTCTACTCACACTTCTGAGTTCTTCCCAGATCACCCCTAAGGAGAGCTCCCTTGGAAGCAGAAGTGTAAAAGGAGACACTATGATTCCCTATAGAAATCCTTGACAGAAGACACAGACTTTAATGAAGGGGAGGTGTCCTCCAGATCACTCTTCGATGATATCTTGTTCAATGAAATCCTCAAACTTTTGAGACAGAAAGGTGGTTGGTCTTAACCCCCCCCCCCCAAGGAGGAGTCAGGTTTATTTGAGGCTTTTGGAGCCAGCTCAGCTATATCCTGGGTAGTCCCCCCCAATGGATGAGATGATGGGCCTCATCTCCCACCAGGCTTGGAAGAATCCGGATGCCACAAAACCAATCCCCAAAAGTCCCGATAAGTACCTGGTGGCACCAAAGGATCATGCTCATGGGAGCAAGGGTCCCCAGTAAATGCTATGGTGGTAGCAGCCATACCAAGAAAGATCTTGCAGAAAAGAGTTATTTTGTCCATTCCCTGAACAGAGAGTCCAGAGCATTGGATAGATTTGGGAAGCATGTTTATTCTTCAGTGACCTTCGCCCTTAGGTCACTGAACTCTTTGGCACATGTAATGAGATTTCAAAGGGACTTGATGAAGGAGTTTTCCATTGCCCTATTATGGTCCATATCTATGGAGGACAAGAAAATCATTTCTTCATAACTGGCCACCCTTCAATCTGTATCAAATGCCTCCATAAGACTGATTTCTCATGCCTCAGAGGGAGCTTTGAGAGCTGCAGGTTCAGAAATTGCCATGAGGAGGCACTCCTGGATGTACCTTTGTGATTTTGTTTAGCTCTTCAAGTCATCATTCATCAATGCTCCCACCTTATTTGGCCCTAAGATGAAGAAAATTCTCTCCAGTAGCAGGCAGGACGAGAAGACATTTTCTGCCATAGGGATACATTTCTTTACCCCTCAGAGGAATTTTGATGGCACCAGAGAAGAGGGGTAGGAAGATGTGGTTCTGTAAGTGGCAAGGGTCTTCCCAAGACTCCTGTGGAGACAGATTCCCCCACAACAGAATGGGAGACTCTAAGGAAGATGTTGCCCATGCAGTAGAGGAGGCTGACAGCATCAGGGCTTCAGGGGTTCATTCTGTGAGAAGCCCTTTCAATATTCCTGAAAAGTTGTCTGACTGCTGCACTCTGGAGGTAGTTGGGGTCACTTATCCCTGCATCTAGAAGCCTGGACAGCCATCACCAAAGATAGCTGGGTGCAGAGGATAATATCCTGAGTTTATTACACCCCCTTTTCCCTTCAACCTCCCAATTGGGTTAGAAGAATTCCCATTTTTCCACTCAGTCAGAGGAAAGTGGCATCTATAGAAATAGAAAACCTGCTGGCAAAAAGAGTCATCTAAGTAGTCTCCCCCCCGGACCAGCGAGGATTCTGAACTTATTTGAGATTCTTTTTGGTGCCAAAGAAAATTGAGGACCTAAGACCAATTTTGAATTTCAGAACTCAAAGTTCTAGATGTTCATGATTCAGTCCATTCTGTCTCTGTTACGCAAGGAATATAGGGATGTGTTCAGCATATCTCCAGGATTCATACTCTCACATCAAAATAGGCGGTTCAAGAGTGTCACTCATTTAGTCGGGATGTAATAGACGAGTTTTTGTGGGTTCTGTTCAAGAAGCCTTATTTTGTACAGGCACATTACGATTATAGCTAGTAACTTCAACTTATTTTATTTATTTTTATTTATTTTACATTTGTTAACCGGAATAGTCCGACTGGATATATGTCCGTTTTCAGCGGAGGACCGGGGAGAAAAGCTCCAAACATGACAACATTTACATAGAAATTCTTAATCATTATCAAAATAAACTTATTAACAGACATAGCTAAAAACACCTTTTGTATACAGATTAATTCCACTGTACAGTGACAGTACATAGAAATGAGTAGTGATTCTAATGTAGAAGTACTGAATAAAGATTTGTTAAGTATAAAAATTGTTTTTTTTTTTTTTCCATAGGCAGTGTACTGCTTTAGTAGAACTCATAGGGAAAAAGAAAGCAATAGAAATAAATGTTATAAACATTAAAGGTGGTCAGGCAAGAGGAGATAGTATCAGTCTGGGTTGGTGCCTGGGCATAGCCACTGCGATTTTAGGAAGATTCTTAGTTGTTTCTTGAAAAGTGGGGTGGATGTAAGGGATGTTAGTTCACTTGGAAGTTTGTTCTGAGTGTTACCAACAGAGTTAGTAAACAGGCAATCCCAAGATTTGTTATTGGATTTTAGGGTAGATACTAGTACCCTACTTGCAGATCTTAGGGTTGTAAGATTTTTATATGGGCTGATAAGGTTAGCTAGTATGGAAGTGTTTGTGGGATGGTGCAAGATCTTGTGAATGATAGTAAGTTGCTGGAATAGAAGTTGGCTTTGCAATTCCAGCCATCCCAGCAGTTTATTTTGGCAGTGGTGGGTTTGAAATGGGGCACCAGTGGCAAATCTGGTTATGTTGTAACTTAGGTAACTTATATACAAACCAACTACATTCATTCTCACATGCTTACTCTCTGGCTGCACTTTCAAAATGGCACTCGGTACAACATGTGCCTGCTGTTTATACATGCACGTTCATCACTTGCTGTGCTTCTTAAAGACACATCACACACTGTGCTCTGCATCCTCCCTCTTTGAGAATGCGATGCAGAGGATATCAGTTAAAATGCAAATAATACAAATAGCTTTTGTTAATGCATTATACAGAGCTATTTACTTATATACAGTTATGTCCAAGTCGCCATGTATCTCACACCCACTGTGAACCTGCGACCAAATCGTGCGATGTAAAACTGGGAATTAGACTTAGCAACTGGAACTGTCTCTGCTGACTGTTCAACCTTAGGAATATCGGGAACATCCTCAGGAACAGAATCAGAAGGTAGGATATGTTCTGGAATAGGAACATTGTCTGCTTTGCTCTGAGATCTAGAGTCTGTATCACAGGAACAATGCTCTGATAACAGTTCTGGTACAGGAAGGAGATATCTGCTATTTCTCCTGTACTCCACACCCTTGGATTCTACAAAGTAGGATCTCAGCTCAGTATGTATACCTGTTACTTGACTGATCTGGTCAAAACCTTTCACGATTTGTATCCTCACTGTTTCTCCTTCTTTCACTGGGCGAAGAAATCTGCTCAATTTATCATAACTGGACTTCAGGATAGAACGCTTCTTGAGTAATTGGGCTCTGATGGCTCTGTTGTTTTTAGCTTTGGGCCTCAATAACTGGATCTAATAGGCACTGTTCTGGTTTGTCTGGATAGAAGTCTTTGAGCAGGCGAGCCAAGTATATCATCACGGGGTATGTTTCTGAGATTAAGTAAATTCAAAAAGACATCTGTATTGTCATGCTTTAGCCTTTCAGGTAATTGCTTTGTACTCTGCAGTGCACAATTTCTTAAATAACTGACTAGTAAATTGAGTACCATTGCCAGAAATAACTGTGTGTGGACTACCATGGACTGAGAAATGATGTTTCAATTTGGTAATAACAGTAGTGGATATTAGATTAGGTAGTAAGTCAGTCTCAAACCAGTTTGAATAAGATTCTGCCAATGCCAAGTAATGCTGATTGTTCCATTCGAATATGTCAGGGGCAAGGGTTGACCAAGGTAGTTCAGGAACTTGACTTGGATGAAATGATTCTCTTTGCAAATGTGGTTTAGTATTATTTCATACTGAACAAGGAGAAGGTACTTTATTAATATCTTTTACTAGTGAAGGCCAAAATACTAGTTCTCTCGCCCTTCTTTTGGTAGAGTCAGAACCTGGGTGACCACGATGCAAAATCTGGATATATTCATGTTACAAGGAAGCAGGAACAACAATTTTAGGATCTTTGAAAATGATGCCATCTTCCATCAACATCTCATCTCTGTAAGGAAAATAGGTTTGCACTTCATATGGTACACTAGATTGCTTTGACGGCCATCCAACATCAATGTAGTGGTTGAGCTTTTGCAAAACTGGATCAGTCTTTGTATGATCTCTCAGCTTGAGTCTCATGGTAGAAAAATTCCACACTGCCATTACGTCAAAGTCAGAATTCTCTGCGTCAAGCTGTCCTGTTGTATTTCTGGGCGATCTGGATAAGGTATCATCCAGATAAAGAAGTTTGCCTTTTGTATAGACCATTTTGAAGTTGTACTTTTGCAATTTGAGCATCATTCTTTGTAATTTCGCTGGAACTGAATGCATAGGCTGGTGATCAGTTTCAATCTGAATAGCTCAATCATAGATATAATCATGAAACTTTGAATATGCAAATACTATTGCCAAAAGTTCTTTCTCAATTTGAGCATACTGCATCTCGGTTTGGGTAAGTGTTCTAGATGCATAGGCTACTGGCCTGCCTTCCTGAAGAATAACTGCACCAAGACCAAATTTTGAAGCATCACAGCAAAGAGCGACTGGTTTACTGACATCTTAGTATCTTAATGTAGGTGGGGTGGCAACTTTCTGCTTAAGTCTTCAAATGCCTTCTGGTACTGTTCCAATAAAGACCATGTAACATTTTTGCACATTCGCTCTCTTAAAGCTGCTGTCAACTCACTGAAGTCTGGTATACACTTAACTTTTCTCACTGGTCTGACTACTGGATATAATATTACTTTGAGCGCAGTGTCTTCTTTGAGCTCAGTGGATTTTACATTGATCTGGACAGTACAAAACACATCATTCTTTACCAACATTTGGGTTTTGCTGACTCATGCTTGTACTGCACCAAGCATTTTTCCGATTTACCCTTGTACTGTGCAGAGCATGCTCCTTTCTTAGAACTTGCTGAAAAACTATGTGGTTTCCCTGGCTAACCAGCAGGGGCTCTGGCTGCCATGTGCTTAGGCCTGCTTCTATTTGGCACGTGTTGCATGCTATCTACATTTGCTCTGGAGCCTGCTGAATTCATGCTCAATGGCTTTATTCAATGTTAACTCACTGTCACAAAGCAAAATCTTTCTCACAGCAGCACTATTAATATCACACACAAGCCTGTCCTTTATTAACTCATCTTTTAAGTAACCGAACAGACACGGTTTAGCTTTGTTTCTCAGGTCAGTAAGATAAGCTGCAAAAGTTTCCCCTGGTTTCTGATCTCTTGTGTAAAGTAAATGCCTCTATAATGCAATATTTGTCTGGGGGTTGCACATTTCCTTGAATTTGTGCTTCAAACACTCTTGGTCTTCCCTTGATTCAGCCTGTACAATAATATGATGATTTTCACCTTCTCCCTCATATACTGCTGGTGCATATACAATTGAATGCTCTCTTTCAGTGGCCTCTGACCCAGCTAGGTGTAACAAAATGAATGCCCTGGTGCGTGCATCTTTGTCAGAATAAGCTGGTTGTATAAAAATATTGTACTCCTACTCGGATATTCTCCAATTCTCTACAATATTCTGATCAAATGCAAGTGGTGAGGGCTTTTGAAATCCATCTGCCATATTAACACATACCAGTGAAGGGTTTTGCAAATGTGCACAAATACACACACATACACATATGCCAGAAATGTATGCCAGTATTTGTAACTTTGCCCAATGGCACAACAAGCCTCTTAACTGAACTTTGCAAAATAAGTCTCTCGGGCACTGTAACACTGTCAAAATTGTTGTACAGCAAAAGTCATTTATCTTTATTTTAAGAAACACATTTCAAATAACTGAACTGTGAGAATGAACTGGGCAGAACAAGCTCAGAGCAAGAAACATTTCGAAGTAACTGCAGTTTGCGAATAAACAGTACACAGCATACTGAAACTTCCTCAAAATGGTAGTATCTTGCTAGATAATTCTTTACAGTGCAAGAAACACTTTGTAATGGTGGTACTCTGCAAATAGACACACCCAGCACAAGAGACTTTTAGAAATGGCTGTACTTTGTACTTTACGAAATAGTTACACTTTGGACACAGATATATTTTTCAGAGTACATGCACACTAATACGCACACACTGTAAGCACTTTTACACACTTTGAGATACTTCAAGTAACTGTAATTATGTCCTTGATACAATACAAAGTCATAGTTATGCCAAAACACAGCACTTTGTCAAAAAACATGCAGTCGCCTTGCTTTATTTATACTTAATGTGCCCCTTTTACCCTGTTATATTAGTTTTTTCTTGTTTAATCTCTTTTCATGCCCGTTGTACTTTTCTTGTGCTTGTTTAAACCTAGATGTGCCTATTTTGCTTTAAACACATTTGTTTCGCTTTAAGCATATTTGTTCTGCTTTAAACATACACGTTTTGTCAAATATCTTAATCTTAAACATTTTTCTTAATTAATAAACCTTTTGTACCTCTTACTTGTTTAATAATGCAGTTTGTGCCCTTGTAATGCTCCGTTTTATCTTTTTTATAAAGTAAACTGTGCAAGGTTTCATTACCTTTGGTTCTTTTCTGGCTCTTTTTCATACTCGTTTCTCTTAGTTTATTTCACTGTTATCTCTGCACCTCGTGGCTGAGAATATAAGTCTTTGGTATCCCGGTTCTGACTCCACGTCACTCGTCAAGTTAGGATGTAATAGTCGAGTTTTTGTGGGTTCTGTTCAAGCAGCTTTATTATGTACAAGCACATTACGATTGTAGCTATTAACTTCAACTTAGATAACTTATATACAAACTAACTACATTCATTCTCACATGCTTACTCTCTGGCTGCACTTTCAAAACGGCACTCGGTACAACACGTGACTGCTATCTATACTTACATGCATGTTCATAACTTTCTATGCTTCTTTAAGACACATCACACACACTGCTCTACAAAAAGGTACATATGCTTCCAGCTGGGAGCCAGTTCAAGGCCCTGCCCTTTGGTCTCACCACAGTCCTCAGGGTGTTCACAAAGTGCATGGCAGTGGTGGCAGCTCAACTGAGACTGCTAGAATTCTGGTTTCTTTATCTTGATGACTGGCTCCTCTTCTGCCACTAAGCCTCTACTGATCCAAGCCAGGGACTACTTGCTCTAACTCTGTCTTCAACTGGGCATCATAGCAAACTACATCAAGTCTCAGCTCTCTCCCACTCATGTCTTGGAATTCATTGAAGCTTGTCTGGATATGGTGGCACAGATCACAAGCTTACCACAGACAAGGTTAAACACATTGCGGAGCCAAACATTACACATTCTTTCTCTTCCTTCCCTTCCAGCCAGGTTAGTTTTGCAGCTTCCTGGATTTATGGCAGCTTCCATTATGTGGTACCTTTAGCAAGATTTCACATGAGGGTACTGCAATGGATGCTGGCAGTGCAGTGGTCAACAGGATGATGCCACCTGGCTACACTGATTCTGATTACAAGGATTTGCAGAGAACACACATCCTGGTAGATTCATGTAGAAGTTGTTTCTCAGGGCTGCCCTTTTATCCTTCCTGTACCCAAGGCAAGAGTGACTATGGATGCCTCCCAATTAGGGTGGAAGGGGCATTACTTCCTCTTGGATGCTATCTCTGTAGACGTTATCTCCTTTTCTTCTACCCCAGGCCTTTCTGGTATCTCCGAATCTCAAGGATGCTTACCATCACATCCCCATCCAACTCCTTTTCAGGAAATTTTTACATTTCTCTGCCTCTTCCTTGCATTTTCAGTTCTCTTCATTGCCCTTTGGCCTCTGTACTGTGCCAAGGGTATTAACCAAGTGCCACACTGCTGTCATTGATTTTTGCAGGGTTCGATGAATTCAGATATTTCCTTATCTAGACTATCTGCTTATTCAAACAGCATCCCCCTACCTCTTTACTTCAGGATCTCAAGTTCATTGTTTCTTTTTTTTTGTTACAGAGTCTAATGTTCACCATAAATTTCCAGAAGCCAGTTCTGACACATTCCCAAGCTCATATTTTCCTTGGTTGCAGGCTTCAGACAGTTCACATGATAGCATCTGTGCCTACCCCAAAGGCTCTGTCTCTCTTTGCATTTTTACAAGCCCTTCTTCCTGTAGTGTCTGTTTCCACCAGGATGTTTCTCAGGGTTCTTGGGTATGTGGCTTCCACCATTTCCATTCTTCCTCTCGACAGGCTCCATTTGAGAATGCTTCATTGCTGCCTCAAGTCACTGTGGCTCTAATATTGCCACCCCCTGGACTTCCCAGTACCTTTTCTTCCCTGTCTCAAGCTTGAGCTTCAGTGGTGGATTCATCAACTTTTGCTCAACCTAGGGTTTCTTTTTCAAGCCCCAGTTCCAACTCAGGAGCTTTTTACAGACAGTTCAGACAGGGGGTGGGGTACTTCTTGCGGCCCCTGAAGATTCATGGTCTCTGGGCTCCTTCTCAAAGGTCACACATCAGTGTAAAAGAGATGAGGGCTTTGCTTTTAGCTGTTAAGGCGTTACACTCCCTCTTTCATCCTAGGCCCCTCAAAGTTTTCACAGACAGTACCACAGTGAAGCATTGTGTCACGAAGGGGTCTATATTATACATTCGAAAGTTGACAATGTTGAACGCTCTAAAGAACGAAAATGCCGGAACTCAAAGTTCTGTTATTGAGATTGCAGTACAGTGAAGATCAGAATATTTGCCCTTTCCTCACTGTATTGTGATCTCGGAGTTGGAATATATATTTAGCGGGAGGTGTGGGGGCACAGCCCCCCACAATAAGGAGTTTGAGTTCTGGCATTTTCACTCTTTAGAGCATTCTACATTGTCAACTTTCGATTATATGATATAGACCCGTCAAAAAGCAAGGGGGCACAAGGTCCTATCTTCTTTGCAGACTAGTTCTTCAGGTATGGGATCTAGCTATCCAATATCAAGTGACTATTCAGGCAGGTTACAGTCTGTCAGAGTGCAATCTAGTGGTAGACTCCTTGACCGAGTCCAGCACTTAAGCTCACGAATGGATGCTTCACATAGATGCATTCCTGGACATTGTCCATCAGTGGTGTATTCCTCAGGTATAGATCTTTTTGCCTCCACTCTGAAGCAGCAACTTCCTCTGTTTTGTTCTAGAGTCCCAAGTCCTCTGGCTTGGAAAGTGGGCACCCTGTCTTTTCTTTGGAAGTGAATGTTTCTGTATGCCTTCCCTCCCCTTCCTCCCTTACCACGAGTCTTGCAAAAGATTAGGCAGGACTCTCCCAAAATCTTGCTAGTTGACTCCCTTTTGCCCAGACAGCATTGGTTCCCCATTCTTTTTCACTTGTCCAGGGGCAATCACTACTGGGTGGATCTTCTCATGCAAGGAAAGGGGTCTGTTATCTGTCCTTACTTGTCCGCTCCAACTGATGCTGTGGGTGATCGGGTTTTGATCTCTCTCAGGCATGCCTTTTCTGAGGATCGGCTTTGGGTTCTGCAGGAGGCAAGGAAACCAACTACCAGGAAATCATATATGCACAAATGGAAGCAATTTTCTGTCTGGCACTTCTCTCTCATAGTTTCATAGGTTAGTGTATATAGTATAGAAGTGGGGCATTTGGGCATTTAGCCACCTAGCCATAGCTTATGTGTGAAATGTACCCATGAAATGGTACAAAAAGTAATCTAGAAATGAGACACCTCTGTCTATCTGTCTAGTAGTGACTGTTTACTGGTCCCCTGTCTATAAGTGACACAGCACTGTGTGACAGGGTAAGTGTAACACATCTCCCATACCCTCATCAAAACTTCCACTCATCATCCACTCAAAAAGATCTCCCAGTGAGGAGCTCCTGAGATATGAACTGGGAAGGGAAGGATCTATCTATCTATGAATCTGGGTCTGGAGTATATCCCTGTGCATGTCCTATCCATTGTCTGCTTTTCAGAGTTTAAGTCGGATGGTGATTTTGAGATTGGAGCATGTGGATGGGATCCTGATTCACATCTGATTCCACATTGCCTTGAGACATCAGGCAGAGATCACCTATGAGGCTGAATAGAGCTGTAGTTATAGAGTTTTCTGAGTCTGGCAGAATAAGACATATGTTGGAGACCCTTGATCCTTTGGGTTTGTGGTCTCTACATATGTTGCAATGCTGGGTGAGGTACATAGATGTTGCAAATGCTGGGTGAGGTAATCATGCTGTTGGTGAGAAAGAGAATATAGGGGCAAATGAATCATTGGGATGATGAGGTGAAATGAGGTGATTGAGGCAAGGCAATCTAGGATGTGTTCTAGCAAGGGCGTGGGTGTCAGGTGTGGGTTTCGAGGTCTCTTTGTACTGAGGTGTCAGATTACTGATTTCCCTTCTGTCAGTGGTGATTATTTCTGTCTATTCTGTTTGTGGGTAGTTTTTATTTTTTGTTTTGTGGGTTTTTGGTTTTTTTTTTTGACTAAGTTAAGCATTGTGACTTTAGTTTAACCAGTTGTCCGTTCCAGTTGTTGTTGGAGGATGTGTGTGTCTCTGGTGTGTTGTGTGTCTGGTGTATCGAGTTTGCAATCATCTACGAACTTTGTCAGCCACAGCCCTCCCATGTTTGCTTTTCAATTTCCATTTTAAATACAGAGAAAGAGGGTCCCAGGACAGATCCCTGGTAGGACACACCACTTGTGACTGGCTGACTTGCTCTTGCTGCAGTGATTTTAACTTTTATTGCTTCTGTCCTTTTTGTTTTTTGCAACCCATACTTCAGGTATAAGGTTTTTATTTTTAAGCTGTTTAGCTTATCTATGATGCCTTAGTGTGTTATTGGCATGCTGCCTAGTCCAGGTATGCTGTATGGACTGCTTTGCTTTGCCCTCATCTCAATGGACTGTGCTCGAAAGTCAAAAACCAGGTTTAGGTTTAGAGGCTTGCACCCACCTTACAAAGCCGAACTGGGTGGGGTCAGTGTCTGTGGGGTCTGTGTGTCTGTGTTCCCCTGTTTCTTTATGATGCTTTTCCACTTTCTTGCAGACCAGGCTATGGGGAAGCAGTTGGTGGCAGGGTTCAAGGGTCTGTAGAGACACCCCCCGGTGGGGGCTGCTGTATGCTGATGTTCAGTGTTCCAGGTACATATCCCGAGTAAGGCTAAGGTTAAATAGCATTTGTTTTTTTGTGTAGCTCCTCTTGGAGTTCACTCACACGCACCCGGGGAACCCCGCCAGGTCCCATTGATGCTGTGTTTTTTTTTTTGTTTAGGCGGTTCACAGGAACTAGCCATCAGGATCCCCTCTCTGTAGAGGTTCCTCTGGCTCTCTCTTATTTGTGTGATCTGCTGCATACTGGGTTAGCATATTCTTCAGTTAAAATCGACCTGTCAGCAATTTCTGCTCATCTACCATTGACTCCTCCTCTGCCCTCTAGATCTGAGGTCAAACAATTCAAAGGCATCCTTCATATCAGGTATCCCAGGAAGCCTATTCCATTCCTTGGACCTCAGTTTTGTGCTTGAAAAATTGACTCAAGCTCCTTTTGAGACTGCTTCTTCAGCTTCTTTACAGCATTGTACTTGGAAGACTGTTCTTTTGGCTGTCACTTCAGGAAGAGGGTGTGTGAACTTCAGGCTCTAATGGCCATTCCTCCTTTCTTTGTTTTCCGCAGACAGGGTGCATCTTCATACTAATCCTTCTTTCATGCCCAAAGTGGTCAGTGAGTTGCCCCCTAATCAGTCTATTTATTTTCCTTCTATTTTTCCTTCTCTGCAGTCAGCCAGTGAGAAGTTTCTTCATGCCTGGGATTTGCATAGACAACTCAGATATTGTTTGGATAAAACTAAAGTTACTTGCAAATCTGAATAGCTCTTTGCTTCTTTTCATCCAAGGACTTTGGCTTTGGCTGTTTCTAAGCATGGATTTCTTAGGCCATTTCTTTTTGTGGTTCTTTTAATGGAAAATGTCTTTCATCTTCAGTAAAGGCGCATTCTACTAGGGCGTTGCCTCCTCTCGTGCTTTTTTTCAAGGGTTTTGATACTAATTTCTTCCTTGAGGCTGCTACTTGACTCTCTGTACATACTTTCACTAAGTATTACAAGTTGAGTGTTATTTCCAGGGTCAGGGCAGGTTTTGCCAGGGTTATCCTGCATGGGTTTGTAGAGGGCTCTTCCATGCAGTTCTCTTCCCAGGCGTCCTCTTGAACACTTGTACTCTCTGTTAGGTAAAGAATACTGCAACAATGATATGGAAGAACATAGTACAGTTCTGTAAAAATCTTACCATAAGAGTAGCTAACATTTTGCTTCTGGTGAGAGAAGAAGCAAAGAAGTGTTGTATCCCAAAAGAGTGAAGCTGTGTGAGACTAGCAGTAGTAGTAGCCAGGCAGTAGCCATTCATGTGACTCCCCTCTTTTGATCATTCTTGACAAGCTAATTCTTTGTTTTCAGTAAGTATTGCTTGATTTGTTTCTAACTTCAGAATATCTGCTTAAATACTTCATCCTTAAATTTTCAGGGTCTACGTATTAGTTTCCCCTCAAGTGTTTGGCAGTGCTATGTGTAGACTCAGACACCTTGAGTGACATTTTTCTTGTAAAAGCACAATTGAAATTTCTCCAGTACCCAGTTGCACCCAGGACAACTGGTTTGCAGTGACAAACACTGTCCCCATAGTTGCAAACCGGATACTCCTGACAGTGATTGATATTCTCACTCCAACTGTCTAATTAATAAAAAAAGGTCTGTTGCCATTGATATGGAGTTTCCTACTGTCTCCATTACTGGCTTGATGGATATGGGCATCCTGAGGCAATGTAGAAATTACCTTATGTTTACTGACAAACCAGTTAATTCTCAAACAAACTGATATGGTATGTGAGAGATGTATTTACACAATCTCACTCGAGGTGAGGTTCTCACATAAAAGTACTCCTAATGTCAAGGTTGTCAGTAGTACACATGCTGCACCCATCACGATCAATTCAAAACAGATATATCAATCTGCATATGCTGAGGCACTTAAATGTAACCTTCCTAAGCCACAAAGGCCTCCTAGACGAAGTACACATAAATACCCTCAGCAGCCCCAAATGCATTCTTTCAAAACAACACCCACATCAACACATAGAGCTATATCTGTGAGCCACCACACAATCCAACATTCTAGTCATTGGAGACTTCATCATGAGACAAACTAATGTCCCTCTCACCAGGCTGTGTAAAGATAAAGTCACTGTCGGTTGCTTATGAGGGGCTAGGATCCACCACATTACGCAGGCATTCAGGTCATTGGACCACATTTACCAATATGACTCAGTCATAGTCCATGTGGGAGTAAATGACCTGAGACGTACGTCCCTAGACTATATGAAGAGCAACATCATTGAGCTCTCGGAATATGTGTCTCAGGCTGGTATGAGCCTAGCATTGGGATACCATTATACCTTCTCCAAGGATGATGCCACAATAAGAACAAAAGATGATTGACTTTAATAATTGGCTTAGTCTCTGGTGTCATTCTAAGTGGGTGCAATATTTGTCAGCATGGAAGGAGATGGTCAACAGACCATGCTGCTTTGCCAAGGATGGTCTGCACCTCTCCCCTCTAGGCTTTCAAATATTAGCTAAAACATTGTCTTCCCCACAGTGCCTTTTCTAGGCAATGCCAAATTGAAAGTGCTTCAGACATAGCAAATCAAAGCCAAGAAAATCTAAAGATATTACTGCTCAGTGCTAGGAGTCTAAACAAAAAACTCACCTAGAAGCTCTTTTTACCCTAGAGTATGCTGATGTCTGTGCGGTCACTGAGATATGGTTTAAAGCCATGGAGAGCACACCAACAGTGCTAGCATATAATGCCTTCCACACATTTAGGCCAGCCACTTCACAGGCAGGGACTAAAGTGGAGGTGTCTCTATTTACATCAAAGATAAATATACTTCAAGGCTGGTCAAATAGGACAATGCACTTGAGTTGCTCCATGTTCAAATCGTCACAGGCAAAATCCAATACCACTTCCTTGCAAGCTATAGGTCCCCCACTATGACCCAGGAAACCCATATTATGTATTTAAACTTATTAGAAACACTAACCATCTAACCCAATACCATATTCATGGGTGACTTTAATTACCCCGCTATTGACTGGGAATCCTATACGACACCAAACGTACATGCACAGAGATTCCTGGATTTTGTAAACACAAACTCCCTGAACCAGATAGTCAATACAACTAGGGGTACAATCATACTGGATCTGGTCCTCACTAATATGGGAGGGTGCTGCACACCCCCTACTGTAATGGCTTCCCTAGTAAGGTCAGTCCACAAAATGGTCTCCTTTGAAGTAAAAATAAAACCTAGACCCCCAGCTAAACCTGGAATATTCAGGATCTATTCTCAGGCTAACCTCCTGCTATTAAGTGAGAACCTGGCAAAATTTCAAACCCCATAAACCCTGAGTACAGAACTAACTCACAAAACAAGCCACCCTGGTGGAATCACAAAATCAATAGGCTGTATAACAGGAGGAAGAAAATTGTGGCAAAAATTAGGAGGTGCAGCACCTGGCAGGATAAACGCACTCGCATCAAACTAAACAAACAACTCAGAGGACAAAGTCTACCAAAGCCAAATCTGAGGTAAATTTGGCCTCCCAGGCCAAGGACAACCACAAAGCATTCTTTAGCTATGTCTGCAACTTCAAAGGAAATACACAATTGTGTGCAGAGCTGATTGTAAATGGAGCCACCTATACTGAGCCAAAAAAACATAGCAAACCTCTTGGCTGATAAATTCAGCTCCAACTTTACCTCTCTCTCCCCCTCAACCTTCCCTCAAGAAATATCATCAAATATAACTCTCCCTACTATCACTAGGGAACACGTCCTTAATGCTCTCTCTAAGACCAAGAACACTGCATCAGTAGGTCCAGATAATATCCCAGGATGTCTTCTAAATAGCTTGAAACATAACCTATCAGTGCCTCTGGAATTACTATTTAACTGCAGCTTCCAAACAGGTTTCATGCCTCATGAATGGAGAAAGGCAATAATCATCCCTCTGTGCAAAGGTAGGGCATCTACAGGCCCATAAGTCTCACTGGTCTTATATGTAAAGCCATGGAAATAATTATCATGGAGATGATCACTAGAGATATAGTAAGCCTCCAGACACTGGACCCAATCCAGTTTGGTTTTGTCAAGGGCAGATCATGCCTACTCAACCTGGTGAACTTCTTTGAGAAGGTCACCAAAGCAATGGATGAGGGCAAAATTGTTCACACTGCCTACATTGACCTGTCCAAGGCATTTGACACAATACTTCACTTGGGCATTGTTGACAAACTTAAGAGGTTAGATACAAACCCATATGTCACCTGGTGGATATCCATGTGGCTCACAGACAGGACCCAGAAAGTTAGAATTAGGGAGTCCACCTCTACAAAGAGGCCAGTCGCAAGAAGAGTCTCTCGGGGATCAGTCCTTGGACCGCTCCTTTTTGGAATTTACTTCTCAGAAGTCAAGGACAATGTCAATGGTCTCTGGCTGACTAAATTTGCAGATGATTGCAAATTAGGAGCTGTCATTGAATCTCACACTGACACAAATGTTCTCTAGGAGAGGCTGACACAGACAAACAACTGGTGTGAGAGCTATGGACTAAAACTAAATGCCAAGGAATGCACAATGGTATCCTTTAAGAAGTCATCCATACTTGGTAACTATCATATTGACAATATACTCCTTAGAGTTGACCCAGTAGTCAGGGACTTAGGGACACACATAGATAGTAATCTAGCCTTTGACCATCATGTGTCTACAGTGGTGAAGAAATCATTCTGTGTTGCACAACTTATAAACAAAGGTATGGCATTTAGGGCCAAGGAAGTCATTGTTCCATTGTATTCGGCATTCATCAGACCTGTCATTGAGTGCAATGCCCCCTTTAGTATGTACCTAAGCAAGCATATCCAACAATTGGAATGTCCACAGAGGTTTCTCATGAAAAGAATACAGGATGTAAGTAAAATTTCCTTTGCAGACCGCCTCAAGGCCCTATCCCTGTATTCAGTCGCCTACAGGCTTTTGAGGGGAGATCTATGCCTGGCATACAGGGCATTGTCAGAACCCACTCTGATGGGCCTCCTGCATATCCACAAAATACTCAGCACTGGAATTACCTGTTTTAAAGACATAAACCTTGCTTGTGATATAAAAAGGACCTGCTGGAGAGATAGGTATGTATCCCAGAGACTATCATGTCTATGGAACAGGCTCCCCATTCATGTGAAGCAGAGTTCCTCCCTAACCCAATTCAAGTGCAACTTGGACAACTGGATGGGAAACTGGAAATTCATCCCAGGTTTGGCACCTATGTCTGTAATGGACACAGGTAACCTGTAAATGGTTCATCTCCCAGGCCCATGCTTACACTTATCAAGGGTAGCAGAACTTGTCAGAGATTTGGGATGTATGGCTAGGCTTAAAAAGACCCTTGTGGTCATTATCCTAGTAAACACCTATGAATCTATGAACCTATGAGCTGTCCTTCTTTTCACCGTTGCAGTATTTGCTCCCTCTCTCCTAGCCCCTCTGTTTTACCTCTTGCCCTGTGGTCTTCTTGCCTTCCTGGGCAAGGGTTCTTCATCATCTTCCTTTTTCTCCTTCTGGATGCACATGTTCTCCTTGTCCCTAAAGGCATTCTTTTCCTCCTGGGGTTTTCAGTTCTGAGTCTGTGCATCCATATATCACCTTTATGCCCCATGTCTTGTGTGGGGAACCTACGTGTGACGTCTGACTCCTATAAGCACTAACAGCTTGGTATGCTGGACAGAAGTAGGACTATCCATGGCAGGAGATCCCTTAGGTAATGAATGCTGCAACAATGAAGAGGACATCTGCTGTCATGGTAAGATTTTACAAGCAAAAATAAAAAATAAAAATGAACAAACTGTGTAAATCAACAAAAACAGATCAAGGTGAACGGATGCTGTACTAGAACCACAAAAATTTTATTACAAAGAACTTAATAATGTTTTAACGTTAAAATGTTATTACATTTTTTATAATAAAGTTTTTGCAGTTCTAGTACAGCGTCCTTTTGCCTTGCTCTGTTTTTGTTGATTTATATGGTAAGATTTTACACAGCTGTACTTTCTCCCTCCAGGGATAATTGTTCTTCAGACAACATGTCTGTGATCTTGTACATCAACAAACAAGGAGGGAACATAGTCCTGCCCCTTATGTCAAGAAGCAGTGAGATTGTGGCAATGGGCAATCTCTTCCAGACACTTTCTGTTGGCAAGACATGTTCCAGGGAAATCAAACATGCTAGCAGAGAAACTGAGCAGGTCCATTTTACTCCCTCACGAGTGGTCTCAACCATGCTGTGACCTGTTCACTTCCCCCCACAATTCCAAGTGAAGGAAGTACTTTTCCCTGATCCCTCCAGAGGGGGAGTCACTGAGAGACTGTGATTCCCAATTGGCCCCTGGTCTCTTTTATGCCTTTCCCCATCCTTCTAATCCCGAAGTTTCTTCAGAAAGTATCACACCGGAAGAGCAAAGTAATTCACATTGGTCCCTTCTGGCCTCAACAAGTATGGTTTCTCTTCCCGTGGCCTCATCTAATGCACCCTCCCTGGGTGTTGAATTTTTCTCAGGACCTTCCGTCTCATTTGTCTGTGATACCTCACCCAGACTTTCGGACTCTCAAGTTGACCACATGGTTTTTCTACTTCCAGTAATGGCTAGGCAGTCCAGGCTTTCTTCCGAGGTCGGTCATATCCTTACATCCTCCCAGAAAGATTGTACTTAAAAGAGTTATAAAAGCAAATGGAAGAGATTTTCTGTCTTGGCTCTGCAGATATAACTAGATCCTTTTTCAGCACCTATTCCAGATATCCTTGATTTTCTTGCCTCCATTTTCAATAGTGGAGGTAGTTGCTCATTAAGGTACAACTTGCTGATATTTCTAATTTTCACATAGGTGAAAATCATTCTTTCTCAATGTCATTGTGGTTATGTAAAGCCTTTCTCAAAGGTACCTTTCTACTTCGACCACCTATTAAAGATCTTACTCCTCTGTGGGATTTAAAAGTAATTCTTCAGGCTGTGATACAGTCCCTCTTTGAGGCCACTGCCAAGGTGGACTTAAAAAATGTCTTGGAAAACCATTTTTCTGGTTGCAATTTTGTCAGCTAGATGAGTATCAGAACTCTGGGCTCTCTTCCCATCCACCGTACCTGTTTTTTTTTTCATAAGGAAAGGGTGTCCCTCTGGCCTAACCCTTCCTTCCTACCAAAGGTAGCATTGAAAACAGCTATCAAACAGTCCATCAATTTACCTGTTTTATTTGCAAGATTTCCCAAAAAGGGAATCTTGCAATCTGTTGGATGTGCACAGCTTAGATTCTGTCTTTACAGAACTAAAGATTTCAGAAAATCAGAGCATTTATTTGTTTCCTTTTCCAAGGTTAAATCGGGCAAGGCAGTATCAAAAGTAATTTTAGCCGAATGGCTCACTGATCACATTTCTTCTGATTATAAAAAGAAAGGGTTGACATTACCTAAACCTCCTAAGGCTCTTTCCATCAGATTTGTGGCCACATTATCTGCTTTCTGGTCCAGAGCTTCCACAGTTGACATTTGTGCAGCAGTCAGTTGGTCCATTGCTCATACCTTTATTGCTCATTATGAACTGGTCATTTTATCTAGGGATAGGGCAGTGCTTGGCTCCATTGTACTCTGGAATATCCTTCCTTGCAGACCACCCAGGGATTTGGTAGCTCATCAGTTGAGGAACAGACAAAAAAGACAACATCAGACACAAAAGTTATGTACTCAAAATAATGATGCACCTGTGTTGTCTCTCTTCGTCCGTCTCAAACTCCTGCCCTCCAACCTCCCTTTCTGCTTTGTAATATTTACATTCAGGCTCCTAATGTGTCCTGAGGAGTGATTCCTGCCTGCCTTTCTGAATGAGCTCCAGCGTTCCTCTTATTTTCCTTCTTTTCTAACTGGAATGTCATTTAATTTGGAGGGTGTTTTGCTGGGTGCCTGATTATTGCGCAAGAGTAGGCTGACTAGAGCTAAACTCAATCTGAGGTAATCCAGACTAAGGAGAGGATGGGGGTAAAGGGAGGATTTTGAGATATGGAGGCAAAGTCTGTTGAAATGGCCAAATCCAGATCCAAGGTCAGATCTGAGACCCATCAGTTGAGGAAGGATGAAAAGAGATGTATTATAGTGAGTACATACATTTTGATTTCTTCTTGTGAGAAAAAAACTCTGCTTTAAATAACTTAAGTTTCGTCCATTGCACAGGTCACTACTCATTGTTTGCAGTGAGTGTATGACTCTGTTGATACTTCCTCCATGGCTATGGCCACTGGTAGCATTTTGAGGAGGTTTGCATAGCTGCATTCTCAGAACCGCCCAGGTGATATTAAAAAGGAGACTTTAAATTCTGTCTTGGATAGAGATTTAGTATTTGGGTCCCTATGCTGCAGAGGTGATCAAAAAGTGTGATGTAGGAGCAAGCTGATCATGGGAAGCTCTTAAGATTTATCAGCCCTCCTTTTCCAAATTTGCCAAGAGATTTTCTATTGCCTCTTCCAATTTTGGCAAAAAAATAAAAAACAGTCTCAACAATACAGGTAAACAAGACATTTAAGAAGTAACAAGGGGGTTCCAGAAAGAAGTCTCAAACCTCCCCAAATCAAGGAGAATCCAACAAGGCTTAATAACTATTCAAGAGACCTTGTGACCCTCTCCCACCATGGCCCCTTTTTTTCTTCCAGAAAGCCTCCATCTCTATTTTTCTCTTTGGTAATGGATTGTTTCAGACAAATGCATTCTGAAAGTCATTTATGAAGGCTATAGATGGCAGTGATAGGAAATTCCTCCTTCTCAGGTGGTCATTTGTTATCCTCCAGTTCAGACTCTTTTGTAATGATAGACAGTTCCTCCTTCCCAAATGAGGAAGGGCTTTTATTCAAGGATGTTCCTAGTGCCAAAGAAAGAAAGAAAATGCTTGGAGACCAGTCCAGGATCTTTCTTTCCTAAACCTGTTTGTGATGGTGTTCAAATTCAAAATTATGTCACTTCACAACATTACCTGTTCTTTTTTCAAGTTTCTTGACAACGCTAAACTTAAAAGAGGCTTATCATCACTTCTGTATTCATCCAAGCTTCAGACCTTTCTTAAGGTTTTTTAAAATGTGTGTCTGGATCACATCAGTTCTCTGCCTTACCATTTGGACTGTACACTGCACCAACAGTGCTCACAAAGTATCTAGCTCCAGATCTGATGTTAATTTCCATTCGATCCACAACCTGTGGGTGAACTGATTCGGCTGCTACAATAGCTCATGGGAACCAAAATCTTTCAAGCTCATCCCTTACCCACAATGCACCTATCCTAATTATTTCAGATCTCGTTTTCTGCTTTGTGAGTTAGCCATGGTGTCATCTTGAGTCAGCTAAGTGACTTTTTTCTGTTACAAGTCTTAAATTCTTCGTTCTTTATTAAAAAATTCCATACCTTTTGTATGTTTGTACTGTTTGATAATATTGCTAGTACCCCCTTTTCTAAACCTTTCTGTTTTTTTCTACACTTTCATGTAGCTCTTAGATATCATCGTTGATATCTTCCTTCTTTCTATCTCCTCTACATTTTAAATATCATAGCTGATATTTCCCTCCTTTAAAAAAAACTCTTCTACTGTTTTACTATTTTACCTTATTTTCATTGAACCTTTTAAGGAGCCCGTGTGTGGTGCGTGTAGCTGCTTCAGTGGCAGATAAAGAAAAAGACCCGGTGGGCTTTAAGTGCTGTGAGAAATGTGGTCACAAAATTCCGTACTCTAACTCACTTTCTCTATTCATATACTGTTTGGGGCCCCTCTATCTTCTGCTGCATTTGCCATTCCTTCAATCATCGTGCTCTTGTTGAGAGAAATAATAAATTGATTCTGAAAGGACTTCCCTCCTCTTTCGGAGAGGCCATATCTGGAACTTCCTTACCTAAAGATAGACAAAAAGTTAAATTGGATTTATCTAGTCCTGCCTCTTCTTTCTCCTCAAGGATCTCAGAGAAATTTAAGAAGAGAAGTTCTTTGACTCTGACTTCTCCTCGGTTCCAAGTTCAAACAAAGCAAGAGTATTGGTTCCGTCTTCTTCTTCTTCAGATCCAACATCTAAATTGTCTAAGCCTTCAGCTCCAATGGGATTGTTGGAACCAAAGACTACTTCCACTCAGTCATCAGATCTGACCTTATCTTTAGTTCTGATCTGGCAGGAAAAAAGACATGTTCCAGTGCTAAGTTCTTAGGAACTGATGCCTCAAATCAAAGATTCATCATCTAATACAATTTTCATACCTAGGACTCCATATTCTTCTACAATTGACCCTTTTCCAGACATACTTCCTTCTCCCTTTTTGGAAAGACCCAAATCTACCATCTGTCTTGTCCACCCATTCATCTTACTGAAGAGAATGTGGAAAGACTGATGTGGAAAATTCTCTGGGCGCAACGTGTGACAGGGACCAGCTTAGTTTCTACTCTCATGGGACAGGGACTTCACTCTTCAACTACTCCTCCTTTAATTTCTTCTCTGACTTTGTCTGAAGCTTCAGGGACCATGGTTCCAAGCTGTCTGGTACAGACTATGTCAGATCTGAAGACATCCTCACCTCTGGATCTGATGATTGTTCTGAGTTCTTCTAGTCAGTTGGAACTAGAGAGCTCTTGGAGCCATATCTGTCCTGTTGGTTCCGAGGGGCTGGAGTCAAATCCTGTTTTTTCGGAGCCATCTCTGCACCTCAGGGCTTCTGCATGGATGAGCTCAGCACATGTTTCTGCCTAAGAAGAGATCTCCTCGGGCTGAAGAAGTGCCATAGCTCTGAGGTTCACCCTCTCAGATCCGGGATCCTTTCTTTTTTTGAGGAGATCTGCTTTCAAGGCTATGGAGAGAGCCTAGTCTGCTTCAATCACTCAGTCAGACCCTTCCCTCTCAGAACAGCCAACTCAATTACAGTTTCTTTCAAAACCTCAACCTTTACCTCCACTGGAACAGTGAGTATCAAAGCCTCAGGTTTCCCAGCAGGATGCCCCCTCTTCTTCTGATACCTCCCAAGGACACCCTTTGAGGAGGTCCCTAGGAAGAAGAAGTGCAAGAGGAAGCACTTGCATTCTCCAGAAGAATCTATCACAAAAGACACAGATTTAGATGAGGGTGAAGGATCCCCATGGTCACCTCCTGGTGATGTCTCATTTGGAGACATCCTAGAAATCCTTAAATAGAGACTTGATTGGAAGTTCACCAATCCTTTGTCTGAGGAATCTCTGTACCTGCAGGCATTTGCTACTCACCCTTCTACTTTCTTGGTCACTCCACCCACTGATGAGCTCATTGAGTTGATTTCTCAGTGACCATGGAAGGCCCCTGGTTCCATTAAGCCAATCCCCTGGAGACCTGACAAAATTATCACTGACCCTGAGGATAAGCCATTCTGGACAAAAGGTTTGCATGTGGATGCCATGGTCATGGTGGCAGCTACAAAAAAGGAACTAGCAGAGGAAAGTTCCTTTAGCTATTCTCCCAAGAAAGAGTCTCGGAGGATAGATAGATTTGGGAAGTGAGTTTATACATCAAAGACCTTTGCATTATGGTCCTTGAACTACCTGAAACAGTTCACCAGATTTCAGAGGAATTTGATTAAAGAACTTTCAGATACCCTCTCAGAAGCTGTTTATGCAGAGGTTCTGTTACCTGTCAGCTGGCCACCCTAAATTCAATTTCTAATTCTTCCATGAGGTTTATTTCACATGTAGCCAAAGGAATGACCAGAGCAGTGGGTTCAGGCATTGCCAAAAGGAGACACACTTGGATGCACTTGTGTAATTTTGTGGAGCCCTTTAAGTCTTCATTCGTAAGTGCTCCTTTTGACAGCATGTCATTATTTGGACCTAAAGTTAAAGATACATTGACCAGGTGTGAGAAAGATGGGGAAACCTTTTCTGTTGTGGGCATACATTTTTCCACTCCTCAAAGATCTTTTTCAAGGAATCAGTGCAGCTGTGGAAAAATGTGGTTCAGGAAATCCCAAGGGTCTTCTCAGGACACACGTGGTGGTAGTTCCCCCAGGGGCAGAAGGGGAAGTCTAATGGGAGACAAAACCCTCATGGCAGAGGAGGCCCGCAAAACTAAGGGTACAGAGATTCTTTCTTTGGTAAAATCTTTCAGTGCTCCTGAAAGGCGGCTTGATTGTCCTCCTCTGGAGACAGTTGGGGGTCACTGGTCCCTGCCTCAGAGAGTCTGGCTTCAAATAACTTCTGACCTATGGGTGTAGAGGATTATATCCAGAGGTTATATTATACCATTTTCCTTCCTCCACCCACTTACAAAAAAATTCCAGATGTTCCACCCAGTCAAAGGGAACAAGCAGCAATACAAATACAAAAGCTTCTAGAAAAAGAGTCATCCAGGAGATTCCACTAGACCAGAAAGAATCCAGAGTTTACTCAAGGTTCTTTTTATTGCCAAAAAAGACAGGAGATTGGAAACCAATTTTGGATCTCAGTAAATTAAACAAATCTGTTTGGCGAACCAAATTCTGGATGGCCACGGCTCAGTGCATTCTTCCTTTTTTGGAACAGGCCAACTGGATGTGCACAATAGAGCTTCAGAATGCATACTACCACATAAAGATGCACAGATGATCCAGAAGGTTCTTGCACTTCCAGCTGAGAGACAGTCATTACCAATTCAGAGTACTGCCCTTTGTCCTCATCACAGCCCCCAGCATGTTCATCAAGTACATGACAGTAGTAGCAGTTCACTAGAGACTGCAAGGATTCTGGATGTTTCCATATTTGGATGACTGGCTCATCACCACCATGTACTACAAAACAAAGATCCCAAATGCAGGCATGTTGAATCCAAATAACAAGATGTAGTTTATTTAACTCCACAAATCACAAATCCTCAAAGCTTTTGGGTAATCCCTTCTTCAGTGTGTAACATAAAGTGAAAAAAATTTCCTTTTAACAAATATTAATTTCCTGTTTTAACAAACAATCATGACACAGCCCAATCATAAATAAAGCACAGTTAAGGCATAATTAAGAAGCAATTAAAACCAGACAATTATATTGTTTAAACACTAGAGATACATTTGTTTCCTTCTCAAAACAAGTTTGATGCTGACAGCTGTATTCAAATCAGGTCTATGGTGGCCACCATTCAAAAGTGTTATCCATTCATATTCACAATTTTCAAGGTCATTATTTAAATCACCACCTCTTATACTTCTATATCTAACATCTACCACTCTAAAACGAAACCTATGTGCTTGACCACTTTCACTCATGTTTGGCTAATGCGTTGGTTTGTATATTTCTTCTAATTTCAGATTTATATTCAGCGATCCTGTCTTTTAGCTTTCTGCTACATTTACCTAGATAAAAAGCCGAGCATTGCACACAGGTAGCTAGATAAACTATATTATAAGTATTACATGTAGCCTATTTATTAAATGATATTTCCTCATTGTATTCAGATGGATAAAAACATTATTCCAATATCTTTGCAGCATGTGCAACTGTCGCAGGAATATGTACCTACTGTATTATTCTTTTGTTCAAGACTTTCATGTTTCAAGTGTTTATAACATAAATGTGACTTTAAATTTGAACAGTTTTTATATGCAAAAGGTCTCTCGCCTGCAGTTTTCTTTATTTCAGATATACTTGTAAGAATTTTCCAATTTTGTTCTATTATATTTCTCACTGCTTTCGTTTTCCTACTATATGTCATTACATATCTTATATTTTTTAACATTCCATTTCGTGTAGAACTTGTGGCATCCTTAGACCTATCTGAAAAATATGGCCTAGCTTCGTCTCTTCTTTTTACTACCATATCATTTTGTATTTGCTGTAGCAATTCTAATTCGTACCCTTGTGACTGAAATTCTGCAGATACTTCTTGTAATTGACTAGAATACTCTTTACTATCTGTGTTCAAATGACTAGTCCTCATGAATTGACTTTTTGCCATACTCTTAAATACGTGCGGTACATGCATACTATTCCTGTGTACGTACCTGTTTGCTTGTACTGGTTTCTTATATACCATGATATTAATCTGGTTGTTATACCATTCTGTTTTGACTTCTAAATATTTAATAGTTTCTATAGAACTTCCCATAGTAAATCTTAAGTAGGCTAATAATTCCGTGGTGTCACCATTCCAAAGCAGGAACACATCATCAACAAATCATTTGTGGAATAGTATTTTACTTTTATATAGTCCATTATAAATATTATTTTCCCATTTAGACATTACTATATTTGCATATGTGTTCGCTACTGATGTTCACACTGCTACACCCCTTTTCTGATGATAAATACAGTCGTGAAAAAGGAAGATGTTATTCTCTAGTACTAGCTCTAGTAGCTCACATACAGTTGCTATCTCCCTATTTGGTAAATCTGTATTCTTCTTTAGAATTTGTCGTATTGCCTCTACTCCTTCAAAAGTTGTAATTACTGTAAATAGTGACTTTATGTCTAATGTAACAAAAAGAAAATTATTATCATTATAGTCACTATACCATGCATATAATTGTGTCAAAAAGTCCTTGGTGTCTTTAATATAACTTTTAATCTTGTTTAAATACTTTTTTAACATAAACTGTAGATAATGCGACATAGGTTCTGTTATCCATCTGAATACAATGAGGAAATATACATTTAATAAATATGCTACATGTAATACTTATAATATAGTTTATCTAGCTACCTGTGTGCAATGCTCGGCTTTTTATGTAGGTAAATGTAGCAGAAAGCTAAAAGACAGGATCATTGAACATAAATCTGAAATTAGAAGAAATATACAAACCAACTCATTAGCCAAACATATAAGTGAAAGTGATCAAGCACATATGTTTCATTTTAGAGTCGTAGATGTTAGATATAGAAGTATAAGAGGTAGTGATTTAAATAATGACCTTGAAAATTGTGAATATGAATGGATGACACTTTTGAATGGTGACCATAGACCTGGTTTGAATACAGTTGTCAGCATCAAACCTGCATTGAGAAGGAAACAAATGTATCCCTAGTGTTTAAACAATATAATTGTATTAATTTGTTTTAATTGCTTCTTAATTATGTCTTAACTATGCTTTATGATTGGGCTGTGTCGTGATTGTTTGTTAAAACAGGAAATTAATATTTGTTAAAAGGAAATTGTTTTTCACTTTATGTTACACACTGAAGAAGGGATTGCCCAAAAGCTTTGTGGAATTTTGATTTCTGGAGTTAAATAAACTACATCTTATTTGGATTCAACATGTCCGCATTTGGGATCTTTGTTTTTTAGTACTTGGTGTTTTGTTATCCCAGCGGTTTACCTTTGTGCTGGTTTTATGCTTTTAGTCATCACCACCATGACCAGATATTGACTACTAGAGGCAAGAGAAAACGTTCTCCAAACATGCTCTTTCCTGGGTATAACCATAAATTATGAAAAATCTCATCTGGAACCAACACAAACACCGGATTTAATAGGGGCTTCCTTAAACAGAAGGACTGCAGTTGCTTCTCTTCCCCCATAAAGACTGGAGACAATCTGATTTCAAGTCAGGAAAATAATCAACAACAACAAAGTCCCAGCAAGATTCATTCTTCAGGTGCTGGGGTCTATGGCAGCATTGATAGTACTTGTCCCCTTGGCCATATTTCACATTGGAATTTAACAATGTCTGCTTGAAACACAATGGTCCATTCTTTATCAACCAGTGTCAACACTGATTATAATCACCAGTATCTAGAAAGAGATACGTGTTGGATTCAATCGGATCAAATTTTGCAAGATTGTCTTTTCATTTGCCTTCAGCCCAAGGCCACAGTGACCACGGACACTTCCCGGCTGAGGGTGGCATTGTCTAGGGAGGATGGTTCGTGGCACTTGGTCCCCAGTAGAAGCCAATTTGCACATCAGCGTCCTAGAGATGAGAACAGTGATTTAGCATTGCAGGCCTTCCAAGATGCTCTTCTCTCAGGGACAATCGCAATTCAAACAGACAACGTTAGCAGTTTGGTACATCAACAAACAAGGAGGAACCAGATCATATTATTCTAACCACAAAATAAGCCAGCGCTATATAAAAAAACAATTTATTGTGTAAAAACACAGTTCTGATCTCTCTAGCACTTCAGCTCTGTTAGCCTTTACAGAGTAAAAATCCTTCAAACTTCTCCCCACATTTATTTTACCCCTACATACATTCATTATTCAATTATACAACCAAGCAATTGCTCAGTTCAAATCAATCACAGCAAGCATTTCCAGTTACATTCTTGGTTAAGCCCCTTGGGGCTGTGTGTGTCAAATTTTAAAAGCGACTACTTTCAAGATATAAGTATATTTTTGCTGTTTCTACCTGTGCGACCTTCCTTTCTTGCTGAAACAAAGTTAAACTGCTAATTTAACTGTATTTAGCGTTTTTTTATTACCTGCACTTAAGTTAAAGTTTGTTTGTTTAAATTAACTGTTGAGGCTGCCCACTCAAGTGTGCTAGCCTGTGCATTTAATATACTGTTGTTTTCCTGCATTTTCCTGTTGTTTTCTTGAAAAAAACAAAAAAAATCCCTGTTTCCCACCTTTCCTTGGCTAGAATAGTCCCCTATACAGGCTTTGCTGTATTCTGGACTTTGGGATAGTTCCTGTGTTGCCCATTACCTTACTTGGATAGAAGGAAGTTTCTTTGCTCACCAGTGAGAGTGGGGAGCCTTGAGCAGCCTATCTGTCCCTAAAGGAGTGACCTCAGCACAAGAATCTAGTAGTAATTGGTCGTTTTGGACCATTTCTAGCTCTTTGAAGTTCCCTGCATAAAAATCCGCCTGTGAGCATTTTTTTTCACTTATACTACTCAGCAACAGCTTCTCGTGGTCCTGCAGAGTGGTGCTAGCAGCAGAGAATCGGAAAAAGCAACTACTTTCAAGATATAAGTATATTTTTGATGTTTCTACCTGTGCGACCTTCCTTTCTTGCTGAAAATGAAGTTAAACTGCTAATTTAACTGTATTTAGTGTTTTTTTTATTACCTGCACTTAAGTTAAAGTTTGTTTGTTTAAATTAACTGTTGAGGCTGCCCACTCAAGTGTGCTAGCCTGTGCATTTAATATACTGTTGTTTTCCTGCATTTTCCTGTGGTTTTCTTGAAAAAAACAAAACAAAAAATATATCCTTGTTTCCCGCCTTTCCTTGACTAGAATAGTCCCCTATACAGGCTTTGCTGTATTCTGGACTTTGGGATAGTTCCTGTGTTGCCCATTACCTTACTTGGATAGAAGGAAGTTTCTTTGCTCACCAGTGAGAGTGGGGAGCCTTGAGCAGCCTATCTGTCCCTAAAGGAGTGACCTCAGCACAAGAATCTAGTAGTAATTGGTCGTTTTGGACCATTTCTAGCTCTTTGAAGTTCCCTGCATAAAAATCTGCCTGTGAGCATTTTTTTTCACTTATACTACTCAGCAACAGCTCCTCATGGTCCTGCAGAGTGGTGCTAGCAGCAGAGAATCGAAAAAAGTGACTACTTTCAAGATATAAGTATATTTTTGCTGTTTCTACCTGTGCGACCTTCCTTTCTTGCTGAAAATGAAGTTAAACTGCTAATTTAACTGTATTTAGTGTTTTTTTATTACCTGCACTTAAGTTAAAGTTTGTTTGTTTAAATTAACTGTTGAGGCTGCCCACTCAAGTGCACTAGCCTGTGCATTTAATATACTGTTGTTTTCCTGCATTTTCCTGTTGTTTTCTTGAAAAAAGAAACAAAAAAAACAAAAAAAATCCTTGTTTCCCTCCTTTCCTTGGCTAGAATAGTCCCCATATACAGGCTTTGCTGTATTCTGGACTTTGGGATAGTTCCTGTGTTGCCCATTACCTTACTTGGATAGAAGGAAGTTTCTTTGCTCACCAGTGGGAGTGGGGAGCCTTGAGCAGTCTATCTGTCCCTAAAGGAGTGACCTCAGCACAAGAATCTAGTAGTAATTGGTCGTTTTGGACCATTTCTAGCTCTTTGAAGTTCCCTGCATAAAAATCTGATTTTGCGCGGTTTTGCGCAATTGTGCACATAGCGCAGCATCAGGCAGCGCTGCCTAATCGGGTTTAAACTTTTTCTGGCTCCACTGAGTCTGCTCTTCACTTTTTCCCTTGGAACTGCTCTAATTCTCAAAAGTAAGCATATTCTCAATCTAAGACCATGCACTTGCCCAAATAAGCAATCTTGCATTTTACACTAATATACTAAAAGCACTACATCCTCATATACCCTCTAAGACTACCTTGTCCCCTATTGGTCCATTTCACTGTGTGATTAAAGAGTCCCCTATACCACTCTAGCATGTCCAAAGGTCAGTTAGTGGTCTCCTCTCCAGTCCAACTGGTGAATCTGGGAATCTTGAGGCAATGTTACAACTGTCTCATGTACACTGACAACCCTCTCCTCCTCCAAACAGGATCAAACATATGTGAGAGATGCAACCATATAGCCAAACTGGAGGCCAAACTCTCTCACCTCAAAACTGGTGTAACCAGACCGGAGGAGAAGGTAACATCACACAGCACTAATCCAGTCTCACATAGTCCTACCACAACAGCAATCCAACCACACAAGCACACAAAAACATATTTGGAGGCTCTAATCAAAAATCTACCTAAACAGCAGAGACCTCCAAAGCAAACATCCAAGCAAATGCTACCCCACAAGAAAACACGAGCAACACATAGCCCGCAAAGTCAGAGTGCCAAACAGTCACAGCCCTTAAGGCAGAACAACACACCTGACACACTTGTAATAGGTGATTCTATAGTCAGGCACACTGACGTTCTGCTCACCAGGCTGAACAAAGAGAAGGTCACAGTGAGCTGCCTGTCGGGTGCTAGGATCTGCCACATTACGCAAGCACTCAGGTCGCTCCAAATCAAGTACAAGTATGACTCGGTCATAGTACACGCTGGTGTGAACGACCTGAGACGTACCTCCCTCGACTACATGAAAAGAGACATAAAGGAGCTCTCCGATCATGTAGCCCAGGCCGGTATGACTCTGACCTTGAACAGCATCTTACCCTCACCTAGAATGATGCCACAATATAAAGACAAAATGATCAATTTTAATAATTGGCTAAAATTTTGGTGTCATTCAAAGGGGATCCAGTGTCTGTCAGCCTGGGAAGACATGCTTGACAAGCCACATTGCTTCACAAGGGATGGCTTGCACCTGTCTTCCCTGGGCTTTCGGATACTGGCAAAGGCTCTTGCCACCCCTATATTGCCTTTTTTAGGCAAGGCTCAAAAGTCAAACCCACCTCCTTAGAAAACACTAAGAACAAGAAACTAAGGGTAATGCTGCTAAATGCCAGAAGTCTAAACCTCAAAATGCATGCACTCAAACCTCTCCTCAGTATGGAGAACATCAATATCTGTGCAGTGACAGAAACCTGGTTCAAGGCTCCAGAGAGCACCCCAGCACTACCAGGTTATACCTCATACCATGCTTTTCGGCCCCAAAACCCGGACCGAATCACAAAAGGAGGGGGAGTATCTACATTTATCAAGGATACCCACACCTCCAGGTTAGTAGCATTGCACGAAGCATCAGAAACCATCCATGTGCAACTAACAGTGGACAAAACTCCACTTCAGTTTATAGCATGCTACAGACCACCGTCTCAAAATCAGGAATCCCACTCGGCTTTCCTGAAAACACTGGAGAACATGAAGATCTCTCCAAACACCATTATATTGGGTGACTTCAACTACCCTAACATTGACTGGGAGCATTACTCAAGCCCCAACACCCTAGCCCAAAGGTTCCTGGAATTCATAAACTCAAATGCTATGGAACAACTGGTCATAATTCCCACAAGAGGGGAAAACATACTGGACCTGATCATCACCAACATGGGGACCCTATGCTCCACACCAGAGGTACTCCCCTCATTGGTAAGATCAGACCATAAATTAATTTCACTGGATATCCAAAACCCGACCCCACCCCCAGCCCAGAAAACCACAGTGAAGAACTTCTCAAAAGCGAACTTCACACTTCTCAAATCCAAAGTGGAAACCTTCAAGGCCCCAGGATTAGTGGAAATTACGGCCCAAACCATGGAATCCTATATAAACCCATTCTATGGACACCTCCAGGAGTGCATGGACCATGCTATCCCAAACAAAACCAAGACCCAAGTGTCCAAAGGCAGGCGTCCAGTCTGGTGGACCCCAGCCATAAATAAGTTGTACAACAGAAGGAGGAAGCTACTACATGATAGAACAAAATCCCTAAAAGGGAAGGCATCTCTGATCAGTACTAGCAAAAAATTATAATCCCTCATAAAATCCTCCAAGGCCAGTTTCGAAAGAAAAATTGCACAGGACACAAAAGACAATCACAAGGCCTTCTTTAGCTATGTTAGGAACCTGGGATGCAACTCCCAGGTATGTTCAGAGTTGATTCTAAATGACAAAAAATACACTGAACTCACAGACATTGCCAACATCCTGGAAGACAGATTCAGTGCAAACTTCTACCCCCTTCCCCCCTAAAGAAGAAATATCTATCTCAGTAGAGTGCAGCCTCCCAAACATCTCAGATGTCCAGGTGAAGGCCGCCCTTTCCAAGGCAAAAAACACTGCCTCAATGGGACCAGATGGTGTCCCGGGTTGCGTCCTACATGAACTCCAAGAAGAACTAAACCCACACGTAAAAATGCTGTACAATCTTAGCCTCACTACGGGATATGTACCCAAAGAATGGCGTACAGCAACAGTGGTCCCACTCTACAAAGGTGGTGCCTCAACAGACCCTGGTAACTATCGCCCCATAAGCCTGACTAGCCTTATTTGCAAAGCCATGGAGAGGATCATCATGGAACTCATAAACAAAGACATTGGGGACCTACAGACATTGGATCCTACTCAGTTCAGCTTCGTCAAGGGCAGATCCTGCCTCTTGAACCTGGTTGACTTCTTCGAAACAGTCACCAAGGCCATAGATGAAGGGAAGGTAGTCCACATGGCCTATCTGGACCTCACAAAGGCATTTGACACAATACTCCACTCAGACATCATAGATAAGCTATCCAACTTAAACATAAACCCCTATGTCACAAGATGGGTGGCTAACTGGCTCAAAGACAGAACCCACAGAGTCAGAATTGCCGGAGTCATGTCTGACTCGAAACCGGTCACAAGTGGTGTCCCACAGGGCTCGGTCCTGGGACCTCTCTTGTTCAGCATTTACTTTTCTGAGGTACAGGCCAGCACAGGAGGACTATGGCTGACTAAGTTCGCGGATGACTGCAAGCTGGGAGCCATTATTGACTCTCCAGCTGACATGAACATCCTTCAAAAAGGTCTTACAGAGACGGATAACTGGTGCCAGAGCCATGGCCTAAAGCTGAATGCCAAGAAGTGTATAGTCGTACCCTTTGGCAAAAATAAAGTGCCCACAAACTGCCATATAGGTGGAAACCCATTAAATACAGAAGATGTAATTAGGGATCTGGGGACCCAAGTTGATAGCAATCTCTCCTTTGACAACCATGTTGCCAAAGTGGTTAGAAAGACCTTCTACATAGCCTACCTTATCACTAAAGGATTCACATCCAGATCAGGGGAGGTAATAGTGCCCCTCTATTCATCCCTCATCAGACCCATCATAGAATACAATGCCCCTTTTGGGATGTACCTAAACCGCCACCTGCAGCAGCTGGAAAGACCCCAAAAGTACCTCACAAAGAGGATCAAGGGACTCAAGCAGATGCCATATGCTGCCAGGTTAAAGAAACTCCAACTTTACTCAGTCGCATACCGCCTACTTCGAGGCGATCTATGCCTGACATACAAAGCTATGTCTAACCCAGAATTAATGGACATGCTCCACCTCAGAAAATCCATATCCCTTAAAACCACGCGCTCGAGGGATTTGAACCTCAGCACAGAGCTAAATAGAATGTGCTGGATGGACAGATTCATAACACAGAGGCTCCCTTCACTTTGGAATAGAATACCGATCCATGTTAGGCAGAGCACCTCACTGACTCTCTTCAAGAGGAATCTTGATGAGTGGATGGGAGATCATAGATTCACCCCGGGGATTACTTCTGTGTCTCTGCTAGACAGAGGCTCAGTAAACTAACCATAAATAGGGCATAGCAAACTCAATTCTAAGTAAGGGTGGCGAAAGCCAAACACACTTGGGATAGGCTTGTAAATGCCCCAGGGCAAATAACCTAGTATGAACCTATGAACCTATGAACATGGTTTCTTTTTTTCTCAACATTTTTTTAACTTCAGCAGGAGTCAAGTTATTAATTTCATACACCTTATCTAAAACTGTAGCTTGTAAACCCTCAGGATTTCCCTCATGATGTTGATTAAAATGTATAGCCACTGGGCTGGTTTGTTTATTATTTTTATATCCCTCACATGCTCTTTTAATCTAGTGGAAAAGGCTCTGTTACTTTCCCCCACATAAAATTTTCCACATGGGCATTTAAGACCATAAATAATGCATTGACTTTGACAATCATACACACCATTTACTTGAAAGTTTTTTTCATTTATATCCCTAAATTCCTTAGTAATATATTTACATATCCCACATTTCCCACATGGGTATTTACCTTTACTATGAATTTCTTTATGCCTTTGCACTAGTGGCATCTGAAACCTTCCATGCAGGAAATCCCTAATACTTCTTCCCCTCCTTTATGAAAAACTTACTTTTTTCCTTTTTAAAACTTCCACCTTTCCTTCCAACATACCCCATGTATACTTAACCAATTCTAATAACCTCTCTGAGAACAATGAATATGTAGATACAAAATAAATATTTTCTTGCCCCTGCTGCAAAGAGAACTGCTGTCTTTGTTCTCCATGCATTTTAAAACATATTCTTTTGTTAGTCTTAAAAACTCTATCCATAATCTCTTGTACCTCTTTTTCATTATACCCTCTACTACAAAATGTTTTATGTCTCATTAACTTCTTTCCTCACATCTTCAAAATTGTTACATAGTCTCTTAACCCTTGTGAATTCCCAGTAGGGTATAGATTTAATAGTGTGTGGTGGGTGACAACTTTCCCCATGTAATATATGACTAGAGTCACTACACTTTGTATAATGGTTCTCAGATTTTTTCCTATTATTCCCTCCAATGAAACATCTAAATAATCAGCTCTGTTCCCTATCTGTAAGCCATCAAAGCTTATTCCATAATCATTATCATGAAACTTGTACATGGGGGCAAAAGCTGCCCCATTGCTGTATCCCTCAATTGTCTATATGGGCTATCATTAAACTCAAAAATATTTTTCAAACAATACATCACCAGTTCCTATATATTGTGTTACTGGAGTATCTCCCAGAAAAAATTCAAGAGCTTTTAAGCCATCCTGATGTTTTATATTCGTGTATAAACTCACTACATCTATCACTATCATATACATATCTTCCTCCCATACTGTATCTTTTACTTTTCCCAGAAAATCAAATACATCCTTAATATAAGATGGTAATTTTTCTGCTACTGGGAAAAAATTATCATGCAAAAAACACTCTAAGTTATGCGTATAATATCCACACTCCAAGACTATAGGGCATCCTGGTGCATCCACTACACTTTTATGAATCTTAGGGGCACAAAAGAATTTGACCCTAGAATAATCCTGAACTTTAAATTTGCGCTGTACACCTTCAAATGAAAAATACCTTAACCTATACCCTTTATTAATTCTTTATATTCTTCCTCAGCTCTTCTGATAGTATCCTTCCCCACCTTTTCATACACTTGTTCATCATTAAGGTGAGCATAACACATTTTTAAATATTGGGTATAATGTAAGACCACCAATTTGCCCCCTTTGTCTGCTGGCTTGAGTACTAGATCTCTGCTTTGGCTTAATTCCTTCAAACTTTTCCATTCGTTTTTATTTAAATTATGAGATGCATTTTTCATATTCTCATTAAACTCTTCATATTCTTTTTCAACACAATAACTAAGGAAAATTCCAAACTGTCAAATATTTTCATATCTACATGGTGGCATAAAATCATTTTTAACTTTGATATTATCAGTGTTTAACTTACAATAAACATTCTCATTTTCACTAGAGTCACATGAAAAAACTATCATTACTTGAAATTGAGTTATCACTTTTGCTCTTCATACATATCTCATTTTCTTTCACATTTCCAAAATAATCCAATAAATTCAATTTTCTGTTGAAACAAAAAAAATATCTTTTTTAATTTCATGTAACCTAGTAAGGATAGTTGGAATAAATTTAAACTATTATTTAACACACTCAGTTCACAGTCAGTAAAAACGTAATTAGACAAGTTGTATAGGTTCAACAAGAACCTCATTGCTTGTTGTTTTAGTACCATTTACCTCTCTTAAATATCTGTGTACTACTCGTATTGTCCCTTCTACTTTCCTATCCGTTCCAACTTTGCTTATGATTCCCTTGTTGTTTTTGAAAATTCTGAACCATAAACTGTTCATTACCCACTGATGGCAAATGAGGAAACTCATTATTAGTCTGTCCGTAGAAGACATGCCGTTCTTCCCCGATGTTAACAGACATTTTGTGCCATTGGAAACATTCCTACCCCCTTCAAAACTCACTCTATTACGTTTTGCTTTAGGGTTGGTTATCACCACAAACACCCTCTTGTTGTCTTAGTCCCGGAGATCCCGGAACAGTTTGTTCTTTTTTCTCTCTGTAATTTCGTTTTCATAATTTATGAGTTTCTCATTCACATTTACTAAAAATTGTTACAATACATCATTGCTAGCCATAGCCACAATTTCTCTAAAAACCTCCTTTGTTTCTTCCTTTAATTTTTGTTTTTTTAAAATGTCCCTTTCCACTAAAATTTGCACCCACTCAGTGCTACAGTTGTGAGCTGCTTTAACCCACCTCTCATGAAAGCGTTTATCCTCCTTACAAGTGAGATCGAAGGGGGTAGATGGATTTTTAACTGCTCGCAGCCCTCTCTATGTGATATCCAATTCTGTATAATGCCGGAGGCTCAGGATATTTAAGAAAACCGACATGTCCTTAAAAATCAGTCTTTCCACTCTCTCGCGCAAGTCCCAGACCTCAGGTGCTGTCTCCATGCCCCTCTCTTTGCCAATGAATGCAAACGGGTTGGTTAGACTCCTCCTCCTCTCCTCATCCCATCTTGATCACAGGCCTGCCACTGTCTCTTGATGGTTACTACCTTCCCCTTCTCGGCCCTCTCTTCCATGGCAATAGCAGGACCACCATTCAAGGAAACAAGGACATTTTCAATGGAACTTTGACTGGAATCGCCCACTGTTTCCCTAAACAGCCTCAGGATAGCCGCAAAGTAATCACTGGCCATATCATTGTTACTCAAACCATTCCACTCCACACCTCTTCTTGAACAAGATATTATTGTAACCACAAAATAAGCCACCAATATGTAAAAAAACTATTTATTGTGTAAAAACACAGTTCTGATCTGTCTAGCTCTTTGGCTTTGCTAGCCTTTACAGAGTACAAATCCTTCAAACTTCCCCCCACATTTATATACCCCTACATACATTCATTATTCAATTATACAATTATACAATTAAGCAATTGCTCAGTTCAAATCAATCACAGCAAGCATTTCCAGTTACATTCTTGGTTAAGCCCCTTGGGACTGTGTGTGTCATAATTTAAAATCAACATGGTTTCTTTTTTTCTCAACATTTTTTTAACTTCAGCAGGGGTCAAGTTATTCATTTCATACACCTTATGTTAGCAGGAACGAGATCATACTTATTATTGTGAGAAGCTCTCAGAGTGTGGCAATGGGCAATCTCATCCAACCATTTTCTCATAGCAACATACATTCCGAGGAAATCCAGTGTGATAGCAGACAAATTGAGCAGGTGCATACTTTTACCTCACAAATGGTCCCTCAATCAGAAAGTATCAGAAAGGATATTCCAAAGATGAGGTCAGCCATGCGGTAATCTATTTGCTTTTCCCCTAAACAAGTGCAGCAACATTTTTGCCCTGATTCCTCCAGAGTGGGGGTTAGCAAGGGATGCTGTTCTTCACAATTGGCCCACCGGACTCTTATACACCTTTCTACCAATTCCATTAGTTCCCAAATTCCTAAAGAAAGCAGTCAGATTGAAGAGCACAGTTATCCTCATAGCATCTTATTGGCCTTGACAGATTTGGTTTCCCTTCCTTTAGCCTCACCTAATTCGATAGCCTTGGATTCTGGATCCACTTTCAGATCTCCTGTCTCACCCGACAGGCATGATTCATGCGGACATTCCAAATCTCAAACTGACAGCTTAGTTTGTCCAATTCCATTTGTAGCCAGACGACCTATGCTTTATTTCCCTATCTGACACATATTGCTATCTTCTCATAAGCTTTCTATACAAAAGCTTTACTCTAGTAAATGGAAGAGATTTGCATATTGGCTGCTCCAGAATGACTGAACATTTTTTGGCTCCAATTCATGACATTCTCCATTTTTTAGCTGCGCTTTTCAATGAAGAGGCTTCAGCTTCCACAATCAGTGTACAGTTAGCAGCTATATCCAATTTTCACGTTGGCTTTCAAGGCTCTTCAGTCGCTTCTCACAAGCTTTGTAAAGCTTTTTTTGAGGGGTACTTTCCTCCTTGGGACCTGAATTTGGTGTTCCAAACAATCAGACAGTCTCCCTTTGAACACGCCAATGAGTGTGATATTAAATTCCTGACTTAGAAAACAATTTTCTTGGTGGCAGCAACTTCTGCAAGAAGAATTTTAGAGATTCAAGCTTTGCCTTCTAAACCACCATATCTAATTTTTCACAAAGATAGAGTCTCGCTCAGGACCAACCCCCCTTTCCTACCTAATGTAGTTTCAGAGACCCATATCGACCAATGTATTAACTTGCCAGTATTCTTTCGCAGCTTCTCTAACAAAGGTGAATGTTGCTTACATTTGCTGGAGGTTCACACAAAATTAAGATTCTATCTTCATAAAACAAAAGATTTCAAGAAGTTACACCAATTATTTGTTTCCTTCTCACATACCAGACTGGGAAAACCTGTTACCAAAGTGACTTCAGCCAGATGGCTCACAAATTTTATCTCATTTATTTATACCAAATTGGATGTTTCCTTATCAAAACCCTTGCGAGTCCCTTCAACCAGGGCTGTTGCAATGTCAGCTGTATTCCAGTCTAGAGCTTCCATGGCTGACGTGTACAGCAGCAACTTGGGCTACTCTCCATACCTTTATTACTCATTACAAATTGGATCTGGTCTCCAGGAGTAGAACATCATTCAGCTCAATGGTGCTCAGGAATATCTTTCCTTAAGTCCACCCAGGATATAAAGTAGCTGGGGACTCTGTTCCACAGGTTGAGGATAGAATGAAAGTTGACAACATCAGATAAAGAAGTTATGTACTCACCATAACATTGCATCTTTGTTGTCCATTTTCTTTCTTCCTCAACTCCCCACCCCCCAACCCCCTGCCCTTTGACTTCTGGAAGAATGGGTAATAAATCAAATATTACCCCCTTTTTGTATATGTTTAAAGTTCCAGATATAGTCTCCATGAAAGCATTTGTCTTTTTTGTCAGCAAACTTTATCTGAGGTAATTTGGATAGGTGCATTGTGGATAAGGGATGTACTCGAGGGGTCTATATCAGTTCCCCCGAAACGGCTGAAGTTCGAACACCATATGTTCGAACTTCTAACCACGAAGTACAAAAACATCGAAGTCTTAGAACAGTGATATTTTTTCCCCAGGGAAAAAAATCGCTGTTCCAAGAAACAAACACACACAACACAAGCACACCAAAAAAACAGCAATCCACACACAAACACTAAAAATCCTACATCTAACCCTACACTAAACTGTACATACACTACTGTCTATCCACTTACCTTAACCCAAACCCTAACCCTAAGGTCCATCACTATCACACACTCACCTGACCCGCGCCCTAACCCTAACTCACCTATCCCGCCCTAACCCTAAAGTCTGTCACTATCACACACCCACCTCACATTAACCCAAACACTAACTCACCTAACCTGCGCCCTAACCCTAACGTCCACACAATCGCACACTTACCTGAACATGACCCGTAACTTCCCACCACAGTCATGATAATTACGAAGCCACAGAAACGGCCCACCGAATTCTTTCCCTGGGAAAGAATTTGGTGTTCCGTGGCTTTGCGATAATTAGTGTTCGAACTGGTATTCGATCGTCGCCCATTTCAACGGACTGATATAGACCCATACTCGAGAGTTTTCATTCCCACAAGCTGTTGTAGCGGCTAAGTCAGTTCTGAGGATCAGAACCAAACCCACAGATTGAGGAAGAACGATAATGGACAACACAGATGAAATGTTATGGTGAGTACATAACTTCTTGTTATAGTTCATTGCAGGCAACTCATTTATCTTTGCAGAGTCTTTTTCAAAATGCCAGGAATTTTTCTTTTGGGTGAGATATGTCTTACACAAGCTGGGATTTCAAGAAAATGTTCAAAGGTCTTTCTAGACTTCTTCACATAGGATTGTGTTCCTGGGGTGTTAACTAGATATCTCAGTTCAAAGAGCTTTTCTTCCACAGGAAAAATATAGATCTTTATCTAAATCTATTTCTAAGGTTTTCCACTCAGACTTTGGTCGCTGCAAGGGAATACCTCAGGACTTTGGGTCTCATGCCATCTATGATTCTCATGGTACCCCTGACAAGACTCCACATGAGAAAAATACAGTGATGTCTGAAATTCCTTTGGTCCCAGTATCAGCATCCTTTATCTTTTCAAATACCATCACTGGGGGTTGTCAGAAGAGAAATCTTTTGGTGGAGACAACAGATATCCTTAAATCCAGGTCTCCCCTTCTCCCTCCGTACTCCAAAGCAGTCACCATAGACGTTTTGGATTTTGCCTGGGAAGCAGTTTCAGGCGGGATAAAAGTGCAGGGGATGTGGGACACCAAAGACAAATGCAAGCCATAAATATGAAGGAGGTGCTTGGCCTGATCAGTCCATCTTTGATCCCTGGGACCTCTTCAATGGTTACAAACAATACCACAGTCATGAGGTACATCAAAACACAAGGGGTACCAGGTCATATCCCCTTTGTAGACTAGCCATGGTAGCTTGGGATACAGTTTCATAGCACAATCTTACTGTACAGACATCCTACATTTTGTAAGAGCAAAAGTGTGTGGCAAACTAACTGAACAGGGCAGTCCTCACAAATGGAAATTAAATCAGGTTTTCTTTCCAAAATTGGATTCATCTGTATGGAGTTTCTTAAGTAGACAGACCACTTTGCCCCCTCTCTGAGCAATCATCTGGCAAGATTCTGTTTGAGAACTTCATGCAAGAAGGCCTGGAAGACAGATGCCTTTTCTTTTCCTTGGACAGGAATGTTCCTGTATGCTTTTCCACCTTTACACTGATATCCAGGGTGCTTCTGAAGATTCAGAAGGAATCACCCCAAGATCATTGTGTTGACTCCCTTCTGGCCCAAGCAACCACTGTTCTCCCTTCTTTTGAAAATGACCAGGGGCAATTATTCCATACTTCTTCACAGACTAAATCTACTCACACAAGAAAATGGGGTGTTTGATACACCCCATCATCAATCAATTTCAGTTGATGCCTAATGATAGGGTCTTGATTCTTGTTATGCACCTGATTACCAAGGATGTGCACCAGGTACTAATGGAGGCAAGAAAGCCTGCTATTAGAAAAGTGTGTATTAGCAAGTGGAAAAGATTTTCAGGTTGGTGCCAACATCATAACCAGGACCCATTCATGACTAGTTGCTGTCTGGTTGTACAATATTTGTGAGAGTTACTGCCCTGTGACCTTTCTTATTCCTCTATCAACATGTCTGTCATTGATCCTCCTCTTTCAGTGCAGTCTCATATCAAAATATTCTTGAAAAGATTTTTGCATAAGAGGCCTCCAAGAAAACTGGTGGCCCCTCCTACTTGCTTCATTTGAATGAGCCAGCTAATCTAGTTGACTTGAAGTTCTAACATGGAAAACAGTTTTACTGATTGTTTTGACCTCTGCAAGAAGGGTACCTGAGTCAGCTCTATCTAATTTTCCATGGGGACAGGGTTTCTCTGAGAACTAATCCTCTGCAAGAAGGGTACCTGAGTCAGCTCTATCTCATTTTCCATGGGGACAGGGTTTCTTTGAGAACTAATCCTTCTTTTATGCATAAAGTAGTATCCAAGTTTACTATCCTGTTTTCTTTATTGAACCTAATAATGAGGGAGAAAGGATACTACATACCTTGGATGTCCACCAGCAACTCAATTACTATCTTAACAGGACTAAATCTTTCAGATCTTTGGATCAGTTGTCAAATTAGTGAGTTTATATTTATTTAATTACTTATTTATGCAAATTTAGTTATGTTTAAATTTGTGATGCAATATGCACTGTCCCGTATATTCACAATTACTTTAAATTAAAATTTTCCTTATAAAAGACTAGCTCAGAAAACGCCCAGTACCTAATACTTGTGAAGTAAGAAGAAGGTATAACATGTCAAAACAGACTATTTCCAAATGGTTGTCTAACTCTATTACCTTTTGTTATACTCGCCATAACAAATCTATTCCAGGCATGGTCAAGGCCCACTCTACCAAAGCCTTGGCTTCATCTATAGCTTATTGGAAAGGGTTGGATTCTTGAAGTATTCTAGAGGCTGCTAATTAGTCCTCTGTACACACTATTACAGACCACTATAAGGTTGTTCCTTCTGTATGTCCAGGTCAAGCTTTGCGTAGACCATTCTCCAGGGGCTCCTGGACACTCCTTCCACCTCCCAAATGCAGTTAGCAAAAGTAATCTACCCATATAGCTTAGGGTAATGCAGCAGTGATTTGATATGATGAACATAGTACAGTTTTGAAAGTTACATTTATGACAACAGTAGATGTTCGGCTGATCACTGGTGCAGTAGCCGCTGCCTCCCTCTATCCCTCTTGTTTTTTGGTGTTTTTTTATGCAAAGGCATGGACATTTAGTTTTTTGTTCCTAGCATTGTCCTGTCAAGGCCCAGCCTCCCTCTCTCTGCTGGCAGAAAAGCTTTGAAGGACTTGCTGCAGAAATTGTCTGTTAGTCAGCACAGCTCAAGCTGCCTGACAGTTTAGGTGCATGGAAGGTGCCCTGAAGCTTTGGAAACTGGCCGGATGTTATATCCTTAGCAGGTTATAACCCATATAACTAAGGCTACAGCAACATTGATTATTTAAAAATCTACTGTTATGGTAAGTTTATCTTACACAGCTGTACTGTCTTCCATTTACCTGAGTGTTTGAAGTGTATGTTAGATATTTTGTAGTTTTACATTAAATATCAATAGTGTGCAGCTTTGTCTAAAATAATTATAGCGGAGTAGTATTTTTGTGCTTTTGCAATTTTTTTTTTCTGATTGGGTTGTTCTGTCTTCTTGAACATGGCCAAGAAGACTAGATTCAAAAAGTTTTGCTTTTCAGGGCACAAAATCACACCACAGGACATGCTTAGTCTGCCTAGGTGTCTCCCATCTTATGGTGGACTATGAAATATGTAAAGGGTTTGAGCCTCTGCTCTTTCTGATCAAAGGAATATGTTAATTTGAAAAGGCTTGCTTCTCCTGGCTCTAGAGGTTTTGAATCCCAAGAAATACACAAACATGCCTTGAAAACCCCAAGACGCAGATTACAAAAAAAGACAGGCAAATCTGATTTCTCCCTCTGCTCAGAAGCAGAAGAGACTCTAGGATTCATTGGGCAGAATGCCAACTTATATTCCTCCTCCTCCTGATGTGATGTCTTTGGAGGCAATAGTGCTACAAGATTCTCCCAGAAGAGAGAGAAATCCTATTGGCGAAGCCAGATGAGCACCACCACCCCTCCCCCGACCCTTGGTGGTGCTGTAGACAAAATCTTTGTCCTGCTAGAGTACTTCCAAAACTGATCTGAACCACCTGATGCAGAGTTTTCTAAGGACATAGGATGGAGATGGGATACATTTTGACCTCTTCCACTGTAAAAGTGGTCAGATCCATTCAATTCACCCTGATAACAGTTCCTTTACCAGTCTGTGCTTCAGCTCCAGTGTCTTCAGATCCATTTTTTGTTGCAAGACCTGTGTTCTCAGTGCAGACTTCCCTTTCATCTTCAGCACTGATAGCAATTCCTTCACCAATATGTGCTTTGGCACCAGCATCTTCAGATTTGTTTTTTTTTTCTCGAGACCTGTGTCCTCAGTGCAGACTTTGCTTTCAGCTTCAGCACTGAGTTTTCTAGATCTGACACTTTTGACTCTGATTTTGCAGTCTCAGAACCAAGGAGCTAGGCTGGTGACTTCAACACTGGCTTTGGATTCATTGGGTTTGGCTCCATGGCCCATGCAGGGGTTATCTGCCTTCAGCTTCTTGGCTGCAATTCCCTTATGATAGCCATCCAATCCCTTGAGCTTGGAGAGTCCTCTTGTCTTTGGTGCTTGCACTCCGAAGGGGAGGGCAGATCCATTGACTTGAGCATGGTCTTCAGATCATTCTGAGATTGGATCAGCCTTCTAGATGCTGGGGAGGATGATTGTTTCTCCTGGTAGAACCTTTATGCAGGGCCCTCCTTGGGAAATTTCCATACAGAGACTCCTTTCTCATCTTACCTCCACCTACTCTTCAAGTATCCAGTGGTTAGAGCTGAACCATAATTTTCAATCCCACTGCTCTACTTCAAATTTGGTCCTCTGAGAAGTCAGATGAAGCCACCTTTGTCATTCCAAAATAGAGGACTTGCAAGAAAAAAAGAACCTAGACTCCCTCTTCATAGTCTACCAACTCAGTGTCTGACTCAGAGGATATAGAGGGTGCCCCGCTATCCCCTTCAGAGGACAGCTCATTTAATTATATCTTGGAACTCATTCGCAAGAGAGAAGCTTGATCCCACTCCCCACCCCCACTTATGATGAAACTGTTCTTATTGAGGCTTATGGTTCAGCACCATCTACACCTTGGGTAGTATCTCAGGTCAATAAACTTATATTTGACTGCCCAGAGGTCTTTTAAGGGTACTTTGGCCACAGAAAAGACAAATGTCAAAACAAATAAATAAATCAGTGTCAAATAAATAAATAAATAAATAAAAAGGGTTTTAATGGTACTTTGGCCACCAAAAAAAGACAAATGTCAAAACAAATAAATAAGAAAAATGTCAAATAAATAAATAAATAAATAAAAAGGCAATTTGGGGCTAAACCCCTGGTAGTGAACTCCATCATTGTGGTGGCAGCAGCAAAAAGAGAACTTTCAGGGGATTCTCACTCCATCTACATGCCTAAGTCTTCTAAATAGATTTGTTAGCAAAGCCCACTTCAGGATAGTCATGGTGCAATCTGTTCTACCCTGTATCAAGGAGAATGGCTGGGTGTACTCAATAGATCTCTGTGATGCTTGCCTTCATGTAAAGATTGCAAAAGAATTGAGAAGATACTAATACTTCCAAATAGGAAGCCAAACATTGTCATTTCAGGGTCCTGCCATTTAGTATTACCACAGCCCCCAGGATGTTCACCACATGCATGGCCATAGTAACAGCTCATCTATGACTCTTTGAATTCAGGATCTTCCAGGACAATTGGCTCCGAGCTATTCCACTTAATGGAATCCTTGAATCAAACTAAGAATGACCTTCTCAACTTCTACACCTCCCTAGGGATATCAGTCAACCTTCAGAAATCAAATCTGATACCTTCCTAGACCACATTCATAGGATGCAATCTGGATGCTATTTGGAGCATAATGTCACTTCCACAAGAGGCAATCCAGTTTCAGAGGTTGATAGTACAGTCTCCTCTTTTCAGTCCCACCCCTCCTGGAGCTTTGTTCTTGCAGGCACTGGGTCATGTGGCCTCTTCTATTCTAATATTTCACTTTGCTCATTTTTACATGAGAATCCTGCAATGGCTTTTATAAGCTCAGTGATGCCAACATCACACAATCTATCCAAGACCATTGTCATCACAGAATCTTACAGATCTCATATAAGATGGTGTTTTGAGTTCCCTCTGATATCTGCAGGGAAACTGTTTGTGACACCATCTTCAGTAACTGTGGTGACCAGTGAACGCATCCTCTCTGGAGTGGGGTTGGCATTACAAATGAAGGTTAGTCCAAGGTCAGTGGTCCAACTTAGATGCCATGTTTCACATAAGTGTCCTTGTTGCAACACACATCCCCGAGTTTCCAGTTATCTAGTAGACAGGTTCAACAGGACCCTCCTTACACCTAACAAGTGTACCCTCAATCCAATGGTGGCCAACCAGATTTTCCATTATTGGGACTCCCCTTGCTGCGATCTCTTCACCTCTTCCCAGTACACCAAATGGAACAAGTTCTTTGACTTGATTACCTCACTGGAGCAGTCACCCAAGGATGTTTGGTCTCCACAATGGTCTCCAGGGCTGCTTTATGCCTACCTACCTCTACCATTAATTTCCAGGTTCTTTCAGAAAGCAGTAAGGTGTAAGGCAACGGTCATCCTCTTAGCCTCCTTTTGGCCCAGACAAAACCAGTTCCTAGTGCTGAAGTCCCCTCAGTTTCTGGATCTCCATTCCTGATCTGGTCACTTATCACTCTGGCAAGCCGCACCTGGACATCCTAAATCTAAAGCTAGCTGTTTGGTTTCTCCAGTTCTGATGATGACCAGAGATCATTCATCTCAATGAGGAGGTACTCAAAATACTTATGGCTCCCAGAAAAACTCCACTTGTAGAATATATTGAATTTAATGAAAATGTTTTGCAATCTGGGTTGATAGCCAAATGTTGTCCCTTTTTCTGCATTGGTATTAGATATTCTAAGATTTTTAAAGTTTTTCAGTCTGGTTCTAGTTTTTCCAGTATCAGGGTGCAATTAGTGGCTATTTCTAGCTTTCATGTTGGCTTTGAAGACCATTTGCTCGCCTAACATTAAGTTATGCAAGGCATTAATCAAAGGAGTCTTCCTACTCAGACCTTCTATTAAAGATCCTGTACTGCCTTGGAACCTGAATTTAGTTTGGAAGCTTTAACTGAGCCCTAATTCAATCCAGCTACCATAACTCAGCTGAAATTCCTTTCCTAGAAATCACTGTTTTTGGTAGTTATCAGGACAGCCAGAATGTCATAGCTGCAGGCTTTATCTTCATCCTAGCCTTACACCATTTTCCACAAAGATAGTCTCTCTCTCAGGACGAGCCCTTCTTTTATTCCAAAAGTAGCTGCTGAGTCAAATTTATGCCAACTTCTACATTTTGCCCATTTTCTTTCCAGATTACTCTAACAAAAGTGAATACATTTTGCATACCCTGGATGTGCACAGATAGTTGCGTTTCTGTCTTCATAGAACCAAACCTTTCCGAAAAGATGCACAATTCTTCATTTTCTTTGTTCTTAACAAGTTGGGGCAAAAACGTTTCCAAACTTTTCCTTTCTAGATGGTAGTTGGATTGTATCACATTTATTTCTACTAATCAGTAAAAGGCTTTACCAAGTATACCTAAAGCACACTCAACTATAGCTGTGGTTACTTTCATGGCCTCCTGTAGGCTTTCTTCGATTAATGCTATTTGTGATGTTGGTTCTTGGTCTTACTTGCATATTTTTATCAGCTATTACAAGTTGGATTGTCTGTCTAGAACCCAAGCTTTGTTTGGATGTACCATTCTAAAAGGTCTACTGTCTTTCAGACGTCCAGGAAAAACTGTAGCTGGGGATTCTGACCTATATGTCAGACTGGACACACTGAATGAATAGGATATGACATTTATGCATTTACCATAATGATAGATCCTTTCAATCATGTATGTCCAGTAACAAAATCTCTCACACCATCTCCTGTTCTTCCATTGTAAGATTTT